>NC_133616.1:11054080-11718032 GCF_964106895.1 Numenius arquata | reverse complement strand
GGGTTGTGCCGGCAGTGCTGAGCCATCCGCACCCCCCCCTACCTCCCCACTCCCCCCCCCCGCCCCCGCCTCCAGCTTGCCTGGGGCAGTGGGACTTGTGCTGCATGTATCTGGGGCTGGCACAGCCCCTTTGCGCGGTAACCGGGACCGGTGGCATGGAAACTGGCCAGGTTAGCAAATCTCTCTCCCATGGCAGGGCAGAGCTGAGGGTGTGGGGTACCCCCCCATACCAAGAGTGGGGGACCAACACTGCCCCCAGGGACAGCACAGCCAGAGCTGGCAGCCCCCTTGGCCACACACACTGCACTGGGATGGCACAGCAGGGCACAGCAGCCCCTCAGCCACAAACACTGTGCTGGGACGGCACAGCACAGTGGAAGCGTGCAGCCCCCGCAGCTGTGTACAGTGTGCCTCAGGGGTGGCATGGCACAGCACGGCACAGCCAGGGTGCGCAGCCCCTCATCCGGGCACCTTGGGGATAGCATGGCGTGGCACGGCATGGGAAGGCAGGAGCAGGCAAACCCCTGACCGGGCACTGTCCCCCAGGCTGCCCTTACCTTCCTGGTGGCAGCGGTGCAGGGGGCGAGCAGGGCCGTGGCGAGCAGCAGGCAGCAGCTGAGGCTCCCCATGGTGGCAGCGGTGGTGGTGGCCGTGCCCTGTGCTCGCTCGGCCCCTTTTATAGCAGAGGGGGCTGCAGCTGGGCAGCGGCCGCCCATGCCGGGCCTCCTGCCAAAGGCCACCCCAGTGGGAGACGGGCCACCGGCCACTGCTCTGGACTGAGCAGGGTCCTGCTCCTCCAAGCAAGGCGGGGGTCCCAGGGGAGCACGGCGGGGTGGTGTGGGCTGCGATGGAGGATCCCGGGCCACAGAGGGGGGGAGGGTCATGGCAAGGGACACACACTGAGCCCTGGGGACCATGACAGGAGAGGCTATGTGATGCCGTGGGGGGACACTGGGGAACATGGGTGCCGAGCCACGACACGACAGCAGCCTGGTGTGTTTTTGTAGCACAGCTTTATTGGGAGAAGTAGGTAATGGAGGGGAGGGCGGCGAGGGGGAGGAAGGGCGCACCCCTGGCGCTGCCTGGTGCTGCCACCATCCCAGGAACTGTGGTGCTGCTGCCATCACTCCATCTGCAAGTTCAGGCGGGTGAAGACATTGATGCCAACCCTGCAGGGACACAGAGGGAGGAGACATGAGGGTGGGAAATGCACCCTTGCACAGGGCACACTCACCCTCCCGGTGCCGAATGCCCACCCAGCCCCATCCCACCCCTCAGCAGTGTTTGCACCTTGGCAGGACCCCCGGGGTGGCCGTGCACGTGTCCCCCATTCTTGGTCACCCCCACACTGGTATCAGCTCTGCCGGGCACTGAGCTCTGTGGGGTGGGAGACCCCCTGATCTCCCAGGGATGCACAGGGGACCTGAGTGGGGCAGGGACAGGGGGCTCACCTGGTGGCTTTCCAGTCGTCCTTCATGTTGTCCACATAGGACCGCAGGAGCCACATGGTCTTCAAAACCTCCTTTCCATGTTCATCCACGAAGCACTGGCCCGTGAAGACTGTGATGGAGTCTGCAGGGACAGGGCAGGAGGTGGAGGGGAACATGGTCAGTGCTGAGCCGTGGCTCTGCAGGCTGCCCCAGTGCAGAGGACAGTAGACCCGGGCTGTCCCTACCCTCTGGGGACAAAGCGGTGATGGGGAAAGCAGGCAGGAGGGTCAGAGAGGAGATCTCACATGGAGATGGGGAGAGAACAGTGGGCTTCAGCCCTCAGCACATCCTCTGTGCCCCAGGACTGGGAGGTGGCAGCAGCCTAGGATCTCTGGCATCAGGGATGGGGGAGAATCAATCAGGGACACCACAGGGGGTGGGAGAGCACTGGGGACACTGCAGGGAAAGACAGAGGATCATCAAGGACACTAGGGAAGGTAGGAGATTATCTAGGACATCACAGGGGAAGGCACAAGAGCATCAGGGACACCACATGGAAGGGCAGGGGAGCTCTGGGGACAGCACAGGCAGGGCAGGGTTGCTCTGGGGACACTGCAGGGAGTCTGGGAAAGGAGAAGCACCTGAAAAGGTCCATTTGACGGTGAACCCAAAGGTGGGCTGGCTCTTCTGGTTTATGCGGTGCTGGGACCCCTGCAGTGGTGACAGCTGGATCTTGTTTGGCGTGGAACTCACGGCCGTGTGGTAGGAGCCGCTGAATTCTCCTTTTCCATTTATCGCCCCGATGGTCATGTTAGAGCCCAGGTCATTGACCCAGTGCCCGGTCAGCACACACTGGAGTGGAGGGGACTCAGCGTTGGTGTCACAGCACAGCCCAGGTGTGGGCAGGGTGGCAGGAGCAGGCACCCCTGGGAGCTGCATCCCCCTGCCCACCCTGTCCCCTTCATCCCAGCCCTGCCCTTACCTTTCTTGCGGAGAGGCCGGGAGCCACCAGGGCCAGGCTGAGCAACAGGAGGAAGGGAGTCGCTTGCACCATCTCTGCAGCAGGCAGACAGCTGAGGTACCTGGGGACGTGCTCCTCGCAGGGCTCTGACGATGTGCCTGTTTCCTCACCTTTTTATAGCTGCCGGGGCAGCTGGTGGCAGCTCTGGACAGGGCGTTGTGCAATCTGGGTGTTTCCAAATTGCAGTTCCTGGCTGTATGAGAGAGTGTTTGCAGGCAGATATTCCCAGAAATGCCTCCTGAAACTGTCCCTCCTTGCTCACATTTCCCTGGCACCTCTCAGGGAGGCCCTGGCTCCTGCGGGTCAGCAGCTGCCAGGATGGATGCTCAGCCAGGGAAAACCCCTCTCAGGGGCTGTTGTCCCTTCTGCCACCTGTTTGCCACCTCACTGCTATACCCAGGGCACACAGGTGTGCCAGGCAGCCTTATCAATGCACCAGTTTTTGTCCAGGGTGCACCTGGAAGCCAAATGCACCCCAGGATCAGCTGCAGCACACAGCTTCACCTCTCGCCCCCTTACCAAGCATCCTTGTGCAAACCCACCCAGCACCAGGCTCATTTCAGGCCTTTGATTTATTCCCCGCATCCCCCTCTCCCCTCCCCTCCTCCCCCCCGTGCTGACATAGCCACAGATCAGGCTACAAAGCCCCAGGTCTCCTCTCACCCAGACTGGCACGAAGGTTTGCTGCTGTTTTTACAAGCTGGCTTTTGTTGGAAGGAAATTATTTTGTTTATGAAAAACAAACATTCCCCGAATATCTTGGACATCACATTTTAATACTGACAAAAATGGTATTTACACAGGGATTCTTAAATAACTTTAAGTATGTATTTATATAACTCCCCTTACATTATAGTTGTTGCTGTCTGGGGAGGCTGAAGGGGCTTGGTTCACACCAGATTTTCTCCCTCATTCCTCAATGATTTTTCAAGGCAGTCTCCTAAAATATGTGTGTTTTAATTGCCCCAGCCATCACAGCAAGAGCTGATGGAGAGCCATGCACCGGAAAATGCTCCTTTTCTAAAAAGGGAGACGAAGTAACTCTTTGCAACATCTCAGAAATACTTCCCAAATTTAATTTCCTTTTAATCTCACATTTGAGCCCCAGTTTCTGTCTGACAGCAAAGTTCATCACTGCCCATTGGGGAGCATTGCATGGCTGCTGCTGGCATCTCAACACCCCCCTCTGCTCTCTGCAGGAGCCTCACACCCCTCTCACACCCCTGCCCCCAGGAGCTCCCCAGCCAGGGAGCTGCCTGCCCACGGGAAATTCCTGCCCCAGTGTTTGCTTCCCTCTGTCTTAGAAATTAACTGCAGGACAAGGTATGTTTTCCCACACAGCTGCTGTTTGCTTTGGTTGGTTTTTCAGCAGGCAGGCACTTCTTGGAGCGTGGCTGATGTTTGTGATAATGAGCACAGTCTGGCTGGGAAGGTTGCAGGGGGCAGGAGGGGGAGCCATCACCCCCTTGCCACCCCTCCCTCTCCATCACCACCTCACCATCATCATCCCTTTGCCATCACCTTGTTTCAGGAAGCTCCCACAGGGACCTCACGGCCACTGGTGGGAATGGGGATGGGCAACACATGGTCTCCACACTGGCACCTCTGCTGATGGCAACCCACAGACCATTTATAGCTGCAGGTTTATTTTAGCATGACACAAACATTATTGGTGCTATATGCCCATAACCTTTATTTTTCCTATGTGTAACAACCCCTAACCTAGCGGTGTATTTTGTGGGTGCAGGATCAGCTCAGTGCTCAAGGTGGTGGATTTGTGACCAGCCTTGGTCGAGTCAAAAATAAAACAAGCCAAGAGCTGGGTTATCTCCACAGGGTTTGCACCCTCCCAAGGGCAGCCAGCGAAGCGGCTCGGGGCTGGCAATCATTATCCTGCCATGCCGTGCCTGAGCCCTGGCACAGCAGGGAGTGGGGAAGGGGAACGGGCCAGCAGGGAAGAAGTCCAAAGCAGAAAGTGCTGAAGAAGTTAAAAATCAGCAGGGCTGTGGTTTAAACCCTTGCATGTCAGGGGCCAAGAAAGGGTTAATGAACAATAAGAGGAAAGGGTTAATGAGTCATTAAATTTGCTGCTCAAGCTGGGATTGAGTCAGCCTCAAAAAACAGTAGTACAAGCAAATGTTAGAGAAAATCATATTTGTAACCAAGGATTGTCCTCCCAGCCTGCAGCCATGCCCATGCAGAAGCTGCTGAACGCTGAGCCAGACAGAAACGAGTTTTATTGATGTAATACAGTCAAAAGCGGAAGAAAAAGCAGAACTATTCCTTGATACAGACCGAATCTCCGAAGCTTTGAAAGAAAGTCTGCGGGCAGCCTATTGCTTGGGACTAAGGAACAACGCTGATGTGTCACAGCAATAAAACCCAGCCAGGTCAGAAGTCGTGCTGGCTTCAGTATCTGCTTTTGTCCCTTGCCAGCTGGATCGGGATGTCACAAAGCAAGTGGGGGCACACAGCCCAGGTGAGCCACTCTGGTGTCCTGGCACCCCTGTCCCCCCCAGCCTCGCCACGGTGACCCTAAGGGAGAGCATCTCAGTCCCTCTCCACCACCCAGGGCCTCTGCTATGGGAGAACACCACAGGCTGGTCCGTGGGGGCCACATCCGGGACAACCTGCCTTTCCCGGATAACATTATTCCTCTGCCCAGGCGGATGCAGGAACATTCCCCCATGGAGCAAAGAAGGCTATTTATCAGCTGCTGTCAGCACCGGGCCACCGCAGCGATGCCCTGCCTGTGCCAGCTCCCAGGGTAGGCAAGGGCTGGGGGACGGTCACAGGGGGGAGGACAGGTTGCTTCCCACCCTACCCCTGACATCACTTACAGATTAAGGGAGGGCTTTACAGCAAAAAGACCTTGGGCCACCTCCCACCCCTTCAAAAGCAGGCAGGTGCATACTTCAAATGGCATGCTGGCAGAAAAACAAGGAAAATGAAGCAAGGTGCCCAGCCCTGCTCGGTCGAGGGGCGCCCGGGGCACCGCTACTCCCCACAGAGGCACTTTCAGGAGGAATGCTAGGCTCCTTGCCTTCCCTGGCCATGCCCGCAGGGGAGGAGAACAAGGGGAAGGTTGCTCCTGGGTGTGTGGGGGGGAAGGCACATGTTGCTCCCCTTCACAAAACCCCACAAGAGCGAGCCTGCAATTAGGGCTTGTTCCCTTCTGCGTTCCCAGCCCTCCATCCCAGGTGAGGGAAAAAAAAGGGGGAGCAACAGGGGTTCCTTCCTCCAGCTTGCCCCCCAACACCACAGCAGAGAAGACACACAGGAAGAAGGACTGACAGCTGGACAACTTTATTAAGAACTTAAAATGATTCATCCCCTAAAACGTACTCCGCTGCCTGCCCCCAGCGCCAGGGTGGAGGGGTGCCACGGTATCAGACCAGACGTGCTGCTTGGGCTCCGATTGTCACAGGCTGGGGAGCCAGAGCTCCCCTGGGGATTGTATCTACCACAGGCTCTCCCTGGAGCACAGCCAGTCTGCATTTGCAACGTCACACAATGGAGGGACAACTACAGCATCCATGTGCCTGCGTGCACCAGTCCAACGTCCTCACACACACATACACCCACACATTTTTTTTTTTTCCCCTGCAGGCCAGTTCCCACTTTGCCCAGCCCACTGACTGCAGGAGAGAGGTCTCCTGTGCTCCTGGGCATGGTGCCAGCTGCGGTAGAGGATGGCTGGGGGTCCTGCAGGCTGTCCGAGCCCTGAGTGACAGGGAAGGAGAGGCACAGGCTCCAGCAGCACCTCCTTATCCCACCCCTCTCCTCTCTGAGGAGAGACACCCCCACCTCTAGTCCCCCCTCATGCTCAGCATCAGTGGCTGATGAATCCCCTTGAGGTGAAGGACATGTAGTGGAGGTAGGGAAGGAAAACAGCAATGTGAGTATTATCAAAGAAGGGGAGGGAAGGGTCCCAAGCTGAGGTCCCCCAGTTCCCCCCTCCCCAGCCCCCCGGTGCACCCGCTGCCCTGCTCAGTGCCATCAGGCTCAAGGGTGGATGGGGACCTGGGGGGGCTGCAGGGGTGCTGGTGCCCGGTTGGCTCTGCGCTCCAGGGCCAGCTGCATGCTCCAGATGCTGAGGGGCCGCATGTAAGCCAACGAGCGGTAGACTTTCTTCTCCCGGTAGGCCTCTGGTGTCTGGAATGCCATGCCCAGCTGTTCCCAAACTGTTCGGTAGCAGCCCTCCGCTGTACGGAAGCCTTCCTCCACCAGCCCCTGCAGCAGAAGGAAGACAACCGTCAGCCCATCCATGGAGTGGTAAGGAGATGGCAGGTGCCAAGGGGTGTGCAGCATCACCACTCACCTCCTGGATCATGGTGGCAGCCAAAGCATAGACCACGCCAATCCACACCTCATTAGACTGAACGCTGGAGGTGTCGGGCACCCCATCAGGTCTCATGCCATTCACCGCTCCCATGGTGCCACCAGCAAAGCTCATGACATTCTTCTCAAAGATGGTCTTGAGTGCACTGACAACATGACTCTTGGGGAAGACCTGCGTATAGACAGAGAGGGCCTTGGGTTTAGCATCCATGCAGACCACTTAGGATGGTTGTCCAGGGAGCAGGGTTAGATTTTTCCATTAGAAAGAGGTCAACACTGCTCGCTAGGCAAATAGCCACCTCAGGAAAATAACAGGAGGAAGTAAAAAAAGCCTCTTTCCCCAAAGAGACAAAAACCAAACCAAAACAAACCAAAACAAAGAGAACACAGTTAAAGCAGTTGCTCAAGAGAAGAGAGGTTGAACTCGTTCCACCTTCCTCCTAGGGAGGCTGATAGCTCATCCAGCTACTGTGCCTCCATCAACAGCCTCTCACCTTCAGTCACTGGCCAAAGCCCCCCATCTCATGGCAGTTTGCTTTGGAGACCTGGCCAACACCACCATCCTCATCTTGGTTTATGTTCACCACTGCTCGTTGCTCAGGCTAACGGCTATTTGAGAATTTTTTTTCACTGAATTTTTAGAGTTGGAAGGGACCATAAAGATCATCTAGTCCAACTCCCCTGCCGAAGCAGGAGAGAACCAGATTTTCTCCTGGAAAAACCATTGTGCTGTTCTCTCAGCCCATCTACACCAGCTACAAGAGGCATTGCAATGCCTAAAAGAGATGGGTCACTGGCCAGAGGTGGCCAAAGGATAGTCTGGGATCAGTGAGGCTGGAGGTATCTTCCTGCTGAAGGGAAAGATTATGTCAAAGTCAGTCTGATGACATCAGACTACATCCTGCAGCTGCAAAGTGAATGCTGTGGATACCAGTATGTTCATTTGGGTAAATGCTGGGAATCTTGGTGAAAGAAAAAAAAAGAAAAACAAAAACAAGGCTTAGTTTTGAGTGATTTCAAAAGGACTTTAATCCTTCCTATTTCATAATCAGGTGGTGATGCAAGAGTTCACAGCCAGGACCAACGGTAATTTGAGGTGCGAGAAGGGGCAACCTGGGAATGAAGAAGTCAGATTGAGACACACAAGATGCCTGTTTTCTGCGTCTGGCAGGAGAGATTTAAAACTTTTATCCCAAGTGAAAGTTAAAGAGTCACAGAAGGTCAATAGTGCTCACTGGATAAACAGTCATTTCAGGAGTTTACCAGGAATAAGTAAAAAACTTCTACCTCCGATAAGGTGGGTGGAGAGAAAAAAAAAAAGCAAACAAAACTAAGGCCAAGAGCTCAAAACACTTATGAGAACAGACTGAAGTATCATGCTGAGTAAGTTCTTGCCAAAAATGGAAAAAAAAAAAAACATGAACCCCCACAAACCAAAAAAAAAAAAAAAAACCAAAAAAAAACCCAAACCAACCCCACCTCAGCATGAAAACACCTGCCAGCCAAACAAACAGCAGTGGAGCAGCAACGCAGCAAGGACTGCATTAAGATGAAAAGCCTCTGTACATAGCTCAAAGTAAACAAAGCTTCTGCAGTGCTTTCACTATTGGCAATGTATCTAGGAAGTGTCGGTGCAGCAGAAGTCACTGCCTTGGTAGGAAAAGCAAACCTCAGGACTCTGATGTTGCAAGGGGAGGGCTGGCTGGTCTCCATCTGCCACCCACCTAATGGTAAGAAAGCTGCAACAAGAACTTTTGCAGGGTGACCAAGATCAGGAACAATTTCACGGAACAACCATGACACCTACTTGCAAGAAGGGGAAGAGCCAGGCAGCTGCCAGCTCATCAGCACAGCCTGGGGATGGGCCAGGCCTTTCTTGCCAGCCTGGTGCCACCACAGCCAGGGGAGGCGGGAGGTCTGATGACACCAGACAGGAGCTTGCCAAGGTAGGCTGGGCAGTCCAACCAGACAGCTTTGGGAGACTCAAAGGAAAGGAAGCAGATCACAGAATCACAGAACATTTTTGGTTGGATGGGACCTTTGAGATCATCGAGTCCAACCAACAAAAAAAAAAAAAAAAAAACCAAACCACACCACACCCAAAAAATCCCAGAACACCAACACCAAAACCAAGCCAAACCAAACACCCACAACCACACCACACCCCACCCACCCAAAAGATCCTTTTCGTCTACGTTAAAGCCAAGCATCCGACACAGTCATTTTTCCTGGTGTGACTCTGGAGATAAGCCCAAGCACTGTTGGGCAGGAGGAGTCAGCAGAGGGGTGGCGCGAGGCAGCCGTCTCTGGTGGAAGGTTTCAGGCCACGGTTTCTTCAGGACTGGGGTCACAGGCTTTTCCTATTTTGCATTTCATTACTGATCTGCATACGCAGCAGGACTGCATTAATAAGGTTACAAACAGGAGTGCTGCCAGCCAGGCAAGGGATCAAAATACCAGGAAAAAACCTCAACGGTCATAGTAACAGAAGAGAGAAAAGCTCACAAGTCCTATCTGCAGTGAGCTCAAAGCTCACCAGCCAGAAGAGTATCACCTTCAGCAATAAAAGTCCAAGGCTATGGAAAGCCAAGTGATATTTTTTGACTGCGCCAGGATTACTGTTTGCCCCAAGAAGGGATGTTTGGGTATTACTGCATGAGGTCTGGGCCAGAACCCGCCTGGAGCCCTGGGCACAGCCCCAGTCCCTATGGTCTAGGGACCCACAGTGAGATAAATGCAGGAAGGCACAACCAAGCGCCCATTTCTCATTAAATCCCACAACACTTAGCACAAGCTGCTGTCAGAAAAAGTCACTGGAAGCTCCCCTCTGGTACCAACAGACAATGAAACGGTCCATCACCTTCACACAGCCAAGAGTCAGTCCTTCCTTGAGTCACCCAAAGGGTTTGCCTGTCCATCACCACCAGGGAGCGCTTTGGCTTAACAACTGCCTATACGTCATGAATAATCCGTATGACGGCTCTCCGCTTTCCAGCTCTGTTCGAGGTTTTGCACCACCAGCAGCTGCTCTTACCATCCCATCAGACAAGATGAGTCTTCAGCCAATTCTTCTCTTGCATTTGAAGAGCAACAGACTTCAGGGCCCCAAATGAGCCTTAGGTCCCTTGCATATTCATTTAGGACTTTAAACTAGGCAGCAAATAACACACAGAATTTTTCATACACTTTCTTTCTCCCATTTTTAAAGAAATAGCACCTTGTCAAGGGCAAAACCCAGCGAGACCTTCCTCCAAGCGTGCCAGAGCAGACCATGGTTACACATGCCTGCTCATGTCTCCATGAGCAGACCGGTGTTTGAGGCAGGTTGCACCCATGCGCATCGAACAGCTTCCACCCAAGCATGCACAGCTGCAGGGGGGCAGGCTGGAGCCCCTACACCAGCCCCTAAAGCTTTAACCGCACAACACGTGCCAGCACCTCCAGGCACAGGTCCCGTCTCACCCCACCCTGCACCAGGCTGCCCCTTCTCTCACCTCAAACTCCCCTTGGTCCAGATCACAAGCCCCAAGAAACCACTGCCCGGCACACTGGTCTGACATGATGCTGCTGGAGGCTTCACTCCCACTGCTGTCATAGTTGTAGTATTTCCCTGGAAAAAGAGGCAGGAAACAGTTTTAAATCCATAGTTTAGGAGCCCAGCTCACGTGTGCTGTTCCTATACTCCACCCCATGAGGCAGGAGCATGGCAGCTTTTTCCAGAAGGCTCTCCTCTCTTTCCTTTCCCAAACCACCATACCCTTTCTGTTCCCCCCCCTGATACCAGATCCTTCCCCTCCACTTGGAGGGGTGGCATCTCCCCTCCTTCCCCCATCCCCTGCAGGGCTCTATGACCCAAGGAGGAGCTGTCCCCCTCTGAAGAGGCACATGGCCATCTCCCACCAGGGAGAACCCACCGTTCCAGAGCATCCTCTCAAAAGCCTCCTTGCCCTTGCTGAGGATGCCTGTGTATTTCTGCCGGATCTCGGTATCCCCCAGCACCTCTGCCATCTTGCACATGGTGCAGACAGCTGCCAGCCACAGCCCACCGCAGTATGCGCTGCCAGAGCAAAAGGAAAGCAGTATCAGCAATGTGGGTCACCCCACAGGTCACACAGAGCTCCCACCATAGATGGGGAACACAGTCACACCTCTGAGCAACCTCTCCACCCCACAGTCCCCATCTCCAATCTCCATCTGCCTCTCTTGCTCACCTGGCTCCATTTACCACCCATGCATCGTATGTCTGGTCCGCAAAGCCACTGTTTTCGATGAGACCATCATTATCCGTATCAAACTTCAGCTCTGACTCCATCACGGCCTGTGGGAGAGGCAGGAGACAGTCACACAAGCCCCTGCATCCTGCCTGCCCCTCACGCTCTACTCAGGAGCATCCATCCTCTCGGGATGTCGCACGGCTCCCAAGGGAACTGAGAAGGGGAGGATGCGCCAGGGTCTGGTCTCCTCCCAGTACCTGGCAAACTGGCCACATGTCCTGCAAGTACAGGGAGTCGTGTGTCAGGTAGTAGTCACGGTACACCTGCAGCACAAACTTCAGGTTAAGGTCCTTCCAGTCGGCTGTGTTGTGCATCAAGTAGGCATTGACACGCTGCCATGGCTCGTCACCTGAGCAAGGACAGAGCAGATGCAGCAAAGCAGCAAGCAAGGAACAGCCCTTCTCCTACCCAGGAGCAAGGTCCAAAGGGTGTCATGCTCTAACAGCACTAAAACAGTATGTTCCACCCTGTGCCATCTCTAGTGAGAACAGCCTTCCCACTACTGCTCCGCTTCCCTCTCTCTCCCTTGTACAAGCTCCATGTAGCATGGTCTTCGTCACCACCCTAAGCTTTTCATTCTCAGAAAACAGTGCATCCATGCACCACACTTGTCCCACGGCTGGGGAGTTAACTACCCTGGGAAAGCTGTGTGAGCAGCCCTGCATCCCTCTGCCCTCCAAAAGGGCCCAGCCAGACCCCTCACCTGGGTCCCCAATGTCATGCGGCACCACGTTCTTCAACTTCACCTGGGCTGTCTGACCACACACCAAGTACTGCCGGGGCTGCACGTCCTCATTCACCACCGTGACAGCTGGAGAGGACACAGAGCAAGATACATGAGAACGAGGTTGCTGCTGCAGTGCCTGCTGCCTCAGAACAGGCACAGGCAGGGCCACCAGCCCTTTGAGGTTCTGGCTGCAAGACCACAACCCTCTGCAAAGGGCCTGAGGGGACACCAGGCTGCTCCCAGTCTCCCCTCAGCAGGGGAGATGCAACTATCACCAGCCCCTTAAGCAGGGTGGTAGCAGCATCCAGAGCTGGGAGGGAACCCCAGTGGGCTCAGCCCTCCTGCAGCCCAGGAAAACGCCATGCTCCACCATGGTCAGGCCACCAATGAGCAGCCTCCAAGCCCATCTGAAATAACAGGGTCTGCAAACAGCTCCATGTTTTTACTCTGCAAGGAGCACAGACAGAGCAAGGGACTCCCCCAGGGCAGGCAGAGCCAGCTGTGCACCCCTAGTGTGGCAAGCAGGCATCCCAGTGCTGGGCAGAGAGATGCTGAGAGGCTGCAATGTTGGGGATTTGCAAGTCCTGCGCCCAGCAGAGGAGCCAGAGGTAGATGCTGGCTCCATGGCACAGATTTCTATGGCAGATGGTGTCCCAAACCCTCCATCTCGTCCCTAGTTGGAGACATCAGCAGGCATCAAGCGAGGGTCTCCTGGGTCACTCACCAATGTCATACTGCAGGCTGATCTGCAGCTTGGGCCACAGCATGACAAGAGCAAAGGAGGCATAAAAGTGGACGTCATAAGTGTTGTACATCCGGTACTCCTGGCCTGGAAAGACCAGAGAGATGGTGAGGGATGGGAGACCTGCCACAGGAAGGGTAAAGGATGGGCAGGTCCTCCCTCCCACATGGCCCAGGAAGGGGGGCTCTTTCGTGGCACAGGCAGTGGCTCCCTGTTAGAAGTGGGGTTTTATTCTCTATATATAGCACCCAGCGGTCTGGAGAAGACCTCATGCCATAACCTGCAGGGCTTGGTCCTGCAAGAGGCTTTGCTCCCTACCCACCAGGTGTGAAAACCATCCCCACAGCAGGTTAAAAACACCTGGTGACAACAATGGGAAGGGGTTGAGTTGGGACCATCCATGACATCCCTGCAAGTTACCTTCCAAATAAGCAAACCTTCCGTACTCCCGCAGGACAGGGAGGAGGTGGGAGAGGCAAGCCCCCGCCGGCCCAAGCAGGTCCTCAGCACAGCAGTCCGGGGGCAACTCCATCCAGATGGTCCCCCCATCCGTCATGAAGTACAGCTCATTGAAGAGGGCCGACTTGTACCAGGAAGGCAGCTGGCTGCAGGCAAGAGGGAAATTTCAACCACCACGGCCCAGGTGGTGATCCTCCTCCTCTGACCAGCCCCAGGAGGCCAATGGGAAGGTGCTCCCCATCTACCTTACCCATTCTCCAGGATGGGCTTCTGCCAGGCTTCGATCTTCTTCTCCCACTCCTCATAGTGTGTCAGGGCATGATGGGAGAGGGCAGGAGCAGCATCACCTCCGCTGCCAAAGAACCGGGTGTACCGCCTGCAGAGGTGGGGTGTTGGTGAGTACACTGCGGGCTCAGGCTGCGAAGCCCACCTGCCCACCGGAGAGGGGCTGGACTATAGTGAACACCAGAATAACGCAACTGCTGGTGCAGGGGTGTCGAGGAGCAAGGGGGCTGGGGAGAGGTTCCCTCCCCAGGGAACCTGGCAAGGCCACGGCTGCAGGGAGTGGGTGGGACAAGGCTCCCCAGGCAGCACTCAAGCCCAGAGTCAGGGAGAAGGGGACTTTGAGGACACGAGCGACTGAAGACAACCCTCCCACCTGAGGTGCAGCTTCTCCTTGGAGCCAAAGTGAACACGAGGCATGTCCCAAACCAGGGCCAGCTCCAGTGTCCTGTGTCCGCGGGCAGGCACCCTGCAGCTGGCACACACCGCTGCCGCTGTCACCTCCCCTTTCTCTGTTTGGCTGCTTCTACCTGCCAGGACAAAAATCGAGTAAGAAAAAATATTCAAAAGTGACCAAGAAAGCCTATGGAGGTGTGTGACTGATGCTCCCACACACACCAAATGGGACAAGACTATTAGGGCATGCCCCCGCCCCCTTACAACCCTGAGGATGTACCCTCCAAGTTGCAAGGGATGACATTACCGCACATGAGTAACTGCTTTTTGCAAGCAGGAAAAAATACCTGCCATGGGTGGAGGGGTTTAAAAAAAAAAAAAAAAACCCAACAATTAGTCGTCATCAAAGCAGAGGAACAAATCAGGCAGGAAAAGCCACCCGGCATGAGTGGAAAGGACGAAGCACCCCATGACTTTGTAACTGCGCTGCACTCAGACTGTGACTTTCTAGTGACAGTCATCATTTCCAGCTTTTTGCAAGGTGCCTGAACTGCGCCCATATTTTAGAAAAGCCCTGAGGTGGCTGGATAATTATATGCTGGCTCTGACATGTACCAGGTAAACTCATTAGAGCAACAATTTTAACAGCAGCACAGATCTTGGCTATGATAATGCCTGGCATGCACGAAGGAAAACCACATCCCAATAGCCTGGAGAGCTCTGAGTGCATCTAGGCAGGAAACTTAGTTTTACGGAAATATTTATGTAAACGCTTTATTTACATAATTTAAGCTTCAAGAAATCTTGCAATGGCCCAGTACCAGCATCACTAGTTTGTCAGCATCATCCTTGTTTGTCACCATCATTCTTGTTCAAAAGCTGGCAGAAAGATTAGGCAAATGGTCACCTTTGGAGGTTGGCAGCAAGGGCTGGGAGATGCCACCCTGCTTTAAGGCTTCTGCCAAGGGAGCAAGCAGACAACTGAGGATGGTGCAGAAGTATCATGAGCAATACCAGAGCCTTCAGGGAACAGATGTATTAACAAGAGGACAGCAAGTGATGGCAGCACCAAACCCCAAGGACTGCTAAACGCCCACTAGAATAAATCTGACAGGGTGCAGCTTGCAGATCTGGCCATGGGAACTCAGGGAAGGTGGCTGGGCATCACCCTGGCTACTCAGCAGAAGTCCCAACTCAGCCTGCAACACTACACAAACTAACAAGATACCAGGATGTGTAATTAATTTAATCAAGAACAGCCCCAAAATGGTGCTAATAGCTTTTGCAGAACCACAATGAGGACAGTGTGACAAGCAATGGAAAATTCAGATACAGACTAAAGCCAGGAGTGAGCCACAGCATCACCAAGAGCTTTTTGTGATAGCACCGAGGTGGCTAGAGGAAGGGAAATCTGCCCTTGCTTGGTGCTCTGTGGCCCGCGACCAGCGTGGACACCCATTACCCCTGCTCCCCCTCCACCCATCCCACAGAGAGACTCACCGGCAGGGGAATCCAGCCTGCCGTCCTGCAGGAGGTCCTGCCACACCTCTCTACCCGATCCCATGGGATTGAATGCCGTGAGGTGGGTGACTGCCGTGCCAGCCTGGAGAAGGGAAGAGCATCATCAGGAGCTGGTACTTTTGAGGGGCAGATGTACACCTACCCTCCCAACCTGTGGTGGTGTGCTCTTCCCCTTCACCCCCCCGTCCCAGCTCCTGCTCAAGCCATAACCATCAGTGGGAGCTGTGATGAGTTCCACCTGGACTTTGGGGGATGGCTGGCAACACAGCCAAAACACTGGCTGGAGTAGGGACCTAGATATTTTGTTCCCATGAGAATATCACTATAGGTCAATTATCTTACTCTAGAAATAGTGGACAGCCCAAGAGCCCTTTGAACTCTTCTGCACAGCAGTGGGCTGCATGCCAGTATCTCCCCTGAAGTGGGGACACTCGCTTAAGGCTACTCCTTGAGGTTTAAAGATTCCTTGCTACAACAGATTCTTGGTAAGTAGTTAATAGCACGCTGAACTTTGAAATCTTAGCTAAGTGATATACAGGATTGATTGCAAATATATAATCCTTTACACATAAACCGTAGACAAAGTCTGGGACTAGGATTGGATCCAGCTGCACCCAGACTCCTCTCTGAGAAGGAGTTTAGAAAGCAAAGGGAGTCCTTTCTGAACCTCGTGACTAAACATGACTTTCTGAACCTCAGACTTTATCTGACCCTGTCCTCTGTGCAATAAATAACCAAGTGTGCCTTGTCATTGAATCTTGTAAAACACTGTTGCATTCACTGTCGAATTTTGTTAAATCACTGGTTTATATTAATAAATATTTCACTGCTTCTCTCTTACGAGTGAGGTTAATCACTCCACCCACGACACAACCCCAACAACTCTGGGACCCCACACTCACTCCCCGCACACTGCCCAGAAATGCTCACTCCAAACCTACGTGCCTGCTGTCCTGCAAGCTTCACCCAAAGCTACTCTCCTGGCATCCACTCCCAAAGAGGGTGCCCTCAGGGAAACCATGACCCCACTTCTGTTCTGGCTGAGCAGAGGACCGGTGCTGACCCCAACCCATCAACCACCCATCCTTTACCAGCTACCTGGAAGCAGGACCCCCACACTCAGCAGGGCTGTACAACCCAGTGCCAGCCCTTTACCTTCTCCCGGGCAGAGATGGCAAAGGTGAAGGGGTTCACACTTGCGCAGTGGTGCAGCAGGACTCCAGCAACCCGCTCCCCCTCCTTCTCAAAGGCAAAGGGCTCATTCCAGTGTCCCCCACTCCTGTCTTCCTTCGTTCCTGTGCCGTTCTGCAGGCTGAACATGATGGAGACGTCCACATCCTCGTCCCTCCCGTTCTCCACCTCCCAGATGAACACTCCCACTGGCAGGCTGGAGTCCTGGCAGAGACAGACAACATTGTGTATAGGGCTGGTGACTCCACAGTCGGCTGTCAGAGCATCGCTTCTCCCACTGCTGGGGAGACAGTGTGGGATGCAGTGGGAGTATGAGCACCAGGAACAACTCGGTTTTGAGCCATAGAATCATAGAATGGTTTGGGTTGGAAGGGACCTTAAAGATCATCAAGTTCCAACCCCTCTGCCACAGGCAAGGACACTTCCCACCAGACCAGGTTGCTCAAAGCCCCATCCAGCCTGGCCTTCAACACCTCCAGGGATGGGGCATCCACAACTTCTCTGGGCAACCCCTTCCCGTGTCTCACCACCCTCACAGTAAGAATTTCTTCCTAATATCTAATCTAAATCTCCCCTCTTCCAGTTTAAAACCATTACCCCTTGTCCCATCACTACATGCTTTTGTAAAAAGTCCCTCCCCATCTCTCCTGTAGGCCCACTTTAGGTACTGGAAGGCTGCTATAAGGTCTCCCTGAAGCCTTCTCTTCTCCAGGCTGAACAACCCCAACTCTCTCAGCCTGTCCTCACAGCAGAGGTGTTCCAGCCCTCTGGTCATCTTTGTGGCCCTCCTCTGGACCTAACAGGTCCATGTCCTTCCTGTGCTGAGGACTCCAGACACAGTACTCCAGGTGGGGTCTCATCCAAGCAGAGTAGAAGGGTAAATTGCCAAGCTGGGGAGCAGCAGCAGAGAAATTTGGGGGGCAGGTAAAACAAAATTCAGGTCACAAGCCCTGGGCTAGCAAACCCCACATCGGGCAATACACAGATGGAAAGCAGCATTTAAGGCTCAGACAGGTGTCTCAGCACCCATCTGCTCAACAGGCTGATACACGCTCACGTGCTTTGCTGGGGTAAGAGGAAGGTCAGGCATGTTGGCAGCGCAGCCCGCGCCCTCGCCTCAGGCTGGGAGTGAGCAGGAGCGGCGTGCGGGAGCAGCGAGGCATCCTTTGCCGCCATTCCCAGCTTCCGCATTGCTGTGGGGGTTCCTCCTGCCTGGGAGCATTGCTGAGCGGAGACAGGGGAAAATGTTGGGAAAGCCCAGCTGGGAAAGCCCAGCTAATAAGCAGCTCTTCCCTTGGGGATGGCAGGCAAGAGGCAGCTAAAACACTCTCAGGAACACCCAGCTGACAAACCAACCCACAAGTACAGGCTGAGTGTTTCCCAAAACGCTGCCACTGGATCCTCCGGGCAGTAAAGCCACAGCTCTGGACCTGCCATTCCAGGTGGACGGGAGTTGTGATGGTCACAGGACAAAACCAAAGGCAGGGAACACGCAATACAAAGAGTCAAAGCACAGGTCAGAAGGGAAAGAAGCAGAGGCCAGAGCTAAGCACAAAGAAAAAGGGATAACCCTTCCAGCACCTACTGGCCCAGGAAGGGCAAAGGCTTCCAGGGTCCCGTTGCTACATGCCTGGCAGCTGGCACTAGGGACAGGGTCCTAGAACAGAACAGAACAGGCTGGGAAAGAACATTAGCAAAGTGGCAAGCCTGGTTGTCTTCAAGCAATGTTGAGCTGGGCAGGAGGGACAAGGAATTCCTCTACTGCATCATCCCCAGACGCACAGGCAACGCTCAGGGGTCAAAACTCACCAGCTCCAAGCCTCTGCTACCAACACAGGACACACCAAGCATCACACAGTACAGCCCCATCTCTTCTGTGCCAATCCCTTCCCCCTCCCATGCAGGCAGCTCTGCCACATCCCTGCCAACCTGCTCCATACGAGCCGTGCTGCTGCAGCGTGGTGTGGCCCAGTGCTGCCATGGGACAGGATGCAACCAGCATGGAGCCATTATCTTCTTACCTTATAGTCATGGGGGATGACAGGAGAGACCTGGCGGCAAGTGAGCACCACATTTTGCCCTGGGAGCTCGTAGACCATCCAGGCACGGGGATACAGGGCATGGTAGAAGGCATAGTGGCCACAGTAGCCCCAGTTCCAGCCTTGCAGGGTGCTGGGTCTCTCCACGGACAAGACCTGCTGGTAAATGGTCTGCCCTTTGCATCGCAGGCACACCGTGAACTGGGGAAGAGAGGAGCACACAGAGGGGATGAGATGAGCCCAAGAGCAGATGCCCCATCCACCCAGGCTGCTGTGGTGCCACTCGCACCCCTTGCGGACCCTGTTGCACCTACCTGGTCGGCGATGACCGTTTCGTAGTGATAAATGCCAGGGTTCAGCTGCCAGCGGCAAAATTCACCCCGCCAGCCGCGGGTGATGGTGCCTCCCCCAATCCCGCCCAGCGGGCACCCTGGCAAGGAGACCAGAAGTTAGCACTCCCGTTCCTCTCCATGGTGGGATCTGGCTCAAAGACCCCCCCCATGCAACTCGGCACTGCTCACACCCCAAAAGATCCTTGGCCCACTCCCACCCTGTAGCACCTTGGCCGCCCCATGTGAACCCCTGCCCAACCAGCACACTGGGCATTGCACCACCCCAGTGCCCAAACTAGAGGCTGACCATAGATCTGCTGCAGAGGAACGGCACACAAGAGATCAATGAAGGCAGGCTTCTTCTCTATGCGGGTCTTCTTGTACCACCACCTGAAGTATCTGCAAAGGAAAGAGAGGTATGAAAGACAGGAGCAGGCATCACTGTCCCTTCAATGTCACTGCCCAGGACACGACCAGCACATGTTGCAGCCTCCCCTCTTGTAGAGATGTACAACGGGAACTTGTGTCCCAGGCCACGAGGGGTGGTAGCCCCCAGCATCCACCTGCAGCATGTATCGGTCAGAAGACGTGAGCAGGCAGAGCTCAGGCAGCTCGGGGTGAAACAGAGAGCGCTAGTACTCAAGAGCAGGGCTCCCAGCTCATGCAGGGCAGGAGGCTTTCCCAGATGCCCATGGAGAAGTGCGAATGCACACAAGGACCACCGCTGCCACCACCACATCCATGCCTGGTAGGGTACATCCAGCTAAGAAAAGTCTGGGAGGTGAGGCACAAGCCCAGAGAAGCCATACGCCGCTCCAGGGACTCGAGCCTTGCTCTTCCACCTCCACATCCCCACTGTCACACACAGCCCTGCCACATCCCACTGCCACGTCCCCAGTGGGGGGGGGGGGGGGGGAAGGGGGCAGGTGGCATGGGGCAGCCTCACCCTGGAGGGAGGCAATGCTTGCTGTCTACAGCTGGCAGGATCCCGGTGCAGTCAGGCACAGCCCATCAGATAATTTCTCACCCAAAGGCCTGGGAATCGAGGCACCCAAACAAGGGCACACCTGCAGCTGGGTGTGCCGGCACCACTCCGGGCAAGCGGAGCAGGGCTGGGCTCCCAGTCGGCGCCCGTAAAGGACGAGCCTTTGCTAATGAACCGCCCCAAGTTAAATCTTCCACACGGAGACAATTAGCATACAGAAAGCAGCTACCAGACCAGAAGAGGCTGTTGAACTTCCCCCCCCCCCCCCCGCAGCGAACAGACAGGCAATACCCAACTGGTGGCTCCGCAGCTCTGGGTGCCAGGAGGGCGGCGGGGGCACAGCAGCCCCCACAGCGGGCAACATCCCTGAGCCACCTGCAGGCACCGAGGCCATATTGCTGAGAGGAGAAGGCCACCCTAACCGTGAGCCCACAGCCTGTCCTGGTCCAGCAGCTCAAGGGACAGAGAGCCCAGGGGGTGGGCAATGGGTGAGCTCTAATCCCACAGGACATGTACCCCCAGGTTCACGGGGGCAGCAAGGGGGAGAGGCTCTTCCACGACCCCCCCCTGCTCCTACACACTCCTCCCCACCAAAAACAACCCACACTTGCCTTTTTGGCTGCGTGGTCACTGGACATTGACCTTTATTCACCAACATCTAAGGTCACCAAGATCCCTCTCAGGGTGACATTTTTCAGGGTGCAGTCTCACAGGACCGGACTGCAGCACGCTCCCCGTTCCCAGGTACTCACCTTCACGTTGGACTGTTTAAGGACATTTCGCCTGCAGAGGTTCCAGGGCACCATGAGAACCAGCCTGTCCTGTGTGACTGCCCTGAATCAAGGCCCTGCCGCTATCTCCGAGCTACATCTGCTGCAACTGTTCTTCTCCCAGCTGAGGCAGCCCCGGCTTTCACGCTGCAGAGGCGAGGTTTTGGCAGCGTGCTTTCTCTCTCAAGGAAATGATTTTTTTTTTTTTAATTTTTTTTTTTTTTCCCCCCCCCCAACCCAGCGTCAGGAAACCAACCCAGCTGCTTCCCCAGCAGGTTTCTGGCGATGGGAAATAAAGTGCCCAGGTAGAGTGGCTACGGCACAGCCCGGCGGGGCATCCCAGCTCCTTGAAAAGGAGGTGACAGGGCAATTTCAAAGAGCAGTTTTTCCAGGAGTGGGAGAGTTTTGGGATTTACAGCCGGCCACTGCCTGAGCTGTTTTGCCGTCTCAATAGCAAACTCTTCCCCTGCCAGATTCTCCCAAAATCATGTAGGCCAAGAAGAAAAGGTGGTCGATTCCCAGTTGCTGGCAACTAACAGCTCTCCCAGGGTTGCAGAATAACCAGGACAAAGTCTTTGTGTTCTGCAGCACCAAAAGCCCTGCCAGGGCCAGAGGGCATTTCTTTCCCTTAGAGTTGGCAGCAGAATTCAAACCTGTCCGGACACCACCCAGCCGTTCTGGATCCGTGCCGTGACCTCCCAAGGCACGCCAGCCACCTCTGCAGAAACCTGCCTGCACCACCAGCCCCAGCACCCGCTGCTGAGGGTCTCCCCATGAAGGAGTTACCCCGACCAGCCCTGATGAACAAAAATCCCACCCCAGGGCTGTCAACACCCACAGCCACACCAACTGCAGCAGGGGCTAGTGCTGCAGTAGAGGACACCCATCAGCCAGAGGTTTGACTCCACACAACACCATGTCAACTCAAGATGTGCTGGCTCCTTTGCAGGTCGTAGTCCTCCTCAGCCAAAGACGTGCAGCAACCCCGAGGCGCTCCCAGCTGTCTCGGGAGGTACAAGCACCTGCACCAGGTGACTTTGTACTTGATGCACCAAGCCATGCCAGATTTTGAGAGCACCCCCAGACTGGGTGTCCCTGACAGCAGGTCTGCCGCTCGTCGCAGGTCATTTGGGAGAGAGGACACCAATCTGCAGGGCTCCAGAGTTCCAGATACATGGGCCATGTTGCGGGACAGAGCTCCAGGTCCCTCTTGCAGCACCAGCACCCAGGTTTGAGCCAGCTGACTGTCTCCACCAGACAGGCGCAGGGGTGCCCACCAACGCCAGGAGCACACAGCCTCCCTCACATCCCTTCGTCAGCCAACACCACTGCCCTCAGGCTTTAATTCAAACCCACACAGGTATTTCTCACCGCCCTGGCCCTTCCTCTCCACCGCTCTCTAGGCCAGAGCCTCCTTGCAAGGAAGCGTATTTTTGAGATGACAACCAAATTAACCTCCTAAATTTGCACAGGGGAAGAGGAAGTACTTTGACTTTTAGCTCCTTGCTTTTCCCTAGGATTGATACAAGCCACTTCCATTCCGAGACCCCCATGAGAACAGGCCAGGAGTGATCTCCCCAAGCCGGCATGGAGACGATCTCTTCTCTCCGCTCACCCCACCGGAACTTCACGCTTTCCCACAGGCTCAGCTCATCCCCAACCTGCCACGGCAGCTTTTCCAGCAGCCTTTATCTCCCGTGCATGACCCACGCTCTCCCTTCCCCGATGCCCAGGCTCATGCTGGGATGTCTCAGGTCAGACCGGCACGCCACACACCCCGAAGCAGCCCGCTATCTGCCCCTCCATCAGGCTTTGCAGGAACCAGCTTTGCAAGCAGCAACCTCCAAGGGCATCGAGCAGGAAGAGGGAGAAAAAAAAAAAACCAACCAAAAAACCAACCACACACACACACAAAAAAAAAGCCTCAATAAAATGGAGGCAGGAGATAAAAAAAGCAAGCACAAGGAAATAAATCACACCGTCATCGGTTTCAGCGTTCAGCCTGATGGGTGCACAAACACCGCTGGCACCCAGGCAGCAGTTCTAAAGGTTAAAATAACACTGTTGTTCCCCACGCGCGACTTTCCTGGTAACTTCCAGCTCACCCTCCCGGAAAGTCAGGAGAAGACCCCACTCCCAAACCTGCTACAACCCCACAGCATTTAAAAAACCAAACCAACCAAACAAAAAAAACCCCAACACCAACAAAACCAAAATCCTCCCAATTAACCTCTAGTTTAATCCCCATTTGCCGAGGGGTGCCCTATGCCAGGGGCTGAGGACCCGGCGCTGGCCAGGGAAGATGCGGCAGAGGTGGCCACCAGCCGCGCACCATGGGGGTGGGAGATTGGGAGTCCACCCCCCGCGAAACGATGCCACAAGCCCTCCTCGGCTTTCGGGAGCCCGAGCGTTGAGGGCTGCCCTTGCGCCCAGCCTGCCCCAGTGCTCCCAGCGCCGGCACCAGGCAGGCGGTGCGGGAGGAGAACGGGGCCTTCCGTCACCCGCCGTACTCTGCCCTCCGCGCACCGGGGCACGGCCGGTACCTCCCGAGGGACTCCCACCCCCGCGACAATCCTCTCCGACTCCCTCTCCCGGTGCGCTCCCCGTCCCCGTACCGCAAGCCGAGGCCGATGTGCCGCAGGAGGTCGCGGGGCGGCACGTCGCCGGCTCCGTAGGGCTGCCGCCGCTCCTCGAAGCGGTGCGCCAGGCAGACGCGCCAGCCGGCCGCCGCCACGCCGCGGCCCCCCGCCGTCCCCTCGTACTGCCGCACCAGCGGACCCGCCGCCGCTGCCGCCGCCGCCGCCATCGCCGCCCCCCGCCCCGCGCGCGCCCTCTTCACCGCGCGCCGCCGCCGCCCCGCCCCGCCCCGCGCCCCCGGGGCACGGCGCCCCGCCGAGCGGCGTCCGGAAACCAGGACCCGCCCCGCCGCCGGCGCCACCGGCCAGCCCGAGGGCTCCCGGCCGAGCGGCGCCCGAGAGTTTCCGAGCGCTGCCCGAGCTCTACCGAGTGGCGCCCGAGAGTTTCCGAGCGCTGCCCGAGCTCTACCGAGCTCTGCCCGAGCTCTACCGAGCGGCGCCCGAGAGTTTCCGAGCGCTGCCCGAGCTCTACCGAGCTCTGCCCGAGCTCTACCGAGCGGCGCCCGAGAGTTTCCGAGCGCTGCCCGAGCTTTCCCGAGCGCTGCCCGAGCTTTCCCGAGCGCTGCCCGAGCTTTCCCGAGCTCTGCCCGAGCTCTACCGAGCGGCGTCCGAGCGGGCCCCAAGCGGCGCTGAGCAGGCCGGGAGAGCGGCTGAGGGGAAGCCGGGCCCGCAGCGTCGTGGGGCGTTGAGCGAGGCTTGTGTGGGGCGGTGAGTGGGGCTGAGGCGGCCTAGAGCGCGGGCTGCGGGGAGGGCTGTGCGGTCTCGTGTCCCCTCTCTCCTCTGGTGGATGTTTAAGGCTGTGTGTCTGCGGTCGGGGCCTCCCCGGAGCTCCCCCAGACACCCCGGGTTGGGGCGGTGTGGCCATCCCTCACCCCCTGCAGTATGCCCTGACACCCCTGGGTCTGTGAGGGGCTGAGGAAGGTTGGGGGGACAGGGAGAGTTATCTGTGTGTATGGCCCGGGCGGTGCGTGTTTCCCTTTCGAGTGTGTGTGTCTATGTGTGCGCAAGGCTGGGCTGTCCCGACGCCTGTGTTTGTGTGTGTGTGCAAGGCCAGGGCTGTCCCTGACCCCTGTACGTGTCCATGTACTGTCTCTAGAGCTGGGGCTCTTCCTGACCTCCTTCTGTGCATGAGCCCACCCTGGCTGCTGCCATTCCCCTGTCTCTATGCCCACTCTTGGTTGTTTTGGTTTTTTTTTTTTTTTGGCAGGTGTGCAGCAGGACTGTCCAAGCCATGATCGAGGTGTTGGCCAAGCTGGGCCGTGGGCCCGTCTTCCTGGCAGGGGAGGTGCTGGAGTGCGTGATCACCTTCACCAATCCCTTATCAGCCTCATCTACCTCCGCCAGCAGGTACAGCAGCTTGTGCTGGTGGGGCATTCTGTGCGTGAAGCCTCAAAGTGTCCGGGTCCCTCCAGAGGAAACAGTGCTCCTTCCCTCCTGAGCAGCCCAATGTAATCATGGCTGCATTGGGCAATGGTGCCAGCTCAGCCACTGGTGACTTCCCTACCCGAGGTACTCCCTTAAGGGTGCTTTGTACAATGGCTATTTCAGGGCTGAAACACAGGTGATTATTCTGGTTTTCTGCCCCCAAGAAAGAGGTGAGAAAAAAGGTATGCAATTAGAGATGCTCTTAACTGCCCCTCAGGTGAGCCCTTAGCAACAGGGTTACTGGCAGAAAATGAAGCCAAACTCGCTGTTAAAACAGGATATCTAGTCACACCAGGGTGACAGTCTCACAGGGCAACATCCAGGCAACATCATTATTTCCTACATTTATGGAAGGAACTCTCTCTATACAGCAGCGCACTGACATATCAGTGTGATCCCTGCCTCCAGAACTGGCAGGCAAAGGGGCAAGCACTGCCTAGAGTCAGAAAGAGGCAGCATTTTCTGTGAGCCAGCCTTTGAGCGCTGAATCTCCCCTTATCATTAGTGTGCCCAGAATAGGTGTTGGGGAAACGTGAGAAGATGGGAGCTTCCTATGTTGGCTCACAGGGGGTGACTCCACATCATAAGGAGTCACCCAAAGCCTCCACGTCCGCTGAGTGTGTGGCCTAGTCTGAGTCCCCAGGGGGTGGAGAGTGCTTTCTCATCTTGAGCCCTTCTTGGGAAGCGTCCGTTTCCAGCCCTGTCATGTTCAGCATCTTTTCATCACCAGTACACGTTTCACATATGATTGTTGTGGCGGACCCGCTTCCACTGCTTGCAGTCTTGGCAGCAGCAAAGCAGGCTCTTGTATTACCTCTGTAGGGTTTCTTTGTTTATTGCCTTCCTTAGCTTTCCATCCTGGGAGACTTCCTGGTTCCTCTTGCCTGCTGAATTCAGCTTTCAAATTCAGCTGTGGCATAAGCATCTGGTCTTCCGGAGTTTTGTCTTGTGTACTGACAGTGCTGGTTTTCCCAGTTCCGAAACATGTGGGACTGCAAAGGTAGCAGGTGTAGCAATTTTGGACGTTCGCAGCACAGTTACAGGAGCTTCATTTGGGAACTTCAGGTGTGTCCTGGTCTGTAGGAAACCGCCTCTTGGAAAAAGAAAAGCTTTTAAACTAAAAAAGCAGGTGACCAAACTGACGAGACCCAGCTAAGTCATACGAGTGGCAACACCAAGTAGATTGGTGGTTTGGAAATTGAAGCTGTGGGTTGCATAAAGGCAGGTGCCAGATCAAAGCACAGTCACTGCAACAGGCAGATCGACCTTTTGGGGACTAGAAGCTTTCAGGGCTAGCAAAAGCTGTGGCGCAGGTGGAAGGACTGAGAGGCATGCAGTTCAAGCACAGGGACAGAAGTGGCAGGCAGTAAGTAAATGGCAGAAAGTGAATTTGCTTGTGAAGTACAAGGCGTACAAGAAATAAAGGTCTTCTGCCCAAAGGCTGCATGGAGTGCAGCCCTTGTGGGCTACGGGAGTTGTGAGGAGAGGTGAGAGGAGGGAACCGGTGTCAGCACCAGAGCAGGATCTTTCTGCATCCTGCCAGCTGGACAAGCCAGGTCTGCTGGTAGGAAGGCATGTGCAAATTTTCTTTGGGCATCCAGTTAAAAAAAAAAAGAAGACAATCCAGTGGCATATTGTTAGGCAATACTGAAAATAAATGAGGGGGGAAAAAAAGGTTAAAAATACAGTGTTTGAAGGTACTGTAATCAGGCTAAGCATATATAAAATTAGTAAACATTGTCTTTTATCAAGACCCTTCCTCTGTTTCCATATACCTCATACCTTACAACAGAAGAGCTTAAGGCAGCCCTTATGGAAAAGCCTTGCTGGTACTTTTGAAGATACAGAATTACAGTTGTGGAGATAGAGGTAACTGGGTAGAGTAAGCAACGCGTGTTTGGGTAAAGTCAGCCAGCACATACAGAGATCAAACAGCCCATTATTAGTCAGCTGAAACGAATGCAGCACGCCTTTCTCTCTGGTTCGTCTAGAAGTTTAACTGCTCTGATGTGTCACGTCGAGAGATACTCTTGTGGCACCAAAAATCCCTTTGCCATCCCTGTGCCATCTAAAACTCTGGTGTCAGTGCTTACTAATCAGATCATGATGTTAGGAAACAGCAGAGGAACCATACACTGGCTAAATTAGCAAGACTGATATTGAAATAAAAAATAGATGAGTGTTTTGGAAACTGTAAGGTGTCAGTAATGCCATGGGAAATGCCCTGTGGAATGGCTGAGGTCGTAGTAGAGTCCAAATCATGAGACTATTTTTCATGCTGGATGCAGCCAGTTCTTGTGGCTGTTTAGGGTGGGGGCAAAATGACATTTTAGCATCCTAGCACTTTTGACACTATAGTCCTTAGTGAATGAGTTGCATCATGAGGAGAAAATAGGTCCTTATGAAGGACACAGAAGCATCCTTCTCTGGTCTGAGACAACCAGAAGTTGATGTTCTTGAGAGGGACAGTGCTGTGGGGAAGCATGTGTGTCCCCTGCCTGCCCTGAGGAGTGTTGAGCTTGGGGCAGCCAGGTGCTGTGGGCAGGGGCAGCTGAACCCAGGCTGCAGATATTTGCTGCTTTTGAGCCTGCCCGCTTCCCTGATGGTTGTGTTATTGCTGGAGGTACCTCAGAGTGCAAGTCACTTCATGCTTGCTGTAATCCAGGTTTAAAGCACTGACACGAGTGTTGCTCTTCTTTGCTCTCAGTGAGATGCTGGCATGGGCCAGCGCCCAGATCCACTGCCAGTTTCATGCCAGCGAGAACCGGGTAGCGCTCCCTCCTTCTGATGGCAGCAAGCACGATGTGCAGGCAGAGAACGAGACAGTCTTCATCCCCAACAGAGGTGAGTGTGACCTCGGGTAGGGACAGTGAGAGCACAACAAGCAGAGGTCAAGCACACCATAATGTGAGGGGAACACATGTAGAAATGAGCAGGAAATCCGTGTTGCTTTTGTTGTGTGATGCCCTGGTGATGGCAGCTACAGGACCTTGTTAATACTGAGATCACAGTGATGCTAGCTTAGAGCAAAACTTGCCGAGGCCGGGCAGCACTCACATGGTTCTTCTCTTCCAGGAGAGCGGGGTCAGTGTATCCTGTCCACTCCACCAAAGATTCTCTTCTGTGACTTGCGACTGGATCCTGGGGAGTCAAAGTCCTGTGAGTCCTGTCTTCTTGTCCCCTGCTCAGAGAGCTCGCCTCTGGGGAGCCCTGCTCTCCAAGCTGGGTTTGCGGACCTGAGTGCTGCAAGTGGGAGACCCTGGTACTCACGGAAGGCGAGGTGCTTTGGTGGGAGCATGAGTGCTAAGGAACTGCTGTGTTGTCCGGAGTCAGTTCTCCACTGTGTGAGGGCTGTGTACTGCAACATGTCCCTCAGTCCTGTCTCTGGCCCATGTCCTTTGCTGCATGTCTGTTGTCTAGCTGCAACACAAACATTTTGAAGTACCTGGCTGCAGCTGAAGTAACAGTTACACACACCTGCATTTCCTTACCTTTATTTCTTCAGCCACACTGGAGTATTCTTGGGATTTAGGCTGATGTCCTCTGAATCCGTGCTTCCTCTTCAGGTTGTGGTTGTCCTGGAAATCATAGAGTCTTCTGCCTGCTCTTGTTTTCCTGCTCTAAAAGTGAGCACTGCTCGTATTCTCTGCTCAAAGCTTTCCATGTCTCCAAAGCCCTCAAATGATGTCCTTCCAGTTGGTCCCCTTTAAGCTCTCCTTCATCGCTACTTTCCCTTTTGCTGTTTTGAGAAATTACCATCCTTTTCACAAGGAATTTGCAGCAACTTGTTTTTGTTGTTCCAGGCAACTTCTTCTACCTGAGTAGGCAGTTGTGAAAATACAAGTATGTGCTGTTGTCTCTTGGTTGGTGGCTGTGTGACCCAGTCTGTCGGTTTGTGTCAGATCTCCTTTGCGGTCCAGTGGCAGTGTAACATTAGGCATTGCAGGCTCTATGTGGACACCTTCCTCGAGTTGTCCTAGGGATCTGCTGGAAATGGTTGACAGAGATCTCTCAAGTCACAGAGCCAAGGGAGAGGCAGTGCCAGTGGTGGAGGGGGCTGTGCTGGAGCACTGAGCTCTGGGGAGGTGAGAGCAGAGCTGCGAGTGAGACCAAGGAGCCATGGGCTGTGCCATGCTGGTTTTGAAGCTGGAATCTCCTGCCTTTCTGAGCTTGGAGGGGCCTGACTGGAAGGAAGAGTGGACAGGGTGAAACCAACCTGGCTTGGCTAGGTGGTTAGTGGGGTGGGGCAGTGCTGTCTGGGGTTGTGTCTCCTAAACTGCAAAGCCTATTGCCTGAGCACGTTTAGTTATTTACTTACTATTCTACAGCAGCATGAGGGGGAAAGGAGCTGGCCCTGCTGCATCACAGCCAGGGTCCCCTGTGCTTTCTGAAAGCGGCCGTGGCAGGGAAGAAGAGCAGGCAGAAATCTCAGCTGCTCACCTGAGGCTCACCTGGATTCTCCACTCCTCGCTGCTGGCAGGTGTGGGGCTGGAGCATCCATTCCATGGGAGCAGGAGGGAAGCCCTTTTTTTCCTGGAGTGTCTCAGGCAGGCTCAGCAGGCTCTGGGAGAGGAGATCAGTGACTAAGAGTCCAACCTCCAGGTGGCTGGGGTGGATTGAGAGGACTTCCTTGTCTGCTGGCTTTGCAGGCAGGAGCTGTTCAGCCCCCAGCTAAGCTAGGGAGTCTGTCCTTCCCAGTGATGTGTGTGTGTGTCCACTCTGCCACTGGGTGACACTGGCACAAGCAGCCTGCATCTGCCTTGCACATGGAAGCAGCTCCATAGGAAGGACACAAAGTCTTCTCACTTTTAAAGGTTCCTTGGCCATATGCTACAGCCTTTCCCCTTGGTTGTGTGACACACGTGTCCATTGCATGTGTCACGTGCAATGCCGCTGCGTGTGGCACTGGGCTTTTTAGCACAGAAACCCCTGTATCACAGCCCCGGCTCTGCCAGGCTGCTCGCACTGATCCCGTCAGCCTGCCGTGCTGCTCCTCTTATGCGAGGCTACAGCTGGCATGCTTGCAGATCATTCCTGGGGGCTCCTGCCAGCTCCGTGGAGGCAGAGTTAAGGCT
Source organism: Numenius arquata (assembly GCF_964106895.1). NCBI lineage: Eukaryota > Metazoa > Chordata > Aves > Charadriiformes > Scolopacidae > Numenius > Numenius arquata. Next base: position 11,688,386 of record NC_133616.1, on the reverse strand, counting down.
GTGTGGGTGTGTATCTTAATTCTTCATTTCCTGTTTTTCAGAAGTTTTGAGTTTTGCTGCACAGTTTGGAAAGGAAAAAAAAAACAACAAAAAACCAAGAAATCTTAATTCTGCTTCAGCAAAGTACTATGTTATTAAAGTGTAGCCAGAGCTGGCACATAGAGCTGAGGTTGTACGAGGCTGTCTCTTGATAAAAGGCCTTGTTTTCAATTGCTGACCAGCAGCTTATTCCCCAATATCTGCCCTTGTTATGGTGCCTATATATTGGAGTTGACTCACCTCCTGTCCCTTTGACATGTTGCCCAGACTGAGCTCTTTAAATTTGTCACCATAAAACATTTTTTCAAGCCCTCAAGTCATTTCTGTGGCTGTCTTTGCCTCCTCTCCGGTTTTGTAATACCTTTAAATATTTGGTAGATCACAGAGAGGGGCGGAAATGGAAGCAGCCTGGACACAGGCTGGGAGCCCAGTCAGAGGGTACAGCGGGTGGGTAAGGAAGGCATCTGTAGCACCAGGAATGTGCTTCCTTCTGGGATATGCATGGAAGCTGGGACTTCCCAAGTCTCAGCATTCCTGTGCCAGGTAGCAAACAGCCCATCTTCCTCGGATGGTGGTGGTCTCCGCTCAGATTATCCTCACTAGGCGTGAAGGTCTTTGTGAGCACTCTCGTTAAGCGTAGTACAGAGGTTGCAGCAGTTTGCTTCCTTCCTTGGAAATACCTGCTTTTCCTCCCTGTCAGGACAGTTCACAGCTGCACCCCAGCCTTGTGTTTTAAGGTGTGACAAGCTTGTGGATGCTACTAGCACAGGCTTTTTTCTTCCTTCCAGTTCTGTTATTTTAAATCTAGAAGTTATATTTAAAATGTAACCCTAGCTTTTAATCTAAGCCTCGATATTTAGGATGTGCCAGACATGGGGAAGGATCTGTGGTTTCACAGCAGGATGCTGCCCTTCCTCTGGCAGGGTGTATCTGCGTCACGGTGGGCAAGCCAGAGAGGTGGAGACTTTCCACAGTTCACTGTTTGCGCCTTTCTTATTATACAGCATGCGGTTTGGGAAAGCTGTAGAAGTGTTCACGCTGCGTTGAGAAGTGTTGGGGTTTGTGTAGTGGCCAAGGGGCTTCGAGAGGGCTGAATGTGGTGTGAAGCCAGGCCCTGGCATCTCAAAGGTCTTGGAGTCAGAGACTTTGTGGTCTAAGTCATCAGTCTGTCAAGGGGGATATGCCACAGGTTGTTGGGAAGGTCTCTTAATTTTTTCTTGGCCATGTAGACAGAGTGCTTCAGAGAAAAACACAGGAAGAAACTAATTTTTGTTGCTGAGTTTGGGGTTTGTGTAAAGCGAGTATCGAAAGAGGCATGAGGTCTTCATCTGCTACATGGGGCCAAGCCCCGAGGAAACCGCAGTGTGTGACTGCACCCTGAAAGCGGTGTCTGAAGGAAGTGCGCAGAGGCAAATCCAGGTTGAACTCGTGATGAGTAAGTTTAGCCCTCATGTGTTTGTGTTCCTGGATTTTACATCTTTCACATTCTTTTGAGGCAGAGTTTGTGTGTGTGGTTGTATGTGCTGGAAGCGATGCCTGGGATGATGGTGCATGTGATGTGAGGAGCAGTTGCGCTGGTGCAGGGCAGCTGGGGATATGGTTGGCCCACTGTGAGAAAGAGGAGATGGCAGAAAGCACCAGGCACTGTCTCTAGCTCAGCCCTGCTGCGGGTCCTAACCCTGGGTGCAGGGAGCCTGTGAGCGACAGCTCCAGGAGCTTCCTTTTGGCCTTGGAAAGCAACCTTTTCTGTGCTCCTTGCAGATTCGTACTGTGAGACGCTGCCCATAGACGGCCCTCCCTCTTTCCGGGGACAGTCGGTAAAGTACGTGTACAAGCTAACCATCGGCTGCCAGCGTGTCAACTCCCCCATCAAGCTCCTGCGCGTACCTTTCCGTGTCCTGGTGCTGCACGGTAAGGCCACACACTGCCCTCCCTGCAGACACAGGCCTGGCTGCACCCTGCCCTGCTGACACTCTCGCCTACTCCCCAGGGCTCAAGGATTACCAGTCCTCACAGGATGAGGCCGTTGCACCCTCAAACCCCTTCCTGGAGGAGGAGGAAGGCTTGAAGAAAGACTCACACCTGGCAGACCTGGCAACAGAACTGCTCATGGTGGCCACCTCCCGACGCAGCCTACGTAGGTCATATTCCCTTCTTGAACCTGCTGTCCTAACCTGGGTGTGAAGCACAGCTCAGGGCTTGCCACAAAAATCTCTTGCTGTCAAACCCAAGCTATGACTGGGGCTGTGGAGCAGCTCCATCAGGGCCTGCTTGGGTCAGAGATTCCCACAGACTCTTCCCTGCCCGTCACAGGCTTTTCCTCATTCAGTCAGAGAGCCCCCTCTCCCCAGCATATCACAGCTAGTGTGTGGTTTGCTCTTGCTCACTGGAGGCATTTCCTAAGGGGAATGCTGTCTCCAGGGCCTGTCCTTCACACCCAAGCAGCAGGCGTGTCTACAGGGCTCTGTGATTAACCCAGAGAGTGGGTTAATGTGTGAAGCATGTATGGAGGAAAGCCTCATCCTGTGGCAACCCTTTCCCCCCATCTTGTTTCTCCACAGACCTGTATAACATCAGCAACACTCGTGGGAAGGTGGGGACGTTCTGCATCTTTAAGACCGTGTATAAGATAGGAGAGGATGTCATTGGGACCTTTAACTTCTCGGAAGGAGACATCCCATGTCTGCAGGTCAGTGCTGGCTTGGGGGCCACTGTGGGGAGAGGCAGGGGTTTTGCGTGGGGGAGAGAGAGAAGGGATTGGGTAGCACTGGGCTGCTGTGGGCTTTCTAGTGAGGGTTTCTAGAGGGACACAGCTGAGCTCTCCTTGGGGTGTGAGGTGGGGAAGGGCTCCAGTTCTGAGCTCATTTCAGAAGGGGAAGCCCTGGGGCTTTGAGCCAGGGATGTGTGAGTGTGTGAGAGAGAGCAGCCAGCTGATTGCCCTGCAGTTCTCGGTGAGCCTGCAGACGGAGGAGAGCATCCAGGAGGAGTTCCAGCGCCGGCGAGGGCAGCCCGGCTCCTTCAGCACACATGCCCGCCATCAGGAGGCCTGCCTGCACACAGCCCAGAGTAGCTTCAGCCTGCCTATCCCGCTCAGCTCTACCCCGGGATTCACCACCAACATCGGTTAGTGGCCACCAGGGAAAGGACCCGCTCTTGCTTGTCTCCGCAGTCCTCCTGCGATGTCCCCAGCCCTGCCTTTGCTACCCTGCAGGGCTGTCACGTGGGAGGGAGCTGGCCTGCATGGGTGGGCTTATTTCCTTGTCCCCTTGCAGGACAGCCAAAGACGCCATACCTTGTGGTGTTTGCTTCTGACCCCTCTCTTGCCTACAGTGTCCCTGAAGTGGAGGCTGCACTTTGAGTTTGTGACCTCCGGGGAGTCGGCGGGGACCTGCTTAGTTCATGGGAGCCAGTCGGAGGCCATCACCTGGACTGGAGTGGAGCAGATCGAAGTGGACACTTTCAGCTGGGACTTGCCCATCAAAGTCCTTCCCACCAACCCTATCCTGGCTTCCTATGTATCTCAGTTCTCCAGCACCAACTCCATCACCATCTGAAGTGGGAAAAGCTGGTAGGGACCTGTGGTGCCACAAGTGGGAATGGCCAGCAGGACTGTCACCGGTGTGCTGCGGGGCGCAGACCCAATGTCCCCTTGGGTTCATCTGTGATGCCCAGGTGGGCACTGGGCAGGTCTGTCCCGCCTGTGGGTGGAGGAGCACTGCCCTTTCTGCAGTGTCTTCTGCTGCAGCCATCAGCCTGGAGCCAGACCCTTCCTGCCTGGGTGAAAGTGTGAGTCCCAGCACTCAGTGAAAGTAAATCTGCCTCCCAGGAACAGCCTGACGTACCTTTACCCCATGAGGGACTTCCAAGAAGAAAAGGCCTAGCCGGGGGAAGGGAGAGGGGAACTCTTCAGTGAAGCCCCATACCAGCCTTGGGTGAAGGCCGTGCCCCTACAGAGAAACCCACGAGCAGAGGAGGTCTGGCATCCAGGTGAGGCATGCTGGCCACCTGGGCTAGGTGGGAGCCTGTTCTCCTGCCCCGGCAGGTGTCCTGCCTCTTGTGAGGGGTGTCCCATGTGCATGGCCCAGCATCCCCGCTATCCTCACCCGGAGGAGGCGGGTTCTGGCAGGCCAGCCCTGCACTGCTGGGAGATGCTGGTGTTGACGCGCGGAAACAAACCTTACAACTCGCAGAGAGTTATAAAGCAGGCATGTTTATTGCGGCGCCGGGTGCAAGGGGGATCGCTCCTCCAAACTTGCACACCGGTTTGTAAAACAAGCGTCTATTTATGATGAAAAGCATACATATTCATTAATGTGGGCTGGGTTATTATAATTGATTCTAAGAAAAGGCATTACTATTCTAATTATTTCTAGGAACTCATTATCATAAGTCTCCTCCCCTTGCCACATGCGTACTGTCGCCTGGTGGTCGTGGGCCGGGGTCTTCTGGAGGAAGGCTCGCAGTCTTCTTCACCGTGTACCTTTACCTTTGTCCTAGAATGCTGGGTTGGCTGGACCCCAAACCGCGAAACTGGTCCCGACCAGATGGACACTTTACCCAGACAGTTAGGTTCCTCCTTAGCATGCAGGCTGTTCCCGCTATCTTATACACAAGGCCATTTCTTTATCTTGGAATGGTGGGCTCCTAGGCTCCGAGCTCTGTTCTTTGCCAGGCTGTACTAAATCCACACTAACAACCTTTAACCATTCATTCTCTGAATCAGTGTCCTGGAGTGGCAGCATGATGGTGATGGTCCAAAATGGAGAAGGGCTGAGCACCTGGGCTGTTCTCTGCCTGCGCTCCTGCCCACGAAGGCATCCTGCTGGTCTCGGGATCCTTGGGCAGCTGGAGTGAACGTGTGCTGTGCGTTCAGGAGCTGGGGTGGAGGTCTCCCTGCTCAACAGCCAGCTCCCGGTTTCTACCAAACCTTTCAAAGAGTTTTCCTCTTTGCGTGGAAATCTAATAAACATCTGATTGTGCAGAACTCAACTTTCCCAAGAGCCTTATTCCTATACCCTTCCACCCTTCCCCATGGTGGATGCAGCCCACCCTGCATGACAGTCACAGGCTGGAGACCTCTTTGTTTAATATCTTTATTGCAAGAACAGAAACATCTACACAAGGCTCTGCACAACACAGGCATGGCACCGGCTGGGGCAGGGCTGCCAGGGTGGCCGGCTCCACCCTGGCACATGCAGATTACTTCAGCTCCCTGAACCCCGAGCAGGGCACCCAGCTCCCCTCCCCGCTCCCCTGCAGCTGGGATGGGGACCTCCACTGGGGACATCTTCCAGTGGTCCCCCCCAGCTCCACCGCCTGCCCCGGGCTGGCTCTGTTGCAGCATTGCCCAGGGCCGGTCTGCAGTGCCGGGGATCCCCTCCGGCCCTGGGAGCTGCGGGAGCAGGGGCATTAGTGGTTCCAGAGATGGGTTGTTGCCCGTTACGCTCCGGGGCAGAGAAGGGGCTGGCCGGGGTGCTCCCCAGCGAGCTCCCAGCGTCTGCTGTGCAGGGGGACGGGGGTCTCGGTGGGAGGAGGGAGCTGCTTGGCTCGAGGCCGGATGCGGGAGTACAAGACTGCTGAGATGCAGGCTAATTTGGTCTGTACCCTGTGGATGTTTCTTGCCCACCTGGGAAGAGATCCCGTAGGATCTGCCTTCCTGTGGTGCGCGGGGCATCTCACGGGGAGGGGGCCGTGGTTGGGTTCAGGAAGCTGACGGAGGAAGCAAAGCCGTGCCGTGGCGGCATTAGTTAACTCGGTACCATAGTGTGCGGATAGTGGTTTCCCTCAAAGGTGGCGGCAGTGACATCTCTACGGGATGGGGCAGGTCTGGAGCATGCGGGAGGTGTGCTCTGGAGGAGGGAGGATGATGCGGGGGGCGGGGGGGGACATGGGGTGCCACCAAGCCTCTATCTGCTCAGCCCCGCGCCCAGCACCTTGTTGCTGAGCGGCTCAGGGGTGCCGGCAGAGCCCCACTCATGCTCCATGCTCTTCACGCAGGGCAGGCTGGGGTTTGCCTTCTGCACCACCGAGATCTGGCAGGTCTGCGAGTCGTAGTGGGCCTCGCACCAGTCGGGGAAGTCGATGGGGTGCTGGGTGCTGTGGGAGAGGGCACAGTACCGTCAGCTCCCCCTGGTCTGTGCCAGGGGGTTGCTGGCAGGGCTGGGTGGCTTCCTCCTCTGCCAGGGTGTCTTCCAGGACAGATTGGGCCACCAGCTCCTGGCATCTCGCTTTTGGCTTCCCAGCTCACCCCACCACCCTCAGTGCCCTGCTGGGCTCCTGCCCACCTCTGCCCCTTGCCACCAGACCTCCTGGCTGTGGCAGGGCAGCATCACCCCCTCCCATCACCCCTCTGCCTGTCACTCACGTCTCGCAGCAGCCCACGCCGATGGGGTGCAGGCAGGTGCAGAGCAGGCAATTGGTGCTCAGCCAGGACTCCCCCAAGGAGAACTGCTTCCCCTCGTACTCGCAGGGAGCTGCAAAGGAAACGGTGGCCATGGGCACACATGGGCCTTGTGCCGGGGTGTGTGGAAGCCTCCTCGGCACCCCTCTGCCCTCAAAGAGGGAACAGGGAGGATGTCGTGGCCTCCTACCCGCAGCATGGTACAGCAGATACTTGGGTGGCCTCTCTGCCACCCTACAGATATGGGATGCCCAGGTGATGCTCCCATGCATCCTCTCCTGACCATGCCCTGCTGCTCTCCCTACTGCCCCCAGGGACCCGGGGCAGAGGCAAGTGGCTCCTGCTTCCTTGCAGAGTGCGTATCCAGCACCCCTTGGGGTCTGAGCATCTCTGCAGCCCTGGAAGGAGGCGGCAGAGGAAAGACGGGCAGCCCTCCTCCCTTTGCTGCTGGTCCTGCACACTCAGCCCCAGCCAGGCTTTTGCCAGCAGCTCTTCATGGCCCAGCGAGCTGTTTCTCAGCCAGAGCCCAGGGGAGCTGTTCTGTGGTTTATAGACTGCTCCTTCCACTCATCACTGGCCCACGATCGCGCTCCTGAGCCCAGCACAGTCTCCCTTCCCAGGCAGGCAGGGCACAGCCCCGCTGCCTCGGGGGCAAGCTGAGGCCTCCTCATCCCATCAGCGTCTTCCCGGCTCACCTCCCCACTTACCTTTAGCCTGGAAGTAGCATTTGGCCTGGGATCCCGGCAGCTGGAGGAGGAGAGAGAGCAGCAGGCAAAGCCTGCCCCAAGCGCTCCCCATCTTCTGCACTCGCATGGCCATGGCTGAGGTTGAGCTGGGCTTCTTCACCGAGGGTGCCTTCCTTCTCTATTGCCTTTGCTGCTTTCCCTTCTCTTTCTCTCTCTCTCTCTCTCTCTCTGCCTTTTTAATGCTCTTCCCCTGATCCCAACAAGAGATATTTATAAAGTTCAGCTTTACGACCCTGGCCACCAGCTGTGCCCCACTGGAAAAGTTGTAAAACTCATTTCCTGATTTGAAAGGCATGAAAACAAGAGGTAGGATCAAGATTTTTAACAAGCTGTGAAAAGCTGATTCATGCCCTCCAGAAATGTCTCCAGTTGGAAGCCCCTGTGGGTGCAAGGCTCCAAGGGACCCCAGAGGGGTCACCCTCCGCAGAGTGGTGAGCACGCAAGTGGGGAGTGCGGGACACCCTGGCCCCCAACCAAGAGAGCTCCAGGCTTCCCTGTGGTCACACTAAGCCCTCTCTGATCCTTCACAGCGGTCAAGGTTTTGGGAGCATCCCATCTCCCAGGGACTTGAGAGGCACAGGCGTCCTGTTAACAGCCGGTGTGGGATGCAGTGGCACTGTCCTCGGAGATGCTCACACTCAGCTCCCAGGTACCACAGTAGGGCAGTTTCACCCCAGCCTGGGCTGCAGCTGTGCTAGGCTTGTGGCCATGCACAGGCTGGGGGTGGTAGCAGGTTTTTTGGGGCCAAGAGCAGGCAGTACGGCGATTGCCACTGATACGGAGAGGATGAGGAAGGCTCTGCATGAGGTGTGACCCAGGGCTCATCTGAGGGGTGCCCATGACAGCAGGGCTGGGCAGCACCCACCAAACACCATAGCTGAGCACCCCCTTTCAAAGGCTGGAGACCGGCCCCAGCAGAAACAGGAGGGATGAAATAAGGAGGTGAATGTGCATTTGGGCAACAAGTCACCTGAGAGGAAATGAAGGGCTTGGCTGGACATGAGAAGCCATGAGAAGACGCCACACCACCCGGGGGACATGGCTGTGGTCCCCACAGACCCTTACCCAGAGGGTTTGCCTTCGGGTTGAAGCAATAAGGCCGTTATCAGCAGGCAAAGCGAGGGGATGGGTGAGGTGGAGGAGGTCAGAGCCCGGGGAGCCACGCGGCCCCCGGGGAGCTGCAAGCGAAGGGGTGAATTGCCAAGAGACATTTGCAGCCCTCCTCAGAGGCGCTGCCGGCAGCAGGAAATGGGGCTCCGGGGACGGTCCAGCCAGTGGCAGCGGCAGCGGCAGTAGCGGTAGCAGATGTGGGTCATCTGCCCTTGTGTTAATCTCCCTCCTTTCTGAGAGTTTGGGATAGGTTTACACCCTGACGCGTGAGGCTTAATATCCCTTCCAGAATTTGTGTTGGCATCCGCTATTATAGCTGGATATTTTTGTTATCCCCATAAATGTCCAATCCCTTCTTGAATCCCGCTAAATTTTGGCCTGAGTGTTTTCCTGTGGCAGCCTAATTAAGCATGGAGTGAAAAAAAAAAAAAAAAAAAAGCTTCCTTTTACCCTCTTTGGATTTGCCACCTTTGGGTTTGAAGGTGCTGCTGCTCCGGGCCCCCTCACTGCCCCGTTGCATCCCCATCCCACATCTCGTGCTCCCACCTCCGAGGGAGCAGCCTCAGCTTTGCATTCCCCTCTCCCCCTTGAAGAGTTACCCCCAGCCCTCCTGTCATGCCCTGGGTGACGCCGTGCCCCTCTGGGTGGGGTGACCGGGTGGCATCCCGAGGGTGGGATCAGTTGGAAAAGGCTGATAATAAAGCAGAGAAACTTGGGTCACCCGTGAAAAACCTGCCAACCGCGGGGCCGTGAGCGGGGATGAAGTGTATCAGTGACAAATGAAAACTCGCCCTTTGGTGCAGAGTTGTTACTATATAAGGAGGATAAAAGCACTCGTCGTAGGAGCAGTAAATGAATATTCCTATTGTGTGTTTGGAAAAAGAAGTCTGGCACGCTAGTAACCACAATGAAATAATCCATCATCGTTTCATCACCGAGTACAGCAAATGTTAAACAAAAGCGGTGGGTTTCGTTTGGAGGCCTGCATGGTTTGGCCAGGCTTCCAGAAGGGCTTTGGGACGAGAGCATCCCTCAGCTGTGTAGAGGGGCACTGCCCCTGCTCCGTCAGGGGCACGGGGAGGCATTCCTGGCACTTCTGTAGCTATTCCGGTTTCCCAAAGAGAGAGTTAAGGCTACCGGCCCACTCATGGCCTTTGGGTATTTCATCAAAGCAGTTCACTGCGTAAATGCAGAGGAGGAGGAGGAAGAAGGGTCAGGACACCCCTTGGCATGTTGCAGAGGGGCCTGGCAGTGAAGCATGCTCTACGCTGTGACTGTGCATCAGGGGACGGGGCTGATGGACCCCCACAGCCTGTCAGACTGGCTCTTCATCCTCCTGGCCGCTCTTCTTCCCCCAGTTTTGCATCCCTGGGCACCCGCCTGGCCCCAGGACACACCCCCATGGGGGGCCCAGAGCATTTCAGTTACGGCTGGTACAGGATGGGACTCGTAGCTTTGAAAGCAGCAGCTGGAGTTGGACCCGGTGCTTGAGAGCTTCAGCTCGGGTACCCAAGGGATGCTCTGGCTGGAGGACCTGACACCCCCTCCAGCTGCGCTAGCCCAGAGGAGGTTTTTCACCAGAGACTGAAAAGGGGCAGCTGGTTTTGGTGCTCATGTCTCAGGGGGACAACTGAGGCCCGAGGAAGAGCCACAAAAGGGATATAGGGGCTGGAAGAAGTACCTTGCCCTAAGTTCAGTCACTTTGATTTATCAGACAGGGGTCAACAGCAGCAGGGGACTGACTGTGTGTCCCATCATGCCAGCGAGGAGCAGTCACCACCCTTGAGCACACTGGAACCCTGCAGAAGGTCCCATCCATGTCTCAGCTTCTCCCTAGCAGGACCCAACTGCTCCTGCCTGGCCTGGCTCTGGCATGGTGGCTGTGCCAAAGAAGAGCTGGGTGCTGCACCCCGCTGAGGGCATGACATTGCTGGCCTCCACTCCAGCAAGGGCTTGGAGCTCTGCAGAGCTCTGCAGGGCTGCTGTTTGAGCCCCCCATGCTGGAGGATGGGACCCTGTGGAGGGGGCAGGAGCCAGTACCCAAACTGGTGGGTGCTGGGATGGGGTGATAACAGCCCATCCCAGCCCCAGCCCCTCAGGAGGCAGGGGGGTAATAAATGATACTGGACAAGTTGCCATCAGCAGGATCCAGGAGTATTATAAAACCTGAATCTCCTGAGCCTTCAGCTGGGACTGCAGCTGCAGAGCAGGAAGCAAACAGGATCCCGGCTGGCATTGTGAAAGCAAACACCATAAATCCGAGGAAGTGCTGCGATTGCTGTTTTAGGCACTGGGGAGCTTGGCTCTTGCTCCCCACAAGCACTTTATTTTCTCTCTAAACAGCAAAAAAAAAAAAAAAAAAAACCCAAACCCAAACCCAACCAACCCCAACTTATCACTGGGCTGAGCTGCCCCAGCTGGACCCCGGTGCTGCCTCGGGCCATGGGGTTGTTGTGGGATGTGGGCACCTCTCCTCAGCCAGCACCTGGAAGATGCTTCTGTCCACAGAGCCCCCAGGGCACTGGGGCAGGGTGCAGGCAGGGTGTAGGCAGCATAAAGGCAGATGCCAGCTCAGAGCCATGTCCGCTCACCCGAACACTCAGTGCTCACAGGAGCAGCCGGACCCCAGGAAGAGCTGAGCTGGAGGGTAAGAGACAGCTGAGCAACCAGGAGCCGGGAGTGGGGACATGAGAGGCAAAGGGCTACCCTGGGAATGACAACCAGCTCACTCCATCCTTCCTCCTGCAGCTGGTAAGCCAGACGGGACAGCTCCCGGAGGCTGGAACCACAGGTGGGATCAGAATCCACCCCTCCAGGACTAAAGCAATGAGACTGTTGCTCCAGAAAGGGGATGAAGTGGACAGGGCATGATGAAAACTTTGATGTCACCTTACTCTGCAGGCTGGGCTGTCCACTGGATGGAGCTCTGTGCCACTGGAGAAGCGTGGGATAGGAGGCATGCTGGCATGCCCTGCATGTCCCATGGGTGTCCCCGGCCTCAGACCTTACACCGCAGCCCTTCTCACAGGGGAGAGCCGTTTCCAGCCACGGGTTGGGCACAGTGTTTCGCAGTGGCTCTACAAGCCTAGGTCAGATGTTGCCTGTAGGTCACCAGTCATGGGATGGGGTCTTTAATTGGGATGGTGTCCATGGATGGCCAGCCATGGGACAGGGTTTGACGAGGGATGGTGTCCATGGGACCCCAGCCATGGGATGGGGGTCTCTAATGGGATGTCATCCGTGGATCCCCACTCATGGGATGGGGTCTATTGAGGGATGGTGTCCGTGTGTCCCCAGCTATGGGATGGGGTCTCTAATGGGATGGTGTCTGTGGAACCACAGCCATGGGGTGGGGTCTCTAATGGGATGGTGTCTGTGGGTCCCCAGCTATTGGATGGGCTCTGCTCACCCCAGGCTGGGTACCTCCTCCTTGCAGCTGGTGACAAGTGGGGCTCTGTGGTCTGGACAGCCCCATGCTATGGCTCCCTCAGGCTCCTTTGCCCTCTTGCATTCCCTTGCATGGTCTCGTCCTCCCTTGCTTTCCCCCATGCTCCTTCCCCCTCTATCCTTTGGCATTCTCCTGGGCCATTTATCCCAGCTGTGGCTGCTTTGTGCCAGGTCAGGTTTTGACACCAGTGGGTTAGCCACACACTCCTGCTGTCCTCAGACCTGGCAGGGTGCTGGCACTCTCCCTGGCACGCCAGCACCCCAGGTACCCCAGCATCTTAGGTGTGCTGCGGCCCGTGGCTCTGCCCTGGCTCCCCTTGAGGGAAACGTGCCGGGAGGGAGTGGGGTGTTTAGGAAAACAGGCCTTGGCGCTTGCTGGACATCCCAGGAAAATAAAAACATCCGGGCGGGCAGCCGTGCAGCGAGTGCGAGAGGCCGGCACTCCATAAATCCCCTGGAGCAGGTGCTTTGTAGTCGGCACAAGGAAATGAGCACATTATTCAGCTCGGCTTAAACCCCAAAGTGTTTCCTGTCCTGTGAGTCAGAAATAACGCTGGGAGATCATTCCTGGGCCATGCAGGAGCTGCAACGGCCAAAAAAGTGCCACACGCCTGTTGGGCCCTAGGACCTGCCAGGGAGGTCAGTGGTCCGGGCACCCTGTAGTAGAGTAGCCACCCAGGGCAGCTCCCCAATGGAGGGGACTTTGCCATGGCAGTGCTGTGCCACCAGCCCTGGCCCTGGCATGTGACCGCTTTGGGACCTGGTGGGGAGCCCCTGGGGACTCGCAGACCTGGGCACCATGATTCAGTGGGATGCAGTGAGAGGGAGAGCCCCAGGAGACAGTGGGGCTTTCTGTGTCCTGGATGGATCCCACAGGTCTTCTCCATCATCTCTCTGGGACTGGGAAGATACATCCCCTGCTCCAGCCATAATCTCCCTGCACCTGGTGCATGATGGGTTGTTGGCTGGCCCCCACAGGAGCACCCTGGGGTGCTGCCCTGCTTTAGGGACACCCTACAGGAAATGCCATGGATGGCTGGTGTCTTCGTGTTGGAAGAGACCACCTGGGCATGAGACCCCTCATACCTGGCCTAGGGCTCCCAGAGCAGGTGGAGGGGAATGAAACACAGCTGATGCCCCCAGCTCAGCATGAGCAACATCTGCCTGAGGGGGGACGTGGGTGACACATCCTGTCCTGGTGACCTGCAAGGACACACATAGGGCCCTGATGTGGGTCTGGGGCACAGAGGGACGCAGGCTCTTAGGGCTGAACCCATGGACGCACTGGGACAGCCCCTGCCCTGAAGTGGGGGGACAACATAGGTGCTGCATAACACATTTTTCCCTTTAAAACGTTTGCCTCTCCTCCATTTTTTCCACTGTTGGCACAAAAACCCCAGACCCAGATGAGCAGACCTTCAGATTTCCTGGACAGCAGGAGCACAGGAGGCCCATATGTACAAAGGTCACCCTGTGCGCCTGTGCCTGTCCCTGTCCCTGTGTGTCTCGTGCCCGCCTGGCCAAAGCCTCACTGACCTGGAAATGTGGGATGGGGTGGCCTTTGGAGGTGCTGGGCTCCTGCAGCACCAGGGGTGCCCCAGTGACATACATGCCCCTGCACAGTGGTGCCCACACAGCCCCTCCAAACCAATCCTGGTGGAGCTGACCTTGCTGCAGGCACACATTTGTGGTGCCTGCCATGCTCTTTACAGCCGCCTCCCAAGGTTGACAGGTTTCTGGCCCCACTTGGTGCAGAGATGAAGGCACTTGGCAGAGCCCTGCTGCCTGCAAGCTCATGTTGCTGCACTCCAGGAGGTGGAAAAACATTTTTTAGCAATTAAGCAATCATCAGCTTTGGGGACCTGGGGCTTGGTTTTGCCTGATGGGAACCTGGAAAACAAGCTGGGAACCTCACGGGCATGAGGTCCCCAGGGCAGGTAGGCACAGCTGTGCTCTTGGTGCCCACCATGCCCTGGTGCACTGTGAGGACCATCATGGGCTACCACCATGGACCACCACAGACCACCACGGACCATGGTGCTGGTCACAGCCACATCGGAAGAAAACTTGTCAGCTCTGAGACATGGAATACCAAGTGCAGAAAGACTAAAACTCTGTGTGAGACCAGGGGATGGCAAAGGCATCTTTAGATGGAGTTACAGAAACCCCAAAGCATGGTGAGCCCCAGCCCTGCATGCCCCAGGGAGGAGGCTGGGGGACAGCAACTGTACCAAGCCCCGCAAGACCCCATCCCCTGGTCACACAAGGGATGCAGAGCTGGGGCAGCCACCCTGTGCACGCTCTGCCTGTCTGGGTGTCCGAACGGCAGTGCACAAAGCCGGTAGGTTGTAGCCAGTGTCCCTGGTTGTAGGGGTGTACAGTGTACAGTGAACAGGCGGCGGTGACTGGGCCCCCTCTGCTGGCATGCAGATGCAAACACGGGGTGCCCTGGCACCCACAGCTCCCTGCCCACGGCACCCCACGCACCCCATCCCACCTGTGGCAAGTCCCCCCAGGCTGCTCCCACACTCCTTCCACCCCCTCTGCTTTTTTCTTCCCCATCTCTTTTTTTTTTTTTTTTTTCAGTTAATTTGCCTGGGTCGTGCCCTCCACTGGCTGTACCCTGCCCATGGCAGGTCCTGCGAGAGCATCACCACCTCCCAGACAAGTGACTTGCTGAGAGGACATGGGTCAGAGAAAGTTTCTCCCACCCAAGGGTGCTGCCAGCCCCTTTGCCCCACGATGCACCCCGGGCCATGCCACCAAGCGAGCCCAGCCCAAGGCTCGGAGGTGCCACCATGGCTCAGGACACAAGCCGTAGGACTGGACTGCCTGGCATGGGGATACACGGGGGGCACAGGACCAGGCACCATCAGCGCCCCAAGAACAGCAGCAGGGGTGATATTGTTGTCCCTGGTGTGGGATTGTCACCATGCCCAGCCTCACATCCCGTGGGAGAAGCTCTTCCAGACCTTCCCAGCTCTTCTTTCTCGCCTGTGTTTGCTGCCGGTTGGATTTCACCATCCTGCGGCAGCATCATCCTTCGCCTCAGGCACCACTGTCAGCTCCGTGCTGCAACCGAACCAGGGTATTTATAGCCAGCAACCCAATCCTCCCAGCTCAGGTTGTGCCGGGCTGGGTGAGCTGAGCTTCACGACCCTATGATGACAGGAAGGACGTGTCACTCATGGTGGAGACATCTGCAGTGGAACTGTCAGGGACAGCGGGAGGGGACATGATTATCGGCAGCCCCAGCTGCAGAGGGACCCATGCCAGGCACCTGGGGGGACCATGCCCGCAGCGCCATACAGGCAGCTCTGGTGGCCTGTCCCAAATGCCAGGAAGGGACAAGGACCCCCTGCACCCCCTGCCCACCACTCAGAGCAGCATTCCTCATGCATCTGATCCTCGCAGGACCTTGCAAGGCCAGTGGTACCAGCAAGATCTGCAGGGTACCCCTTTAGCCACTGGGCTCCCCCTGCGCTCCCCCCGGTGTCCCCCCCTACCCCTCACGGGCTATACCCCATAGCCGTGGAGCAGGGGCTGGCAACACTCCCCACACCCGCCCCCCCACTTCCCCCCGAACCCTCCCACCAGATGGGAGCAGACAGCAGGCTGGGAATGCGAGGAATGCACCGCAGGCACGCTGCCCCCGCTGGGCCCCCCCTGCCCCACCGAGGCCCCCCCCTGCAAACACAGGGCCCCTCTGTGTGTCCCCTGGTCTGGGGCAGCTCCCCATGGCATCCAGGGCTGGCAAATCCTTGGATCCTTCCCGAAATCCCCAGGGAGCCTTGCTCTGGGATTTCCAAGCCCCACAGGTTATCCAAGCCCCACAGCATCCGGGGCGGGGGGGTGGTTTGCACAGGGCTCCCTGCCCCATAGCCAGCCCTTGTCCCCAGGCCACTCCCCTGTGCTGGATGGATGGGTGGATCCTGTCCCCTCTGCTGCCCTCGCAGCCCCCCACTTCCGTACCCCACCACCTCACAGGCCTATGCCACACTTAAAACCTGCAGGGGTGACATGCTCACTGCCTCCAGACCCCCAGCATCCCCTGCCCTCATCCCCCCACCACTTGTCCACCCCAGCCAGGCCATATGTCAAACGGGAACAGGCAGCGGGGACGCCGAATCCCCCCATTTGCCCCCCTCCACTGGTGATGGGACGACCTGAGTGTGAGAGACATCTGAATCATTGAATGGTTTGGGTTGGAAGGGACCTGTAACAGTCACCTAGTCCAACCCCCTGCAACGAGCAGGGACATCTTCAACTAGGTTCAACCTAGTTGAACTTCAACCTTCAACTAGGTTAGGTTGCTCAGAGGCCTGTCCAACCTGACCTGGAATGTTTCCAGGGATGGGGCATCAACTACCTCTTTGGGCAACCTGTGCCAGTGTTTCACCACCCTCACCATAAAAAAATTTCTTCCTTGTATCTAGTTTAAATCTTCCCGCTTTTAGTTTGAAATCATTACTGCTTGTCCTATCGCAACAGCAAACTCTAAACAACCCCAACTCTCAATCTGGAGTACTGCATCCTGTCCTGGAGTCCTTAGCACAAGAAGGACATGGACCTGTTGGAGCAGGTCCAGAGGATGCCACGAAAATGATCAGAGGGCTGAAGCACGTCTGCTCTGCAGACAGGATGAGAGAGTTGGGGTTGTTCAACCTGGAGAAGAGAAGGCTTCAGGGAGACCTTATAGCAGCCTTCTGGTATCTAAAGGGGGCTTATAAGCAAGTTGGGGACACGCCTTTTAGCAGGAAATGCATGTTGTGATAGGACATGGGCAATGTTGATAGGACATGGGTAATGTGCATGTTGCAATAGGACAAGGGGTAATGGTTTTAAACTCCAAGAGGTAGATTTAGACTAGATGTAAGGAAGAAATCTTTTAGGATGAGGCTGGTGAAACACTGGCACAGGTTGCCCGGAAAGGTGGGAGATGCCCCATCCCTGGAAACATTCAAGGTCAGGTTGGATGGGGCTTTGAGCAACCAGATCTAGCTGAAGATGTCCCTGCTTATGGCACGGAGGTTGGACGAGATGACCTTTAAAGGTCCCAATCCCAACCATTCTGTGATTCCATGAAGCCGAACGCCCCCTCCCCAACCCTTCCCAGCGGGCCTCCCGCAGCCCCACCGTACCCTTCCCCGTCCCCCCTCCCTGGGGACACCCCCCCATCCCGGTGCCGCCCATCACCGTGCCGTCCGGCCGGGCGGGGAGCGGCGGCAGAGGGCGCTGGCCGTCCCGGGGCGGTGCCGCCCGGGGGAGGGCGCAGGCGGCGGGGCGGGGGCGCGGCGGGGCCGCAGGAACGGGCGGGCGGGCGGCGGCCGGGGCGGAGGAGCCAGCGCGGCCCATGGCTCCGCGGCTGCCGCTGCTGCTGCCGCCGCTGCTGCTGCTGCTGCCGGTGCTGCCGGTGGCGGCGGCGGCGGCGGGAGGAGGCGGGGGGGGGCGGCGGGCGGCGGCGACCCCCGACGGGGCGGTCGCCAACTTGACGGTGGCGGTGGTGCTGCCGGAGCGCAACGTGAGCTACGCGTGGGCTTGGCCACGCGTGGGGCCGGCGCTGAGCCTGGCGCTGGAAGCGCTGGAGCGGGGCGAGCCGCCTCTCCTGCCGCGGCCCTTCTCGGTGCGCGTCGAGTTCATGAGCTCGGAGCTGGAGGGCGCTTGCTCCGAGTACGTGGCACCGCTCAACGCCGTAGACCTGAAGCTCTACCACGACCCCGACGTCCTCTTCGGGCCGGGCTGCGTCTACCCGGCGGCTTCCGTGGGGCGCTTCGCATCCCACTGGCGCCTGCCGCTCATCACCGGCGGGGCGGTGGCGGCGGGTTTTAGCCGGAAACGGGAGCACTACAGCACGACGGTGCGTACGGGGCCCTCGGCCCCCAAACTGGGTGCCTTCGTCTCCCACCTCCACGCCCACTTCAACTGGAGCGCCCGCGCCGTCCTCCTCTACGTGGACCGCAAGACCGACGACCGGCCCTACTACTTCACCGTCGAGGGTGTCTACCAGGAGCTGCAGGACGGCAGCAACCTCACCGTGCGCCACCACATCTACTCCCCCGACGAGGGCGGCCCCGACACCGCCGTGCACTTCATCAAGGCCAACGGGCGCGGTGCGTGGGGCGGCACGGCGTGGGGAGGTGGGGGGAGAGGGGGTTGTGGGGGGACCCCCGTGCGGGACAGGGCTGAGCGGCCGGGGAGGAGAGGAGGGGGGGCGGCGGGGGAGGGGGGAGAGAGAAGAAGCAGAGGGGGGTCCCTGCGGGGGAACCGCACAGGGCTCGGGGAGGGGAGGAGGCGAAATCCTCCGTGGGGTGCAGCGAGGGGTTAAGGATGGGGTGGGATCCGTGTGGGGCACAGGGAGGGGACGGGGTGCAGTGGAGCCCGTGTGGGGCGAAGCAAGGGGATGGAGGTGCAGTGGGGCACACAGAGGGTATGGCAAGGGGCTGGGGTGCGGTGGGACCTGTCTGGGGTGCAGCAAGGGGACCAGGGTACTGTGAAGCACACACAGGGTACAACAACGGGTTGAGAGTGCAGTGGGACCCAACTGGGACACAGTGAGGGGCTGAGGATGCAGTGGGGCATACGTAGGGCACAGCAAGGGACTGGGGGTGCAGTCGGACCCATCTGGGGCACGGCAAGGGGATGGGGACACAGTGGGACCCGTGTGGGATATAGCAGGGGGTCAGAATCACGGTGGGACCCATGTGGGGCACAGCAAGGGGCAAAGGACACAGTGGTACCTTTGTGGAGCACAGTGAGGGTCAGAGGGCACCGTGGGGCTTGTGTAGGGTGCAGTGAGGGGCCAAGAACACAGTGGGACCCCTGTGGGGCACGGCAAGCGGTGCAGTGGGACCTGTGTGGGGCGCAGGGCGGGGTGTGGGCAAAGCAGATTGTATGTAGGGCACAGAGAGGGGTGGGCACATTTGGTCGCAGTGGGGCTGGGGGAGCAGCGGGACCTGCATGGGGAGGTGGGTACACAAGGGACAAGGCAGGACCCAGAATCCTGGGCCACCCCACTGCTGGTGGGGGCAGTCCAGGGCAAGGTGGGGGCCATGGGGTCCCCCTCCCTGTCACCCTGCCCTGTCACCCTGTGCCAGGGGAGTGCTGGGGCAAACCCTCCCCTCGGTGGGACATGTGGTGTGAGCAGCGCTGGGGCCACCCTACCCTCTGGCATTAGGAGGATCAGGGCATCCCCAGGGACAAGCAGGACCCAGCCACCTCTTCAGAGGCTGCGGGTGACGGTGTGGACGTGGCCATATGAAGGGCAGCACCAGCTGTGGTTACGTGCCTAGAGCAGCCTGGTGCCAACATGCCGAGGCAGCCATGCCATGCCTGGGCAGAGACAGCCCTCCAGCCTGGCACCTGGGTACCCCAGGCTGTGCCCGTCCCTGCTGTGCCCCAGGGATGGGGCTGGGGATGGCTCCACCCTGCTGATGGAGGGATAAATCAATTTGGTGCCTTGCGAGCGCCCCAGGAGAGCAGCTATATCGGGAGCGGGAGGAAATGGAGGGGCTTACGGAGGCAGCTGGAGAGCAAGGGCAGCCTGATGCTCTTTCATTATTGATGAGCAGGATATATCGATCCCGGAGCCAGCCTCTCCGCGATGGTTCTTAATGGATCCTGAGATGCTGTGTCATTAAGAAGGACATCGAGCTGGGATGAGTGGAGCCAGATGGGGCAGCAGGAGATGTGGCTGAGGCTGTGTAGCACCAGGCTGGGGGAGTGTGGCTGAGGTGCTTTGGGGTGCTGGACCCGGTTCCCCTGGGACTCAGGCTGGTGGGGCTGGGTCCATCCATGGGAACGGTCATCCCATGGTGGGCTGCTGGAATTGAGCAGCTTGTGGCTGCCCCTCTCATTTGCTTGGTCAAGAGGCTGGGATGGAGGCTCCCTGGTGAGCTGTCACTAGCCGTGGGGTGTGGATCTTCACATGGGAGAGGGGCAAAGGACCATGCAGGGAAAAAGGCTAAAGGCAGTGATTCCTATCAACGTTTCCGGCTTGGTGCCGTAAATCACCCTGATGGTAATCAATCCCCCTTGGTGCAGGCAGGGGGTCATGGCTGCCAGGGAAGGAGGCCAGGCGTGGGCAGAGACCTGGGGGCCCTCCAAGCCGGGATGCCCCCCAGGGGGAGGCTGGGCCCCTCTGGCCACATCCCAGAGATGGGGGCAGGGTGTGGGGCTGGGTGCTTGGCCCTACAGATATGGGTGCTCAGGGCTGTGATGCTGATGTTAGGTGCTCTCATAACCCAGGGGTGTGAGGCAGAGAGTGGGGATCCTGCAAAGCTGTCCCAGCAGTGCCCATCCTTAGGTGGTATGGCATGGAGAGGGAAGAAGGAGCTTTGGCCGCAGCCACATCCGTGTCCATGCCCTGCATGTCATCCCTCTTGGTGTCACCTTCCTCCTCCCAGATGGTGGGCAGGAGTTTGGTAAGCCTGGAAAGCTGCTTCCCTGCCCCACCATGTGCCCCCGAAGCTGCCGATCCCTGACGTTTGTGGCTCTAAAGAGCAGGCATGGGGGGATATGGGTGCATTGCCCTGTTTCGTGTGCAGTCACCTCGCACTTCACGTTGCCCCTCTCACCGGTGCCTGAGCGACGTGCAGGGGCCCACGTCTCTCCTGCCACTTGCAAAAGCGCTGATATAATTAGAGCTGTGGTTGAGGGAATTACTGGAGCATCTGCCTGCAAAGCCCAGGTCCCCTGCCTGGGGAGATGGCTGGGTGCTGCTGCTGGGAGGAGAGTGCATCGCCCTGCCATCCCCTGGGGCGTGGGACGGCCACTTGGCTGAGGTGAGGGTCTCTGTGCCGCAGTGCCCTGTGCTGGTGGGGCTGCCTGAAACCAGGATTCACCCTCACTTTAGGGTTATCTTCATGATGCGGGGGTCGGGCAGCATCCTGCCATCACATCTACACACCCACAGGGTCCTGCCTGTCCCCTGGGGCTGCGCACTCTGCCTCCTGCGTCATGGGAAACCCCCACACAAATGCCTGGGGGCTGTGTGCCCCCCAGCTTTGCAGGACCGCGTTCCCCTTGTCTTTGGTGGTGCTGAGGCTGCCTTTGGCCATCCAGCGACCCCCGGGGTGGGGGGGCATGAGCAGGCAGCGGTACTGCTGGTCAGGCAGGCGGCTGCCAGCTGGAGGCAGCTGCCAGCGTCATGGAGAGCCCCAAGGGTTGACCCTTCCCTTCTGCGCGGCTCCCACAACCTGTCCCCAGGGAGCCGTCCAGGCGCCATCAATCCCCTTGCTCAGTGGCCTTTGACCAGGCAGGCTTTTGCTGCCGCCACCACGGGGGCCGGCTGCCCGGGGTGTCCCACCATCTGCCACCAGCTGTTGTGCGGTGCCGCCGGCTGCCTTTCCCTGGCGCCTGCGATGGGATGGAGAGGGACCCAAATGCTGCGTCCGCATGGGGTGACCCTCAGCCTCTGTGCCAAGGAGTTGCTGAACTGCCCATCCTGGCCAAGAAATTTGGGGACAGCACATTTCTGGGTGTGGGGCTATCGAAATGGGGAAGCAGAAATTGTTTATTTGAGGTATTGCAGAACTTGGAAACCATTTCTGCCCCTGAAACGGGCTTTTGCTCATGCACAGCCCAAGCTGCTGTGGTTTCCCTCTCCCCCGTGCCCAGGAGCAGCTCGCTGTGTTGCTGCTGGCTTCCTGTGCCCAGGGTGGTTCTGCTGGGTTCCTTCTCCCACCCGAGTGGCTCCCCTTCTGCCCCTGCAAGCCACCCCCTGCCACTCCTGCTGTCTGTGTGGGTGGGTGCCTGTTGGCATCAAGGACCCCATCCCAAGGAGCAGGGACCCCATCCCAGGGAGGAGGGACCCCAATCTTGGAGCGCGGGTCTTCCTTGCTGTCCCCAGCCCTCCCCACGCTTCAGATCCAGCCGGGGCGCTGGGCCCCATGCAGAAGGGCTGCGCGCTGGGGCCGGTGCCCGAGCGTGACATTCCTCCACTGCCGCTGCCGACTCCTCCATTGCTCAATCCTGGGTTCCCAGCCAGGCTGGCTGGAGCGGGGGCCCTGGTTTTCCGGGGGGAGGGAGGAGGCAGTGTCAGGATCCTCAGCAAGGGCGAGGAGGGCCCCTGCTTGGGGGGGTTTCAGACACTCTCGGGCACCCGATCCCATGGCCCGTGGTGCCCTGTGCCAGCCCCG
Organism: Numenius arquata; assembly: GCF_964106895.1. Taxonomy (NCBI): domain Eukaryota; kingdom Metazoa; phylum Chordata; class Aves; order Charadriiformes; family Scolopacidae; genus Numenius; species Numenius arquata. The sequence continues at coordinate 11,666,508 of NC_133616.1, read as the reverse complement.
TGCCGCCCCCATGCAGCACCCGGGTGGCGATCCCATTGGGCCTGGCTGAGCCACTGGCAGCAGGTGGGGGGCATGTGGGGTGGCTGGCCGGGGCCCGGGCACCCCCTTGCTCTGTGGGTCGCACCAGTGAGATGCTCTGTTTCCAATTAGCGCCGGCGGCCGCCGAAGGTGCTGGAATCCGGGAACCTGCGCATTCCTGCCGCATGGCCGGCCGGCCACGAACCCAAACATGGGTTTGTTCGTTCCCCAGGGGCCTCTGGCGTACAGCCCCGACGCCTTTCCCGACCCTCCCGGTCCCCTGGCTGGGGCTGGCAGGGAGCAGGCGCGGAGCTGATGCCAGGGTCGCCACCCCCTGGGTGGCTTTTGCTGGAGAAGGGAGTGTGGGGTCTGGGCGTGGGATGTCTGCCTCGTATTTTGGAGCAAGGGTTCCCCTGTTCTCCTTTCCCTCTTAAGCCCAAGGTGGCTGATGGGGCACAAGTGGGTCAGGTGGGGCTGAGTGGGCTCTGTGGCCGTGGGGCATGTGGCATGAGAAGGCAGTGAGCCCAGCACTGCCCCATCCTCCCAACAGCCACCACCATGCGTGCCCACGGGGTTGCTGTGCCCTGTCTCCCCAAGGGAAGGCTTCCTGCCCCATGCCTGAGTGGGGTGCCCTGGAGTGGGGTGGCATCGTTCCCCTTATGTCCCACGTCTCACCGGCAGTGGTGTATCTCTGTGGGCCGCCGGAGATGCTGCGGCAGATCATGCAGCTGGCGCAGCGGGAGAACCTCACCAACGGCGACTACGTCTTCTTCTACCTGGATGTCTTTGGGGAGAGCCTGCGGGGCGACTCTGCCCGCGACCCCTTCAAGCCCTGGCAACAGAGCCCGGGCCAGGACTCGGGGCTGCGTGAGGCTTTTCAGGTGAGCTGTGTCTACCTGCCTGGGGACAGGGATGGGGACCCCCCCCAGCCTGGCCCTGTTCTTTGAAGCAAAGTGCTGTGCTTGGTCGCAGATGGTGCTGGTGATCACCTACTACGAGCCCCAAAACCCCGAGTACCAGCACTTCCAAACCCAGCTCATCCTGCGAGCTAAGCAGAAGTTTGGAGTGCAGCTCAACTACTCCCTGGTGAGTGAGTCCCTCTGGGTGATGGGGCAGTGGGGACCCTCCCCGTGGGGCTGTGGCATCTCAGCAGGGTGCAGAGAGTGGCACACAACCACGGGCAATGCCAGAGAAACCATCCCTGGTGGCAACAAGCACGGGCAGTACCATCCCCACAGGGTGGGTACATGGCCCTGGTGTGGGGCTATGGGGATGTGGGTGGGTGCGTGGCCCCAGTGTGGGGTTCTTGTGGCTGGGGTACCCCCGTGCATGTGGCCGCAGGTGCACTGAGGTCCCCTGCCCGGCAGATGAACCTGGTGGCAGGGTGTTTCTATGACGGGATGCTGCTGTATGCCATGGTGCTGAATGAGACCCTGCAGGAGGGCGGCTCCAAGAAGAATGCCACCCACATCATTGAGAAGATGCGGGACCGGAAGTTCCAGGGTGAGGACAGGGTGAGGGTGGTCAGGATCGCTGTGCCACGGGGGCAGTGGGACCTCGTCCCCATCCCACCTGGGTCTCACTTCTCCCACAGGGGTGACGGGGCTGGTGAGCATGGACAGCAACAATGACCGGGACACTGACTTCAACCTATGGGCCATGGGTGACCCCGAGAGCGGGCAGTACGAGGTGGGGGCCGGCACCGGGATCCTGCCGGCATCCGGGACTGGGGGACGGGATGCTGCGGGCTGGGGGGGGGAGCTCAGCTCTCTCTGCCATAGGTGGTGGGACACTACTCGGGTGTGGAGAAGCAGATCCATTGGCTGGGACGACCCATCCCCTGGGTGAAGGGGGCCCCTCCCTTGGATAACCCGCCCTGCGTCTTTGACGTGGATGATCCCTCCTGTGATAAAAGTGCGTGTGCTAGGTCCCCAGGTCCCTCGCTTCCCAGCATTCTTCCCTGTGGGTGCATGGTAACCTGGTACCCATGGCCAGCCAGGCCACACTGACACCCACTCCTGCCTGCAGCTCCCCTCTCCATGCTGGCCATTGTGGCTTTGGGCACCGGCCTCACCTTCGTCATGTTTGGCATCTCCAGCTTCCTCATCTTCAGGTCAGTCAGGGCTTGGGGAGCCTCTGCCTGGGCATGGGGCACTGCTCAGCCTGACGGGGGGACTGGCAGGGTGGGGGGCTGTATAGGGGCCTGACTCTAATGTGGCCCCCAGGAAGCTGATGCTGGAGAAGGAGCTTGCCAGCATGCTCTGGAGGATCCGCTGGGATGAGCTGCAGTTTGGGAGCCCTGAGCGATACCACAAGGCAGCGGGCAGCCGGCTCACCCTGTCCCTGGTGAGACCTGCCAGCCCTGGGGCACGACCCTCTTCCTGCCCCTGCCCCTGTGCCCCCTCCCTCCCTGCACCACACTCCTCCCTTGCTGATGCCCTGCATGACCCTCCGTTCCCTACAGAGCCACAGCCCCGTTGAATCCATCCCCTATACAACCCTCCCTTGCTACAAATACTCTTCATCCCCTGCAGAACCCCACTTCTTCCATCCCCTGCATGACCCACCATCCCCTGCAGAGCCATGCTTGATCTATCCCTTACACAGCCCTGAGTTCCCTACAGAGCACCATACCTCATCAAGCCCCTCTGTGACCCTCCATCCACACAGCCACACCTTATCCATCCCGTGCAGCACACCGTACCTCACCCTATAAGCTTCACCCTCCCTACAGAGCTTACAGAGCTCATGCTGATCCTTCAGAGCTCATCCTGCACCATCCCTTGCACACCTCTGGGTGTCCCTGCCATGCTCTATTGGTGACTGGGTGCCCTGGGGTACCCATTCCTAACCCCCTCCCTCCCTACAGCGTGGCTCCAGCTACGGCTCCCTGATGACCACCCATGGCAAGTACCAGATCTTTGCCAACACCGGCCACTTCAAGGTCAGTGGGGTAGCTGGGGAGCTGAGTCCTCCCCCCTGAGTCCCTCAGCCCTGTTGGGGTGCTCCCCCTTGACTGCACCCCTATCCCGTGGGATGCTGTCACCTTCCTCCCCTCCCCAAATGTGCCCAGCGGGCTCTGACCTCTTCCCCCTCCCTGACACCGCAGGGCAATGTGGTGGCCATCAAGCACATCAACAAGAAGCGCATCGAACTTACACGGCAGGTGCTCTTCGAGCTGAAACATGTAGGTTTGGGGTCTGAGCTGGGGTGTGCACCCCCTGCCTGGGTGTGCAGGGGCCAGTCATGGCAGTGGAGGGGGTTGGTGGGAGCAGCCGTGTGTCTCCCCCCCAACCTCAGTGCCATCTTCCACCTCCAGATGCGAGACATTCAGTTCAACCACCTGACCCGCTTCATCGGGGCGTGCATCGACCCCCCCAACATCTGCATCGTCACCGAGTACTGTCCGCGGGGCAGCCTGCAGGTAGGGGGGGCTTGGGGGCACCAGGGGTGACACTTAGACACAGCAGGTGATACGGCTGGGCTGGGTGTTGAGGATAGGGCTGTAGATGCTGGTAACCACCCAAGCCCCACAAGACTCACAGCAGAGCTGCCCAAGCAGGCGTCAGAGGCCAGTGGAGGGGAGGGGATGGGTACCACGGAGCCTCCTGCAGCTGGGTGGTCCATGAGGCTGGTGCCAGTGCCACCACCCCTTGGGTGCTTGGTGGGGTCCACTCAATGTGCTGCATCAGGATGTCTTGGAGAACGAGAGCATCAACCTGGACTGGATGTTTCGCTACTCCCTCATCAACGACATTGTCAAGGTACCCAAACTAGGTGCATGAGGGGCTGGGGGGTGGGTGTGCCTGAGGGATACCAGCTTCACCATGTCCATCTCTCTCAGGGAATGGCCTTCCTGCACAACAGCATCATCGGCCACCACGGCAGCCTCAAGTCATCCAACTGCGTGGTGGACAGCCGCTTCGTGCTGAAGATTACTGACTATGGGCTGGCTAGCTTCCGCTCGTCCTGTGATGGCGAGGACACCCATGCCCTCTATGCCAGTGAGTGCCCACTGCTGGGGACCGGGGGTCCAGGGGGGTGAGTGGCCCTGCCTTACCACCCCATGGCCATGTCCCACCAGAGAAGCTATGGACAGCTCCAGAGCTGCTGCAGAAGGGGCGCCTGCCCACCCCGGGCATGCAGAAAGCTGATGTCTACAGCTTTGGCATCATCGTGCAGGAGGTCGCCCTGCGCAACGGCCCCTTCTACATCGAGGGCATGGACCTGAGCCCCAAAGGTGAGGGTAGGGGGCAGGTATGGGGTGGTCCCCTCCCTGCTAGGGAGGTCCGGTGCTCACCGCCGGCCACCCCCTGGCAGAGATCGTGCAGAAGGTGCGTAACAGCCAGAAGCCCTTCTTCCGCCCTTCTATCGACATTGGGGTGCACAGCGAAGAGCTGGCGGTGCTGATGGAGCGCTGCTGGGCGCAGGAGCCAGCCGAGCGCCCTGACTTCAGCCAGATCAAGATCTTCATCCGTAGATTCAACAAGTGGGTGGCTGGCCAGTGAGGAAGGTGGCCCTCAGCAGGAGCGGGGACAGGCATGGGGGTGGTGGTTGGGGGAGCAGCTCTTCCTGCGGTGCCAGCTGCCTGCACCCTGGCAGGGAGGGCAGCACCAGCATCCTGGACAACCTGCTGTCGCGCATGGAGCAGTATGCCAACAACCTGGAGAAGCTGGTGGAGGAGCGGACACAGGCCTACCTGGAGGAGAAGCGGAAGGCGGAGAACCTCCTCTACCAGATTCTGCCCCAGTGAGAGGGGGACAGACGGGAGCATGTGGGTCTGGGGGTTGGCATGAGGTCAGCATGCACCCGCTGCCATGCAAGCATGGGGGTCTGTGGCTGGCCCCCCGTGCTGGTGCAGGATAAGGGATGTGGGGGTGGATGAGGGTTTTGGGGTGGGAGCCCACCACCATCCCCCCCTGTGCTCTCCAGCTCCGTGGCAGAGCAGTTGAAGCGCGGGGAGACGGTGCGTGCTGAGGCTTTCGACAGTGTCACCATCTACTTCAGCGACATCGTGGGTTTCACTGCCCTCTCAGCGGAGAGCACCCCCATGCAGGTGAGAGCAGGGCTTGGGGGGCAGCCCCCCTGCGGGACTAATGTGGGGTGAGGCGTTATACCCTGGCAGTGGCATCCCTGGGGCTGGGGGGATCATCCCAGCCCCACATGCACCCTTGCTACATCCAGGTCGTGACGCTGCTGAACGATCTCTACACTTGCTTTGATGCCATCATCGACAACTTTGACGTCTACAAGGTGAGGGCGGTGTGTGAGCAGGCACAACCCTCTGAAGTGAGGTGGGCAGCGAGGAGCCTGGGGTGTACCCACTCCCCCTAATCCCGCAGGTGGAGACCATTGGGGATGCCTACATGGTGGTGTCGGGGCTGCCGGTGCGCAACGGGAAGCTGCACGCCCGTGAGATCGTCCGCATGGCCCTGGCCCTGCTTGAGGCCGTCAAAACCTTCAAGATCCGGCACCGGCCCAACGACCAGCTCCGCCTGCGCATCGGCATACACACGGGTGAGCCCCCGGCACCGCGGCTCGGGGATGCTCTGCTGCCCGTCCTACAGCAGCCCCGGGCATCTCTGTGCCTGCAGGTCCCGTGTGCGCTGGAGTTGTGGGTCTGAAGATGCCGCGGTACTGCCTGTTCGGGGACACGGTGAACACCGCATCCCGCATGGAGTCCAATGGCCAGGGTGAGCCATGGGGCTGGCAGCTAGGGTCCGGTGCCACGGGTCGTGCCCTGCTCCTGAGCCCAACCATGTCCCTTTTGCCCCTCTGTGCCACCCAGCCCTGAAGATCCACGTCTCGTCCACCACAAAGGAAGTGCTGGATGAGTTTGGCTGCTTCGAGCTGGAGCTGCGTGGGGATGTGGAGATGAAGGTGAGGGCATGGGGACTTCAGTAGGATGCCAGCTCTTCCTGCCACAGGGGCATGCGATGGGTGGGTGGGTCAGAGCTGAGACCCCTTGTCCCCCTCGGTGCTGGGGATGGCACCCAAGGAGCAGCACAGGGGGAAAGGAGGGTCTCACCGTGCCCCTCCACCCCTCAGGGAAAGGGGAAGATGCGGACATACTGGCTGCTGGGTGAGAGGAAAGACCCCAAAGTCATCTGAGCAGTGGCGGAGCCCCCAGCCCTGACGGAGCCGCCAACAATTCCCGGTGCCTGGACCCCTGGGATGCACCATCAACCCCCCATCACTGCAGCCCACCACCACCACCACAGCCCCCCTGCTTCAGCAGGGCTCGGGCCCGGGGGGCCAGTGGCCACAGCACTGCCTGCCCCCCTCCATCGGCACCAGCAAAGCCCACCTCCCCCCGCAGCCTCTGCTGGAAGGGGGAAACCAGCCCTGATCCAGCCCGGGGGGGGACCCCATGTTCCCCCACCCTCTGGGGTCCTGCCGCCCCTGCCCTCTCCCCCTGGCTCAGCTGGCTCTGAGCCACTCCCGGGGCCTGGCTGCCCCGCAGGGCACTTTGCCGTCTCTTTTCAGTACCTGGCCCCCAGCAGAAGTTGTGTCCATGTCACCCCCTCCCTGGGGCAGGGAAACGGGGGCTTCTGCCGGGACTGACCCCTTGGCCAGGGCCAGCTTCAATGCTGCGGCTCCCCCCCTCCCCTGTATATAGCCCCATCGGGTCATGTAAATACCCCTCCCTCCCCCAGGTGTAAATATAGGAGTCACTGCAAACTATTTTGTTTGAAATACAAACTTCCCCAAATTCTTCCGTCCCCTGACCTCTGCTTCTCTCTGCCCTGGAGCACCAAGCAGGGTGGGGGGCTGGAGGGGGATTCCAACATTGAGTTCAACCTGGGCTGGGGACAGCTACCTGGAGCATCCCAGAGCATTGTACCCCCCGGGTCCGGCTGCGGTGTGGGATGGGGGTCCGGGCACAGGGAGCTGGTGCAGGGCAGCTGCAGCAGTGGCTGGTGAGGGCTTGGGGCGGTGTTGGGAAGGCAGGGCTGCCGCGGCGGGGTTTGCTTTGGCGTGAGGGCTGCAGTGCGTTCCTCTGAGCTCATGCTCTGGCCACGCCGCAGCTGCCTCTTACTGGAACCCACCTGTGCCTGGGAACAGGGATGGGGGACGCCTGTCACCCGCTGCGAGCGCTGGGAGAGGGCACGTCCCAGGGGATGGGGCTGTGCCAGGGGCTCTCCCTCCGTGCCCAAGGAGGGATGCTTGGGGCCATAGCAAGTTTTGGGACTGCAGTGACTTGCAGAGAGGCTGGAGGGTGTCCCCATGCCTGTGCTGCATGGCCCTGCGGGGTTGGGGATGCCAGGGACATGGTGCTCCCCCTGAAAACACGCAACCTGAGGACAACCCTGGGGTGGCAAGGACTCTAGGACCACCTCTGCCCCCCTGCTTTTTATTGCATGAGCCGGCTGCGCAGGGGGGTGGAAGGCAGGGGCTGCTCCAGGTACTCGGTGATTGGGGTGGTGAAGGCTGCGTTCCTCCGAAAGGGACTGTCTCCGCTGCGGATGCCGGTGACACCCTGGAGGAGAAGAAAGCAGAGAGGTCCCCATCAGCAGCTGAATCCCCTGGGTGCCGGCAGGGCAGGGTGCTAGGGGGCTTACAGGCAGGCTATGGGCTTGCTCCAGCCAGAAGCTGCGGGGCTGCTCCGTGCAGTAGTTGTGGGGCTGCAGGTGGAAGCAATGTAACAGTGAGCAGCAGTGAACGGCATGTCTTGGGGCGGGGGGCACAGTAGCCTTGTGGGCTCCCTGAGGGTTGCCACAAGCAAGGTTGGGGGGCTGTCCCCTGCCTGTACCTGGGTGGTGGGCGGTGGCGTGAACTGGCAGCCCCTGGCACCATAGTCCCGATGTGTGGTGGAGATTGACTCCATGGGCTTTCGGGGTGGACAGATCTTCTCCAGCATCTCCTTCCTGCCGGCAGAGGAGACCCCACACCCCTCAGCTCCGGGATCACCCCCACCCCAGGCGGGGACCTGCGGCAGGGTTCCCTCGTCTGGGGCACGGCTCCAGGGATGGGTGGCATGCAAGGGGGCAGGCTTGCCTGTATTTCTGGTAGAGCATGTACTCCAGCATGGCCTCGCGCTGCCCTGAGGGGAAGAAGGTGCCATCAGCCCCCCAGCCAAGATCCCCTTGCTACTGTTTTGGAGGCTACATGGCTTTTGCCGGGCGGGGGGGGGGAGGAGGAAGGGGGAAGCTTACAGCCTCACCTCGCCCCAGAAGCAAGACACTGTGCGGTGGGCGGTAGGTGTCCTTCGTGGTGGTGCTGTGAGTGGGCCAGGAGATGAGCTGGTGGGCGAGCAGCCCAGGGTGGCCGTGACGGTAGGTGAAGCCCTCATTGCCTGGCTCTTGCCCTGGCACGATGTCCAGGTGGTTTGTGGCTCTCTGGGGACAGACAGCAGGGCCTGAGGGAAGGGGGCAGGAGCCCACCCTGCAGTGCTCCATGCCCACTCCCAGCTTTTAGGATTTTGATAGTCCCATGGGGCTCTGGGCAGGGTTGGGAAGTGGTGTCCCCAGGCTGTGGGATGGCTTGGCCCATGTTTCCACCCCCCCCCCTCCACCCCCGCCCTCAAGCCTGGCTGGCCCAAGCAGATGTCCCCGCATCTCTGTGATGGGCTGTGACACCCAGCTCCAACCGCCCCAACAGCAAGGTCTCCACTCTCCTCCCAAAGCCTCGCTGTCGCTCCCCACGTGCCTACCCATGCCTTTTGTGCTATTGAATTTCATCCCCTTTCCATCCTACTGGGCTCAAGGTCATCCATGGAGCTCCAGCTCGGCCAAGGGAAGCTATTTTAGAGAGGGGGCTCCCCAGGAGCAGGGGGCTTCCTGGCATCAGCATGTGGGACATGGTGGGGTGGGTTTTGAGGAGCATTTCCCCTTAGATGGTGGTGGGGTGTTACCTCCTCCTGCCAGTTGTGCATCAAGCAGGTCCCCCGGGGCACCAACCGGAGGGGCTGCTCCGCTGGCGTCTGCAGGGAGGCAGGCAGCACCGGCACCGCCATGGGGGGCTCCTCACCAGGGCAAGTCCCCGCCTTTCCAGCGCAGGGAGGGAGCTCAACGCTGCAGGGATCCTTCCCAGCCTCGGCAGGTGGCACCACGCTGGGCACGGCTGGCAGGGCCTCAGTGGGCAGCTCAGCCATGGCCAACAGCGTCTCCTGGGGCACCTCATCCATGGCTGATATCTCCTGTGGCATCTCAGCTGTGGCCATCAGTGTCTCTGTCTGGCACAGGGGCTTCTCCATGAGTACCTCAGGCAGGAGGACATCATTCTGGAACCTGACCACGCATGGTGGCCTCTCCCCAGGGCACATGGGAGGCACATGGCCTGTCAGAGCCACCCTGCAGGTGGGGACAGTCCATGTGAAAAGGCAGTGTGACACATCCTTCAGCCCTCCCTTGCCCACCATGTTCCCGGCCCCCACCAATGTGGGCAGGGCCCTGAGGCCAGGGACCCTGGGTGCCTCACGATGTCACCCCCACCCTGGAGTGGGGGACAAGGGACACCTCTCCCTTTGGGGGGCAAGAAGCAGTGCTTGCTGCTGGCTCTGTGCTCCAGAGGCATCTCCCCCTCCATAACTCCCCTCTCCCGCCTTACTCCTCCTTCCCTAACCTCCCCTCCAGAGTCCCCAGCCCAGGCTCTGCCTCCCAAGGCCTGCCCCTCCACCTCCCCACTGTGTCCCCTTCCAGAGCTCTGGACTCCCCAGCACCTTCTGCCTGGGCTCTGCCCCACATGTCCTCCGAAGGTGCGACCCCCATCCAGGCCGTGCCCCCAACCCCCACCCCCATCTTCTAATGCCCCCCTGTCCCCACAACGCTCCCCAGGCCCTGCTCCCAGCCCACCCAGACCCCTAGCCCTCCAGTCATCTCCTTCGGGGGTCACGCTGAGGCCCTCCACCCCTTCATGCCCTCACCCTCGGGGGGTCTCGGCCCCTCGCCGCGGCGCTGCCGCCTCCATGGCGCTGCTCTCCGTCGCCATGGAGACAGTAAACACAGCCCGCAAGCTCATTGGTGGCGCCGGCTGCGCGCGCACCTCCCCATTGGCGGAGAGCCTGCAGGGGGAAGGGGGCGGGGCCCACTAGGGGGCGGGGCCAAGAGGGCAGGATCTGTATTGCGAGAAGGGGCAAGGGGGCGTGGCCAGGACTGAATGGGGCGTGGCCAGGGGTAAGTGGGCGTGGTCGGAGGCAGGGAGGGGGAGAGCACATGGCTGGGCTCACTGTGAGCATCATCCTCACCCCTGCTGGTCCGTGTCTTCCTACCCCGGGCCCTGGTGCCTTGTCCCCAGGGCAGGGGTGGCCCCAGAGGCTCTTGGGGTGGGCACCGTGCCAGGGGTGGGTGGGCTCCACTGGGGCAATGGGAGGGACATGCCTTGCCCTGGGGACGCGCTGCTCCCCATGCCTTGACCCAAGGGACACCCCTCGCCGTTTAGGCCTGGTGCCCATCTGCCCCAGGGACCCATGGCAGGCCCCGGGGTGGGACAGGCCCGGCGCCTGGCTGGGTGCAGCCGGTGCCCCACGGGCGTGGAGCAGCTCCCCTTGCCGCCAGCCCTTCCCGGGCCCCCTGGCCCCTCATCCCCGCAGACGCTGGGCAGAAGAAGGGCCCTTTGATAGCACACGACGGGCTCCGGTGCAAGGGCTGTTATTCCAGCGCTCTGCGGTGTGCACCGCCAGGGCCGCCACACGCTCGGTGTTGGGGCCTCTTGTTTTTCCTGGCTGGGGATGTGCCCGGCCCCTCTGGCCTCGGCCGGCTGGGGCCCCCAGCAGGGACCGCTCCTCCCTCCGGGTGCTCGGCCCTGTGCCAAGCTGGGGCTCCTCTGAGCCCATCTGCCGCTCAGCTGCAGGGAGGAGGGAGAGACGTGCTCCAGAGCTCAGGCTCAGCAAAGGCCCCCCCCTCCACCCGCCCAAAGCTGGGGGCCGCACCACCCCTGCTGGCATTGGAGGTGGGTGCCAGGGTGCCCCAAGGGCTGGGTGCTTGCTGGGAGGGTGGTGGGGGTGCATGCTGCTGGTTGTGCCCCCGCACTTGGCCCTGGGCCCAGGGCTGGCCCCTGAGGTGCATCTGTACCCCAGCTGATGCTGGGGTGGGGGGTTGGGAGGTGGCAGCCTGGGCACCCTGCCCTCAACTTATACCCCAGGGTGCTCTTTCCAGGATTGTCCCCAGATTCCCACCAGACACGCAGGGGCTTGTCCCCAGGGCAGCCAAAAGTCTGTCCAGGCAGCATGGGTGCCTGGGGAACACCAAAGGGATGCTAAAGGCACAGCAGTACAGTGTGGGACAGGGACCTTAGTAATGCCAGCCAGGGAGTGTGCACTCACTGTGGGGCAAAGCACTCTGGGGTGGCATATGGGGCATCGCCATGGGGCTGCTGCACCCTGGCAGCATCGCCGTGGGGCAGCAGCCCTGGTGCTGCTGGAGCACATCTGGCCGCCTCTCGCGGGCTGACACATCCCCCGCCGCCCCCCTGCCTGGTTCTTTTGGGAACTTGCGTCATTTGTGATAGTCTTCGGCTGAAGAACAAAAACAGCCCTGCCCCCTCCCCCCCACACCCCATCCCAGCCCCATGAGGCCGTGACCGCTGTGCTGCCCCAGGGCTGCTCGGGGACTGAGAAAATAAACTTGGCACAGGAGGAGACACAATGGCAGGCGTCTGTCCCCTGACCTCACGTGCCAGCGCTCGCCCTTTGCTGGGCATGGCATCCCTGGGGGGCTGCTCCGGGTGAGCCCCGGGGGATGCTGCACTGGGGATCTCTGGCCCCTGCTCAGAGTCTCCACCTCCCCAGGGACCCCCAGCTCCTCTCTGGGGTCTTCACCCCCTTGGGGATCCCCAGCCAGGAGTGGTCCCCAGCCACAGGGCGTCGGTGTCCCATGTCCAAGAGCGGCCCCAGCCCATGCTGCAAGCTGTAGCAGGTCCCGCATCCAACATTTTTAAGGTTCATTTGCACCCCAAAAACATTCCCCATGTGGGAACAGGGGTGGGGAAGCAACAGGGCTCTCCTACCACCCCACGCTGCTCCTGGGTGGGGGGGGGCCACCGCCAGCGCCACCAAGCCGGAGGCTGAACAGAGCGGCCATTCTCCCCGGCGGGCTGCGGTCCCCTGCGCGGCTGGCGGGGGCCCAGGCGTCCTCGCCGGCGGTGCCAGGTGGGCCCTGCGCCGCGCCAGCACCGGCCCCTGCCGCTAAATATAGCCATGGCGGAGCAGGAGGCACAGGGCAGGGAGTGCAGGGGCGATGGTGGCCCGCACACACGTGTACGCGCCACACTCGGGGTGGACACGGTCACGTGCCTGCAGTCAACATGCCTGAGTTCTGCTGCGTGTGTTTTGCGTGCGTGGGGATGGAGGGGGGCGCGTCTGGGGTGTGCAACACGATGCATTCCACACAGTGGTGTGTGCATGGTGTGGGGTGTGCAGCACAGGGCAGGCACGGGGTTCTGGTGGGTGCAACACTGTTTTGCACAGTGGTGCGTGCACAGGGAGTCTGGGGTGTGTGGTGTAGCAAGTTTTCCATGGTGGTGCAGCCCTGGGGTGGGGGGGGTCTGGTGCGTTCAATGCGCTGTGTATTGCAGTGGTGCATGCACAGGGGGTGTGCAGTGTGATGTGTATTGCACAGTGGTGCACACACAGGCCATCTGGGGTGTGCAGTGGGATGCATATTGCACGGTGGTGCATGCACAGGGGGGGTCTGGGGTGTGCAGTGTGATGTGTATTGCACAGTGGTGCACACACAGGGGGTTCAGGGGTGTGCAGTGTGATGTATTTGGCACAGTGGTGCACACACAGGGGGTCTGGAGTGTGCAGCGTGATGTGTTTGGCACAGTGGTGCACACACAGGGGGTCTGAGGTGTGCAGTGCAGTGAGTTTTGCTTGGCGGTGCAGGCACAGCCGATGTGGCAAGCACAGTGTGCGGTGGTAGTTTGTTCGTGGAGGGGGCAGCACCCCCACCTCGCACCCCATCCTGCACTGCCCCTAGCTCAGGGGAATGAACCACTGGGGAGCTAGCTCCCAGTGAGGGCCCCCTGGGGTGGGGAAGAGCAAATGTTCAATTAGCGCATCTAGTTAAATTAGCTTGCTTTTGCAATGCAGAAAAGCTGTGGGGCTCTGGCAGCAACACAGGGGGTGGTTGGGGGGCACCCAGGAGCAGGTTGGGGGTCGCCCAGGGGAACAGGGGCTGTCATGGCAATGGGGCTGGGTGGGCTGCCCATGGCATGGGGTATTCCTGGCACCCCTGCGATGTTCCCCAGCTTGGGGACACCCTTGTGGCACCCAGCCTGTGCTCTCTTACCCGACACCAGTATGGGCCTTTTGCCCTGTGGGATGTGGGTACCCCCAAAAAAGCACCCACTTGCTCCAAGTGGGGGGGCTCCAAAGCATCTCCAGCAAGGGCAGGTTGGGATGTGGGATCCCCCATCCCACCAAGTCCCACCTGCATCCCCACCCCAAGTCCTGCTGCTGCGTCCCTGCTGCTGTGACACCCAAAGCCAAAGCTGTCCCAGCTCTGCCACCCCCAGAGGGCCACCCTGACAGAAGATGTCAGGTGACACCAAAGCCACCGCCAAGAAGATGCTTTATTGGGGGGCGGTGTGTAGGGGGCGCTCAGCCGGGGGGCCAGCCCAGCTGCCGCCCCCCCAGCACATGGAGGTGCAGGTGGTAGACGGACTGGGCGCCGTGCTTCCCGTCGTTGATCACTGCCGGGAGAGGGATAGGGGTCAGGCCACCCCCAAACCGGGGTCACCCTCACCGGGACCACCCATGGGAGGGGAGGGGACACAGACTCACCCAGGCGGTAGCCATCGGCCAGCCCCTCCGCCTGCGCCGTGCGTGCTGCCACCACCAGCAAGTGTCCCAGGAGCTGCGGGGGGGGTGGGTGGTGGTGTGGTGTGAGGGGGAAGCAGGAGGGTCAGCATGTCTGTATTGCGTGTCTGTATTGTTCCCTCCCCTCCCCCCAAAATGTCCCAGGCACACCCCCCATCCCCCTACCTCCCCCCCGACTCACCTCGGTGTCCCCTGGACCCACGCGGCTGATCCGGGGGATGGGGCGCTTGGGAATCACCAGGAAGTGGACGGGGGCTTGGGGGGCCACGTCGCGGAAGACCAGGCACTGGGCGGAAGGCGGGGGGGAGAGGAGCAGGGTGAGCCCCGCACCCGTGGGTGCTGCCCACCCCTCCCCACACCCCCGCGGTGGGGACAAGCGCCCTGCTGTCCCCGCTACCTTGTCGTCTTCATAGAGGATGGTGGCGGGCACGCTGCGGGCGATGATCTTGCTGAAGATGGTGGGCTGCCCCCCCGCCTCCTCGCCGGCCGCCGCTGCCCGCCGCGCCTTCTCCACCTCCCCGTCCTGCCCACCGGCCGCCGCGCACCGCTGGGGCGGGGGGGGACACGGAGGGAAGGGGGGGAACGACACACACACTTAACGGACTGAGCCGCGTGGGGTGGCGGGGACGCCGCGGCGTGGGGACGGGGACGGTGCATATGGATATGATGGTGGACGCATGGGGGGGGGGGGCACATGGGGATGATGGGGTTTGCACATGGGGGTGTCATGGGGTAGGGGTGGGGAGGGGGGGCACAAAGGTGCTCCGAGTCCCCGTGGCGTGGGGGCCCGCCGCGGACCTTGTCCGGGGGTGGGAGCAGCGACTCAAGAGTGAAGACCCGACCGGACTCGGCAGGGCTTTCCCCCCCCCTTTCCCACCTTCGCCGTCCCCCCCGCCTCCCCACCCCCGGCAGTGTGTCCCCGTCCCCCCCACCCCCGCGCGCCCCCGCGCCCACCTGCCCCACGCGCGCCCGCGCCACCCAGCCGCGCGCCAGCCCCCGCGCCAGCACCGCCGCCATGGCCGCCGCCTCGGCCCCGCCCCCTTCCCGCCCCCATCGGCTCCCGCCCCTGTCACTCCCCACCCTGCGCCTTAAAGGGCCCGCACCCTCCCACCACCCGCCCACGCGTGACACTCGGGCGCCACCGCCGGCGACCCGCCCGCGAACCACCCCCCACCCCCGCTGCAGAGGAGCGTGGAATGGCTCCCCCCGCCCCCTCACCCCACGGGTGGGCGCTGAATCCATGCGTGGTACCCCCTCCTCCCCCAAAATCAAGGACCGAGGCTGCTGGTCACGGGTGGGGGGGTTTATTGGTGGCTCAGAAGCCCATGCGTGGGCGCTTGCGGCGGGGCTGGGAGGCGGAGGAGAGCTGGCTCTGCGAGGAGGGGATGCAGAGCTGGCTGGCTTGGCTACCGGGGAGCTCCGGTGGCTCGGGGGGACCATCGGCCCACACCGCCAGGTAGTCCCGCAGCGTCTTCCGCCGCTCCTTGGGGATGCCACGGCTGCGCAGGCTCTGGGAGGAGAGCAGGGCTTCGTCGGGAGCCGGGGAAGGTGGGGTGGTGGGGGGGGAGGCACCCGTGGCGCCCACGGGTGGGGAGAGTTCCCGTGGAGGTGCGGGGGAGAGGGGCGGGGGGGGGGGCGGCGTCGCTCAGCTCGGAGAGCTCGGACTGGTAGGTGAGGGAGGAGGTGAAGCTGGCCGAGAGGCTGCAGCGGCCACGGGCTCGCTTCTGCTGCCGCCGCCGCTCCCGCAGTGCCCGCTGCCGCTGGGCCATGCTGAAGCTCGTCCTCTCCTCCCACCACTGATCCCAGTCCCCGCGCCAGGCCGTCATCAGACGGGTGCTCAGGGGGTCCAGGTCCTCCACCAGCTCCGGGGACTCCGGGAGGGCAGAGGGTGGAAGGTCCCAGCGTTGGATGCAGCCCCCGTCCTTCATGGCCTGGCGCAGCCGCTGGCGTGCCTGCCCCTGCAGGGCACTGGGGGCTGACGGCTCCTCCAGCTCTTTACGGGTGAAGAGGCGCTTCTGACCAAAGGTGGGGGGCCGGGTGTGCCGCGGGGGCTGCCCGCAGCCCTTGGAAAAAGCCTTCAGCCAGCGGCGGTACTGCAGGGCCGCAGCCGGGGAGGGCTGGGGGCTGGCAGAAGGCTCCTGGGGATGTTCTGCTTCCTGCAGGACCACTGGCGTGCCCACATCCTCCTCATCATCGATAATCACCTCCAGGTTGGACAAATAGAAGGTTTGCTCTTCCTCCTCCTCTTCTTCCTCCTGGCTGCCCAAGCCCAGGGGGCTGGTGGCTGGATCATCAAAGAGAGGGGAAGAGCCGGCGGCTGCCACAGCCTTGTCTCCTGGCATGGGCGCAGGGGGCTGCGCTGCTGCCTCGTGGGTCAGCCTCTGGCAGAAGACATCCCCGGCCTCGGAGAGCTGGAAAACCAGCAGGGACTCCCGCGGCCCATCCTCCCGCAGCGCAGCAGCCAGCCCTGTGGGGAGAGGGAGGGGACACTGCCAGCAGGGTCCCGGACCTGCGGCCCTTTCTGGGACCTGGCCAGCAGTGGGGGCTGCCTTCACCCCGCCATGGCTGTCTCCTGCCCCCCACAGCCTTTTCTAGATCATTAATTGCTTCCGCCAAGATGTTCAAGGCTCTGCTTTTGCTTTTTCAGCCCCCACCTCAGGGCACAGCCAGGGCTGTACCCTCCCATCCCTCACCTTCCATCTCACATCCTGCCCCCTCCCCAGCACACCTGCACCCCCAGGGGGCGCAGGACACCCACCGGCAGCCGGGGCTCTGAGGCGCTGCTGGAGCAGGCGGTGTCGGTGCGGGAGTTGCGGTGGCAGGTGCTGCAGGCAGCTGGAGATGCTGTGCAGCTTCTGCGGAGTCTCCACCAGCTGGCATGCTGATTGGCTACCCCCTGCGGAAGGGCACACCAAAAATTATCCGCTGAGCACTGATTGGGGGGTGGCAGCCAGCCGGTCCCAGCAGCAAGGAGGCTGCGATGCGGGCACAGAGGGGACCCAGCCCCACAGCACCCCCAGAGCCCCTGTTTCTCACCCCGATATTGCAGCAGCAGCAGCTCCTGGGTGCGGGATGCGCCGAGCAGCACCTTATGGCTCCTCCCAGGACCCCCCGGCGTCAAGTGGGCAAAAAGAGGGGGGGCTTTCATCATGTGCGTCCACTTCAGCACAGGCACCAGCGGCAACCGCTCATCCAGCACGTACACAGAGAACTGGGATGGGAGGCATAGCTCATTCGGGCTCACCCCAACACACCGTGGCAGCTCCCCTCAGCTGGGTGATCCCCCTGCCCCATGGGTGCCGGAGGGCCAGGGCTGATCTGGGGCATCCCCAGCCTGGGGTGTGGTGGGACTCACCTGGGTGGTGACAAGGTGCTGGGAGGGGTAAGCCCTGCCCAGGTACATGGGCAGCACCACCCGCTCGCCCTGCTGGCAGCCAGCTTCCTCGCCCACCTTGAACAAGTCGAAGTGGCATCTCTCAGGGGCCTGGAGCAGCGGAACGGGGCGCTGTCAGCATCCTGGGCTGGGGTACCCTCTCCCCCACCCACCACCAGGCCCATGCCCACCCTCCTGGGCTCACCCGGGTGTCCAGACACTGCAGGCCGGTGCGGTCGGCGGAGCTCAGCACCCGCGGGTGGGCGGTGAAGTCGCTCCAGCGCCAGGGCGAATGGTCCCGAAAAAACATGGTCTGGGGGTCGTGGCGGAGCCGCTGCAGCCTGTGGGGAGAAGGCAGCGCAGGGCAGAGCTGCCCTTCTTGCTTGGCTCTCCCTCCCCTGACACCTGGGGTCTTATGAGCCCCCTCCCAGCCCCAAGTGCCTCATCTCACCCTGTCTCAACGCTCCAGAGGTAGACGGCTCCGCTCTGGGTGCAGACGGCCAGCTCCCCGGGGAGGTGAGGACTGTGGGATAGGGGGGCACGGCATCACCGCGGGGGCGAGAGCATCCACCACAACCGGGAAGGCTGCAGAGGCAGCAGAGGCCCCCTCCTTGCAAGGCTCCTTTCCCCCAGCGCCTACCTGACAGTGAGGCAGGAAGTAGGGACACTGGTGCGGATGACCTGCAGAGGGGCGGGGGCCACCCCCGTCCTGCCTGGCACCCTCCAAACACCGCAGTGATAGTCTGAGCGGACGCCAACGAAATCTGGCAGGGGACAGAGGTGACATGTGAGACAGCAGTGTTCCAGAGGCTCCCTGCCACCCCTCCACCCTGTGGCCTGCCCAGCCCGGGGTACGGATCCCAGGGTATGAATCCCGGGGCTGGCTCACCTTCCCCATCCGCCCGGGCAGCTGCCACTTGCCGGATGCGCCCGTTGAGCTCAAACTGCACCGGGGAGCCCCTGGCACAGGGCAGCTCCTCCAGCACCACATCCTGGAAATCTGGGGTGCCAGCTAAGGGCAGTGCAACATGACACCCCCACACACACACTTCCCTCCTCAGGGACACCCCATGGGGAAGGATACAGAGGTGGTTCATGGCCTGCCCTCCAGGGTACACCAGGCGGCCTGTGCATGCCCCCATGTCTTTGGGGGGCAGCCAGGCCAGTGCCCCCCCTGTAGGGCTGTCGTCAAAGAGAAGGCTGGCCCACTGCAGCAGCAGGTCCTCGTGTACACAGTCCGCTAGCAGCCCCAGTGGCACCTCAAAGAGCCAGTCGCGGGCGAGGTGGGAGAACCAGCGCAGGCGGGGGACGAGGTTCTTCCGTGGACAGCCGCTGTGGGGGGACAGCTGGTGTCAGGTAGGGGGAGGGAGAGAGCAGGAGCCCCCCCAGCCCTCTCCAGGGCAGGTGACATAGGGACACTTACCGCCTGGCCTCCAAACGGTCGATTTCCTCCCTTAGGGCCGTCATCCGGATGGTGCACTCCCGGGCCTGTCTCTGCAGGGAGGAGAGGGGGCAGAGGCTGGAAATGCCAGCTGCAAGGGGAGAGCTGGGGGCAGAGTCGTAATCCCTGAACAAACACTGACCCTCAGCTTGGAGTCGCCCAGGTAGAAGTTCTGGTGCAGCAGCTGCCCCAGGGAGCCAAATGCATCTTCAGGGTGATCCACAAAGAAGTGGCTCAGCTGTGCAGGAAGGACAGGGAGGGGCTGGGATGTGCAGCGATCCCCTGCTGGCCTCCCAGGTCTTTGTTGGGATGTGGCACCCCAGGCCCTACCTGTTTGGTAAAGTCCAGAGTAGCTCCGCACTTGCCTGCCTGGAGCTTCCTGCGCAGGATGCCACGGTAGAGGATGTCCTGAGGAGCGACTGAGGGGACCCAGCTGCCTGCGGGGAGAGGGCAGGGGCCTGCTGGTACCGCACAAGTACCGGCACACTGCTGCAGCACCATCCCTGCTCCCCCGGGGAGAGCTGGTAAAGCTCCCTATGCCAGCACGGCAAAGCCGGTAGGGATCTCGAGGCAGTGGGCAGCTCAGTGGGCAGGCTGAACGGGATGCCCCCCCGTTTCTGCACGGGACAGCAAACCCCCCTCCCGCCCCTGAGGCCCTCACTGGCGTTGGGAGGCAGGAGAGGCACGGCGGCAGCGTCGGCGGGTTCCCAGCTCTCGCCCGTCCCGCCGCGGCAGGGGACGAACGTCGTCCGGGCCTGCAGGGAGAGGAGGCGGGAGGTGAGCGCGGCCCCTGCCCACCCCACACCGGGCTCCCCCCGCCCTCCCCGATCTCCCCAGGCTCCGCCGCGGCCTCACCTGGCGGCGGCCGGGGCCAGCCTCCAGCACTTGCCCGCGCTCGCCCCAGCCGGCGGCCGGAGCGGGGCCCCCCTCCTCCCGGGGCGGGCCGGCGCCGAAGTAGGAAGGGAAGAGAGCGGCCGGGAACTCCATGGCACCGGGGCGGGGAGCGGGCCCAAGCCCGGGCTGAGCTGAGGGGTCGCGGACCGGTCACCGGTCGGTTCCCGCGCAAGACCGCCGCCGCTACCGGAAGTGGCATCACCAGGGCGTCGCGCTGCTGGCGCCGCGCACCAATCAGCGCCCGGGAACGGAGTGGAGACCAGAGCGGCGCCGCCGGCAGCGAGACGTCGAGCGATACCGCCCCCTGGCGGCCGGGGGGAGAAAACGCTGTTCCAGCTCCCCCTGCCTGCGTAGGTATCCAGCCTCGTGTCCCCAGTCCCTGTCCCTGTCCTCAGCCCCATGTCCCCCTCCCCAGACCCCTGTCCCGTTTCTCCAGCCTTGTATCTCTGTCTTCAGCCTGTAATCCTTGTCCCCCAGCCTTATGTCCCTGTCCCCAGTCCGCGTGCCCGTCCCCCAGCCCCGTGTCCCTGTTCTCCAGCCCCACGTCCCTGTTCCCCAGCCCTATATCCCTGCGGTAGACCACGTCCCCATCCCCACCCCATGTCCCTGTCCGCACTTATTGTTCCTGTCCCCAGTATATATCCTTGTCCCCAGCCCCATGTCCCTGCCCCCCAGCCTCGCACCTCTGTCCCCAGTCTGTATCCTTGTCTCCAGCCCCATGTCCCTGTCCTCAGTTCGTGTCCCTATCCCTCAGCCCCATGTCCCTGCCCCCAGCCCCAGTGCAGGCACCTAGCCTGTGTCCTTCGTCCAGCCCCATGTCCCTGTCCCCCAGCCTATATGCCTGTCCCCAAACTGTATCCTGATCTCCATCCAGCTCCATGTCCCTGTTCCCAGTCCCATGTCCCCATCCCCAGCTGTGTCCCCGTCCCCAGCGCCGTCTCCCTATCCCCGCCCGTGGCCCTGTCCCCAGCTCCGTGTCCCGATCCCCAGCCCCACGTCCCCGTCCCCACGCGTGCCCCTGCGCCCCGGTGACCGGAGCAGCGCCGTGTCCACCCCGGTGGGATCGTGTCGCGCAGGGGGTGGGAGGCGTGGGGGACTGGGGCGGGTCGTCACTGCCGGCGAGTGACGCGCGTGGGGGCCAGTGCTGGCGAGGGGGCGGCCCAGGGGGCGGGGCGAGTGACGTCATGGTCGCGGGCGCGCGGCGAGGCTGGTGGCGGCGGGCGCCCCACGGCAGCCGGCGCGGCGGCATGGGGCGGCGGGGCGGCGGGGGCGGCCGGCGCTGGCGGCCTCTCGCCCCCCGCCTCCGCCTCCCGCTGCTGCTCCTGCCGCTCCTCCTCCTCCTCCTGCCGCCGCCCGCCGGTGAGTGCCGCGGGGACGGGGGCAGCGCGGGGCGGGGGGCAGCGAGTATGTGGGGCACATGCGCGAGCAGGCACCGGGACGGGTACGGGAATGGGGCGCAGGAGTGCTCACGCAGGAGGTGCGTGTGCCGTGAGGCACAGCAATGCACGTTAAGGGGTGCGTGTGCATCGGGGATGGGGCTGCACTCCCCATGCAGTGGGGCGCAGGGAGTGAGTGCCGTGGGGTGGGTGTCTGCAATGGGTAGGAGGCCTGCATGGCGTGGGGCGTGGGGGGTGTGTGGGTGTGCGGTGGGGCGCAGGGTGCTTGCGGCGTAGGGCAGGGGGGCGTGCTTGCAAGGGATATGAGGTACACAAGCAATGGGATGTGGGGTGTGCATGCAATGGGGCAAGGGGTGGGTGAGAATGGGGGCTGGGGGGAGGCTAGTGGGTGTGCAGTGGGGCACAGTGTCCACCTCCTGTGGGATGCAGGATGCGTGTGCAATGGGACACGGTGAGTCTGTGCAGTGAGGGATGGACTGCATGTGCAGGGGGGTTTGGGGGCAAAGAAATGTGCCCAACTGGTCATGGGGGGTGTGTGCAATGGGGCAGGAGGTGCAATGGGGCAAGAGATGGGTGTGATGGGAC
Source organism: Numenius arquata (assembly GCF_964106895.1). NCBI lineage: Eukaryota > Metazoa > Chordata > Aves > Charadriiformes > Scolopacidae > Numenius > Numenius arquata. The sequence continues at coordinate 11,645,041 of NC_133616.1, read as the reverse complement.
CCAAAGGTGCACGTGCTATGGGGTGTTTGCATAAGAGGGCATGGGGATGCATGCACAGGGGGTACCAGATGCCCACGCGATAGGGCACAAGGTTGTGTGTGCAGTGGGGCCGTGACAATAAGCGTGCCATAGGGCATGTGGTGCCCACACAGTGGGGCACAGCAGTGTGCGTGACTGGAGGATGCAGGCGGGATGTATGAAGTGGAACACCCGAATGGGACAGATGCATGGGCACTGGGTCCCGGGGGGGGGGGACTGCGGACCCAGTGGACTCCCAGGGCAGAGGGCTGTAGTCTTGCAGTGGGGCAGGAAGGACGGACGGCCTGCGGAGAGGTGGACGTACGGTGGGGAGGGACACTGGCAGGACTGTGTGAGGCGATGTGCGTGCTGTGGGGCACGGGAGCTGGCTTGGTGGTGGGGACGCAGAGGGGTACCCAGGGGGGCGGAGGGGGCGTCCCCTGGGGAGAGGGGGGGGGGGTGGCCGGGGGCTGCAGGACCGCCGTGGGGTGGCGGTGGGGCCGCCGCGGGAGCTGTCCGCGGTGCTGACCGCAGTCCGCTGGAGCTGTCCGCGGTCCTGACCGCCGACCGCCACCCGGGCCCCTGCTCCTGGGTGTTTTGAGGTCCCGCGGCTCTGGCCACTAGCTTGGAACAGAGGGCCACTTTCTTTCCTTGCCCCCCGACCCCGCTTCATGGATAAGAAATCACGCTCTGTCCTCCAGCAATCCTGCCCCGTGCTCTGGCCATGCTGCCATGGGGCTTCGGCTTGAACCTCTGCCTGCAGCTGGCTCCCACCACCTTGCTCCAGGCAGGTGGGCATGGGGGAAACTGTGCTGGGACCGGGAAGCTCCGAGTGCTTCACCTCATGCCACTTCATAGAGTTACATTCCACATTCCCTCCTCCCTGGGGTCTCCTGCCAGGTCACTGTACCCACGTAGGGATGCGAGCAGTGGAGTTGCTTGGTGGTTCGTGATGGGGAAACTGGGCTCCGGTGCTCTTGCGTTGAGACAGGTATTTCATGTCTGGCTTGTGTCGGCTGTCAGTGAAAGGGAGGGGGAGCTGCCTTTGTTCCAGGCAAGGGAGCAGATGCATGTCAGTGTACAGCCAGCTGGGGCTGCACACACGCAGCAAAAACACACGTGCACACAAGCACATGTGCGCACTCCCTGCCAGCCACACGCTGTGCAAAGCAGCTCTTCTTCTTAGCTATCCCACTCCCCACTGAACGAGTCCTCCTGGGTACAGCCTTGCTCCCAGTCCATCCTCTGCTGGCATCCCCCTTGCTGGCAGCTTGTGCGGAGGTGCATCTCTTCCTTCGTGCATCTCTGAGGAATAATGGACAAGTCTCCCAGGCTGCCATTAGGGAAGTGTGGCAATGGTAGGGTGAAGTTACAGCTGCTCTCTTATTTCTACTGTGCCAAGGAATTGGCTGCCCCTCTGCTACCAGGGCTCCTGGAAATCCCTAGAAATCAAACAGTCAGGCAGTTGGGCAGGGAGAGGTGGCCCCAGTGAGTGCAGTGAGCTTGTAGGAAGTGTCTTGCAGACATGGGGCTGTGCACAGCCACACACGCCCATGCATGTGGGTGTGCATGCCTCCTCTTTGCCATGCACACAGACAGCACCCACGTGTGCATATGTGCACACATATGTGCACCATTCCTCCTCCTCAAACCATGGGAGAGCTGGGAGGCTGTGCAGGAAGTGCACGGCTCGCTCCTTCTTGTGGCTCTAGGGTGGGACTCTGTGGTTTGTAATAGGCTCTGAGCTGAGCATCCTCAGCAGGCAGAGAAGAGGGGAATCTGTGTCCCTGTGGGAGATGACCTGTTGGGACACGGCTGGAGCTGTGTGGAATGGCCCTTTATTACAGGTAAAACGCAGGGAGCAGGTCCTCACTGAGGAAGATGATGCATTGAAAGAGGTGGGCTGCACCTGGCCAGAGACTGGCCAAAGCAGCCAGGGACAAGGGACTCCTCGAGCTCCAGAGGATGAGTGCCCACAGCTCAGGGAACTGGGCTTGAGGCAATGGTGAACCAGACATGATGCAGACTGCGTCTGGGAGACGCAGCTGGGCGCAGCCGACGTCAGCCCTGGGGACTCACTGAAAAGGCACAGTCCCAGCGCCTCCTGCCTCCAGGCTGCCAGTTTTGGGACATATTTAGAGTCTGAGTGGGCAAGCCTGGCCTGGGAGCGGTGCTGCACCCCCTCAGTCCCTTACCCCACTGAGAGTCCCTTGGGTCTCCTCTGCAGATGGGCTCTTTGTGACCGACTACTTCACCCGCACACCACGCAAGCTCAGCCCCTTCCGCTCCTTTGCCAGCATTGAACTCTTCCACTTCCACATCCCTGAGGACACAGTCATTGCTGTCTGGAACCTCATCACCTTCAAGGAGCAGGGTGGCACATTCGGGGACCAATGCCCAGACCGTAGCATCACCGTGTGAGTAAGCAGCCTGCCATATCTGTTTCTTTCCATCCTTCCTCTGCCTGCCCCTGCTGCCCCATGCCTGGACTTGCCCTGGAGCTAGCTTGCTCTTGTCTGCTTCTTGCTTGCACATGCACATGTGCATGTATGTACATGCATGAACACATACAGAGGAGCACTCATGCATGCACGCGCACACAGGCACTCTCATTCCCGCACACATGTGCATATGTGCACATATATGCACACAAACACATGCATACCCACTCCCCATGATTCATCTTCCCAGGACCATTGCAGGCTCCACTCTTTTGTGCATCTCAAACATGAACAGTTTTGCTTGAACACACACCCACCCACCCAGGGAAGCTCATGGCCTCCAGCAAAGTCACAGCTTACAGGTGGCTACCCATGATGTCTTTGAGCTTCCTAACAGCACGGAGGACAGAATTCCATGTGTAGGGCAGGATGGCCCTGCCACGATGCCCAACCTGCACCCTGCTAACTGCTGTCTCTCCTGCAGGTATTTCCGTTCAGGGGCTCCCTCTGTCATTAACCCACTGCACACACACTTCCCCAGGGACACGGCTGTCCCTGGCTCCTTTGCATTGACCCTCACCTGGACCCTGCCCAACCGCACCACGGGGGTGTTCAATGTCACCAGCCCGCTGCCTGGGGACTGGTTCCTGGCTGCCCACCTGCCCAAAGATGAGGGCAAGATCTCCGTCAAGGTGAAGGGTTTAGGGGGACAGTGGGGTGTCAGGGCGCACTTCAGGGCTCTGCTTGGGCCTGACTATCCTGGGCTGGCAGCGCCTGGGGCATATGTCCCAAATGGGACGAGTGCCCCATGCCTCCTGCCCCGTGCTGACTGTCCTGCTGGTGCAGGGGCTCTACGAGGAGTGCCAGTACCTCTTCCAGCCACAGCTCATTGTGCAGCGCCTGGTGAACATCGCTGTGCTGTACCCTGGTTATGTCACCGAGCAGAGCATGGCCCCCCACAACCGCTCCAGCCTCTACAAGTAAGTGTAAGAGGGTGTCCTAAGGAGGGGCCATCCCCAGGGTGGGGAGCTTAGAGTCCCCAATCCCTCTGTCTTACCTCCCCAGCCCTCTTGCTTCATGGTGAGGGGCTGGACCTGACACTGCTGTCCCACAGGGTGTTTGTGCCCAGCTACACGTCACGGGTGCTGGTGGAGGTGCTGCGGTGCAGAGGGGCCGAGGGCTGCCCGCTCTGGCTGCGTGTACGGGCTAAGGCTCCCCCCTTGCACAACTCCACGGCGCTGGACTGCCGGGAGCATGCTCCCTGCCAGCTGACACTGGACTTACCCTTCTGGCAGCACTGGTACTATGTGCTGGTGGAGAAACACCCCGGGGTGCCAGGCCCTGTCTCCTTCCAGGTCACCGTGCAGCTCACAGGTGAGTGTGCATGGGGAGATATGGGTGGGGTCATGGTCTTGACTCTGCTTGGGTGACTGGTGTGGGTGGGTAAAGGATGCCTGCAGGATCTGGCCCTAGCCAGGTGCAGGGTTATACCCAGCTTTGCTGAGATGTAGACACCGGGAGGTGTTGGAGATCTGAGGTGAGGTGAGCAGAAGGAGGTGAGCAGTGGGCAAGAAGGGGAAGTGGGAGCTAAAAGGGGGCTGAAGGGGCTGTGCGGTGTCTAGGCTGATGACTCTGCCCTCCAGACTGCTCCCGACCCAGCCTGGCCCGGTCACCTTTCCTGCCCTCCAGTGCCTCCATGAACATGCCCCACTCCTTCGGCTCAGCGGGTGGGCTGGGGCTGGGAGACAGCCCTCCGCCCACCAGCCCCAACGGCACGAAGCACCCGGTCCCTGTCCCCACTGCCTCACCCGCCGGTGAGCGGTGCTGGCCGGTCCGTCCCACGCTGCGGAATGAGCTGGACACCTTCTCCGTCCACTTCTACATCTTCTTTGGGCCCAATGTGTCAGTGCCACCTGACCGCCCTGCTGTCTTCGTCATCAACCTCCTACCAGTTCTGGACAGTGGTGGGGTGCTCAACCTGGAGCTGCGGCTCAATGTGGTGAGGTGGCCATGCTGTGCCCCAGATGGGGCAGCGCAGTGCAGAGGGAATGGGCTGGGAGATGGGTGATGTTGGGACTGCAAGCAGGGAGAGGGACAGGCTTTGGGGTGCTCTTGGGTCATCGTTTGGGAGCTCTTGGGTGATGGAGCAGAATAGGGTTCTCCAAGGGCAGGGTGATGACCTGGATTTGGGGTGTTCTTGGGTGATGGAGCACAGATTAGGGTGCTCCAAGGGCAGGATGATGACGTGGATTTGGGTTGCTCTTGGGTGATGGAGCACAGATTAGGGTGCTCCAAGGGCAGGATGATGATGTGGATTTGAGATGTTATTGGGAGATGGGCAGTGGGTTAGGGCACTGCCATGATCTGTGTGCTGTCAGAGTAGGGGACATCCCCAGCACTGCTTTAGGGCCATCTCCTCCTCTGTCATCAGAGCTCCCTGTGTGGCGAGAACGTGACAGTATTCGGCTGTCTAAACCATGAAGTCCCATTGACATCTGGTGATAACACGTCGGTCACCTGTGAGACAGGTAGGCTGGCCTGTGCATGTCCATCTGCTGTGGCTGTAGAGTTCTCACCCTCCATATGTCTGGCGAGAGGCTGGGTGGGAGACGGCAGAGGCCGTGACCAGACAGCATCTGGCCCCGGAGCCTGGCACAGGGTGCTCTGTCCCTGTCCCAACTGTGGGACTTGTCCCTGTCCCAGGGGAAGGGGCTGCCCCCTGCCCTGCTCACCTGGAGCTCTCCCGGCCCACAGAGTCCCTGGCAGGCTTCCTGCTCTCCGTCAATGCTACGGCCAGCCTCAGCCGCCTGCGGATACCCTACCCCCAGACAGGCAGCTGGTACCTGAGCCTGCGCTCCCTCTGTGCCACGGAGCATGGGTAAGAGCCCCCAGAGTGTCACCTCCCTGTGTGGGGGATGTCCCCACCATGGCCTGTGGGTCTGTGGGTATGCCTGTCCCCTGCGCTGCCTGTCACCGCTCGTGTGTGTGCACGTGGCTTCACAGGCTGTGTGTCACCATGTGAGTGCCTGCGTGGGCATGGATGGCTCGAGCTTGCACCTGCCTGGCCATCTGCGGGTCCCTGTGGCTCTTCCCTCTGTCTCTCGGTTAGGAAGAGCCTGTCAGCTTGAAAATGCCGTGCATCTGTTGGTGCCTGCCTATGTCTCCGGCAGTGCCCATCTGTACCTGCGCCTGGGAAGAGACTGAGCTGTCACTGCAAGGGCAGGGCTCGGCTGTGTGCATGAGGGGGCAGCTCTAGTCAGGCTGCTCTGCCCCTGCTCTGCTCAGCATCTCCAGGGACCGGTTCTGTGTCTGCCTGAGAGCCCTGCAGAGGAGAGGGGCTGTTGTGTGTGTGTCTGTACATGTCAGAGTCCATGTGGGGCTCTGCGCCATGCAGATGGTGCTGTGTGCATGTTCAGTGCATGCATGCAGACAGAACTGCATGTATGTTTAATGCACACATGCAGACAGCTCCGCGTGGGGGTGTTCGTGTCTGTGCAAGCAGACAGGGCTGCGTGTGTTCTTTATGTGTATGCAGATTTGGCTGCCTGAGCACACACAGGGACAGCAGGCACATGTGCAGACATGCCCTGTGTATGCTTGTGCATCTTGAGGTGCCTGTGTGGGCACAGGGAGTGCTCATTGTGTGCCATCTAGACGCGGTTCTGCCTCTGCTCCTGCATGCCGGAGGCTGCCGAGGTGTGCCCAGAGCTGTGTGTGTGGATGCTGTGCCTGCTCTGACTCCTCCGCTGCATTTCTAGTTCACTCTGAGTTGCCAGCTGCAGTCAGTCCTTCCCTGACGTGGTCGCATGCAGGCATTGCAGGGCATGGTGTTTGCACAGCGAAATCCAGGTGAAATAGCCCGCTAAAGGCAAAGTGGGTCCTCCTGCTCGCCCAGCCTGGCACAGGCACTTGCAGCACAAAGATCCTTGGGGACCAGCTCTGAGCTGCCATATGCAGCGCCAAAGCAGCTCATTTCTGCACTCACCCCGTCCCTGGGTCTGCCATCGCCTGCCAGTCTGGGTGCAACGGGTGCCTCTGATGGAGGCAGGAGCTGCTTGTGGGGCACGGGGCCAGGGCTTAGCACCTTCTCCTGTGCTGCAGGTTCGAGCCCTGCACCAATGTGACAGCCGAGGTGTACCTGCGCGCTTACCTCTCGCCCTGCATCAATGACTGTGGCATCTACGGCCAGTGCAAGCTGCTGCGCACCAACAACTACCTGTACGCCGCCTGCGAGTGCAAAGCTGGTGAGTGCTGATATCCTCCCTTGCTCCCCAGGTGTTATGCACCCCATTATCCCCCTGCTCCACAGGGTCCTGCAAAGGGGCTCCCCTGCTCCCTCCCTAGACCCTGTGGGTGCTGCAGGGGTGACAGCAGCTCTCCCTGGCCACAGGCTGGAATGGCTGGGGCTGCACAGACAACGCCGAGGCTTTCTCCTATGGCTTCCAGCTCCTTTCCACGCTGCTGCTGTGCCTCAGCAACGTCATGTTCGTGCCTCCTGTGGCCATTGCTGTCCGCAGCCACTACCTCCTGGAAGCCGCTGTCTACATCTTCACCATGTTCTTCTCTACCGTGAGCATGGGGTCAGGGGCAGATAGGGGTAGCAGGCAAGGGGCCAGGGCCATGCAAGGCAGCTCTCATCCCCTTTTTCCCCCACCCCAGTTTTACCATGCCTGTGACCAGCCGGGCATTGTGGTGTTCTGCATCATGGAATATGATGTGCTGCAGTTCTGCGACTTTCTGGGCTCCCTCATGTCCGTCTGGGTCACTGTCATCGCCATGGCCCGGCTCCAGCCTGTGGTCAAGCAGGCAAGTGTGGGGAGGGGGTGCATGGGTTGGGCACAGAGAGAACCCGTCATGACTGGTGCCATGTTGCCCCACAGGTCCTGTACCTGTTGGGGGCCATGCTGCTCTCCATGGCTCTGCAGATGGACCGCCACGGGCTCTGGAACCTGCTGGGGCCCAGCCTCTTCGCGTTAGGGATCATGGCCATCGCCTGGGTAAGGAGATGCCACCCCTGTCCTCTTACGTCCCCATCCCGGCTGCGCTCAGCATCCTGCCCAGCTGTCCAGCCCCATTCCCCTGCCAGCACCTTCCCCATGAACCCCCCTGCTTGTCTCCTGGGGGATGTGGCACCACAGCACAGGGGCTGTGCCTGTCCCTGCTGGGGCTGTCTCCTCCAGCCCCCCTTTCCCCACCACAGACGGCTCGCACCATCCGGCGCCGCCACTGCTACCCACCAACCTGGAAGCGCTGGGCTTTCTACCTGTGCCCGGGAGCGCTGATCGCGGCGGCTGCCGTGCTGCTCTACGCCTTCGTGGAGACAGAGGAGAATTACTTCTACATCCACAGCATCTGGCATCTCCTCATCGCCGGCAGCGTGGGCTTCTTGCTGCCACCCCGTGCCAAGCCCAGCAGGCGCCTGGGGCCGCTGCCCCGGCGCAAGGGCTGTGGGTACCAGCTCTGTGTCAACGAACAGGAGGAGCTGGGACTCGTCGACCCGGCCGTAGCCTCCATCAACAGCATTTGTACCAGCTGATGCTGATGGCAGCCCGGACTCCTCCAGCACAGACAGTAGCCCTGTGGGGCCTGGCACCCGCTCTCTTTGCTGGCCGCCTGTCCCCGGGAGCGCCAGAACTCCTCCGGGAGGGTGCACAGCTGCCTGTGCCACCCTGTTCTTGCAATTACAGCCTGGTTGAACTTGTCTCCAGGAGTTGCTGCAGCTCAGTCTGGTGCAGAGCTGGGGGAACTTGAGGCTGAGCTGGAGCCACGCTCCCCTCTGTGTAGGCCCATGGAGGTCCCCAGGGGACATGGCTGGGTGCGGAGGGAGGAATAGCAACGGTTTCCCTCTCTCACTCAGGGGTCTGTAGCAAGCACTGCTACTCTGTGGTGGGCTGCTCTGTGGCTGACGCAGCTCTGGCATAGAGCAAGGTGGCTGGAGGGCCAGGGGATGCAGTTTTTTATCTCACTGTAGGGCAGGCTGCAGAGCCGGGATGACTTTGCTGTGGCCCTGTGCTCTCGCAGGAGGCCTGTAATGCCTGACCCATGGGCAGCTGTGCTGTGCCACGGCAGCTGGGGTCCTCTCTGAGCCGGCAGGACCGTGGGGAGCCCATAGCCCTGGGGGTAGCTGCCACTGGGGAGGCAGCCACAGCTGCCTGCTGTGCTGATGCAGGGGGCTGAGAATGCACTGCCTGCAAGGGCCATCTTCAGGAGCCCACAGCCCCGTTGGTGTCAGCCTTGGTGCCCAAAGCAGCCCCGCTCTTGGCGCCCCACACATGGGTGCACCCACCTGGGAGCAGTGGCCCTGTGTCCCTGTTGGTGCCACCAGTCGTGAGCAGCTCCTGCTGCCCTGTCTCTGCAGAGCACTGAGCGTCAGTGAGGGGGCATTGCACAGACCGTACCCCCTATCTGGTTGGGATAACCTTGTCTCAGTTCCTGTTCCTTGTCTTCCCCTGTGGTCAGACCCAAGGGCTCAGCACCCATCTGAGCTGGTGATGACTGTGGTGTGGTGGGAAACACCCCAGGCTGTGTGTATGGCTCAAGGTCAGGGCATTTCCACCCAGCTCCTGCAGCTCAGAGGGGACAAGATGGACCAGAGAGGAGAGGGGCAAACCCCACTGCCCTTTCTCACCCCTGCAGGGACTGCTCCATCCCCCTGGGCTCTTCCCAACCCCGCAGGGGGTCTGGAGGTGAGTCCCCAGCAAAGCTTTGTACGGTGGTCACATTCTGGCTCAGCAGAGCCCACCCACCAGCAGCTCCCCTCCCTGTGCTCCGGGGACAGAGCCGGCACAGGGAGATTTACTGGATGCCTAACAGGATTAGCAACTGCGGGCGGGCGGGCAGCTCCATAATAGGATTGCAATCTAATTAAACCTGGTGCTTGGGAGCTGGGCCCCAGCTGGCTGGAGCAGGGTGGGCTCAGGGGGCTGCAGGGGTGACTGGAGGGGATAACATGGATGGGGCGGGCAGGGGTAGAAGAGGGTGTGAACTGCTGAGGGCCACAGTGATGGTGGTGGGTTCAGGGCTTTGCTGCCCATGTCTTTGGTCTGTGAAGGGTATGATGGCCACGAGGAACCAGCCTGATGAGGGTGTGTTCTGGGGTGCCTGGACAGGAGCCCCGGTCACTGTCCAAGGGGCTCTGTGCAAGGGGGTGGTGGACTTGCACCTGCCTCCCTTCTTCCCCCAAGAGCTCACCCTCCAGCCCTTTCTCTGCCACACGAAATGTGGCAGCCTGGTCCAGCCAGGCAGCTGATTAAGGTTTAATCTTTTAATTAAGAATGTTATTCACTTCACCAAGTCCAATTGCATCCCCCCAGCAGTAACAGCCCCCAGAGAATGAGGAGCTCAGCGCTAGCTTTCACATCAGCAACATGCTGGAGTGCAACACATGCCAAGCACGGGGCTTGTGCCATCCTGGCGTATGCACCAGCTAGGCGGGTGGTCCTGCACAAATGCACCCCAATTTCATGGAGATGTCAGTGATCCATGCAGCTCATCCCCTGTAGAGCCCCTGCACATCTCATCACTGCTGTAGGGCTGAAGTGCAGACCCACTGCTGGCCAAGTTTGTGTAGACCCTACAATAGCAGAGCCTAGTGAGAATGTGGTGGGATGTGCATTCCCCTTGCAAGCAGCAGTGCAGCTCCTGGCCTGCCCTACCACAGATACTATGGGGTGGCCCATGCAGGTCTGGACCCCCAGGAGGTCCTGGCAGAGGTGGGGAGGTGTTTTAGCTGGCAGAGCTGCCTGGGGATGCCCAGAGGAGGCATGCACTGGCTCTGCTGGACTCCTCTTCTCTGGGCTGCCAGGGCAGCTCAGCTCTCCTCTCATTTTAATTAAACCTGCAGCTGCATTTTTCGTCTCAAGGACAGGCCAAGTGGTCGACTGCCGGGGAAGGAGCTCAGCCAAGCAGCGCTGGAGGGGATCCAGGCACACTTTGCCAGCCCAACTCATCCCCTGGGGCCTGTAGGCTGCCTATTGAGAGCCGGGAATCCCTCTCCCTACTTCACCCCCCAGCTGGGCAGAAACCCATTCCCCTGCCCAGGAGGCTGGCACAGCTCAGGAGCCATTGCGGTGGGGTGCAAGTCCAGGACCTGCAGTCTTGCAGGACAGAAAGGTTTTCACTCAGTGCTCCTGGCACCAAGCACAGTAAAGTCGCTCTCGCCTGTGGGACACCCAGTGCATGCTGTGTGGCACCGTGTCTCCCACCAAGCCTGACTGGGACCATGCTGGGACCCCCCCATGGAACACTCCACATCCCCTCAGCCACCTCTCCTTTGTTGTGAAGTCAGGACCATGGGCCCATCCAGCCCTATGGTTCTGGGTGAGCTTTGCCGGTGTGCTCCCCATGGTCTCCAACCTTGGCCCCATGGGGGTGGACCTGGGGCAAAGGCTGGACTCCACCTTCCTCCCCCTGCTCAGAGAGTTGGGGTCTTCGTGACCCCCACCCCCTGCAGTGTAAACACCCTTCCTGATGCTCCATCCCAGCCTCTGCCAGGCACAGCAACTGTATAACCATGGCAACAGTGTCCCTATAACAACCAGGTACATCTGACATCCCCATGGCAACCAACTCCCTGAACAGCCAGTGAAGAGCTTCTCTTCCTCAGTGCTGAGGAAGGATGGGGGGTGTTTGAGCATTGCCAGGGCTGGTGGCTGCAGGGACATGGGGACAGACACAGCTGAGAAGGGCTTTGGCCAGGTGTCTAGGGCAGCAGAAGCCTTCGTGGCCTCTGTTTTTCTAGTGAGGATGCAGGGAACACAGGCGATGCAGGAGAATGGGATGGCTCTGGGGACAGCATCATCCCAGCTCAGCATCCTGCATGCCAGCCCCATCCTGCCTGCTGGGCTGTCAGTGCCCTTGGGCTGGCATTCCCTGCTCCCTAGAAATGCCTATCCCAAAGGCTGGGACCCTGCTTCTCCCCACAACCTTCTCCCATCCCTAACTCCCACTTGCAGGGATGCTCTGCCCATTGCCCACAGCCTGTCCTCCCTGTGCGGGGCTGCCGGACCCTCCTGCCACCGCCTGTCCATGTCTGCCGGGTCAGGCTCACCAGACAGTGGCCCTGACGCAGTCTGTCATTGCAGACGGCAATCGCACGCCATACAACTTTAATGCATCAGGCCTGAATTATTGAGCCCTGCAGCAGGCTGCGTGCGTGCAGGCAGGACCCGTCATCCCTCCTCCTCTCCCTGCCCATGCACGCCGGGGCTGGCGAGAGGTCCCAGCCTTTGGGGTCTCTCTGGGTGGGAGGAAGGTGCCATGCCCCTTGCCATCCAGAGGGGCTGTGGGGTGCAGGTGGCAGCGTGGCTGTCAGTGACACCAGCTCGGTTGCCTGAGAGTTGGTGGTCCCTGTGCCATTAGACCCCAAGGATGGCGTTATCTCTGCAGGGTGCAGGGGCAGGTGTATAGGGAGGGATGCACCATCTTGCTCTGCCTCCATCTCAACCTTTGCTCCCTGTATCCTCATGAAACACCATGGCCAGAGGCAGCAGATCTCCCACTGGTGCCCTGGGACGTCCTTGCCCCCCTCCTGCTCGGTCTGCTGACAGGCCCCAGTGAGATGAAGCCTTTCCCCCACAGATGATGTAAATCCTGCCGTGAGTGCAGCCAGAGCTTACTCCCTGGCTGGACATGGCTGTCACCGTGCCTCTCTAGGGATGACAAAAGGCTGGGAGAATGGCCTGGCTGCTCTTTTCCTTTGCAATTTGCCCAGCGTGCCCTGCAGCCACTCGATGATTTTCTCATCAGAGGAGCAAGGCTCCACCACCCTCCCCACACAGACCCATCCATCACCCACGGCTGGCACTGTCGCGCAGATCACAGGCGCTGGAGCCGCCTTCCCTGCTCTGTCCCTGGCCATCCCTCAGCCCCACAGACAGCAGCCTGGCCATGGCCAACCTGGGGGGAGCAGCTCTGAGCATGAAAAGGGACCCCATTTCCCCTGGAGCAACCCAGGCGGAGCCTGCTTGCTCACCCCTCCTTCTTCCCCACCGCCTGGCCCCATGTCTCACCCTCCCCACTGCCATTCCCAGTCCACATCCCATGTCAGGGACCTCTCAAAACTTCAGCCCCGGTCTGCAGGGTGATGACCGAGGGCCAGGTGGGAGCCAGGCACCCACAAGTGGGAGATGTACCAGGTACAGGTGGAGCAAGCCCAGCTCCAGTGCATGCTCGTGCATTGCTCCTGCCATGGGGCATCTCTCCAGGTCCCTGCTCTGGGGCAGCACCATGCCTTGGGTACCTGCTCCATGCAACCGGGGCTGGGCTGAGCTGAGCATGACAAAGCCAGCCCAGAGCAGGGACGAGGGACTTAGAGATGGGCTCTGGACACCAGAAACCAGCATTGCCCCAGCAGCACCCTGTGCCACAACACCTGGAAGTGTGAGAAAACAGCGGGGTGGCAGGGGACACCTGGTTTTTACATGAAGGTATGAGTGCAGGGGCCATGGAGATTAAGGACAAATGGCTTAGCTGTATCTACAGGGACCGGAGCATCACAGGGGGGCTGTGTCAATGGACAACCATCAGCTGCCATGGTCGCATGGCCGGAGGGGAACAGTGGACGAGGAAGGGCAACACTGTGACACAGGAGACCAGGCAAATGTGGTGAAGCAAAACATCATGATATTTAGCTGCTGGTAATTTTGTTGGAGGGGCTGGTGGGGGAACCCACATGGGTGGAGGTGGACTTGGGACTTTATCCTCGGCAATTTAGAAAAAGGCTGTTGAAGAGCTGTTCTGCCGAGCGGAAAAGCCACTTGAATCGTGCTTAACTTCATCAAAGGAACTGCATAGAAATCAGGGAGCTTGCTAAAATAAATTAATAGAGCAGCCAGGAGGGCAGAGCGCCTGCAGACAGCACGAGAATTGCTCACAGCAGCATGCTGGAGACTTCCAGTAAATGAACATGTCCTTTAATGAGATTTGCAGGGCCACTGTGGCTGAGGAGCAGAGAAGGTGAACGGGTGGGCAAGGGCATTCCTCAAGGAGGGGAAGCCATCAAAATCAAGAGCATGGGGAAGGGGATGGTGTTACATGGAAAACCAGAGCAAACCCCCAAAAAGGCTTTGAGGAAGATCCTGGCAACAGCGTAAAATTGCAAATAACTTTGCAACATCAACTTTGAGGTCTTGCTGTAGCAATGAGGCTTTGGGGGTGTCCAGAAATGCACCAGAGTGGACCTACTTCCTTCAGATGAGTCTTGGGGTAGGACCTGTATGTCTTGCAAGCCTTTGCCTTTTGTGTTATGACAAGAAAGTCAAGGATTTCTAGCCCCAGAGCAGACATCCAGGGCCCGAATATCAACACAGAAGAACAATGCTGAAGGAGCAGCCTTGTGGCCGACGAGCAGGGGAAGGATCTCCTGTGGGCTGCAATTGCAAGAACAAAGTCTACAAGTACAAAGTGCAGCTGCGTTCACTGTCAAGTGGTAGAAAATTAAGGCAGTTACTCTCGTGAGAAATCATCCTCGCACCAACAGAAAGCAAACTGTTACACCAAATGCAATCCTGGATATATTTATCTTAAGAAGCAAGCCTGCAGAGGAAGATAAAAACCATGTTAGCGGAGGCTGAGAACATTTTCCATGGGATGCAAAGCCACTGTTCCCTTTATGGCTTGCAGATTAAAGTTTTCTCATAAAAACCATTTCCCCCCACTCAAATACCACTGCTAAAATTTCCCTTGAAAGAATCAAGTGCCAAGCAATATGCTGTTATGTATGAACAGTGCTTCCAGTGGAAGCTGTATTAAAGAAATCACATCGAATCTTCCTGTTGGAGTTTGAGTGGTGCCTACACTGAGGGGAATATTACAGTTTGTTCTTACTTCATACAAAGATGCTTCACCGCTGCCAGGGCTAAAACCCAGGGCTCCACATTTTGAGGAGGAATATTTTGGCTAAAATTCTATGGACTTGGAACAAGTGCAATCCAGAGGCTCTTGGTTCAGCTGGAGGGGAGGTGAATCCCAGTGGGCTCCAGGCAGTACGTCCTCCAGTGAAGCTTTGTCCCAGGGCTTGCCTGCAGTCAGCAGATCTCCTGCCAGCAGAGCTACGAATTCTAGACGAGCCCATGGGGATTGTTGTTCTAATTAACTAATGAAGGCGTCTCCTGCAGGGAAGATAGATAATCTGAGCTGGAGGCTTCCTCCCTGTTTCAGGCGAGGACCTGGAGCAATATCCAGCTCTGCTCAAGGGACCCTCTAAGCACACCCCGAGGTTGGGGTGTAGTCCCTGCTGTGGAGAGGTGCCAAATGGCTCCCAGACACTGAGCATCTGCCTGCACCCTGCCTTCAACTGAAATTCAGTCTCAGATCCCATTGTCTGCCCAGCAGGTCCAAAGGCATCTTGGCTGCTCTCATCCCTGAGTCTTCACTTCTGTCTCATCCCGTCTGCTACAACATGGAGGTTGTTTTTTATTTTCATGAAAATCACATGAGAGAAATTAACGTCTGATGAGGGTGAAGCCCATGCAGGATCTCCCTGAGCCACATCCAGGCACCGCGCAAGATGTGCCTGAGCCACATCCAGGCACAGCACCGCTTCAAAGAGGGGAGCCGCTTCATTAAAAAAGTGCTTTTGACATCAGGATAAACATTGTGATACACTTCAAAGCAGCTTCCTCTCCTTGTCCTTAGACACCCTCTCCCACTTCACTCCGTTCTGAATGTTGGAGTTATACTTCTGCCTAATCCATCCTGTGCCGTACCCCATCTGGGTGGCTGTTTGCGGGGGGAGATGTTGGATGCTGCTTTGCAGCATGTGAGACCTTCAGGGCATGAGCATGAACGCAAATACCCCGTTATTGCCTTCCAGCCCCCCTATGAAGTGTTAAGAGCTGCTGATGAAAGTGACTCCTTTTTTGTTGAAAAACATTGTGGTTTTAAAAGACAGTGCAATAGAGAAGTGTCTGATGGGACTAAGGGGTACCAGCATGCCCAGAGATGTCCATCTCTCTGGGCAGCCCACTGGCAGAGGCTGCAGACCCGTCTCTGGCAGCAGTTTGGGTGTTCAGCAGGCTGGGAGAAAGCACTGAGGTGGAAATGCTGACCACTTGCAGACGGAGAGGTGTGAGAAGGTAGAAGCACTGTGTGTAGGGGGTGCTGGTGGGAGTCACGCTGCACCCCAATGGTTTGCCCGTGGTAAACCTCTCCTCCAGCGTTTGGACATGACAAGAAGGATATTGCAAGGCTCGAGAGCCAGGGGACTGTTCCTACCGCCAACACTCAGGATTTTGGCCATGGCCAGGGGCTTTAGCAGGGTGACCACCAGAGCTGGGCTATGGGATGAACCACGGCCAGGGGGCTCTGTGTGCTCCTCATCAGGTGACTCCAGGGCTTAGGGCACACTTTGGGGTAGGAAAGGGAAGAGGAGGGGCTGATGCAGTGGGGAAGCCGCAGGGCTGAGTGGTGAGAGCAGGCAACCTCAGGACACAGCCCAAAGCTGCTTTCGGGGCAGTTGTTTGGGTCGCACTACCCGTGCCTCTGCTCTGCGGGATGGAACCAGGCTCCAGTGGGCACACAGCATGGCCTCCAGGGCACGGCGTTCAGGCATGGGCTGGGAGAGGGGTACAGCTGTTACCTGAAACAAAAGCTCTCAGAACCAGAAGCAGTTTAGAGAGGAGATATTGCTTTATTTGATGTCGGGTGCTAGGTGGAAATCCACAAACCTAGCACACCTTACCGGGGATATTCACCCATTATTTATACAGAAAAGATTCTCGTAATTCTGCCTACCCAACACATAACTCCACCCGGGCTTACATAGTCATTAAAATGACCGAATAGCCCTTTTGCACATGCTTATTAAATTTTGCGGCGTTGGCAGAACACTTCTGTGCAGGTGTGAGCTCCTCAGTGGTCGTTTGGGTAGGAATACCCTTCCTCACATTATCCTTTCAGGGTACTGAGTCATCTCAGAACAGTAAAACTTTCCTGTAAGTTTGCCAACTTCTTGAGGTTGATAAAGATATTCCTTGAAGTAGTCACAGCTCTGTCCTAATTGGTATAGGAGTACGTATTTTGACATACGAGAAAACCTTGTAGTGATTAGCTACTTCTTTTTATTCCATCCTTATCACTATCAGCTCGGTGACCAACTATTTTCTTACAGAGTAAGAAGCTCAGTAATTAACTATTTTCTCATACAGTAAGAAGGTTAGTAGGAAACAAACAACATTTTAGTTAGCACACTGTTCTAAACAAAGCAGAGGCTGGTCTTTGGTAACACAGGGACAAAGGCGTTACTGCCTGCTCTGCTGGCAGGTAAAAACGTTTTATTATTTCAACTCCTCCACACATTATATACAGGCTCTAGGTTGGGGCAGCCCATGCAGGAAGGAGAGGATCAGGAGAGTGGCGCAGCTTTGATGTGTTCCGGAGCAGGATAAATCCAGGCAAAAATCCTCCCCCAGGGCTCCACTACCCCAAGGGTCTGCTCTAGCTGCCCTGGGGGTCGCATAGCTGTTGGGAAGGAGGAGGGCATGGGGGGATTCTTGGTGTGCTGTAGCTGCCCTGTTGCAAGCTGTTGTCTGGGATGGAGGGCGAAGGAACCGTATGTCCTGGCTGCCCAGAGCAGGACTCCCGCGGTCCCTGGGCCACCAGACGGCAGCAGTGAAGTCCTGCTGAGATCTGCTGCTTCTTTCACCTCCATTTCCAGCCTGGAGGAAGCCTTGCATGCCCAAAAAGGAGCCTGCCTTCCTCTCCCCAGGCTTTCCCCGTGCTCCCCTGGCTGCCACCCTAGCTCTGCAAGCGCGGGCACATTGCCTGTGTCTGGAGAGGGAGGGATCTCACCAGGCACGGGGCTTGTTTCAGATGGACACCCCCAGGAACGGGCAATGGCTTTGGCTATCCCAGACGCTTCCCCACCTGCCGTCCCCTTGGTGCCAGCCCCGGTTCCCCTTGCTGAAACTGCCCGGTGCCTGTGTTTAAGTCTGGGGGTTCACTGGGAAGGGGTTGGGGTCAAGCCACTGCCCCACTGTCCCTCTGGCACCTCTCTAGGGGTGGGAGAGGCAGGGGGCACCCCAATCCGTGCTGCATTGGGGCAGGGAAGGGAGCAGAGGCTGCAGCGTGAGTGACCCTGGCAGGGCACCCCCAGCACCCCACTCCACACACCCCTGCCCCGAACGGGGGGTTTGAAGCAGAACCCCTTATCACCGGGGGGGGGGGGGGGGGCAGCTGGGGGGGTTGCGGTGCCCCAGCCGTAGGGCAGGCTCGGCCGGACCGGGGGACCGCGGGGGCGGCGGGGATGTCCCCAGCCGCCCCCCAGGAGGATCCCCTCCCGTGACGTCACGGGGAAGACCCGCCCCGCGCCGCCCCGCCCCGCGCCGCCCCGCCCCGCTGCATGATTGGCTCCGCCGCAGCCTCTGCGATTGGCTAGAGTGCTCCTCGGCCACGCCCCTGCTGGTGCGGAGGGGAGGTGTTCTGACCCCGCCCCTGAGCCCCTCCCTGATTTCCTATTGGCTACCGAGCTGTCACTCTAGTCCTGCCCTGCCCGCCCCGCGCTTAACCCCGCGGCCTTTTCTGCACCCACCCTGCACCCCCCCTTGTATCCCTCCTGCTCTCCCCTTGTACCTCCCCTGAGCCCCCTCTGCAGCCCCCCTTCACCCTCCCTGTACCCCCCCACCCGCACCCCCCTGCAACCTGTGCATCCCCACGCACTGCACTGCACCCTCCCTGCGCCCCTCCTGCACCCCCCTGCACCGCACTGCACCCCCTGTGCGCCTCCCCTGCATCCCCCTCACACCCCCCTGTACCCACTCTTCATCCCCCTGCACCCCTTCTGGCACCCTTCCTGCACAGTCCCTGCACTCCCCTGCACCCCCCTCCCCCCGCCCTCTGCAGCCCCACTGCCACCCTACTGCACCCCAATAATGTGCCCTCGCTGCAATCCCACCGCACCCTCACTGCAGACCCACATACCCCACTGCAGCCCCCCCCTTGCACCCTCAGCGTGCCTCACTGCACCCTTGCTGCAGACATACACACCCCAGTGCATCACACTGCGCCCCCCCCCCCCCCCCCAACACCCCACTGCACCCTCGCTACAGACCCACGTACCCCATTGCATGCTCGGTCTGACACCCCGCAGTTCCTGGTCCTGCACGTCGCTGTCTCCCACTGCAACTCCTATGCCACCCCATGCACCCCCGATCTGACACCCCCAGAGTACCCCACTTCAGGCCTTGCTGCAACACCACCCCCTCCTATGTAGGCAGCATCCCTACTGCAACCCATCCCCCGGCACCCGTCACTGCATTTCACCTCCTGCCAGGTTCCTGCCCTCTCTCTGTGCAGGGGAACACAGTGCCTGCCCCACTGCCCCACCACCCCCAGGGCTCGGGGAACGGGAGTGGAGGTGTCACAGGGCTGGAGGGAGGAGTGGGGAGCAGAGCAGGATGGTAGGGTGGTGGTAAGCATGGTGGGATGATGGGGATCACAGCAGGGTGGTGGGAGCTCAGTGGGATGATGGAGATCGTGGCAGGGTAGTGGGGAGCACGGAAGGATGAGAGGGAGCATAGCAGGGTGGTGGGGAGCATGGAAGGTGGTTGAGTATTCTTAAATAGGAGGTATTTAAGAAGTATTTAAGAAACTGAGGTATTTAAGAAACATGTAGATGTGGCACTTCAGGGCATGCACTAGTGCCCAAGATTGTGGGGGTCTTTTGTGTGTGTATGGTTGGTCTCAGTGATCTCAGAGGTCCTTTCCAACCATTAAGATTCTGTGATTCTACGGGCAACCACCGCCCAAAGGTGCCCTCCCATTGCAGCCTCTCTGGTTGCAAGCAGCAGGGCTCAAGGAGGGAGATCCAACCTTTCTCCTACCTTTGTCCACCCCAATCAGCCCCTGGTGGGGAAAGCCAGAGCAAAGTTGTTTTCAGGCAGTGGCCCCACCGCTGTGAGGCTTGGGGCCAGAGCTACTGGCCAGCAACCAACCTCTTTCTTGCTCCCTGCTCAGGAGCACGGAAGATGGTTTGTGTGTAACGGTGGGAGTACCATCCCCACCCAAGCTGGATCTGCTCTCGGCAGCCCCCACAGGCCCCATCTCCCTGCCCACTGCATCATGGTGCTGATACGTCTCCGCAGCACGGAGACCTCTCTGACCCAGGCCGTGCAGCTGGCATGGGGCGAGGGATGGTGCCGTGAGAGGTAACGGGCTTTCCCAGCACTGCTCGCCCACGCTCCTCCCCTGCCAGATGCTGTCTGGACTGCAAAGTTGCTGCTTACTGGTGCTGTAGCATCTGCCACCCCCGGCTTCCTCACTGGTGGCCCTGTTGGCCATGCCCCTGTCCCCTTTCCATGGCTTCGCCACCAATGAGGTGCTCAAGCTCATTGGTGTGTGCTGCTCATTCTGGTGATGTCCATGGTGGGCCATATGGAGGTTCTGCACATCAACTGGAGGATGTGGGATGCCCTAGCAAGTCCCTGGCAGATGGTGTTCAGGGTGGGGCAGGCACCTGAGGCAGCAGTGGGTTGGGGTGAGCAGTGGGAAGGGCAGGAATTTAGGGACATCTTGCTGTGGAGCTACAGGCACACGTACAGCAACCTCACCCAGAGGGTAATGCATGGCATCTGAGCAGTGCCAGCCCTGCTGCATCCTCAAGATGGATTATGACTACTTCACCACAGAGTGCTTGCCCACCTTCCTGGCTGGGCTTGAGACGGCATGGACTGTCCTCTACATGGAGTCCCCCTTCTCCTGGGAGAAGTGGCAGGTCACCCATCAGCCCTCCAGCAAGCAGCATGTGGCATGGCAGGACTACTGTCCTGATGTCTACCTGCCCTATGCCAGGACATCCTCTCCCTGGATGTGCCCAAGAGATTCTGGAGGCAGCTGGCACGTCCACCCCATCTCCATGGAAGATGTGGGCATCCTGGTGGAGGTGGTGGGGGTCCAGGTAAGAGCCAGTGACTGCTTTGCCAAGCAGAATGTTGCAGACAAACATGGTAGGCCAGCAACTACTGCTACCTGATGGTGATCCATGTCGTGCGAGCAGGACATGGCTCCCTGCAGCATGCTGCAATCCCCCAGCTCACCCACCAGAAGGGACCTACCAAGGACCTGGCGACTGAGGGACCATGGCCACAGCACACACTGCCTCCCCAGCCCCAGTGCTGCCCAGCATCGCCCACCCCAGTTCCTTCCCTTGCACAGGGATGCAGCCTGTGCCCCAGCTGCACTCTCTGCCCTCCCATGGCAGCCCTGCTCCCCTCCCCAGCCCAGTCCTCCAGGTCCTGCCAGTCCCAGGCGCAGCTGGAAGCTGACAGGGAGTGGGCAGGGGCAGAGAAAGCACATCTGCCCCACAGTGTGTGGCCTGGGAGTTTCTCAGAGGCTATAAATAACCGAGTTCCCCTTCCGCTCATCTCGAAAGTGAGAAGGGGAATGTCCCCCAGAGAGGGGGAAAGAATCGCTCAATTATCATTACTGGTAAAAAAAGCTATTTTTAATTTTATTAAAATGTCTCTCTTCTATAAACTTCCAAAATATCCAGGGCCTCTGCTATAAAGATTTGTGCCGTGGCTGCATAGCGAAGCTGTTGCCCCTGGGGCTGAGGATGGTGGCACTCACGGGGGTATGCAGCCAGAGGCAGGGGACACCTGAGGCTCCTCTTTGTGATCCGGGGAGGTGTGGGGAGAGCCAGGGGAACAGGGCACCCCAGGGCCACCCTCAAAAAGGGGCACATGGGGACTGTAGTGGCTGAGGGGGCCGAGGTGGGTCTGCGGCCGGAGCAGGAGCTGGTGCAGGGTCTCGCCCACCTGCACCAGGCTGTGGGAGAGGAGGTGGAGGTGGGAGACGGTGTCACTGGCCAGGCTCTCCAGCAGTGCCTGCTGCTGCCGCGATGTCTGTAGGATCTGCACCAGCAGCTGCTGGACGTTCTGGAGCAAGCCTGCTACACCGGAGCCTGCAGCGAGAGGGGGGGGTGTCAGTGGTAGCAAACCCCCAGCACTGCTCCAAGAACCCACCATGAGGCTCCCGGGATGCTGCAGGAACAACCCACCATGCAGGCTTGCATCCGACGCCTCTTCACTCGTTGCCGGCTGCTCACTCATGGCAGCCATCCCAGGGGAGCCCAGGGCTGCGGTGGCCATTGGCAGCACTCGGTTTCTTCTTCCCATCCCCGGGGATGTCTCACCAGGAAAACCTGCTGCGATGGTTTGGCATGGAGGGAGCAACCAGGGTGCTGGAGCCACCCAAGCCCCATGCTCAGCCTGACCATGCTGCAGAGCCCCAGGCTGGCACTGGCTGCGGGAGGCCCCGTCCTCCGTCCCCATGGACAGGACAGGACAGAGCTGCCTCCCCTGGAGCAGGGGGGCTTGCTCGGAGCTGCAGACCCTTACCAGCCTTTTGCTCAGCTTTTTCCTGCTTCAGGGCGGCGTTACAGCCTGCAAGGGAAGCAGACCCAGCCCGTGAGCTGCGGCTGCCTCCTGCCCTGGGGTGCACAAGCATGGTGGCCTTGGCATGGTACTCACCCAGGTGGGGAAGGGAAGGGAAGCAGCCACCAGCGTCTGCAATGAGAACTGTATCAGACCCTGCTCATGGGGCCGAGGGGGTTTACGGGGCAAGTGGGGCAAGGAAAGCCTTACGTGGCACAGCGGGGGGAGTGGGCAGCACTCCAGCGATGTGGTCCCCACCACGAGCTGCTGGGAGAGAGCAGAGAGGAGAGATGCATCATCTGATGGGGATCACCACCAGCCCGGGGTCTGCCCGGCTTGCCTCGGCCAGCCCCGCAGCCCGACATGCCCTAGCCACAGCTCCACAGCACCCTGCAGGGCCCCAAAGTGTTTCACGAGCTAGATACAAAAGCAGGAGTCACTCACCCACCACTGCAATGCAGCCACCTCTGGGCTGGAAGGCAGCAGCGGCGTAGCAGCGCGCAGCAACGCTACACAACAGATTAGGACTGGAAGTGAAGGAGAATCCCACATCCACTTGAAACTGCAGGGGGAATTTAGGGAGACAGAAGGTAATTACCCAGTGTGGGATGCTGGCTGGGGGCGCCCATGCGAGTCAGACCCAGGGACGTATCCTGTGTCACCTCAGTGCCAAACCCCTGGGAGAGTGCACAGTGAGGGGGGCTTGCAGGATCTGCCCCTGGGTGGGCTGCAGGGCAGGGGAGCTGCAGACACCTTTGGCCCTCACACCCAGTCCTAACTCATCTGAAGCTTTATGGTATTACCGGGGAAGGGGAAGCCAGGATCTGGCAAAGGAAGGGGAGTCACATGCCCTGCAGTGCCACATAGCCACAAGAGGCCCCTGGGCCGGACCAGGGCCACCGTCTCTTAAGAGACCTTGAGCCCCATGACTTGCCTCGGGGCAGCTAGCAGCCTTGCCATGCCCTCAGGCTGGGTCAGAGCCGGGTACCCCTCCTGCCCCATCCCCATCCCCTCACGCTCTGGATTGGTTTGGATCTAAAGCTTCTACAGAGAGAAGACCCAACACCCCCATTGGAGAGCATCCCTGCTGTGAGGGACTTGTGATGGGCCCTCTCAACACTCTAAGCCCCTCATTCCCATCATGCTGGCATGGACTTGGGCTGGAGCCGTGGCTGTGCAGCCCGGTGCAGCGGGGCAGACCGGTACTTACGGCTGTCTGGCTCATCCTTCGCACACTGCAGCAGCGGGGACAGCAGCATGCCCGGGGCATCCTTGCCAGCATCACGCTCTGCAGAAGGAGGGTGAGGGGGCAGCAGAAAAGAGCTTCAATAACCAGGAGACGAGGGGTGCCTGCCACCCCACAGCCGGTAACAAGCCCCATGCTGGCTGCCTGCGCCCACAGGTACCTGGCAGCTTTGGTGAGGATGGAGAGCGGGCAGCAAGGGCTGACCTGCGCTTCCTGGGGCGCTGCCTCACCAGATCTAGAGGAAGAGAAAGAGATTGTCAAGATACCCTGGGTGGCTGTACGGCACCAGTGCTCCCTCAGTATCCCACCCGCAGCCACCCTGCCAAGCCCACCCGCCCATCCCCATCACCCACCTGGCATCCTCCGCTCGCCAAAGACGGGCCGCCCGGCCGCCTTCCAGATGCTCTTCATGGCTCGGTAGTGCGGGGGCAGCCGGGGCGAGTGGCAGCCGGCCCTTCGGCGCGTCTCCCGCTCCGAGTGGAAAGCCTGCTTGAGCGCCTTCCACTTGGAGCGGCACTGGGCCACGCTGCGCCCGTAGCCGGCTGCCGCCAGTCCCTGGGAGATCTCCCGCCACAGTGCCTCGTTGGGTCTCGACGTGGAGGCCATGAGCAGGGCGGCCTCCCCCGAGCCCTCCACCAGCGCCAGGAGACTGCTGACCTCCGCCTGCGTCCATGCTCGCCCGCGGGGCATGCTGCCCGGGGTGAGGGTGGGTGCCGGGGAAAATCTCGGCCCCGGGGCCGGTGGTGAGGCTGGGACGGGCAGGGCTCAGCCCCGGGGCTCGGCCGAGGGCGCACCGGGAGCCGCACCAGGAGCCGCCAGGAGCCGCACCGGGGGCCGCACAGGGAGCCGCCGGGAGCTTCACCGGGAATCGCCGGGAAGACCGCCGGAAGCCGCACCCGGAGCTGCACTGGGAGCCGCCGGGAGCTCCGCCGGGAGCCGCACCGGGAATCGCCGGGAGCTTCGCCGGGAGCTCCGCCGGGAGCCGCAACTGAGCTCCCCTGCGCCGCACCGGGCGCCGCGCCGGGAGCTGCCGGGAGTCGCCGGGAGCCGCACCGAGCATGTGCGGCCCCCGGAGGAGCCGCTGGGAAACGTAGTCCTGGCCGTGCCAGCCCACCTCTCCCCCTTCCCCCACCCCCACCCCCGCCCCCATTACCCGGAGGAGGGGGTCGTGGTCTGCCCGCAGGCATCCCCGCCCCTGCCCTGCCCGGCGGGAGAGGTGTGGGGCAGGGAGCCCGGCGCAGGACCACCCCCGCAGAGGCTGGGGTAGCCCAGCTCTGCGGGCAGGGCAGGATCGCTCATTGCGGCTGCCCTAAAGGCTCAGGGAAGGAAAAGAGCACCCCATCCCCCACCCCTGCTTTCCAAGGATGAGACGCAGCTGCAGCCCCATGCAAAAAAAAGGCAGCAGAAACCCCATCTGAGCAAACAGGCTGTGGCCTTGCTGCTCTGAGAGCACGGAGCCTGGGGATGTGGACAGGGCCCTGAGTCCTGCTCTCCAAGGACACCCGGGTTCCCTGCACAGTCCCTAGGATGGATCTGCTCAGCACCGAGGGCTCGTGGCAGTGGGCAGCAGCCTCGACAGGGCTGCCCAGCGCTGCCCCGGCCCCACATCTGAGCTGGCAGCCGTCCCCACCACTTGCTGCCCTGAAGCCAGGGGTGTGGGGTTCCCTCATGGCAGGAACGCCTGGGTGCCAGACTGGCTGGGGCTCCTCCTCGACCCAGTGGGTGGCAACACTGTGACCCCCCCAGGGTCGTGGCCCAGGTGGTGCCTCTGGGGATCTGGCCAGGAAATGACACTTTCCATTTCGCGTCACACCCGGCTGCCAAAGGGGGCTGGGAGGGGGTTGCTGTTTCCCCTGTGCGGCGCAGAGCGAGAGACTGAGGGAGAGATGGAAGAGGGGGTCACGTACGCCGATCTGCGCTTTCCTCCCACACCAGGTAATGGCACGCTGCTCCCTGCCCCTGGTATCCCAACTCTCCTGGTGGGTCCCCTGCCCTCCTGCAGCCCCTTGACCTCTGCAGAGCTGTTCCCCCAGTCCTGTTCCCCTCGCTCCGTCTTTTTGGGTATCTTCTCCCAAACAGCTCCTCTCCAGCCCTCTTGCAGACTGCATTCTCTTGGGGTGGAGGGCAAAAGGGACCCAAGAGCAGAGGATGCCCTCTGCACCCCAGTGCCACCGGCGCACACAGGCACCCCACGCTCTGCTCTCTGCCCCCCTGTGCCAAGCGCCGTCTGCAGGGAGACAACTTCTGGGAGGGTCAAAGTGCTGCAAACAGGCTCTCCCTCAATTTTCCTGGGCTCCCCTGCTGCCTCCTGAGACCCTGCCCAGGGTTCACAGTCCTTTCCCAGCTGGGTGGTCCCCACTGCTTACACCAAGCCCCCAGGATCGAAGCTAACTGCCTTTCTCAGCTCCTCAGCAGCCGGTGCGGCTTCCCTGGTGCTGGGCAGTCCTCAGCCTGGGTCTCCTCTCCCTGATGCTCCTGCTGGCACAAATCATCCTTGTTGCCTTGAGCTTCCACTGTGAGTACCCGCTTGTGCTTGGACATCTTCAGCTGGGGTCTTGGGGTTGGGGTTGGCACCATGGGGCCCATGTACCAGCAGACAGAGTTACAGCTTGGCCATGGAGCTGGGCCCTCCTGCTTGGAGTTGAGAGCGTTGTGGGTCCTGGGGCAATCAGAAAAACTGGTGAGACAAGACCTCGCCTACCAGGCTGGAGGAGGATGGTGGGGGGACAGCGTGGGCTTGGGGACGGCGCTGGGGCATCCTGCTCTGTCGCATGGCAACAAAATGAATACATGAGGGAGAGTGGTGACACTGAAACCAAAAGGCAGAAGCACTTTCCCCGAAAGCTTGTCATGTGATGGGCTCCCAAGCACAGCAAAAACCACAAGGACCTCAGCAGGCTTGGCTGGAAGGTCACTTAAAGAGGGGGATGCCCTCAGCCGCAGGGCTCTCCCGTGGGAGAAGGCACTGGCTGCTGCTGGGAGCTGAAGCCCAGGGCTCACAAGGACACTCCTGTGCTCTTCTTCTGTAGATTTAGGACAACAGGCGAGCTGTGCCCATGGTCCCTGGAGCATGGAGGAGAGCCCCAGCTACGGGCAACAGACAATGAGAGGTAAGAGCCCAGTGGGCTCCTGGTCGAGGTTTGGAGAGGGCCTGGACGCTCCTTTCAAGAGGCAGGATCTGTCTCTACTCCAGGACATTCCCCCCGACAAGTCTTCCTTCACCTTTGCTGCCTGTCCCCTGGCTCATGGCATGGAGAGCTGCCCCAGTGCTGCTGAACAGGCTGTGCTGCTGGGATCCCTTCAGGAGAGATGACCCCAGAGCAGCTCGGCATCACCCGGGCGCGCACCAGGCTCATGGCTGCCATGAAATCTGTGTGCCAGATGGCATTGGATGCTGTCTTTCGACCAGTCTCTGGTGAAACTGAAATTTTGACTGCATTCTCAGCTTTTGCAAATGATGTTTGTATCACACTCCCAAACCTGGAGCTCCCCTTCCCGACCCACTTGCCTGATGCCAGCACTTTCATGTAACCAACCCATCTCCCCTGGGGTCCCACTGGGGAGCTGGGGTTGGGGTGTGGGAGCTGGGCTCCAGAGCAAGGGCAAGCAGAGGGTTGTCTCCACTGGGTAGCCACAGGAGTGTGCTGGGTTAGGTGGCACCCTGGCTGCCCGTTGTCACCCTCCTGTCCCTTGGGCTGGTGGCTGGTGGCAGCTGCCCTCTCCCAGCTGCTCCTGCAGGCTGAGTTTCTGGTGTACAGGGCGATGCCAGTTCTGCCCGACTGGCTGGCTCTGGGATGCGGGGCACTGCTACTACTTCTCCTCTGCCAAAAAGACCTGGGAGCAGAGCAGGGAGGACTGCTGCTCCAGAGGGGCACAGCTGGTCACCATCCGAGCCAACACCACCCTGGTGAGTGCACCCTGCCTGGCCTGTCCAACTCCTCACGGGTATCGGGCTGCCTTGGTGAGCACCTCAAGGTCCCTCAGCAGTCACCCAGCCGTCACCAGCATCGTCTCAGTTCCCTGGCTCTGGCCCATGGGCCTAAAGCTGAGCCAAGCCTCCAGGCAGGGAGACGGCGATGCTGTGCTTGAGCTGTGCAGCCCCCATCACTAATTGTGTACCTGGGGCTGAGTGTCCCCCCAAAGGAGCTCATGAGGGTCCTCTCCTGTGCTAGGCTTTCCTGGTGCGCACAGCCAACATGGAAGCCTTCCACGTGGGGTTGAAGCGAGACAGCTCCAGGTCTGACTGGAAGTGGCTGGATGGCACTGCACTGCAGGGGTGAGGCTGTCAGCTTGTCCCCAGCCAGGGCTGCTGCGGGTCCAGCGTCAGGGCACGGGGAGGTGACAGGGGGACAGGCAGCCCACTGGCAGGCCAGAGATGGCCACCTCTGGTCTTTCCAGGGCTGCACTGGGGCATTTTAAGGAAGGGAATATTGCTGGGGCCTGACCCTGGTGCCCACACCCTGCCTGGGTGAGGGGCTAGGATGGTCCCCCAAATGCAGATTCCCAGGCTTTGCTTGGTGCAGCTGGTGGTGAGCCCTGCCAGGAGGGACCTGGGGGTGCTGTGTGCATGATGGGCCTGGGGGCTGCATGTCAAACAGGCAGAGGTAGGGTTAGGGGACATCAGAACATTTTTCCTAATTGGGAGGAGGGTGGCAAGGGACAGTGCTCCATGGGGAGGGTGAGCTTTGTCCCCAGAGCCTTTCAGTGCAGCCTCTGGTCCCTGGCTGGAGGAGCTACTGCTGGGATAACCCCAGCTCCTCCTGCCCATCCCATCTCAGCCCACTCTCTCCCTGCAGACTCTTCCCAATCCAGCGCTCCACCAGCTCCTTCCTGGCCTGTGGCAGGCTCTCAGGCTCAGGTCTGTCAGGAGGCTGGTGCAGTGAAGCCCTCGGCTGGGTCTGCGAGCAGAACGCAGCCACCCTGCAGTGGCTTCGCTCCTCGTCCCCCGCCTTCCTCTGGGGAAACACCACCTACACCTGTGTGGGACCCTGATGACCACGGGGACCTCCAGCCTGTCCCACCACCCTGTTCCCAGTATGTGGGCATCCTCAGGTGCCGCTACCTCCTCACTCAAACTGCTTTAGCCCCCCTGGATCTCTGCACTTTGCCAATAAACTCTGGCACTTGGATGCTGTGGTTGGCTTTGGGGGGATGAGGGTGGTGGGATGGAGGTGCATCCTCCAGCTCACTGACTTGGTTGCATCGCTGCCCAGTGGAAAATGTCAGCTGCCGCAGCACTGAAGGAAATGGCTAGGAGCCAGCATCGACCCAAGCACCGTCATGGCTTGGTGGCAGCGTGGAGCAGCTCCTGTGCAGGCTGGAGCAAGTCCCCCAAAGCTCTGGGCTTTCTGATCATGGTGGCTGTCTGGGTTTTGTGCTTCTCAGTAAAGGCAGCTGAGAGGTGACACTTTGCCTTTCCGGTCCCGTGGAGGGCTTGGGCTGGGTAGCAGCTTGTCTTGTGGTGCCTGCACATTCTGAGGAGGTCACAGCATACGCCTTCATTTGGCTTTGAGACTGGGTGATGTGCAAGAGCCTAAAAGGCCTGCTGAGGCTTGGCTTGGAGCAGTTTGGTCCTGGGGGCTGTTATGGTGTTGGTATACCCAGATCACCTCTGGGTTGTGCCAGCAGCACGCAGCTCCAGCTTGGACATCCCTGGGAGTCTCTCCTGGCACATGTGGAGGACCAAGACATCACAGTCACTGCATCCTGTCTCCTGAGCAGGGGATGGGATGGAGAGGGTGATGCATGGGGCTGCATGGCCCCACTGTGATCAGTACACACAGGTCTTGGGACTCCTTTCAGCTCGGGGAGGTGGATGCAGGGCATACTGCCCAGGATGAAGCTCATTCATCCCCCAACCCCCAAACTGAGAGCGGCTTCAGAAGTAGCACTTTCCAAATAAAGCAAACTTCTGCTTTGCTGCACATGAAGAAGTGGCTCCACCTCATGTGGTCTTGGCCACAGCCTGCCATATGACCGCAGTGGAACAAGGCAGCCTCGAGTCCCCAAAATGCTGCCACCCGAGGTAGCACCCACCCACCCACATAGCCCGGAGCGTGGTCTATGCTGACCTGAAGTTTGTCACAACCTCCCTGCTCCCCGCCCCCACCTGCCCCACAGACCCCGATGAGGATGACAGCCCCTATGAGAACGTGCTGCTAGGGCCAGTGCCCGTGGAGCCCAGCCCAGGTGAGAGCCCAGCAGTGGCCACCACCGGGGGGATGCCCTGAGTGCAGGGTGGGCAGCATGTGGTGGCAGCAGGACCACAGGGTAATGCCTGTGGGTGGGTGCTCATCTCTTGTAGGTCACTGGCCCCCCGGTGTTGGTGCATCGCCTCAGGGCTGCTGGCAGGCAGCCTGCTGCTGCTGGTGGTGGCCACCGTGGCCCTGGGGGCCTGCTGTGAGTTGGGGTGAGGGCTGGGGGGGGGTGTCCAGTTTGAGGGGGGGCACCAGGAGCCAATTTGGGGCTGGGCAAGGGCGGGGCTGCTGGGGGGTTGTTAGGGTTGGGGGTTGCCTGGGGCTGGTGGACTGGGGGTGGTTGCTGACTCTTGCATGGCCACCCTGAGCTGCCCCCCATCTGCCTTCACTGCCTACCACTGCCTTCCCCTTCCCTCCCGTTGCCTTGCCTTTCCTACCCATTGCCTTTCCATTCCCTTCCATCCCCTCCCCTTGCCATCCTTGGGACTGCCTTGTCCTCCCCATGGCCTGGATATGCCCATCCTGCCCCCTGAGCAGGGTCAGTCCCATGTCCCCTTGTCTTGGCTATCCCACCCTGGTCTCCCAGCTCACCCACCCTGTCCCTGGACCGGCAGGTCACCCACAGCCTGCAGGACACCTCCCATGAGCATGAGGCAGCCTCTCACAGGAGGTGAGTGCACAGGAGCAGAGCCTGGAGCAGACATGGGGCTCCTGGTGCTGGGCCTCCCAGGCACCAGGCAGCTGCCAGGCATGGGGCAGGCAGTTGACAGCTTTGCTTCCCCCAACATTTTGTGCAGGTATCTGGTGCCATGTACTGGATCCAAAGGAGATATCAAAATCATCATGATAAACCTCAGGGGTTGTATGAGAATCCTTATGAAGTGTAAGTTGTTTCATCTTGGCCACCTGCACCTCTCCTACCTTCCCCAGACATGGGTAGAGGTGGTGGGTACTGCCTGGGCATCTGTTCTGGCCAAGGGACCAATGCTAGAGCAGGGGCAGTGCTCTGGCCTTCCTGCCCAGATACTTGCCAGATCTAAGGGGCTCTGGGACTGCAGCTGCATGGGGGGCACTGTGGGGCTGGCAGTGGGCTGGGAGTGTGGTGGCGGCACCTCTCACATGCTCCTTCCCTTCACCCTCTGTGCAAGAACACCCAGGGTATAAGGAACTCCTACTACTCTAACGATTTTCCATGGATCTGTGAGAACCCTCCCAAGTCCGAACAGCCCATCCAAGACCCTCTTTCCTCTCCTGGCCGAGGAGTGAACACTGAGATCTCCTCTCCATCACAGGACTGAGGGACAGGAGCTGGGAGTGCACAGCAAAGACACCCTTCCCCTCCTGCACAGCTACATCCCTTTTCACTGTCGCCTCAGCTGCATTGCCAAGCTCTGGGAATACAGGTTGGGAAAGAAGGCGTCTGCATTTTAAAACAAGACTTATGGAAATGAGACTGTATTTCTGTGTTCCACACTCATGCTCACACTTACCTCCCCAGCCCCTGCCCTCCAGCCCCGGCTCCCCTGACCCAGGGAGGGGACGCTGGTACCAAGCCCCGCTCACCTCTGCTGCCTTCTGCTGAGGCTGATTTGGGAGGTGCCTCCTGCATCTTGTGAAGCTGGGTGATGGAGGCTGTCCCAGAGCTGAGCTTTGTTCTCCCAGTCAGAGAAGAGCCTTTATCACAGGAAGAAGGTGGAACACATCCTCCTGGGCATGTGACGGTCTAGGCACAGAAAGCCAAGGCAGAATTCACCAAGAGCCAGTGATGCCTGTCCGTCCTGCCTGCTGCTGTGGGAACACTGGCCTGTGGGTGAGAGGAGAGCAGTGGGGGCTATTTGTCATGAACCTTTGAGGTCTGGAACATGCTTTCCCATGGTCTCCTTGCTGGCAGAGTGGGAAGATGTGGCTGGGAGAAGAGGAGGTGGTAGGTGGAAACCTGAATGGCGGTAGGGCTGCAGGGGGGTGTCAGCAATTCCCTTGTCCAGCTGACAAGACCTCTGTGGGGTCAATCCTGGGGCTGATCCTCCTTGAAACCTTCACTTGTGCCCTTGATGATAGGAAGGGGATGGACTCAGCCAGCTGGCAGGCAATACTAAACTGGGCAGTAGTGGGTATACTGGAGGACAAGACTGGTGTTCAGAGGCACGTGGAGGAATCGCTCATGGGAGCCTGCTGATGTTGGATGGGGGAAAGGGTGATTCCTCCAGCTGGGAAGGGAGGAGAAACCCCAGGCATCAAGATGGGCAAACAAGCGGGCATGCTGAACAGGGGACCCACAAACCGGAGGCTGGAGAGGAGTCAGCAGTGTGTCCTTGGGGTGGCAGAGTCCAATGTCACTGCGGACCTTGGTGTCTGGACATCAGGGCTCCAGGGGCAGGCAGCCTGTTCTTGCCAGGACAAGCCAGACACAACAAGTCCTTGTTTCGCACGATAACTGAGATTGTAGGGGATCTCCCGCAGTCATGTTCCAACCTCCAAGCCGCACCATGCTGTGGGCTGGCTCCACCAGCCTCCTTCCAAACCTCCTCTCCCAGGAGCTGCCCACATCCATCTTGAAAATGTGGTCCCCGCCTCATCCCCCTCTCTGAAAAGTGCCTTTCTGCAGAAACACTGAGACAGGGAAGGTCAGTGCTGCCCCTGGACTCCCCCACCCACCCCAGCTGGGTCATGGACAGGGGTCCCCTCATCACATCGCCCAGCAGCTCAGGTCCCACTCAGGTCTTAGGGATCTTTCCCCTGTGGTGGCAGGGGTCTCCCTTTTTCCATGTGTTCCACTTCCCAGTGCTCTCCCCTCTCTCCCACTGTCTTAAGGCTCCTTGCTGCACACCCAGTTTCTTCCCACGGCCTCAGGTCTCCCTCATTTGCCTTCCATGATCTTGGGGATCTTCACTGCACCCCCATTTCCTCCATGGCCTCAGGGCTCCCTTATTTACCCCCCATGGTCTCAGGGCTCCTCAGTGCTCCCTCATGTCCCACATGGTCTCCCCAGCAGATTCTCATGCTGATGGCACCACTGCCTGCACCTCTGCCAGGCAAGGCTCAGCCCCAAGCCCTGGGCAGGTGATGGAGGCAGGAGAAAGGGCAGGATGAGAGCTGTGGATGCTGAGGGAAGGGACAGGCAGTAAATCCTCTGGATCCCCCAAAGTCAGGTTGGGGACACCAATGGTGCTGTCATCCCCCAGCTCCAAAGAGAAGCAAATGGCACATCCCTGCCATCAGTGCCCCACTGGCAGACCTGAGGGAGGTGCATTGGCTGAGGTCATTGCGAGCTGTGCTGGCCGAGGCACATGGGGACACACAGAAGGCTGGTGCAAGCTAGTATAAGTGTATGCATGAATGTGAGAGAGGGGAAGGAGATCTTTTTTTTGATGAACCTTGCTTTAAAACACACACACCCCTTCCCAGCACTTTGCAATGTGGTTGAGACAATGCGTGTGCAGAGGGGAGAGGGTCTTGGGGTGCATCCCCAGCTCATGTCCCCAAGTCCTGTGATGGAGTGGGGTGGCAGAACTGTCAAGCCTTGCCCAGGAGAGGAAGAAGGCTCTTAGATGCATCGGGCAACTGTGGGGGCTTCTCGCAGATCCACTGGTACTGCTTCCATGTATAAATGTCTGCTTTCCTGTTAGTTAACAGCTCACACTCTATTGCACCTGAGTTGCACCTAGGAGAGAGGGCACGTCTCAGAGAAGCAGTGACAGCATCTTCACAGTGGACACCTCTTCCCACAGGTCCCAGTGCTGCTGGGGCAGGCAGGGCACCTGGCACTGGGACCAGTATGAGGGAGGGCCATGTTCCTTCCCCAAGCCTCCTGCTCCTCCACTTGAAGATCCAGCAATGCACCCCACAGCTGGGCTTTGCCCAAGGCCCTCCTCCCCCCTCCCTTCCCCCCCCCCCCAGTTTGTTGAAGCATCAACCCCTCTGCCAGGGTGGGTCTCACAGGGGTAAAACGGTACCTCCCTGACATGGCTAAAGGGCAGGTGCTTGTGCCAAGGACTGCTGCATTTACAACTGCTTGCTGTCCTGCCAGATAACATACCATTTCGTGTCAGTAGGAAGTTTTGCTCCAATCCAGTAAAGGGCACTAGATCCCTTCATAAAATCCTGGGGGAAAAGAAGCTGTTGACCACCTGCCCCATGCCAAGCCACAGTCTGGGGCCCAGGAGTTCCACCACCAGCCATGCTCATCCCCATAGCCTGCAGGGTGGGAACCCAGGGCTCGCTGTGCCATCCCAGCACCTCCACAGATGCTGCTGACCCTACGGGGGTCTGCCCAGCCCCACCATCTCCCCCACTCTCCTGCAGTGCCACAGCCCCCTGCTCTGTACCGGCATTTTCCATGACGGCCATTTGCCTTGGACCAGCAGCCGAGCGCCTTTATCTCTGCAGTCTTCACAGCTTTGTGTACAGCTTTTCTTCTCCCCCGAGATGAAGAGGCACACATTCCTGTAGAGCACCCAGCCGAAGGGGCAGCACTCTGGGGGCAGGGGCATGGCTCAGACTCTCACCCTCCCACGGACATTCCGGGGGGGCCCAGCCTGGCTGGGATCAGCCCCGACATCTCCCCAGCAGCATCACTGCCTGTCCCCCCACCCCACCATGGTCCTACCTGTATTCACACAGGCACGCAGGCTGCTCACTGTGCTCTCGCTCTTGATAAGCTTCCCCTGCACCTCCTGCATCTCCTTCTGCAGCACAGCCAGTTCCAGCTGGCTGCTGTTGCCTTCTTGCCACGCTCGCTGCAGCTCCGCTCTGGCCAACGCCAGCTCCGTCCGTGTCTGCTCCAGGGTCTCCTCCTGTGCGCTCACCTCCTGTGAGAGGTGGCGCCGCTCGGCCTCGTGCTCACGGGAGGTGTCCTGCAGGCTGCGGGTGACCTGCCAGTCTGGGGACAAGGTGGGTGAGCTGGGGCAACAGGGTGGGACAGTCCTGGGCAGGGGGATGTGAAACTGACCCTGCTCAGGGGGCTGGGTGGGCATGTCCAGGCCATGGGGAGGACAAGGCAGCCCCAAGGATGGCAAGGGGAGGGGATGGAAGGGAATGGAAAGGCAATGGGTAGGAAAGGCAAGGTGGTGGGAGGTCAAAGAGAGGCAAGGGGAGACAATGGGAAGGGAAAAGGAAGGTAATAGGAAGCGAGGGGAAGGCAAGTGGAGGATAAGGGGAGGGAGAGCAGAGGGAAGGGGAAGTGAATGCAATGGGAGGGAAAGGGAAGGCAGTGGTAGGCAGTACATGCAGATTAGGGGCAGCTCAGTGTGGCCATGCAAAAGTCAGCAACCACCCCCGGACCACCAGCCCCAGGCCCTCCCCCAGCCCTAGGCACCCCACAGCCCATGCAACCCACCAGCAGCCTGGTCCTCATCCAGCCCCAAACCTGCTCCTGGTGCTCCCCCCCTCCTTCCCCAAGCTGCCCCCTCTCCCTTCCCAAACTGCCCCATGCCCCACCACCCTCACCCCGACTCACAGCGAGCTCCCAGGACCACGGTAGCCACCACCAGCAGCAGCAGCAGCAGGCTGCCTGCCAGCAGCCCTGCAGGGACACGCCAACGCCGGGGCCAGCGACCTGCAAGAGATGGCCACCCACTGGCATCACCCCGTGGTCCCCCTGCCACCACATGCTACCCACCCTGCACCCAGGGCATCCCCCCAGTGGTGGCCACTGCTGGGCTCTCACCTGGGCTGGGCTCCACGGGCACTGGCCCCAGTGGCACATTCTCATAGGGGCTGTCGTCCTCATCGGGGGCTGTGGGGCAGGCGGGGGAGGGAAGCGGGGGAGCCGTGGCAAACTTCAGGTCGGCATAGACCACACTCTGGGCCATGCCTTGGGCTGCCTTGGAGGCTCAGACGGCTCCTGCTAAGCCACGCTTGCCCCCTCTCTCAGGGTTGCAAAGGAGAAGTGTGCCTGGTTCCTGCAGAAGCAGAAGTTTGCTGTGAGGTGCGGCAGATGAGATGTGGAAAGCACAGCAACGGGGGCCGGCGCCCTACCATTGGTCCCTGGTACCGCAATCCTGTCCCCTTCCACGCCCCGAAACTGCTCGAGGTCCCCTGGGGTGGCGTCAGGGCAGTGCAGCTCAGGCTTGGGGTGCTGGGCAGAATTGCAGGGCTCAGACTACCCAGAATCAACTCAAATCCTTGGGTCAGGGGAGAGCAGAGCTGGCTTCCACGTGGGAACTGGTGGCTCTGGGGCTGGCCCCATGCTGGGTGGAGGTTCCCCCTCTCTGTGCTCTGTTCCGGGGTTTGAGCATCGCTGCTGTGAAGAGATGTTTGCCTTAGTGCCTAAATGGGGTTTCCATATTGCAGCGTGAGCTCTTGTTCTTCTCCCCTTCTCCTGGCCACGTCTCCCCACTCTACCAGCAAGGAGACCGCAGGGGACCATGTCCCAAACCTCAGAGGGTCATGATAAATGGGCCCCATTGCTCTCCCCTCGTCTCCAGCTCAGTGCTCCCACAGCAGCAGGCAGGCAGGTCGGGCAGGGGCCACTCAACCTTGGAAAATCCCGCTGGGCTCCCCACAGCCACCACCATGTCCTCCCTGGCCCTGGACCACTGTATGCCAGGGAGGACGTGCTCCATCTTCTTCTGGGGATTGGGTGGAAGCTTCTCAACCTTTAGCTTTCCAAACCTCCTTCCTGCCCCCTTTGAAGCTGGCCGTGATTTTTGCCTTTCACCAGTGATGGAGGGCTTCCCCTCCTCTTGCAGATGTGATGGAGAGTGGCCTTGCAATGCCATGCTCTGCCAGCATCCCTGCACACCTGTCCTAGGAACTGGCTGTGTCCAGATGTCCCCAGCTGTTCCCCAACTCAGTACCCCTTCTGAAACCTGCCTTTCTCTGGATGCAGTTCAGTAGAGACCTCTGAGATGCTGAGGGGCTGGAGGCTGGGACTGGGGAGGAGTTGCTGCAAGTGCTGGGGTTGTAGTCTGGGGAAGAGAAGACAAAGCAGGTGTCATTGCTGTATGCAAATCTCTGGAGGGGAGTTTGGAGCGGCACAGAAGCTGGTGTCTTCTAAGAGGGGACCAGGGAAAGGAGGAGAGGCAGCAGCACAAGGTACATCATAGGGAATTTCACATAAACAGAGGTTGGGAGAGGAAATCTGTGCCCATGAAGAACTCCAGCCCTCCACAGGGCAATGTGCTCCTGTGTCCGGGTTCAGCCTGCTCTCTCCCAGCTTGCTCCTGGCCCAGAAATCTGGGTCCATCTTTGCTCTGTTACCGCCCCAACCTCAGGCCATGCTGCCCTGGTGCTGTGTGTGCCCAGGGGGACTATGAGCACTTTCGGGGCGTGGGAGGGGACAGGCCGGTGGTGCTGGGACCAATGAAGACGGTGCTAGGCCCTGCAGCTGTGCCTCGCTGGTCCCATCCGCTGCACCTTAGAGCAAACTTCTGCTTCTGCAGACGTTGGCTGCACTTCTCGTTTGCACCCCTGAGAGACGACACAATCGCCGGGGAGCAGGACCATCTCAGAAAGGCACCCCAAGGGCAGAGCGGGAGTCAGCAGGGCTCAGGGCTCGCCCGGCGCTTGCCCACATGGCCCAGAGCGTGCTTTATGCTGACCTGAGGTTTGCCAAGATGGTGGGGGGCCGGAGCATGGCCAGCCAGGCGCTAGAGGCAGGTGAGAGCCCACAGGACCTCCTCATGGTGGCCTCGCCATACCCATCCCAGGAGGCTCAGCGACTCTCCCCTGCCTTCCTCCAACAGCCCTGGGCATGGATGAGGCGGAGAGTCCCTATGAGAACACCCAGCCGGCGCCGACGGCACAGGATGGGGATGGGGCTCAGCCCAGCCCAGGTGAGTGACCAGCTGGAGCCCAGGGGACCAGTGGAGGTCCGATTGTGGAGAGTGGGTGGTGTTTCAGGGGTGTTCCCGCTCCCATCCTTGAAGAGAGGAAGCACTCACACTCTGCCACCTGTGCCATCATGCTGCCACTCCGCTGCCCACAGGCAGGAGGTCTGGGGGCTAGCCACCAGGGTTTTCCCAGCTCACTAAGTGATGCTTCCGGTCGGTTGTGTCTTGCAGGGCGCTGGTCCCGGCGGTGGTGCATCCTTGTGGGGCTGCTGGCGACCTGCCTGCTGCTGCTGGTGGCCACCATCGTCTTGGGGGCTTGCTGTGAGTCAGGGGGTTGGGGACTTCTGACTGGGGTGGCTGGGCAGCATGGGGAGAGGGAGGCAGCTGGGCTGGGGCAGGTTGCCATGACTGAATGGGGAAGAGCTCAGGGTTAACGCAGGCATGCCCACGTACCCTGCTTGTGGCTGGGTCCCTCTGCCCCGTCTACCGCAAACTGGCCTGTGTCCCTCACACATCATGGGATACATCCCACGCCTCCTTTGGCCTTGGGATGCATGGCCTTGCCTCCCATCCCCCAACTTCCCCACATCATTCTGTGTTTCTCCTCCTCCTTTCCCTTCCCTTCCAGGCGTTTCCCAGCCTCGTATTGCTGCACCCTCCTTGCCCCTGCCCTGCTCTCTGTGTTAGAATCATAGAATGGTTTGAGTTGGAGTGGACCTTAAAGATCATCTCATTCCAACCCCCCTGCCATGGGCAGGGACACCTCCCACTAGACCAGGTTGCTCAAAGCCCCATCCAGCCTGGTCTTGGACACTTCCAGGGATGGGGCATCCACAACTTCTCTGGGCCACCTGGTTCCTACACCCTCCCCTGCCAGGTCCTGCCCAGCCCCTTCCCTGCCGTGTCTTTCCCATCCTTTCCCATCCAGAACAACACCTCCCTGCCTTGTCCTGCCCATCCTACATCCAAAGCAGGGTCAGTTCCACATCCCCCTGCCCAGGACTGTCCCATCTCTGTGCCCCAGCTCACCCACCTTGTCCCCAGACTGGCAGGTCACCCGCAGCCTGCAGGACACCTCCCGTGAGCATGAGGCCGAGCGGCGCCACCTCTCACAGGAGGTGAGCACACGGCAGGAGAGCCTGGAGCAGACACGGACGGAGCTGGCGTTGGCCAGAGCGGAGCTGCAGCGAGCGTGGCAAGAAGGCAACAGCAGCCAGCTAGAGGTGGAGAACCTGAAGGTCGAGCTGAGGCGCGTCATGGGGGTCCTGGGAAAGACAGAGAAGGAGATGCAGGAGGTACAGGGGAAGCTCAACAGCAGCGAGAGCACTGTGGCCATCCTGCGCTCCTGCACGGCTATAGGTAGGGCGATGGTGGAGCAGGGATGGGGTGCCCCTGGGGACTGGCAGCCCTCAGGAGGTGCAGTCCTAAGGCACAAGCACTGGCTTTTTGGGCCACATGGTGGGGACAGGGTGGTCCAAAGGCTGAAGCTGTGCCTGGACCAGAGGCTGAGCCTATGATGTCTGCTGGGAACATGCGGGGCTGTTTGCAGTCACCCCAAGGGCATTTCTGGCTGAGGAAACACCCGAGTTGTGACCCTGTCCCCAGACTGCTGCCCTTCAGGCTGGTTGCTGTACAGGGGCAAGTGCCTCTTCATCTCATCGGAGAAGAAGACCTGGGAAGACAGCAGAGATGAGTGCGAGAAGAAATATTCTCAGCTCCTGGTCACCAAATCCTGGAGTCGCTGGACCGTGCCGGTAGGGTGCTGGGGGGAGGTGAGGGCAGGAGCTGATGCATCCATCCCTGGGCTCCCCAAGTGGGCCAGCACTGCTCTGGGGACCCCTGGCCTTCCAAAACATTGGAAGGTGCAAAGCTGGAGCACATGGCTGGTGGTGGACTTGGGGCAGAGAGCCTCTGGCACCCCGGATGCTGCCCAAGCTGGAGCAACGCACCAGGGCTGCTCAGCTGTCCTGCCCCAAGGAGCTCCAGTCCCAGGGGCTTCTTGGGGAGATGACGACTCCCTGCAAACACCGCAGCATATAGGTACCATGGTAAAACCACTAAAAGGCCCTTTTCTCCTTCCCCAGACCTTTCTGAGGAATGCAGACGTCCAATACTGGATTGGGCTGCAGAAGACCAGCTTCCCCTGGTATGACTATGGCTGGCTGGAGGAAGGGGACCCGGATGATGATGGAGTCTCAGATGCCTGGTTCTGGGTGGATGGCTCCCTTTACGAAAGGTACCCGGCAGCACAGCCTCTTGCTGAAATCCTCTCTCCTCCTGTAAGGCTTCTGAAAGCGCTTTAAATCCTACCGGTACCCTGTCCCAGGCACGAGCACTGGGAACAGAGAGCATCAAAGCAGCTGAGATGGAGTGGAGGTGGGTGCAGTGGTGTGGTAAGATGTGCTCAGAGGCTGTGAAAACGGAAAGCCAGGGCTCGGGTGGGGACTGTGCAGGGCTTGCACAGGCAGGAGGCGGCGAAAGGGGACAAAAGAAACCACAAGTTTTATTTGGGGCCAAGACAATGCGTTTGAGCACCACCTCTATCTCCCATGTGCCTCCCTGGTCTCTCCTCGAGGGGAAATCGAGCCTTCCTGCTTGCAAAGGGTCCTGGGCTCCTCCCTGCCACATGCACCCCCTCCCCATCTCGCCACGGCTTCCTCTTGTGGTGTCTGAGAGCAGTGGGGAGGAACAGAGCCGTCTGGCTGGGTGCTGGCTGCCCAGCCCCTGCCTGCTGCCGGCCTCTCCATCCTCAGCCCCGCGGTGGGGGGCTGCACCCCACCGCAACCCCATGGCCCAGGGCAGCTCCTCTGGCCACCCACACACCTGTGGGAAGGACCGGGCTCTCCCCACTGCCAGGTGCCGTGGGGATGCAAACCTTTTGCGGAGGGGTTTCTCAGCCTGCCTGAGGAAGGGGGGTGAGGCTTCAGCGCCTGAAATCAGTCGGGGAGGACTGGGGGATCCCCCTTCTGACTGCAGCATTCAACCCCTCCTGCGCGAGCATGCAAGAGGCAGCCCCAGCTGCCTCGGCAGGGAGCAGTGGATAGGGCGATGGCAGCCCCCTGATGTGTCGTTTCCCCATCCAGGCCGTGGCAGTCGAAGTTGAACGGGTCCTGTGCCATAATAAGCCGTGGGAACATCAAACCTGCCCAGTGCGAGGGTCCTGACGACCTACACCTCTGGATCTGTGAGAAGGCGGCAGGGCCGAGCTCCCCCTTCCTGTGATGATGGCTGCCGGCCCCAGCACTGCTGCGGTGAGTGTGCCCGTGACAGGCTCTGCTGAGCCCTGGGGTGCGTGGGGCCCGTGGGGTGCGCATGGAGGCCAGCAGGGAGCCTGGCCCTCTGCCTGGGGCATGTTGACCCCCTCCCTTGGAAAGGGACTGTTC
Organism: Numenius arquata; assembly: GCF_964106895.1. NCBI lineage: Eukaryota > Metazoa > Chordata > Aves > Charadriiformes > Scolopacidae > Numenius > Numenius arquata. The sequence continues at coordinate 11,604,614 of NC_133616.1, read as the reverse complement.
TGGATGGAGCCTGCCTCCATCCCGTCGCTGCCATGGGAGCCCCTGGTCTGCAGTAGCTCAAGAGACCCCCTCCAAGCTGTGGTGGAACGAAGGGGCAAGATGGGGAAAACCCCTTTGCCAAGCTGCCTTCCCAGCCCCACTGTGTGCCATGGAGGCTGGGCAGCACCTCACCCTCCCGCTCTGCCTTCCCTTGCAGCACCTGCACCCCACACCACCTCCGCTTCAGCCTTGCTGCAACCCTGCCCAGGATGTCCCATCTGTGCAAGCAACCCACTCCCTCTCACAGACCCCCGCCCAGGTCCTTCCCAGTGATGCCCAGTGATGCTCGGGCATCACGAGGCTGGGGAAGGTGGCGGCAGTGGCCGTTTCCTCCCAGCTGATGCGCTTCAGCAGAGCGGTTTGGGTCCCACATCCCAGCCCCACACCTGCACAGGGTATGCTGGGTCTGCCCGAGCACGGGGGCTGGTGGGGAGCCCAGGCCCGGCCGCAGAGCAGAGCAAGCCCTTCAGCCACGCGACATCCCCAGCACAGAGTGAGCTGCGCTGCCGGGAGGCAAGGATGTGGGAGCTGGAGACACCGGGCCAGGTCCCCTCCCCACAGCTGGGACTTTCTGCCTGGCCCCGTCCCAGGAGCAGCTTGGCCACGGCTTTCAGGCAACCCAGCAAAGCCTGGGCACCCAAGAAGGAAGCTGTGCCTGAACCATCCGGCGCCTGTGCTGGTGGTTGGTGGTTTGTTGTGCTAATTAGAAAGTACAGCAATGACCTTTAGGATTGTACGATGCGATGCTGCCTCTCAAAAGCAAAAGCAACGCCGGCACTTGCAGTGGACTTGACGCTTTAAAGCAAGACAAGTCAGTGGGACTTTAAATAGTTACCACACACGTGCGCATGTGAAGATTAAGCAAAATAGCCCTCATGTAACATTGCAGCCAGGCAAGAAGAGAGGAAGTCGTGTTCAACCAGGCGAAGACGCGCTGAGTTTATTACAGGGTCATGTGTGCCATATATAGTTGATTAATTGCTATGTGAACTAGCTTGCTTGAAGAGCTAAAGAGTGTAAAAGGCAGGCTTTCTGGAGGTGGCACATGTCACTCCTCTGTCTTGCCCGCTGGCTGAACCCACTTTGTAGCAATAAAGACACACAGCTTGTCTGCTCTTTGCTTCCTTGTGTACCACCGCAAACAGACTCAAGAGCATGAACCCAAAGAACCTAAATAATAAATGGGAATTTCACTCAAGCCATTTCAACTGAGATTTTCAACTTCAGGGACATTGAGATCTTGGGCTAAGCCAGGCTGGCTTCTGGTCCCTGAGGGGCTCCCCAGAAGGCAAGACCATGCAACCTCTTGGGGCTGGGGTCCCATCCGCATCTGACACGCATCCAAAAGACAGAAGCGGCAGCCTGGGTCGCTAGGACATTCAGTTTTTATTGAACACTTTAAATAAGCTGGGTATATATTACTAGCAATTATTATTAATAATAAAAAACACAAGAGTTCTGCATTCACCAGTGCATTGTGCGGGAGGGAGGAAAGCCGGCTCCCACCCTTGCCAAGGGCCAGGCAGCCTGGCCAAAATCCCCATCGGCCCCTTCCCCCCGCAGAACGGCACCCTGCTCCTGTCCCTGTGTGCGGGGGGGACGCAAGGCGCCGTGCCAGCTCAGCACCCAGCCCTCGGCAGCTGGTGGGCAAGGGCAACCCCAGCGCTGGCAATTGATCCTCTCTTGTGCACTGCCCCAGGGGCATTGCCCCTCTCCCAGCCCGGGGAGGGACCGGCTCCACTCCCCATGCTTGTGGGGCAGTATGGGAACACCCAACAGCCCCACAGGATCCCCTAAAACACACATACACACACACTGACCCCCCTTCCCCAAGCCCAGCCCCGCTCACCTCCCAGCCTGGGGGGCTGCGGGGGCTCCCGGTTCTCCCGGGGGGGCAGGCTCATTGCACACCCCTCCGTGAGAGCCCGCAAAGAGGTGAGCCCTTGGGGAAGGGGGGTCCTGCACCCAAGGTTTAAGCCCTGGGGGTCCCACGGGGGACCAGCCCTGCAGCGCTGGAGTATGCCTGGGGCGGGGGTGTTATTGCACTTCAATCCCCAGCAGGGACCCAGCCCACCCCAGGGATCCCCACAGACCCCCCCGAGGCCAAACCCAATGGGATGGGCACCCAAGCGCCTGGGCAGCGCCGTGGCAGCCACGGCATGGGGCACCACGGCCACCAGTGTGAGGACAGACCGTGGGGACGCACCGGGCTCCTGTGGCTGAAGGTGGGGGGTCCGAGGGGCAGCCGGACGCATCCCTGCTCCCCAGGGATCCCCGGCACTAGGACTGTGCCTCCGGCAGCTTCAGGCTGGGCTCTGCCAGCACCGGCCCCAAGGCTTTCTGGTGGTGGCCCCGGTCGTGGCAGAGGCTCTTGGCCTCGCAGTTGAGGTTCTGGTAGCGGGGCGGGCTGGGTGCTGGCCGGTGGCAGACGGAGGCGAAGCTGAAGGGACCCAGGCAGCAGCCAGGGCAGGGCAGCACCTCATCCTGCTCCAGCACGGTGCCGGAGCTGTGCCCCGGCAGCATGGCCGTGCGCTCCGTCCGCTCCAGCGTCGCCGCGCAGGGGATGCTGAGCTCAGAGAAGCCATGCTCCAGCCCACTGCCCCAAGCCAGGGGTTTGCTGACCACCACGTGGTTGTTGTTGAAGAGGAGCCCGTTGGGGGCTCGGGGCTCCGGCTGCCAGGGTCGGGCACCCGAGGATGCCGTGCGGATGAAGTTGCTGTTGGGGGGTGGCGGTGGGGGCTGCGGCGGCTCGGGGCTGTCGAGGCCGCAGTCCATCCGCTCCTCTGCCCCGGGGCTGGGAGGGGAGGCTCGTCCCCAAGCTGGGGGCGGGAGGAGGGCAGGGGGCTGGGAGTCAGCAGGGGGATGGGGGGACCCCATGCCCAGCTCCAGGCCCCCCCGGCGGGGCAGCTCGGGGGAGGCGGGCAGCGAGTGGCACTTGCGGGGGATGGCGGCGGGGGCCGAGAAGTCACACTGCACCTCCACGGTGGGCTCGGGTGTCACGGGGGTGCTGAGCTGGAGTGGGGCCGGGGGTGGCAGGTCGAACGTGAGCGAGATGACTGACTTGCTGGGTGTGTCGAAGAGCTTGATCTTGCCCCCCTTCAGGTCCTCGCGCTGGGAGAAGGGGTTGACGCGGGGGAACATCTCCTTGGTCCTGGCCCCGCCGTAAGGCTCTGGTGGCCGCAGCAGGGTGGGCGATTTCGGGGGGAACATGTCGGACTGGCTGCGGGACAGGCGCTGGTCCGGCTGGAGGTGCTGGGTCCCCAGCTCACGCAGGGGTGACTGCTCGGCGCGGCTGGCCACCCTCCCGGCTACCCCTGGGCACGGGGACAGGAGCGGGTCACCGGCCGCCAGCAGCTTCAGGTGTGGGGTGCCATGGGGTGCTGGGCACCCAACAACCCAGGGGTGCACCCTGGGGGGGTGACAGTGACCGGCCCCATCCTGCAGACCTCATGCAACCTCTGCCTCCTTCCCCTATGGCTGCCGGGAAAGGATGGGACACCCCACATCCCCCCTCCTTGCATCCCCCTGAGGTGCCCACATACCGTTGAGCGTGGCCGCTGTCCCAGGCGTAGGCAGGCTCTCCCCACCACTGAAGAGGGTGGCCCCGGTGCCCTCGGGACCTGGCTGGTGCTGCAGGACACCCTCCAGGCACTGTGTGATTTCCAGGAAGGAGGGGCGAGAGGTGGGCTCCATCTGTGGGCAGAAGGGGTTACCGATGAGCTCTGTGTGCCCCCCTTGGCCCCGGCACCCCATGGAGCCCTGCCCACAAAGGCACGGCTGCCCATCCCGCCCCCGGCTGAGACAGGGAGGCTCACACTGCAGCAGTGGAAAGCAAGCTGGAGGAAGGTGGCTGGGCAGTCGATTCCCACCATGGTGCGGAAAGTGGTGATGTCCAGGCCGAAATCCTGTGCCAGGGAAAGGAGGAAAAGTGAGGTCAGGTGCCCTGGGGCACCACATGGCCTGGGGGATCCAGGGTGACTTGTCTCCCCCCTCCCCACACAGACTGCGTGCCACTCTGGGGTGCAGACCTGGCAGCACTGTGGCTGGGGCACAACAAGGGGGGGACCTTGGGGTCACCCCAAGCTGGGGCAAAGTTGGGGGATGCTGGGACACAAACCCCTCCTGCTCCCTGCCTGAATGCTGCCATCCCCTTCTCCCACACAGGCCGACTCCAGGCTCCAAGGACAGGTAAAGCACATCCCTCCCTGGGGAGCAGCACTTGCTGCCAGGAGACATCTGGGACACAGCACCCCTGCCCCGAGATGTGGGGCAGATCCTGCACACAGAGCTCTGCCCAGCACAGAAGGATGGTCCCCCTCATTTGGGGAAGCAGTCCCAGCTGTGGTGCTGCTGCTTGCTGCCCTCCCTCCCTGTCCCCATCCCCATCCCTGTCCCCATCCCCAGGAGTCACCTCAGTGCGGGGCAGGTAGTCGGGGTCAGCAGGGATTCGAGCGATGATCTCGCACAGGATGATGCCATACGCGAACACATCGGCCTGCAGAGAGCAGGGAGTCACTGGGGGGGAGCCTGCAGCCCCAAGGTGATGTGCCCACCCTCCTGTGAACCCACAGCCCCCCTCTTACCCATGGAGCCCCACCGGTGGCCCTGCCACCTTGCCACTTGAGGAATGTCCAGTTCCTTCCCTCCATGTGCCCCACCGCCCCCAGGGCCACAAATCTTGAAAGCTGCCAATGGCACAAGCTTGGAAAAAGCCTCACGCGTGGCAGCCACGGAGCCTCACCTTCTCATTGTAGATCTCCCCTCGCAGCACCTCGGGCGCCATCCAGTACGGGGAGCCCACCACGGCCAGCGGCTCCTTCTCGCTGCCCTCGCTGGGGGACATGATGGGACATCAGGGGCTGCCCAAGCCCCCTGCCCCTTTCCCACTTCTCATCCTCCCACTGGCTGGGGCAGCCCGAATCACCATCTCCATCTCCCTTCCTGGGCTAAGCCTCCTCCATGCGTCCCATGAACCCACCTCTCACCACCCACACCATCCCCATCTCCATCCCCTCCTAGCCAGCCCCAAACATGTCCATCTGTCCCCGAGACCCCCTCGCCACAGACCACCCCCACTGCCCCCCATCCCCGCCCTTCTAGCTGCACCCTAAACATCCATCCCTCCCCAGCTCCTGCTCCTAGTGGGCTAGAAACCTCACACCCCGAGGATGGGGATGGACACTGCCCACGCACCTGTAGGTAGGGATCTTCTCCGCCAAGCCAAAGTCACCCACTACAGCTGTGTAGCCGTTGGCCTCGCAGCGCACCAGGCAGTTCTGGGGGCACAGGAGGACCCCTGTCACACTGACCACACCAGTCCTGCCTTGCCGGCCACCGCTACCAGGATGCCCTGGCACAGCGCAGCCTCCTGCTGCCCAGCCGGCCATGCCTGGAGCGGCAACATGGATATGGGACAAGGAGGGGAATGTGATGCCTTGGAGCATCCTGTACCTTGGAGGTGAGGTCGCGGTGGAAGATGCCCTTGGAGTGCAGGTAGCGCAGGCCACGGGCTATGTCGAGGGCCAGCTTGACACGCATGGACCAGGAGAGGGGCACAGGGCTGTCCAGCAGCTGTTCCAGGTTCCCACCGTTGATGTACTGATGGGAAGAGCCAGACCGTTGCGTCACTGCACCCCCTCTTCCTCCCATAATGCTGGATCGCCATCTCTTATCCCAGAGCATCTCCCACACACCCCACAGCACAAGCCCCCAGTAGACATTGCCCTGCACATGTGCCATGGGCCGAGAAAGTGTCACCACAGCTATTGCCATTCCCTCCCCAGGCCTGCAGGAACCCCGAGACTCACGGCTGTTGTCCCGCTCTCACCTCCGTCAGCGCATGCAGCTGTCCCTGGTGCACACACACCCCCATGAACCTGCAAGACAGAGGGGACCTGAGGGTGGCCGTGGTGGGGAACAGCCCCAGGGGCTCATCCAGCACCGGTGGTAGCTCTAAACCTCCCAGGCTAAGGAAAAGGGGGGCAACAAGGACGGCAGCGGGGGAGCAGGTCCTACCTGAGGATGTTGGGGTGCGAGAGGCGGTTCATCAGCTGCACCTCTCGCAGCATGTTGCCCCGGTTGCTGGTCAGCTTGTTCATTTTCAGCACCATGATCTGCCCCGACTGGCGGTGCCGCACCTGGAGGGGGGTGCGAGGGTGGCTGAGCCCCATGTGTCTCTGCAGCCCCCCCAGACACCAGACCGCATCCAGCACCCACCCCAACCCAAGGCATGGGGCGCTCCAGTGACCATTAGGGCTATGGAGGGCTCTCCTTGCGCAGCAGCACTCCAAGGACCCCCAGTGTGGATGATGCACATCCCCATTGTCCCCAAGGCACCTCCCTTGTCGTGCTCCCCCCACCATGCTACACTGCCCAGCCCTCCCAGAGAGGCAATGGCAGCTCCTCCAAGCTGTGACCCCAAGGCTTGTGCGGGATTGGGGCACACCAGGGAGGGCTTTTTCAGGTCAGAACAACGCAGCCAGACCCTACCAGCATAGGATGGAGGACAGAGAGGGCACACTGCCCCCCAAACCAGCTCTGGGGGTGGCCAGTGCTGGCCTGGTGCATGACCCTAGCCTGGCGGGGCACAGTGCTTGGACGAGGCTGTATATTTAGCTGGCCCCAGCCTGACGCTGTCATGCAAGCTGGGGGTCTGGTACCCCGCCAGGAACAGCAGCTGGGAGTGTGGCCAAGCACGGACACCCCTTCTGTAGCTCTCCACCGGGGCTTGCAGGGCAAGGGACAAGCACGGGATCCCCTGCCCCAGCACTGTGCTGGGGCTGGGAGGGGGGCAGTGTACAGCTGCTGAGTGTCCCCTTCTGAGCGGCTGCTAGGGGTGGGATGGGAACCCCCAGAGCAGCAGCCAGTGGGGGGGACAACCCGGTGGATCCCAGCTGCTCCCTGGCATACACCGAGCTGTGCACGGAGGTGCAGGCATTCCTCAGCGCTGCCGTCAGCTCCCTGCTCTTCTCCTTTTTAGTCGATGCTGGTTGAAGCTGCTGTGCCGGTGCCAGCCCCTGGCCCATCCCACCCCCCCCCCTCGCCTCAGGGATCGCCTCCCCGGGAAAAACACGGGGGGCTGGCTGGAGGCAGGGTCCCCAGTGCCCCCCACCCTGCTGGCAGCTTGGCCCCTGTCCCCATCACAACAGGGGAAGGCTGGCATGCTGGGCCCTCCGGGGCCCTCTTCTCACTCCACAGCTGGCATTGCTTCGGGGAGCAGTTGTCCTGGGGTGCATGCTGAGATGGGGACCCATCTAGTACCCAGTTACCCAGGGGAGGGGCAGCAGCTTCCCCTGCCAAAGGTCCTGGGGGGAAATTAGCGCTTTTTAAAGATCCCTCTACATATCTGGGTGTACCAAGGCCAAACCAGCCCCAAGCAGAGTGGAAGCAAGAGGCAACAGCCTGGCCCGACCCCACTGTGCCACCACCAGCTCATTGACTTCAGGGAGAGGCTCTGAATAATTCAGCAGCTGCCTGCCCATGGGCTACCTGCTCTGGTTACACCTGTGTCACCTCCAGCCAGCTCCAGCCGGCCAGCCGGCACCCCTGGCCCGTGGGCAGGGGCCATGTGGCAGCAGACATCAGGAGGGACCCTGGACAAGCGAGGAGGAGACACCCAGACACCTCCTGCTGTGGGTCCCCATCCCAGGGAGAAGGGAGGATGGGTTTTCCCATGCCTCCTCCTCCTCGCTGAGCACTGGCTGAGCACAAAGCTCCTTGGCTTGGGGAGAGCCTGTTGCAGCATGATGGCACAGTCGCTGCTGTGGGGAGCATGGGTCCTCCAGCCCCGTGTGCACCCAGGACGCCCCATCTAATGGCACCCCAGGCCCTCCCCCCTGAAGTCCCTGGCACTGCTACCAGTCCTGGTGTCTGGGGACTCCCTGCCCACACCTGCACCAGCAGGCAGTGGAAGGGGCACCCCCACTCCATCCCCACCATTGCTGCCTTCCCTCCACCCCATCCCCATCTGGGAGGCAGCATCAGATACAGAAATGGGGCTCCCAGGCTCTGGTGGTTGTGTGGGCTTTAAGGCGGGGACCTCCCTGGCCAAAGCAGGGCAGGCAAGGTCTCCCTTTCCCCCTCCAGCTCCTTGCAGAGCCAAAGACCAAGAGATTCAGAGCATGGACAAGGCCAGCAGGAACCCCCAGCCTCACCAAACCCCCAGCACTGCCCAGCAAAGCCCGGTGTTCCCAACCCATCTTGCCCGGTGGCAGCACTGCCTTCCCTCCCAGCTCAGCATGGGGCTGGCAGGACTAGCTCGGTCGGTTTGGCTGGCACCAGCAGCTGCCAGGCGCCAGGACCCGGCTCGATGGCGCAGGCAGGCTGGGTCCCGCCGGGATGGCCGCGGGCTGGACTCTGGCGCCACGCGCCCACAACGGGAACGCCGGGCGGTATGCACAGTGCTGGCACTCAGTGGCCATGCACTGTGGGGCTGGCAGCGTCCCTGTCAGCAGCACCGTCCCTGCATCAGGGAGCAGCCCCCGGTGGGCACCAGATCAACCCCACATAGCCAGGATGTGCCCGTGGCTTAATTCCTTCTTAATCAGCCTCCTGCCATAGGCTGGGTCAGGTCCGAGTGCAGCCGCACGGGGTCTAACGCCTTAATCCCGGAGGAGAGGCAGCCTTGGGGGAAGGAAGGTCCAGTGAAAGCCCCTTCCCCGGGATTTCTCCCAGGGACCCCAGGAACCCCCTGCCAGCACTGCCCTGCCATGGTGCTCTGCTCCAGGACTCCGTCCCCAGGGGCAGAGAAGGCTCCAGGGGCTCCCGGGACAGCCCCAGCCCCAATGGGGCATGACCTCCTCAAGGGCATCCAGTGCCTTCAGCTTGCTGTCTGTCTCCCCTGCACGCTCCGTGCTGCAAGGCCAGCCCCTGCCCGAGCCGGCAGGGAAGGGGTTATGGTCTCTTGGGCTTCCCAACAGCCTCCCACATGCATTCACCAGTTTACCCAGTCTAGCCAGGTGCTAGCACCAGCCCAGCACCCTGGCTGCTCTCCAGAACCAGAGGAGGGAGCAAGCCATGACCCCAGGCTGGCCACAGCCCCTTGCTAAGGGGGTTTCCTTTTCCCCCCACCGTCCAGGGAAGGCAGCGGGTGGGAGAACCTCGCCGGGCAGGACGGCGTCCCCCCTCGCCTCTCCGCGCTCTGGCATGGCGCCCAGGAATCCCAGCGCATTCCCCAGAGCTGAGCTCAGCTGGGCAGCCATGCCGGGGTGTGGGGGGGTGGGGGGGGAGGAGGGGGGAACACAAGCTGCCGGCCTCCACCCAGGAGCCAGACAAGCCCTCTCCCCTCACCGAGGCCCACCAGCACCCCACATGGCCCCTCCCTTGGGTGCTTCAGGGGGGGGTCCCACACCTGATCCGGGGTGCCGTAGCGCGTCAGTCCCCATCCCATCTGTTGCCAGCCCACCAGGCTGGGGGATGGGATGGGGCTGGCTGCAGCCCCAGCCTGGGCACAAGGGATCTGAGCTCTTTTAACAGCGGAAATTAGAGTCTTATTTAAAGAGCATGCTAATCAGAGCGAGCAGACGGCTTGCTCCCTCCCCGCAGCCGGCGCTCCCGTCTAGACACCGGGCAAAGCCTCCCTGCCATCCCCCAACCCAGGGGGGCTCAGCAGCCAGCCTCCCCCCCCCCCCCGCCCCGTCACCCCGCACTGGGGACAGGCTCGCATATGGCCCCACACCAAGCATGCTCCCTTGCCCCAGCATGGCACAGGCAAGTCAGAGTCACACAGATACAGGGACGTCATCCTGCACCCCTCGCCCCGGAGAGCCCAGCAGGGAAAAACGGGAGGGCAGGTAAGGGAGGTACCAACGCCACCGGTAATCCCACAGCCACCTGCAATGGCTGCGCCTGAGCTCGCAGGAATCCCAGTAGCGCAACAGGTCTTTTACTGGGTGGGACTGGAAAACCTGCTCATCGCATGGAAAAGGCAAGAATCAGTCAAGACACACTACCTCCGGGGAAGCGAAAGGAGCCGGGCATGCAGCACCCGCTCCCAACAAATGCTTGAGCATCAGCAGCTCTCACCTCCCGCGCTCCCAGGAGCAGCACCACGGGCACACCAGGAGCCGGGGCAGCGCCAGTGCCACACCATGGTGGCATGGCACTGCCAGCCACCACCGGCAAAGCCCAGAGCACGCCCTGTGACAGCGCAGGAGAGGTGCCGGCAGGTCTCTGGCTAGTCAGCACAACATGTTTCCAGCGCCCGGGGCTCCCGAGCGGCGACAGCGGGGCCAGGGCTGCTCCTGGCGTCGCTGAGGCTGGCTGACCTCGGCAAATTCACTTCCTCCCCGCCTGCCTTAGTTTCTCCATCTGTGTCACGCCGCTCCACCCTCCCTTGTAAAACAAGGCAAGGTCCACTGATGAAGGGCAGCAGATAAGAGGGAGGGAGTTAGGTTGTTAGTTACCCTGGTAAATCCAGAGTAAATACAAAATCTCAAACGGTGGTGGGCAGCAGCGCCAGAGAAGCCCTCTCCCAAGCTCTGTTCATGCTGTGAGCCATCAATTCCCTGCTTGGCACCTCATGGAAATGGGCTGCTGGGCTGAGCACACCAAAGGGCTGTGCCCTGGGAAGCAGCATCTCGGGGAAGATGTGTGACAGCGGGGCATAAGGTGCAGAGTTGGATGAGCAAAGACACACAAAGACACATCCCACCCTGCCGCGGGCCACACATGGGAAATAAGAGAGGGATATAGGGAGGAGAAGCAACAGTGGTTTAAGGGCTGGAGAAAATGTCTGGCACAAACACACCCAGCTCAATCTGCTCAGTCTATTGGAGATGGGTATTTCTCGTTGCAATGTCCGTGTACCCGAGAAAATGGGTGGGCCTGGTGCCTCTGAAATCGCACAGGGAAAGGCAATGGAAACCAGCTGTTCCAGAGGGAAAAGGCCCAGCTCTGCAGCACAGCGGGGGATCAGCAGGGAACAGCAGGGAACAACAGGGAAAAAAGCAGCTTTCCATCACTGATGTCTCCGTCTGCTCTGGACAGCCTTTCCAAGAGAAGTGGCTGGAGTGGGATAAGGCTCAACCCAGGGGCGACCTTGGGACTCCAGGGCAATCTTGGGACTCCAGGGCTCAGACATGCTGAGCCCTTTTACTGGGAGAAGTGTCAGACGCCTGTGCCAGTACCCCAGCACCCTGCTTGGCCCCAGCTCGGCTGCACACCAGGGCTGAGCTACCTAGGGACAAAGATGTCCAGGTCCCCTCCCTGTACCCCACGCCCACCAAGGCTGGAATGAGGCAGGACCCAGCAGCCACACGGAGGAGGGAGCCGCGAGTGCCCACGGCCATGCAAAGCACCAGCAGGAACAAGTGAGGTGGGAGGAAAACGGGTCCTGTGCTGCCCTGCCAAGCCCCATCCTCCTCGCAAGCTCAGGCAGCCAAACCCCAGCTCAGATGCCGGGCCTGCCCCACCATCCTGCTGAGATCTTGGACGCAACCCACCGCACGAGCACAAAGCCCCATCTGGCCCCCTCCTGCCCCTGCCTCCTCTCCGGCATCCACACATGTCGGCTCCTGCTGCCTGATCCCACTCCCACCCCCCCCAATCTCTGCTGCTCCCCCAAATCCTACATGAAAGTGGCCCCACAAGAATATGAACAACGGGTGGGAGAAGGAGCATTTTGTGGCTCCTGCAGGGCCCAGGCAAACAGAAACAACGAGGCAAGGAGAGGCTGTGGCCTGGCCAAGACATGGGAGCATCCATTATTAAAGAGCCGTATCCACGCCTGACATTATTAAATGCCTCCCTCTGCTCCAAGGTGCTGCCGCGTGCTCCAAGCCAGAGATCAATAGCAGGAACTTGGCCAGTGGAGAGGTCATGGCTCCACAGGAGCAGGAGGGAGCACACAGGAGGCTCTGCACACCTGCACAGCCCCTTGCAGGACATCTCTCCCCGGCTGCAGAGGATCTGGGTCTTGGGGTCTCCCTGATGAGGGGAGAGCGGCACCAGGTCTGGAGAGGGGCCCCAGGGTCCCGCTGGGATGTGGACGCCCAGTTGTGCTGCACATGGGAACGTCGTCCCGCACAAGGGACACAACACAGTGCTGCCCAGGATCCCAGCGACCATGGTGGGAGGTGGTGAGGGTCCTGCACAGCCCAAAGGTGCTCTTCGAAGGGGGCAAAGCCACTAGAAGTGTGGCTTAAGGGCAGTCCTTGCCCAACGGCTTGTGGCACCTTAAGAGACACTGAGGATGAAAACAATATGTGCATACACCTCCCCTCGAATGTGGAGAGGTGGCCGGTGGCAGCGGGGCAGGGCACAGTACTGTGTGGGCTGGCAAGATACTGTCACCACGCACCTCTGTCACACTGTTGGGACCCTGAGCTCCCCACCAGCACCCAATCAGGGTGTGGGCCATGCACGGGCGTCCCTCCTCTGGCAGTCCCAGGGACAAAGGCACCTCTGGCCTCCCAAATGGGGACCTTCCTCTGCGCTGCTTTTCAGCATCACACCCCTCTCCCAGACCCGGTCACCTTCGGGAGGCACCCGGCACATCTACCTGCCCAGCACAGCCTGGAGCAGGCCCAGCAACGCTAGAAATCACCCCAAACGCTGCCTGCATCCCCTGCCACAGGCACACCCTGGGTCCGGCAGGTTCGGGTCTCCAGGCTTTTCACAGGAGTCCCAAGGGCTGGGCTGCCCGCCACCCCACCCGTGCTCAGACCCCCCCGCCCCGCGGCCCCGCTGTCACTCGGGAGCGCTCAGTCTTCCCGGAGCTGTAAACACGGCCGGCGCTCCCCTCCCCCTGCGCGAAGGGATGGAGGAACAACATCCCCGGTGGGGACGGGGCTCCCCGGCACCCCAGACCCCCGGCACCCCCAGGTCCCCGTCGTACGGCACCGCCCCGCACGATCCCCCCCCCCCCCCTCCCGCCCCCCCGACCTCGCCCTGCTGCCGGGGATGGGGAGGTCCAAATCCCCTGCACCCCATGCCTGCGTGGGAGGCGCGGTCCCCGGGGGATGCCCAAAACCCAGCGGGATGCCTCGGGGACCGCCATCCCCGCTCCCTCCCCCGCACCCCCCCTCTTCCTCCCCCCCCCCCCCGCCCGCCCCACACCTTGAAAACCTCGGAGAAGAAGCCGGCCCCGATCTTCTCGCAGTAGAAGTCGTCGATGCGCGCCAGGGTGGAGACGGCGCTGCGCAGCGCCCGGTACGAGGAGGGCCGCAGCCGCCCGCAGCCCGGCCAGGGCCCCGCCGCCTCCCCTTCGCCTTCCCCGGGCCGCCGCGGCAGCTTCTCCCACTCCATGTCGGTCCCGCCGAGCACACCCAGCGCCATTCACATCCCCGGGCCGGGCCTCCCACCTCCCCACCGCGCCGCCGTCCCACCCCCACCACCCACCCACCCCCCCGCGTTCTCCCCGGTCCCCCCGGGGCGATGCTAGCGGCGGCGGCGGCGGCGGCGGTGGCGCGGGGCGGGCGGCGCGGCGGGGAGCACGGAGCTCATGGCCCGGCAGCCCCGACCCCCGCCGCGGCCCGGCGCTGCGCCTCCGCCGCCCCGAGCGCTGGCACCAGCGGGGCGGAGACGGGGCGGGGACAGCCCTTAACTCCTTGGGAACCGCCGCCGCCGCCGAGACCTGCCGGTGCCACCCCCCCGGCGGGGATCACGGACGCCCCGGGGTCCGCCGTGCCCCTGGCAGGGTCCGTGGCATCTCTGTATGCGCCTGCATGGGCTGCGGGGACGTGAGCTGATCTGCCCCTACTCTGGGCCCGGCCTGGATGCTCCCTGTAGATGCAGGACTTTCTTTCTCCCCTAGGTCCCACCTGCATGCTCCTTGTAGAAGCAGAACTCTCTGTCTACCTTGAGTCCCACCTGCATGCTCACTGTAGATATGGGACTCTCTTTCTCCTCGTAGCACCCAGTCTCTGAGCGGATGGGCCAAGGGTGTGGGGGCCTGATCTCCCCATATATCCAGCCCCACTTCTTCCAGTCTCGTGTGTCCCATTCCCCCCATACAAGCAGCCGCTGCCAGGATGGGTCCCACTGGTAGAGGCTCGGGTCTCTCCTCACAGCTGTCACTAGGCTGGATGGATGCTGTGGATGTGGGGCTCTGATTCTCCCTGTGCACCCATCTCCTGGGGTCTGTTGTCCAAGGAGCAGGGAAGTGCAGCCTCTCCATGACAGTATGCCCAGTGCCTGTTGCACCCCTTTGCACTCCTTTTCCTGAGCTCTTCCACTTTTCCCCGGTTTCCTCCTTCTTCCTGCTCCCCCTGCACTTTTCCATGCTCAGCTGATGATCTGTCCTGTCCTTCTTGCCCAGGGACCCTCTGCAGCTGGATCTGCCCTTGCTCCATCCCATACATTTCTCTGCTGTTCTCCTCGGCATCCACCTGCTCATGCCGGCCCAGCCCTGCCTGAGCCACCTCCCCGGCTGCTGCCACAGCCCTCCTCTGCTGCCCAGCCGCCGCAGCCGCCCTGGCACTGCTTTGCTCCAGCTGTTTGTTTCCCTGTGCAGTAATGCTGGCTCCACATCCCCTGCTGGGAAAAGCAGCCATATGGAGTGTCTCCCACTGTGGCAGTTTTTTGGCCAGTGCTCGGCTCCAGGTGCCACCAAACACAGCGTAAACACCATGGACCATGAGCCCTGGTTTTTGGTTTTATTTCTTGTGCTAGGAGGGAGAATAACTCTGGACTAGAGCACTTGGACTGAGCCTCTGGCTTCTTTATAGTGGAAGCCGCCCCATGCAAACCCCCCTAGAAATGCATGGTATTTCTGCTCCTTTACAGAAGGGAGTGGGTCTGTGCAGGGCAAGTTTCCTACACGTAGGGAGGCAGAACCTTGGGACAGGGCTCTGCCAGACCCTGCCTGGTAGGGTCTGAGCCATCCCGTTCCTCACCAGTACTGCTCCAGCCTGGTGCCTCTGCCTGCCAGGGTGGCTGATGGTGTGTGCTGGGATGGTTGGTGCAGCCATGGGGAACCTCTCTTGTCCAACAGGCCACATTCCCGGGCTTCCCAGGCCTCATGCATCTGTTCCACTGACAACAGCCCGGCAGAATGACAGGAGCAGCTTCCTGGGCCTCCTGTGATGGCCACGGAGAGGAGAGACCAGTGTCTGCGTGTGGGGATGGGAGGCTGCAGACTCTGCCCTTCCACCACGATGACCAGCTGCTGGGATGGCAGTGGGTGCCTTGCCTGCCTGCTCTGGTAACCAAAATCTGAGCACCCTGCTGCACCCACAGACCAGCTCCTCAGTGGTGTAGGAAGCCACTCAGAGGAGAAAAACCAGCTCAGCTGGAGGGAGAAGGAGAGCAACGTTGCCTCTCCTTTTCCCTTGAGTGGACGTGAGTAGTTGTCCCCTGAGGGACACGGCACCGCAGCGGAGATGGAGAGTCCTGGCGAGGCATCTTGCAGAGAGAAGCTCAGGACCACTGTCTGTTCAGGGCTCCTGCTGCTTACAAGTGACTGGGTTTACATCCAATTAAGTTGTAACGGATAAATTAAAGCCCCGGAGACGGCCCTGACTGTGGAAATTGCTGCTGCAGGATTTACCATCCCTTCTCTCATCAGCGCTGGTAACTCTACTGTACTATTTTCACCACGGTCTGCTCCTGCCTGGCACAGAAGTGTTGATCTGAGATATGGCTAAAGGTCCCCAGTGTCCCAAATCCCACCCGTGCTGCAGGCAGGGACACTGGGCAGCTGGGTGCACAGCCAGGCTGGGCTGAGCCTGCAGCAAACCCTGACTTAAGCTCCTCAAGCCCTGGTGAGGAAGAGCAGGAAGATCTGCCTGGCTCTGCTCTGGTTCTGTGGAGCTGCAAGGGGAGAGAGAGGGGGGCTTCATCCTCTTTGCCCTTCTCTGCCTGGGCTCTGCACCCTCCCTCTCTCACAGGGAGAAGGCTCTGGGATTAACAAACATCTTCTCCCTGCCAGCTGGGAAGGTGCATCACCCAGGCAGAGCAGGGGCAAGAGCCTTCAAACAGCCCAGGGAGGCTGGTGCTGGAGAGGTGCAGGGGCTGGGAGTGTCCTGTAAGGGTCGGGGCACACCATGGCCGTGAAGTGGTCAGGATGTGTGCAGGGCGGTGAGGGACACATCCATGCAGAAAGCTTAGTGCTCGCTGCAACCCTATCTCTATTCCACACCAGCACCTGTGGCACTGGGTCCTTACAGCACAGCTCTAGTTGGGATCAGCCAACAGGAACCCACCCTTACCAAAGGCTTGCCCTGCTGAGAGCCCCGGGGCCAGAACTGGAGCAGTCCCCTCCTCTGCACTCACATGCGAGAGCTCATCGACACCTGAGGCTTCTTTTCTGCAAACACTAAGGAAAATCAATGGCTGCTGTTGTGAGGGGATCCAGGAATGGCTGCAGGGAGTGAGTGTGTGAAACTGTGCCAGAGCTGGCACAAGGCCTCATTTCATGAGGGTTTTCCAGCTTGGAGGTGCTGTGCACACCCAGAGCTGAGCAGGACAAGGAGCATCAACTGACTCAAATGACTTACAGCCTTTGGTGCTTGCTCCTAGAACTGGGTGCAGCCTCTTGATCCTAGGCGTCCTCTCACCCCTGTTTCCTGACAGCCTCTGCTCTTTCCCCACATTACCGCTCATCACCAAGCAGATCTCTACACCTACCTGTGTCCTGCATGTTCCCCGGCTCCCTGCTTGCTAGAGGGCCGGTCCTTGACAAACACCTCCCTCTTCTGCCCCGTAGGAAGCAGGAGATGGGGACACAGCAGGGTCTGTTGCAACGTGCTAGGAGGCTTGGTCAGTGTGAGGAACCCTGAGTACAGGGGAGAATGTCCCAGCCCCAGTCGCTTATGCGCAGTCTGGTGATGCCCAACAGCCCACATTAGAGGTGCTGCAGCAGGACTACGTTTCCCAGTGCACTGTGTGCTGCGGGGCCGTGCACTCTCTGCTCCCACCACCATGGCTGCAGGCTGTGCAGCCCACCTCCAGCTGCGAGCAGGGGCTGACGAGGTCCCCGCTGCTGTTCAGGCACGTTGCTGCCCTACCCGTTCCCTTCCTGGCACTCCAGGTGCAAGGCCAATGCAGGGCTGTGTGCAGTGGGAGGGCTGCAAATATTTGTTGTGTCATTGATTTTCTGTGAGCAGAGTCAGCACAGCACCTGGCAGCATTTGCTTACTGCCTCCTATTATTTCCTGTCGATGCTTCCCACACCGGGGTGCCGGTACCGTGGCATCTGTGGAGGCAGCATCCTCATCCCATCCCTGTCTCTTAGAGGTGAGCAGTGATTTCGGCTCCCTGCTCTGCTTTTCCTCAGACAAACCCTGGTGACCCTGCCAGGATGCACAATAGGATGGCAGGGGACTGAACAGCTGATGCCTGAAGGCAGCTGAGTATGTACCTGCTGGAAGCCCTGTGAGCTGTGAATTTGAAAAGACTGAGAACACTGATTAAAAAAAACTCCACTACCTCTGAAAAGGAGGGACAAGCAGCTCTTGACATGCAGCCATGTGAGGCCAAGTACATCCTTGCAGTGAACCAGCACTGCAGAGAGCTTCATTGGTCACCAGGAGCTGGTGACCTTGTGCCAAACAGGTAGGGGCAATGCTACCACCTCCAGCACCTCCTACCCTGCTCCTGAGCTAGCCTGAACAGCTTATCTCCCAATACGTGCCATGCTCCCATCCTCCAAGGCTGCCCAGCAGGTAACAAGCCTGCTGCTTGCCTTCTTGACCTGGCCCTGGGCAATGGGCCTCTCAGCAGCTCCACACTCGTCCCAGGAGGTTGTGCCAGCCTTGCTTCATGTCTTGCCCAGTGCCAGGCTATTAATAATACTCCCCAGCCACAGTGCAGCGTCACTGAAGTGCTTGTGGTTCCACCAGATGTAAGAGATGCCAAGAACCTGGTCTGGCTGCAGCGGTGGGCTGAGCGGGACCACATCAGAGCAGGTCCAGGACTGGCCTTGGCTGAACTGGTGGGAGCAGCCCTGTGACCCACAGCACCAGTTGCAGGAGAGCAGGGCAAGGAGCAGGACTGGGAGTGCCCAGCGGCCTATGGCTTTAGGGAAGAGCCTCCACCTGTGGTTCATTGCTGCTCTTTGATCTGCCTGGCTTGAAGTTCCTGCAGGGAGGAACTCAGAAACAGCACAGCAATGTGGAAAGGAAGTCCAGTGAGGGCATGCATAGCTCAGCACAGTGCCTGCCAGAGGCCCCACAGAACAAACCCACGTGGCAGTCCACCCCAGAGACCCTACATTAACAAACGAACATCCTCAGCCTTGCCCTGGCTTGCTTTCCCATCCCAGAGCCGACAAAGGAAAACCTTCCGGAGGAAAGCAATGCATCAGGCTGGAGAATCATTCCCCTCTGAGCTCTGAGTTTCTGTTTGGGAAGGATGCATTCCTCTCTGGCCACAGCAGCATGGGCAAGAGAGGTGCTCCCAGCCCCTTCTGCCCTCTTGCCCCTGGGCAGAGACTATGGACCTCTACTTATTCTCCCAGGTGCCTGAGCAAGAGGTAGGTGTTTCCAGGGTCTCCTGGGACCCAGCAGTCATTCACCTCTCTGAGTAGTTCCTTGGCCTGAGCATGGCCTTGTGTCTTGGTTTAACCCCAGCCGGAAGCTAGAACCACACAGATGCTCGTTCACCTCCCAGTTTGGATGGGGGAGAGAATCGGAAGAGTAAAAGTGAGAAAAAACTCATGGGTTGAGTTAAAGACAGCTTAAGAGGTAGAGCAAAAGCTGCACACGCAAGCAAAGCAAACCAAGGAATTAATTCACTGCTTCCCATGGGCAGGCAGGTGTTCAGCCAACCCCAGGAAAGCAGGGCTCCATCACGCCTAACCTTTACTTGGGAAGACAAACACCATCACTCCAAGTGTCCCCCCCCTTCCTTCTTCTTCCTCCAGCTTCATATACTGAGCATGATGTCACATGGCATGGAATACCCCTTTGGTCAGTTGGGGTCAGCTGTCCTGGCTCTGCCCTCTCCCAGCTTCTTGTGCCCTCCCTGCCCCACCCCCAACTGCTCGCTGATGGGGTGGTGTGAGGAGAAGAAAAGGCCTTGAGAACTTAGCAACAACCAAAAACGACAGTGCATTGTCACACTATTCCCACCCCAAATCCAAAACATAGCACTATATCAGCTGAAACCATGACGCCCTATAATCGTCCATGGCGCTTGGCTGCTTCTCTGACACGGTTCTAGCCTGTGCTAAATAGGGCAGGTTCAAGGGAGGTCATGTGCCAGGGCCATTCCCAGGAGGAAACATGGACATGGCCACCTCCATGCAGAGAGGAGAGTTGAGCCGTGTGCTTGACCTCCTGTGACTCCTGCCTTCTTCTTTGGCTTCCACTCTCTGTGCTGGAGCACAGAGGAGCAGGGTGAAGGTGCTGGGCTCTGGATGTCCACAGCAGCCTTTCACCTGGAGGTCCCCAATGCCACCTGTGGACAGTGATGCTCTGCCCAGGCATCAGAGGGGCTGGAAAGCGGAGCATCAGCTCTCCATGCATCAGCAAGATTGGGAGCTCCCTGTAACTGGGGGAACTTCACAGCCCTTTCCCTCATCCCCATGCCCTGGCCACCCCCTGCCCAGGCAGGGCAGGCTGAGGCAGCATGGGCTGGAGAACGGCTTGGTGTGGGAAGGGAAGGCATCTGTACCATGTTCGGTGTGGAAGCTGCTGTCGTGCTGCTGCTTGCAGCCAATTCAATCACAGCTCTTCTCCCGGGTGTTGAAAATCTCATTATGTTTAGCGAGCTCTGTGAGCAGCGCTGCCAGCCTTTCTCATCTCCTGCCCTCTTCCGTGAGTCAAGGCACCCTGACCTCCAAGGAGGTTCATCAGCGTGCTCCATGGGGCCCTGGGCAGAAAAACCTGGTGTACGTGGATGAGTCTGGCACAGACAAGGTGTGCCAGGATCTGCTGCGAAGACAAAGGCAAGGGAAGGAGGTGTGTGTTGTTCTATGTGGGGACATCTCTACGACACAGCAGAGCAAGGCAGCAGGGCTTGTACCCCACAGAGGGCAAAAAATGAGGGAGAGTGGGTGCTACTCAACTACGTTAGTGGCAAAGATGCAAGGCTGATGCTACCAGGCCAGCAGCAGCAAATGCAAATGATATTTGAGCCAGGACAAGTGGTGGCAGTGCTGCCTTGACCTGGGGTCTTGACTCTGCTGTCTCCAGAGAAAGGTAGAGCTGAGATGACTGGGGCAGGGCTGTGCCCTGCATGCTGGAGCCCCGTTCCCAGGCAGCACCTGCGTGCCACCATGACACATTAATACCTTTGATTACTGTGGCCTAATTTCTGTCCACCTGTGTTATGGGTGGCTGGCCACCCCACCCTGCTGAGCCCTTGTTCTGCAGTGGCTGATTGCACCAGCACTGGACAAACTGGTCTCCTGGGGTAATTACAGCCAGGAGCGACCGGGTGCTGCAGGCTGTGGGTGAGCCAAGTGTGTCACCACTGGTCCAGCACCTGGCATGTAAGTCACACCATGATGCATGGCAAGTCCTTTTGTATGGGACATTCCAGAGCATTTGTGTGGATGCCCTGTAGGCTGGACTCTCACAAAGAAGGGCCATCACAGGCATTGTCTCGCCAGGCTTCCCAGAGGGAGGCTGATGTCCTCCTCCCAATGCCTTCCAGAGACTTGACTTCCCCCATGGCAGGGGTGAAGCAGCAACCACCCTTCCTCCCCACTGCCTCCCGCCTGGAAACCTGCCTCCCCAGCCTGCTTGTCTCATTGCCCTGGGCTCTGTGGGATTTTGGCTGGCCAAGGGAAAGCAGGGCAGGCTAAGGGGGGGTTCCCCATGGGAGGTGGTTACCCGAGATGGGACCTTCCCTTTGCCCCCAGGTCAGCTGTGGTGCTGCTGTAGATCTGCTCAGGATCTTCCCCTTGGCTTGATCCTGGACTGGAAATGCATGTGACTTAATGCACGTGTTTATACAACAAAGGGCAGCTGCTCTCTGGGCACCGTGCCACCCCCACCACTCGCACTGGCTTACCAGGATGCAGTGTCCTCCTTCCTCCTTTTCCTCCACCTGCCCAGCCTTTATGGGGAACAGTGTCATGCCACAGCAAGCCCTGATCAGTGGCTCAAGTCTGGGAGAAGCCGGTAGGCTCGCAGAAGGTTCTGCAGGGCCACACACTGAGGAAGGGGGGCCCAGAACAGGGGCCCACACCTGGTCTTTCTGGTGCCCCGTGTATGAGGGATACTGCTTTGGGGAGGCACAGCACTCTGCTGATGACAACTGCAAGGCCAGGACACAGATGGACATCCTGGGAGGGGTCAGGTGGGAGCTGTGCCAGCTCAGGGTCCCCCAGCAGCAGTGATGCCTCCTCCAAGGCATCACTGGTGCTCCACCAGACAGGACGATAAGGGCTGTGTAGCCACCAGAAGACCAGCTAACACCACCAGCTGTGCCACCTTCCCCCCTCCACCAGGCCACCAGCTCCATTTCACCGGGGAAACAGCTGCTTGGCTTTTTCTTGCCTATTCATCTGGTTCCTTCCTGGCTCAGGATATTTTGGGCACTTCTCTGTTCCCAGCTACCCTGGGTGGCATAGGCGGTTCCTCGGGATTTGCTTTCCTCTGGAAGCTGTACAGGCCAAGAACTGAAAAAGGGGAAACGCCAAGCCCTTTATTTAAGACCCATGTATGGAAGGAGAGACTCATGACTCCACCAAACACATGCACTCCATCAGCTGCCTGTGACAGAGAGCTGTGACGTGTGGGGCCAGCACATGGGGCTGGGTGGAGCATTTGAAAGGGAGCAATGTAGGGAGGTTTGTGCAACGAAGGAGGCGCAGGGCAAAAGTTTTATCCAGGAGACATGGAGCTGCCCCACTCAGGCAACGAGAGAGACCATAGGCACAATATGTCACCCCTGACAGGGGGCAGAAAGAGCTGGTCAGAATTATTGGTCTTGGTGCTGAGACCCTGCCCTGAAAGCAGCACCTCCAGGCAGCAGAGACTGGGGGGAAGCTAGTCTGGCCTGAGATGCTGCTCCAAATCATACAATGCCTACCTCCTGGGCTTAGCCATGTTACCTGTCCAAGAGCCAGGGTGGGACGTGCTGAAGATGGCCCTGGGGATGGGAGCAGGAATAAGCAGATCACAGAGGGTCACACGCTAGTGCTGTGCAGGGAGCAGAACTCTGCCTGGACATCTCAGGGCTGGATCTGACTGGGTTACCCTCCCCAGGCCTGATCCTTACCCGCTACCTGTGGGATGGCATCCCAGCCTGGCCTCAGCCCACCCCCATGACCATGGCCGTGTCTGATGATCTGTAGGTACACCCCACATAAGGGTCCCTCAAGGACAGGTATGGGCTGGGGTCAGGGATAAGCCTCAAATACATTTCTTTTATTTGTGAGGTCTGACAAGGAAATAGACTTTACTGCAGGGGAATGTGGTGGAAATGTCAGCAGTGCTTTCCACAAAGCCTGATCCTCAAAAGCCACAGCTACTTCTCCTTTCCTTGTGGTTTTGCGGATGGTTTTGAGCCCTCAATGTTCTTCCCTATCAGAAGCAAAACTGACTGTTAATTGTAGGTGGTTTGGGTTTTTCTCTCTTCAGTCCAAAGGTCTGAGTCCTGTTAGTTCATTGACGATCGAACCAGATCTTCAGGAAACAGCTCATCAATCACGTTTACGATGATCAAATCAACTGCTCAACTGAGAGGGAGGCGTGTGGCTTGCTGGCTTTATTATATGCAAAAATGCAGACATCTGCTGTATGCTATAGCAGGAAATCTGTATCAGAAAGCATCTAAGATGTGTTGAGATGGCTCTGCGAGACTTAGTCCTGCTGGAAGAGCTAGAGTGGTGTACGCAGGGTACGTGCAGCCCGCGCACGATGTGCTCTTGGAAGTGCAGTGAATGGTGACACGGAGCCGGAGCTCGTCACCTCCCGTTGACCATTCCAGGCCAAGTGTGGATTCGTGAGTTGCTGTGTGACTTGACAGTCCCTTGGAAACCTTCTCTCATTTGAACTCTGCTATGTGGCTCCACATGAAGCAAGGCATCAACTGAATTGGCAGCTCTAATGTTAGTTAGACTGTGTAAGAGCTAGGCATATGACTGAGTGCGCTGGCTTTTGGTATTCAGCCTTTTTCTAGTGCATGCTACACACTAAGGCAACAAATCTCAAATAATTGTGACTTTCTAAGAAGGAAGAGGCCCAACACAAATTGCTAGGCTGCAGTACATTTCAAGATAGGGGAAAAGAAAATAAATACATCAGCTGCAATAGGAAGCCTCCTGAACCGTGTGTATTTTTGCAGCTTGACTGTTTTCTTTTACTGTTTTTGCTTCTTTCATATGGCAAAGAGAGGTAGTGGGAGTGTCCACATCTAATGCTGGGATTTTATGAGTAAATGACCCAGTGAGTGCTGGCTGTGGCCATTCTCCTGGATCCTTGCACCTTTGGTGGCTGCACAGGGACAGAAAAAGCCTGGTTCCCAAAGCCCAGGCAACCACCAAGTAAACGGGGAGGACATGGTCTAGTGCTGTTTCTCCTCGTGCTGCAAGTGTGCTAGAAGACTTTACCCCATCAATCTCATAACATCTGGACTGTCACATCAGTGTACTGATGTTCCTGAATACTGATGTTCTTTCTGGAAGCTAGGAAGAAGTAGCTCCTAGAAACCCCTTGGTGTTGCTGCTCTACTGAGGTAATGCAGATAGGTACGCCAAGCACTGTCCTGTGGTCCTGAGGATGGTGGTTCCTGGGAATGGACCTGCCATGGTCCTTTGCGCCAACCATTCCCATCCAGGTATTCAAGAGCAGCCTGAGTGACAGCAATTGTTCTGAGAACACTGACTGTGTTGAACCGTGGAGCAATCATACTCCTCTGTGCAGGGAAACCACAGAATTGAAAGAGGAGCTGCCCAGGAGAGCTACAGCAGCCCAGGGAGCCAGGACTCATGGAAGCTTGAAGCCATGCAACAGTGTGTGAGCTGGAAATGGACTTAAGAGAAGAGGTTGGTGGTGATGTCTTTCGGGACAGGAGACTGGGGGAGTGTGAGTGAGCCATCCTTGGGGTTATGGCCCAAAACCAGGAGCACCCAGGGAATTCCCTCCCATACCCAAAGACCCCGCCTCATCTAGCCAGGGACAGGAAGAAGTCTTCTCCATCCAGCTGCAGGAAGACCCTCTTAGTCCCAGTGCTGTGTGCACTGTCCATCTCAAGGCACTTCACATCCTAGAAGGTACTGAGAAAGTGGAACTCAGAGCAGGGTAGCAGAAAGCTTTGGAGGAGACTGGAAAAAACCTACATCTGGCTGGTTCAGGAGCTTGTCAGATATGAGAGGTCTATAGTGGCTGGATCAGTGGCTGGATTGTTGAGGATGGGTCAGTTCAAGGGAATAAGTAGAGAGAGCACAAGGCAAAAGGGATGCATGCTGAGAACACCCCGGGATGGGCTTGGGCAGGTGAAGCTGTGGTGTTTTGCTCAACATGTACCACTGGATCTGGAGGGAGAGAGGAGTGAAGTGGAGCTGAGAAGGTTTTGGAGGTGTTTGTGGGAGCAGGGGCCTGAGGTAGCCAGCAAAAAGGCTGGACTGAGGCACCCAGGAGACCCCATCGAGGCTGGATCTGGTGCTGTTTGTGGGCAGATGGGCAAGGAGAAGTCCTGTGGCCAGTGGGATGCTCTCTATCTGAAGAGGAAGCTTTTTTGCACCACATGTGATTTCCCTGCGTGGCTGTTTCATTTCTGTGTTGGCACCTCTCCTGCGCTGGGTTGAACTGATACCTCTCCCGAGAGGCTCAGACTGAGTCCTGCCTGGGGACTTTTGTGCCAGGATGGCCCCGCGAGCGCTGGCTCTGTCCTTTCTCCTGGTCCTTGCCCCTCAGCTGCCTGCATGGATACAGAAGGACCCTGGTCCCAAGAACCAGGGGGGAGCCGAGGAAGCAGGTAAGGGTGGGTCGTGCCTCTGTCTTGCAGAAAAGGTTTTGCTGCTCCTCTCCCTGCCTGTTTGCTGTGCAGCTTTACCCTGTTCATTGGGGTGCTGGGGAGGGCTGAAGCAGGTCCTGAGACACTTAGGCATCCGCTGGGTCATGGTGGGGGGAAGCCTTGGTGTGCTGGGAAAGTCTCCATGAGCATGAGAGCTGCACTGTCCCTTTGGGGAGTGGGCAGTGTCCCTGGGAGCAGGAGGTGGCCGGTTCTTGTTGCACAGCGGACAGATGAAGCCATGGTATGTGGTCTTCCTGGGACAATCAGAGCAGATCCCTGTCTCAGGGGAAGATGGTGGTGATGCTCAGCAAAGGCATGGGGAGCTGTAAGATAATCCCTGTGTTAGCTGGAGCATCTGCTCTCTCCCACATGGTCGGTAGAGCTGTAGTTTGGTGGGATTGTTCTTTAACAGTGTTGTTCTGTTCTTTTTCCATGCCAGGAGGAGTACAGGCACCTCCTGGGTTTCTGCTGGGCTCTTTGTGTGGAAACTGTCTGCTGTGTCCTGGGGTTGCTGGTACTTGTTGAGGCCATATAATCATAGAATCATAGAATGTGTTGAGTAGGAATGGACCTTAAAGATCATCGAGTTCCAACCTCCCTGCCATAGGCAGGGACACCTCCCACTAAAGCAGGTTGCTCAAAGACCCATCCAACCTGGTCTTGGGGCACAGCATTTGGGCTGCTCTTTGCAGCAGGGTCTAGGGGGGCCTGAGGTGTGAGTCATTCCCTCTGGAGGGAAATGGGAGCAGAAGTGGCTTACCAAGACATTGGATGGGTCATGAGTCATGTTACCCATCGCTGGTGGCTGGAGGGAGGCTGCCCTTCCAGCAATGCCCTCTGCTACCCAGGGCAGGATGGAGCCTGTTCCCTTCATCCCAACAGCAGCTCCTGGCCCTTTCTCCTGTTCCCCACAGCCCATCCCGAGAAGGCCTGTCCATAGTCATGGCTCTGCCCTCCTTGTCCTGAGGAGTCCCAGCTGGGGGAGGCTGTGATTGGCTTGGTAAAGGCATTGGCTCTGAGGGGCTGGGGAAGAGTCCTTGGATCTGTGTCTGCAGAAGATGTGTGGGGTACCAAAATGAAGTTCTGGCTGTTATCCTTTAGTGTTGTCAAGGAATCATGTCGGCCATAGCCATATGCTTTTTTCACTTTCTCTTGGTCTCCTGTGTCCTTGCTGTTCAGAGGTAGCCATCAACGTCTGAATTACCCACATGCATTTTCTAGACCAGACCTGGAGAGCAAAGGCTTGTGTCAGTTGCTGACTGTGCCTATGGCCCAGTTCTGCTCACCTTCCCCTGCCCGCTGAGGTCTGCACGCGCCCACCTCGTGCTCCCGTTGCTCCCACTTGCTAATGTCCCTTCTTGTCCCTTGGCCTTGCCAGCTGTTTCCTCAGTGGCTCTTCGTGTTGATTTCTACTCCCTCTGGAGGGCCACCTGCTTGTCCGTGTGTCCTCTCGCATTGCAGGTCATCATTAGCCTCCTGAGTGATCCAGGCTCTGCTCCCGCTGCATCCCCCATCCTCCTTCTGCACAAGGCTATTTCTGCCTCACCTTTCAGACTGTAGAGCACTTCAGGGACATCCAGCCTTCAGAACCTGTTTCCTGACAAGTACCAACAGGAACAACCATTCCCCTCAACGGGTGGAAATCTGCCCTTTGAAGCGTGGTTCATTTTCCTGGAGCAGAGGGATTCCTTCCCCGATGGCTGGTGTCCCTGGTCAGACGCTTGGTGCTGGGCAGGTTACCCATCCTCTACTGGGGTAGGAAGGATCCTGGATGTCACTCTGGGCAGGAGTGTGAGGACATATGTGCTGCTTCATGGGGTTAGTGATGGCAGGGGGCAGGTGCATGGTGGGGATGCCTAAGGAGGTTCAGACTGAATCAAGGGTTTCATGTCTGTCAAGGCTTTTGGCTGTTGCAGTGAAGTGTGTGACATTAGGGCACTGGAAGGGATCCAGCTGCAGGGGAAGAAGTGTACTGCCTGGACAACACACGCGATCACTAAGGATGGGGGTGGAGGCCACTGTCCTTTGCGGTGGAGGACCTGGGTGCAGGTTGAGATGATGGCATGAAAACCTGCTGCCCGATAAGGGAAGTGTGGTGATGCCCCTGTTCCAGCGTAAGGGAGTGCAGCCCCATGAGCACCGGCTGGCAGGAAGCGGGCAGTCGTGGAGATGCCTGTGGCTGCAGAGAGGTGTTTCATCCTGTTTCAGTGGAGGCCACCTGCTGCTGCAATGGCTCCTCACGGACTTGGTTTGCACTGGGTGAGGCCAGTCTGGGTGACACGTCTACCAGAGCAGGAGAAGGCAGGCTCATTTTGGCTGAAGTGCAGAGAAAAGGCTGAGTGCACAGAGTGGGGTGGAGTGGAGTGTTGTGTCCAGCGCTGTGAACGTAGCTTTGGGGGTCGCAGGGCAGGCTGTCGGTACTGGAAGGTTCCTTGAGGGTCCAAGTCAGGAGGGTGTGCAATGGCAGCAGATGCTCACTGGGGCTGGTGCACTCCCAGAGCCCCTGTCTTTGGTGGAGAGAGCATGGGAGAGAGCAGTCCAGTGTCTTCTGGCTCCAGACGGAGAGCTGCAGCTGTGAACTGGGAGGAGGAGGAGCAGCTGGAGGGGTTCAGCTTGAGGCTGTGGCACTTTGCCCTGCTTGTTTCCCTGGGAAGTTTCTCTGGAGCTTGGGTGAGCTCTGGTTGTGGAGGCTGTCGCTGCGGCACTGCCCACCTGGGCATGAGGGGGCCCAAGAGAATGGGGTCTCAAGCACCGAGGGGAGGCTTGGGAGTCCTGGAGATAGGGGTGATGATAAGGCCTGTGCCCCTGAGCAGTGCCTGGGCACAAGGTGGGAATAGAGGGACTTTTGCATGTGTCACGGTGAGTGGTCAGAGTCATGAGGAGGAGACACCTGTCACAAGCTTCTTGTCAGATCTCAAAAAATATTCCTCATCCTATTTTACCTCTGACAGGAACATGCCAAAGGCCTGGTAGGTGGGACCCAAGACTCCAGATGGCACCATTCCATGAGAATTACACAAAGAATGAAGAAGTGACGCTGAGCTGCAACGATGGTCTCCAGCCATCCTTCACCCATGTCAAATGTGCAGGGGGAGCTCAGCCACGGAATTATTCTGGGTCTCTAAACAGTGATGAGTGGCTGGGGAGGAAAAACAGTGATGCCTGGATCCACATTGAGGGGAACATAGTTTGTATTGGTAAGCAGGTTATGAAGATTTGCCTCTTATGGAGACCTGTGGTCAAATCCTGTCCCATTCATCCATCTCTGACCTTCCACCATCACCACTGTGGCCTGGGATGCACTTCTGATGCCTGATCAGGGCCTCTCAGATCCCCCTGAGACCACTCCCCCAGTGAATTCTGGCACAGCTTCATCCATCCCCTGCCTGGGCAGACCCCAGACCAAGCTGACACTCACAAGGAGAGCCCCCTTCCAACAAGCTTTGTGGAGGGTCCATGTCCTGGCAGACAGATGTGTAACCTTCACTCTCCCTTCAGTCACTGAAGGCGTTGCTGGGATTGCTTGTATACCAACACCTACCCCTGCCCCACCTCCTTGACATCTCCCATTCCAATTAACACCACTTTCACCTCTGCCAGAAACGTGCAAAAGGCCCCAGTGGGACCCAAGACTCCAGATGGTACCAGACCAGGAGAATTACAAGAAGAATGAAGAAGTGATGCTGAGCTGCCCTAAGGATTTCCAGATCTCCTTCACCCATGTCAAGTGTGTAGGAAAATTCCCGTTCATCAGCAACGGGAAAGCAGTACACAGAGAAGCTTGGAATGGAAGGGACAGCAGAGGTGACTGGATCCGTATTCAGTCCAATGTGGAGTGCATCGGTAAGGGAGGCATCAGGAGGTTTCCTGGCTGCCCAGCTCTGCCCTCCCTGAGCAGGGGAAGGTGGGCTGTGTGGGCACAGGGGGTTTGGGGCTCTGCCTGCCTGGGGAAATGGCAGGTGCTGGTGAGGGCAGTGTTGACTCAGCCCCTGAGCCTGCCCTGTGCTTGCCTCAGTGCTTTTGGTGAATCTGTGGGGCTGGGGCTGGTGTCAGCATCAGTCTCTCAGGGTTCTGGCAGGAAGGGGCTTTGGGATAGGGGTGCTGGTAGTGGCCAGAGCTGCCCGTGCCAGGCCAAGACAGGGCACCCAGTGTGCAGGACTGCAGCCTGCAATTCATGGGTGGGTGGGAGGTTCCCGGTGTAGGAACACGGGTGACATGGGACACGCTGAGAGCTTCTGGCAAAACCATTGCCGAGGGGTGGTGGGCTACAGTGCTGGAGGTCAGACTGGCATGTGTGGTAAAGGTGGCCAAAAGCATCATGTCAGGTTCTGGGGGATCACAGGTCTCTGTCCTCTGTGTCCTCTCAGGCTGTGCAGGCAGGGAAAAGGCCTGGCCTTGTCCCCATGTGCTGGTCTCCCCTCCTGGTCCCTGCTGCATGCTGTCACTGCAGCAGCCAGCTTTTGGGCTCGGGCTCTATTGCTTCTCAAAAGGCTTCAGGGTGCTGTGGTCCCCACAGAGTCCACCAGCCTCTCTGCAAGCTTTGTACAAGCCTCTCATGGTTGCCCCGAGTCCCTGAAGTTCTGGCTCCTCCTGGCCTTTCCCAGGAGATGTGGGGGAAACAGCGCAGGGCCCTTCTTGCCCTCATCCCCTTGATGGGTGTGGAAGGGCTGTTCTGTATGGTGTCCTGGAGCTACATCCCTCACCATGCTGTGCCAGGGATCCCCTGCTTCATCCCCTGTATGCCCTGTGGGGGCATCCTCTGCCCTGCTAACACCTTCCCATCTTGGTGCAGAGAAATGCCAGAAGCCCCAGTGGGACCCCAGGTCTATCTTTGACCCAGATCGGGGGACCTTCAACCGAAATGAAGCGGTGAAGGTGAGGTGTCCTGAGGGGCACTGGCCTCCTCCCATGGAGATCAAATGTGCAAAACTGAACCCAAGGCCAGGCTCCCTGATTCCTCGCAGCGGCTGGATTGGGAAGAACGGCACGGGCCGCTGGCATCCTGTGGAGGGGAACTTGACCTGTGTGGGTGAGTGAGAGGACCAGCCACTTTCCCAATGCTCGCAGCCTGTTCTCACCAGGCAGAGATAGCGGTGCCACATGTGTCTCACAGCGTTGGTGCCCTGTGAGAGGGGTGGTCAGGGCATGGCGTGGACATTCACTCCATAGAAAACCACTGCTGATGCATCCCAGGTTTGTGTCCGTGCTGTTGGTAGCTGGGCCAACCAGCAGAGCACCGAGGGGACAAGTCCTCACTGCTGCACATAGGGTCCTAGTCAGCGTGCCCAGACCAGCCAGCCAGGTCTGCCTGGAGAAGAGCACGAGAAGCCTCAAGTACTTGCCATTACCCTGCCAGAGTCCCTGCATCACCCAGAGTACCCCTGGGAATGGTCCAGGGCCAGAGGAAGGTGCAGACAGTGCCTGAGTGTTGCCTGGGAGAAGTCAGGATGGTTTTGTGTGGACAGGCTGGTGAGGGAATGGTGGGGATGATGGAGGTTGGCTGCAAGGCTGGGAGGGGAAGAGAAGGGAGTGACCCTCTCACAATGTTTCCTTCACAGATATCCTCCAAGTTGTCTCTGAGAGCTTGGAGATTTCCAGCAACAGCATCACACTGAATTGGACCTGCAGGCTCCCTGATGCCTGTGAGCATGTTCGGGCCAGGTGCCGGCTGGAAGCGCATTCCTCGCCTCCCTGTGAGGCTGAGGAGGTGAAGGGAGAGGAGATGCTTCAAGGCCAGGAGGGAACATTCACCTGTCCCCCTCTGCAGCCCTTCACTGTCTACAGTGTCACCATCTCCCTGCCCCCCAGCACGGTCCTGTACACTCGGCTCCTCACAACAAAGGAAACAGGTACGTGTCCTCCTACATGTAATGTAAGGTGCCCTTTGCCCAATAGCTCAGCTTGATCCTCTGCTCCCTGCAGTGATATTCCTGGCATCAGGGCTCCAGAGATCCTGTGGGGCTCTGGGGAAGGGGCTGTGCAGAGCCCTGGAGCACAGCATGCCCCCTCCTCACTCTCCTCTTCCTCACCACACCATTGCTGGCATTGCTGCAGCACATGCAGCCTTTGTGGGAGACAAATCCTCACCAGCTCCACGTGTGACTTCATCCTCCTTCCAGTGCCGGACAAACCAGAGAAGCTGTGGCTGGATCCCAACACAGGGTCCCTCTCGTGGAAGCCGCTGCCCTCCTGCAAAGGGAAGATCATTGGATACCAGGTACCAGGGGACCATGGACTCCCCACGGTCCTCCTCACCTTGCCAGGTTCCTCCCTGCCTGGAGCTCTGTGCAGGCAGTCTGGGGAGAGGTGTGAGCCCTCCATGGCCAGGGCACACCAGCTCTACACTGCTGGTGTTTCTGGTGGGTTGAGGTCCCCTCCTGTCCTCAGCCAGCAGTAGCAGCCCCTCTCCAAAGAGCTGCCCTGTGCAGGAGGGGAGGTGGGTGCTGCTCCCCACCAGATCCCTGTCCTTCCTCTAGCTGAACATCACAACCCGGAGAGCGCACGATGGCAGCTTCCTTGAGTTCAAGCAGGTGATGGTGAACCAGTCTGTCACTCAGTACACACCACCTCGTCAGACACCTGGAAGCAAATACATGGTGACAGTGCAGGGCCTCACAGCGGCTGGTGCTGGGGCTGCATCAATCCTGGAATTTCAGACCTACGTCTCGGGTAATGGTTGTTGTGCCTTTGATCTGGCTGAGGAGTGAGTGCTGAGTCTGGAGCAGCTTCCAGAGCTGTGTGTGCACCCAGCCTGTCCCACCAAAAGCAGGGCAGGAAGCATGGGCACCCTGAAAGCCTGACTCAGCAGTGGGGGATATGGGGTTGGTTGAGTCCTGTTTCCAGGTGGTGCATCACTTGGTCCCCAGAGCAGCTTCATGGATTCAGCTCCTGGTTGTGATTTTGAGAGCAGAGCTGGCCCCTCTGCTCTTCCACTAAAGAAGAGGATACCCATCCCTGTATTTGGGTGCATGAGGGGCTCGAGGTCTGACAGCAGTAGGGCTTCTGAGCCTGGGTCTGTGTGTCCTCTTGCTGTGTGCAGCCATGTTGAGCAGGCTTCCTGACCCTCTGGTTTATATGGGAGATGGGACAAGCCCCTGTGCTCCAGAGCCAGCCTCCCTCTGCCCCGCCCAGCAAACATGAGGGCAAGGGAAGACTGTGCCTCGCTGCCTGACCCTGCAGCATACAGGATGGCAGAGCCTGGACACGCATGTCTACAGATGGTGCACACACCCAGTGCCATGGTTGGGGCCATGGCTGGTACATGGTAGAGACTGAGACCCACTCCCGGCTGTGTGTTAGTTGCAGGGCGGCGTCTGGGCTCATGGACAGGCATGGTGGTCACAGTGGTGGTATTGGTGTTGTTGGTGGTCGCCCTGTCTGCAGGGATCCTGTGGTTTGTGTTGTCCAGGTGAGGAGGCGGGAGTCTTGGGGTTGCTACTCTACCTCAGGCCATGCTGTGCTTTGGGGTGTCTGGGGATGGAGAGGATATTCTCCTCACTGCTTTCACTCTTCTCTCTATGCCAAGGACACAGCTTGGCTGTAGGGCTGCTGTCTGGTGCTCATGAGTATCTTCCTTGGGATGGGGCAGGGATGTGCGCTCAGAGATCCCATCTCTTGCTGCTGTTCTGTCACTGCCACCACTGCTGTCCATCTGCTCATGAGAGGCCCAGAGGGTGGTTGTGCAGAGCTCTCCATGTCTCTGCCTCTGAGTTCTTCAGAGCCCTGGGCCACCTCAACCTCTCTCCCAACTCCCAGGACTGCCCTTTGCCTTCCCAGGAGAAGGAAGGCCTTGCCCAGCAAACCCGAAGAGGACCATTACACAGGTAGGGTTCCCATCACAGAGAGGGGTGTAGAGCTGTGGTGGGAGCTGGGAAAGGAGCAGGTCTGTTGCAGGAGGGCATGTTTCCATCCCGGGGTGGCTGCAGACAGCCCATCTGGTTCTGACTGACCTGCCAGAGCAGCATGTCCCACATCTGTTTCTGTCATCCCGTCCAGAGCTCCAGCCCTATGAGAACGTGGATAATTACTGTGTGGTCAAGGGCACGCTTCTGGCAGAGGAAGACGCAGGTAGGACGCAGAGAGGCCTGCCTGTTCCCACACATGGCAGGGAGAGGCTGGAGAGGCAGCTGTGGTGGCGTGAGCTTCCCGGGCTCTCCAGAACATGCAGCAGCCTCTGCCCTGGGTGCTATTGGTCTCTGCAGGTAAAGGTGGCCAGGCTGGAGAGATGTTGCCTCAGACCCTGCCGGTCCTGGAGTCCTCAGGAGACAGTGAGAGCAGTGATGGAAAGGAGAAGATGAGGTTGAAGTCCCCGGCTCAGTGCTGACGGCCCCTTCTCCAGGCTTGGTTTTCCTGGGGTGGAAGCAGGACCTTGTATAGCTTGTGCTGGGTTATTGCTCCTCTCATCAAGCTCCAGCATCTTCTGTCACAGAGCAGGATGAGCCCAAAGCCTGAGGGGACCTGCTTGTGCCAGCAAGGATGTATTCTGATAGTCCTCCAGTGCTCCGGCAAAGTTGTATCACCCTCCTCCTGATGCCTGCAGGTGCCCTCTGAGACCAAAGCAGCTCGCTGGGTCCCAGTCCCTCTTTTCCCACTCTGTAGCCCCACATCCTTCTAGACCCTGGCCTCTGCTTGAGTTTGGCCTAACCGCGCTGCCCTTGCACGTGCTGCTGTGTCCCAACAACCAATAAATTGTTCTGGTTTGCAGCAGCTGCCTGTCCCACGACGGCTCCCGCCTTGTTGTGGTTCCTCCCTGTTCTGTGTGTGAAAGCCCTGTACCTGTGGAGGAGCTTGGACCAGGTTTCTCCTGCCCCTGGCAGCCCTGAGGAAGCACATCTGAGAAGCCGCGTACTCCCCGTGCAATGTTTTGAGTTCCTACTTTCCCTCCTCCCCACCCTGCAGGCAGCATGGTCTCAACCAGGTCTAGCTGGACCTCTGTGTTGGTCTGTGACCTGCTCTGTTGGTCTCAGTGCTCTTCTCCTATGTTGTGAGGTGCATTTGGGCCTGTCCTTCTTGGGAAGACCCCATTCTGTGTCCTTTGGCATCTGCTCTATCCCGGCTGCTGCCGCCCCGGTGCAGCCTCCATCAGCCACTGCCTCTCTGGCTTTCTGGGATGC
Source organism: Numenius arquata (assembly GCF_964106895.1). Classification (NCBI taxonomy): domain Eukaryota; kingdom Metazoa; phylum Chordata; class Aves; order Charadriiformes; family Scolopacidae; genus Numenius; species Numenius arquata. The sequence continues at coordinate 11,570,613 of NC_133616.1, read as the reverse complement.
TGGTGCCCAGTGCAGCCTGTGTGCTGCTGAGGGACAGCCCGAAGGCTCTCCTTGGTGAGGAGCACACTGTTAGAAGATGGAGAAATTGACCACACTCTTCTCCACCTCTGTCTTTCACCTGGGATGCTTCCCTTTCTTCTCCTGCCCTTGGGCACATGGGTTCTCCTGAGTTCCCTGGACTCAGGGATGATAAGCTGGTTGTGGGATGTGCTTTTTACAACCCTGAACACAGAGTCACTGTGGTCTTTGCTTCAGTATCATCTCCCTCCCCTGCCAAACCTCTAGCCAATCGTGTGACCTTCTGACTCCGACACTTTGTTTTCTTTGCCTGGATATTTTGTCTTTCCAGTGCTGTACTTCCCCTTCTGTCCACAGCTCAGTTTGTTCTCCTCTTTCTACTAGCTCGTCATTTGCCTGAGGCCGCTCTAGCAACGCTCTGTCACAGCCGGAGTGTGCCACCTCTTTCACTCTTACTCTGCTGCTTCCTTTCATAGCTGATTCCTATCAATCTTAACAATTGTGTTGTTCCTGAGTATTCTCCAGGACATCAGTGCCCTCATCCTGTCTCAGAGATTTGGGCAGCTGCTTCAGCACTGCACCTTCGAGTCCATTTGGGAATCGCAGTTTTGGGATTCTGGGATACAGCATCACTGCACACGTGAGGCTGTCCTGCCCAGCTAACAGAGGACAGACTGGCTGGAGTGTCTTTCAGTGGGACAGGACAACAAAGTTATCAAATCTGGGAGCACGGAGGTGCAGGAACAGCCTCCATTGGCAGGAGAATGTCCAGGGGAGGTTTGGGGATGTCTCTTTGCAGGATTATATGTGAAGGCAGTATGATCCAGCTGGGACCAGGCTGGGCTTGTCTACTGCAGGATCCTGAGAAGCCTTGGAGCTTGAACACAGCGTCTCCATGCACTGAGAGCAGAAAGCAGTGGCTCTGACACTGACGGAGGTTTCTCCTCCGACAAGGAAGCCTCTTGAACCAGATGCCGTGGCTATTTGATTTCTGTGCTTGCACCTCTTGCAGGCAGTCGCAGAGATGTGTGCTGAGGGGGAGTGTGTGAGGCTGAGACCTCGGTCCTGCCCTGGCAATTAATGCAGCACGGCCCCACGAGTGCAGGGTTGAGGCATTGTCCTGGTTGCACACTTCTGCTAGGTGCCCAGGGACAGAAGGTGGCAGCTGGACAGCTGCCAGCTCCTTTGGTAGCTCGATTGGGGTTGTGATCTTTTCTCCTTGGGAATGCCACAAGCCTCCTGGGTTCACGAGTCACCTCCAAAATCTGCAAGTTGTGGCTTTCCTGCACTTGCCATGCATGGAGTTAGGATGCATCTCCTGCACATCTTCTGAGTCCTCGAGAGAACCACCCTTTCTGACAGCCAGAATGGGCAGGGGAAGGTGGGTTGTTTGTGCGCAGGTTTTGGGCTCTGCCTGCCTGGGGAAATGGTAGGTGCTGCTGAGGGCGGTGTTGAGACAGCCCTTGAGCCTGCCCTGTGCTTGCCCTGGGGCTACAGGGGACCCTGTGTGGGGCTGGGGCTGGTGCCAGCCTCAGTCCCTGAGAGTCCCAGCAAGAAGGGACTTTGGGGTCAGAGGGGTGGCAGTGGCCAGAGCTGCCCACGCCAGGGCAGAGTGCCTGGCGTGCGGGGCCCTATCCTGCAACCCACAGGTTGGTGCGAGGTTCTTGGTGTAGGTGCGTGAGTCACACTGGGTTCCGTGCGGCCTTCTGGCAAAAACATGTGCTGAGGGGCAGTGGGGTACAGAGGTGGAGGTCTGATAGGCGATATGAGGAGTTTGCAGGAATCCCAGGCCACAGCAGAAAGACAGGAGGGCCAGTGAAGTATCCTGACTTGTGAGCCATGAAACGCAACCTCAGAGCCATCAGGTCACGCAGGCAGGGCTTGGTTCTCAGTCTTTGGTGTAGCTCCAGCAGGATCTTACCCCAGGGTCCCTGAATGAAATAATCCCAGAATGGATAATACCCACTCTGCAATGGATGTACGCTGGGAGCTTGTGGACAGAAAGCTCTCGGGCTGCTGAACTTGGGTCTGTCCCAAGTCTGTCTGTCTTGGACACATGTGCCTACCGACATGAGGTCAGCACAGTTCTCAGGGAATGTAGGCAGGGAGAGAGAGCTTTCTGGCAAACTGCCTGTGCCCATGCTCCCCGTGCCAGGAGAGCTGCATGCCAGCCTGCTGCCTGCATCTTGGTGAAGGCAGGGTGAGGGAGGAGGATGGACCACAGCAGGATAAGACTATAAGCAATTAATAAGAATGAATCCGGAGCCCTTCAGCATGAGGAACTGAAAGAGAGAGAGACGCCATATAAACCACAGGGTTGAAGGAGAAGCTGCAACAGCACAGGGAGCCAAGACTCATGGAAGCTTGAAGCCATGCAACAGTGTGCGAGCTGGAAATGGACTTAAGAGAAGAGGTTGGTGGTGATGTCTTCCGGGACAGGAGACTGGGGGAGTGTGAGTGAGCCATCCTTGGGGTTATGGCCCAAAACCAGGAGCACCCAGGGAATTCCCTCCCATACCCGAAGACCGAACGTGACCTAGCCAGGGACAGGAAGAAGTCTTCTCCATCCAGCTGCAGGAAGACCCTCTTAGTCCCAGTGCTGTGTGCACTGTCCATCTCAAGGCACTTCACATCCTAGAAGGTACTGAGAAAGTGGAACTCAGAGCAGGGTAGCAGAAAGCTTTGGAGGAGACTGGAAAAAACCTACATCTGGCTGGTTCAGGAGCTTATCAGATATGAGAGGTCTATAGTGGCTGGATCAGTGGCCGGATTGTTGAGGATGGGTCAGTTCAAGGGAATAAGTAGAGAGAGCACAAGGCAAAAGGGATGCATGCTGAGAACACCCCGGGATGGGCTTGGGCAGGTGAAGCTGTGGTGTTTTTCTCAACATGTACCACTGGATCTGGAGGGAGAGAGGAGTGAAGTGGAGCTGAGAAGGTTTTGGAGGTGTTTGTGGGAGCAGGGGCCTGAGGTAGCCAGCAAAAAGGCTGGACTGAGGCACCCAGGAGACCCCATCGAGGCTGGATCTGGTGCTGTTTGTGGGCAGATGGGCAAGGAGAAGTCCTGTGGCCAGTGGGATGCTCTCTATCTGAAGAGGAAGCTTTTTTGCACCACATGTGATTTCCCTACGTGGCTGTTTCATTTCTGTGTTGGCACCTCTCCTGCGCTGGGTTGAACTGATACCTCTCCCGAGAGGCTCAGACTGAGTCCTGCCTGGGGACTTTTGTGCCAGGATGGCCCCGCGAGGGCTGGCTCTGTCCTTTCTCCTGGTCCTTGCCCCTCAGCTGCCTGCATGGATACAGAAGGACCCTGGTCCCAAGAACCAGGGGGGAGCCGAGGAAGCAGGTAAGGATGGGTCGTGCCTCTGTCTTGCAGAAAAGGTTTTGCTGCTCCTCTCCCTGCCTGTTTGCTGTGCAGCTTTACCCTGTTCATTGGGGTGCTGGGGAGGGCTGAAGCAGGTCCTGAGACACTTAGGCATCCGCTGGGTCATGGTGGGGGGAAGCCTTGGTGTGCTGGGAAAGTCTCCATGAGCATGAGAGCTGCACTGTCCCTTTGGGGAGTGGGCAGTGTCCCTGGGAGCAGGAGGTGGCCGGTTCTTGTTGCACAGTGGACAGATGAAGCCATGGTACGTGGTCTTCCTGGGACAATCAGAGCAGATCCCTGTCTCAGGGGAAGATGGTGGTGATGCTCAGCAAAGGCATGGGGAGCTGTAAGATAATCCCTGTGTTAGCTGGAGCATCTGCTCTCTCCCACATGGTCGGTAGAGCTGTAGTTTGGTGGGATTGTTCTTTAACAGTGTTGTTCTGTTCTTTTTCCATGCCAGGAGGAGTACAGGCACCTCCTGGGTTTCTGCTGGGCTCTTTGTGTGGAAACTGTCTGCTGTGTCCTGGGGTTGCTGGTACTTGTTGAGGCCATATAATCATAGAATCATAGAATGTGTTGAGTAGGAATGGACCTTAAAGATCATCGAGTTCCAACCTCCCTGCCATAGGCAGGGACACCTCCCACTAAAGCAGGTTGCTCAAAGACCCATCCAACCTGGTCTTGGGGCACAGCATTTGGGCTGCTCTTTGCAGCAGGGTCTAGGGGGGCCTGAGGTGTGAGTCATTCCCTCTGGAGGGAAATGGGAGCAGAAGTGGCTTACCAAGACATTGGATGGGTCATGAGTCATGTTACCCATCGCTGGTGGCTGGAGGGAGGCTGCCCTTCCAGCAATGCCCTCTGCTACCCAGGGCAGGATGGAGCCTGTTCCCTTCATCCCAACAGCAGCTCCTGGCCCTTTCTCCTGTTCCCCACAGCCCATCCCGAGAAGGCCTGTCCATAGTCATGGCTCTGCCCTCCTTGTCCTGAGGAGTCCCAGCTGGGGGAGGCTGTGATTGGCTCGGTAAAGGCATTGGCTCTGAGGGGCTGGGGGAGAGTCCTTGGATCTGTGTCTGCAGAAGATGTGTGGGGTACCAAAATGAAGTTCTGGCTGTTATCCTTTAGTGTTGTCAAGGAATCATGTCGGCCATAGCCATATGCTTTTTTCACTTTCTCTTTGTCTCCTGTGTCCTTGCTGTTCAGAGGTAGCCATCAACGTCTGAATTACCCACATGCATTTTCTAGACCAGACCTGGAGAGCAAAGGCTTGTGTCAGTTGCTGACTGTGCCTATGGCCCAGTTCTGCTCACCTTCCCCTGCCCGCTGAGGTCTGCACGCGCCCACCTCGTGCTCCCGTTGCTCCCACTTGCTAATGTCCCTTCTTGTCCCTTGGCCTTGCCAGCTGTTTCCTCAGTGGCTCTTTGTGTTGATTTCTACTCCCTCTGGAGGGCCACCTGCTTGTCCGTGTGTCCTCTCGCATTGCAGGTCATCATTAGCCTCCTGAGTGATCCAGGCTCTGCTCCCGCTGCATCCCCCATCCTCCTTCTGCACAAGGCTATTTCTGCCTCACCTGTCAGGGAGAGGTTCATCTGCAAGGGAAGAAGTGTACTGCCTGGACAACACACATGATCACTAAGGATGGGGGTGGAGGCCACTGTCCTTTGCGGTGGAGGACCTGGGTGCAGGTTGAGATGATGGCATGAAAACCTGCTGCCTGATAAGGGAAGTGTGGTGATGCCCCTGTTCCAGCGTAAGCACCGGCTGGCAGGAAGCGGGCAGTCGTGGAGATGCCTGTGGCTGCAGAGAGGTGTTTCATCCTGTTTCAGTGGAGGCCACCTGCTGCTGCGATGACTCCTCACGGACTTGGTTTGCACTGGGTGAGGCCAGTCTGGGTGGCATGTCTACCAGAGCAGGAGAAGGCAGGCTCATTTTGGCTGAAGTGCAGAGAAAAGGCTGGGTGCACAGAGTGGGGTGGAGTGGAGTGTTGTGTCCAGCGCTGTGAACGTAGCTTTGGGGGTCGCAGGGCAGGCTGTTGGTACTGGAAGGTTCCTTGAGGGTCCAAGTCAGGAGGGTGTGCAATGGCAGCAGATGCCCACTGGGGCTGGTGCACTCCCAGACCCCCTGTCTTTGGTGGAGAGAGCATGGGAGAGAGCAGTCCAGTGTCTTCTGGCTCCAGATGGAGAGGTGCAGCTGTGAACTGGGAGGAGGAGGAGCAGCTGGAGGGGTTCAGCTTGAGGCTGTGGCACTTTGCCCTGCTTGTTTCCCTGGGAAGTTTCTCTGGAGCTTGGGTGAGCTCTGGTTGTGGAGGCTGTCGCTGCGGCACTGCCCACCTGGGCATGAGGGGGCCCAAGAGAATGGGGTCTCAAGCACCGAGGGGAGGCTTGGGAGTCCTGGAGATAGGGGTGATGATAAGGCCTGTGCCCCTGAGCAGTGCCTGGGCACAAGGTTGAAATAACCGGACTCTCGCGTGTGTCAGGGAGTTGAGGTGCGGAAACAGACTCTACAACTCCCAAAGAGTTATAAAGCAGGCATGTTTATTGTGGCACCAGGTGCAAGGGGGATCGCTCCTCCAAACTTGCACACCGGCTCGTAAAACAAGTGTCTATTTATGATAAAAAGCTTACATATTCATTAATATGGGCTGGGTTATTATAATTAATTCTAAGAAAAGGCGTTACTATTCTAATTATTTCTAGGAACTCATTATCATAAGTCTCCTCCCCTTGCCGCATGTGTACTGCTGTCCGGTGGTTGTGGGCCGGGGTCTTCTGGAGGAAGGCTCACAGTCTTCTTCACCGTGTACCTTTACCTTTGGCTTAGAATGTTGAGCTGGCTGGACCCCAAGCCGTGAAACTGGTCCTGACCAGATGGACACTTTACCCAGACAATCGGGTTCTTCCTTAGTGTGCAGGCTGTTCCTACTATCTTATACATTGTGCTTACAACACAAGGCCAGGTCCTTGTCTTGGAATGCTGGGCTCTGAGCTCTGTTTTTTGTCAAGCTGTACTAAATCTACACTAACGATGTTTAACCATTCTTTCTCCGAATCAGAGTGGTCAGAGTCATGAGGAGGAGAGAGCTGTGCCAAACTTCCTCTTCTGCAAGCTAAATAAGCCATATTCGCTCAACCTCTCACTGTATCCCTATCCTGTTGGGATAGAAAAACTCCTCTTTTCAGCAGTTTTGTGACCCACAGATACCCTGGCAAAGTCTAGGATGGGGAAGTGCTCCCCTTTTGCACGCCCAGTAGCATTCCCTGACATCCCTTACAAGGGTCAGCTCTGGCTGAGCTTGGGCTTTCCCAGAGCCTTCTCTGCACACAGACACAGTGCTTCTCTTGATCTTTTGCAGCTTCTCTTTCCACCTCCTATTTACTGCCTCTTGTGCTGCAGCTCAGTTCCCTGTTTAGCCAAGCTGGACACTGGGTAGTTTAAAAAAGACTTTGTCCATTTTCTCACCCAGGGAGATGGCCGCACTTGCACCATGGTGTCTTCCTTACTGGTCTCTCTCTTGGTCCTGGCTCAGATGCTCCAATTAGTCCCTCTCCTGTCGCCTGTTGCACAGGAAAGCTCTAAACAAACAAGCTAAGCATGCCACTGCCTTACTGGGGTGATGTCCTTGGAGTTGCAGACCCACAGTAGCCCCATTCCCAGAGTGCTGACATCTTTCTCCCCTCTGCCAGTGTCCCAGTGAGACACAGGCTCCACTTTTCCACAGAATAGAGAGTTTCTTCAATGAAAAACTGACAAAGAGCTCTTTAATCTTTCCTCCAATGCCTAAGCATCCCCTGTCCCTGAGAAGGAATCTCACACTTTTTACCCTGATAGGGAAGTGCCCAAAACCCCAGTGGGATGGAAGACTCCAGTTTGTTCCAAACAAAACCAGTTATGAAGAGAATGAAGAACTGACGCTGAACTGCTCTGGAGATCTGGAGCCATCCTATACCAAGGTCAAATGTGCAAGGGAATTTCTGGGAATCAGTTCTGGAGAAGCAGTTTATGGAGATGCCTGGTGGGGCAGGAACAGCACAGGTGCCTGGACACACATTGAGAGAGCCGTCGAGTGTGTTGGTAAGTGAAGTAGCAGCAACTCTCCCATGTACCCGCTCTGCCTTCACCCTTGATAGCCACTTGTGACATTGTCCAGCTGAGCAGCAGGCACGCCACAGTCCCTCCTTGATGCTGTGTTGCCTGTGCAAAGTGTTGAAGAGGCCAGGCCAGGCAGGAGACAAGAGACAGTTTAGAGCCAGCTGGGCAAGCTGGCAGCTCCTGCAGTCTTTCCTGAGCAGGCCAGGCGTGGGGCCCTGCTGATGGGTGCCAGGGCCTGGGGCAGGATCTGGGACCAGCAATGAGGTGCCCACGGGAGTGCTATGGTCTTTGCTGCACCTCCAGGTGCCACTTGGGAGTGCACAAGTCTACATGTGCCCCTTGCTGCCCATGCAAGTGAGGGTCCTTGGGGACATCTTATGCAGCCCCAGGAGTTGGAGTGGAGGGGCCTGAAGGGAGCTCCGAGTGCCTGGGGTTGGCTCAGCCCTTGGCGCTGGGGCTGGAGGCTGTGGGAGATGCAGCTGGGGGAAGAGCAATGCCCTCCCTTGGGTGATGGGGACGTGGGCTGTCCCGGGCAGGCACAGAGCTGTGCTGAGTGTGGGGATGGCTGTGTGGAGGTAGCCTAGTACACAGGGGTGGTGGGCAGGGAGAGACAATGTGGGAAACTCCCTGCTGCGGGCTGTGGTAACACCCACTTTTGCCTCTGCCAGAAACGTGCAAAAAGCCCAGCTGGGACCCCAGACTCCAGCTGGCACCGAACCGGAAGAATTACAAGAAAAACGAAGAAGTGGTGCTGAGCTGCCCCAAGGATTTCCAGCCATCCTTCACCCGCTTGAAATGTTTGGGGGAAGACCAGACCATAACCAGCTGGAATCCTTTATACAGAGACCTATGGCTGGGAAGGGATGGCAGAGGTGACTGGATCCACATTCAGTCCAGGGTGGAGTGCATTGGTAAGGGAGACATCAGGAGGTCTCCTAGCTGCCCTGCTCTACCACAAACCGAATGATTGCTCATATGCCACCACCTACCCCTGCCCTACCTTGTTACCTCCTGCCCCAATTAACACCCACTCTCGCCTCTGCCAGAAACATGCAAAAGGCCCCAGTGGGACCCAAGACTCCAGATGGTACCAGACCAGGAGAATTACAAGAAGAACGAGGAAGTGATGCTGAGCTGCCCTAAGGATTTCCAGCCATCTTTCACCCATGTCAAATGTTCAAACGAAGTCCAGGCCATCAGAGGTGAGAAATCAGTATACAGAGAAGACTGGCGTGGAAGGGACAGCAGAGGTGACTGGATCCACATTCAAGTCAACGTTGAGTGCATCGGTAAGGGAGGCATCAGGAGGTCTCCCGGCTGCCCAGTTCTGCCCTTCCTGAGCAGGGGAAGGTGGGCTGTGCATGCACAGGGGCTCCAGGGGACCTTCTGTGGGGCCTGGGCTGGTGCCAGCATCAGTCCTGGAGGGTCACACAGGAATGGGTTCTGGGATCGAGGTGGGGGCAGTGGCCAGAGATGCCTGTGCGTGGCCAGGGCAGAGCTCACAGGATGCAGGGCTCCAGCCTGCAATTCACAAATGATTGGGAGGTTCCTGGTGTAGATGCATGGGTGACATGGTGCTCACTGGGGGCTTCTGGAAAGAACATGTGCCAAGGGGTGGTGGGCTACAGTGCTGGAGGTCAGACTGGCATGTGTGGCAATGTGGCCGAAACCATCATGCCAGGTTCTGAGGGATCGCAGGTCTCTGTCCCCTGTGTCCTCTCAGGCTGTGCAGGCAGGGAAAAGGCCTGGCCTTGTCCCCATGTGCTGGTCTCCCCTCCTGGTCCCTGCTGCATGCTGTCACTGCAGCAGCCAGCTTTTGGGCTCAGGCTCTGCTGCCTTCTCAGGAGGCCTCAGGGTGTTGTGGTCCTCTGTGAGGGAGGCCAGGGCCAGCTTGTGCTGGATTCAGAAGCCCAGTATGATGTGCTGAATGTCGGGAATGAAACTCGCCATGTGCACTGTGAGCCCTCAGGCTGGGCCACAGGGAGAAGGCTCGGGGCTGGTTGCCTGGAGCAGGGGGAGTGTGGAGACATGGGTGGGAGGAGAAGGGGATGCTTCTCCTCTGGATCCTTGAGCAGGTCCCACGGGGGCAGCTCCATGTGTGACCCAAGCTTTCTTGTGCCCTTCTAGCCTGTGCCAGCTGGTGCTGTCACACGATGCTAGGCAAGACCAATGGGTCTGTGAGGCCCCAGGCCAAAAATTAAGCCCTTCATCCTAGTGCAAGTTTGAGCACTGCATGGAGACATGAGTGCCTGGAGCTCTGGCTCCTCCTGGCCTTTCCCGGCAGATGTGGGGAAGCAGTGCAGGGCCCTTCTTGTCCTCATCCCCTTGATGAGGACGTGGTGTGGGAGGGCTGTTCTGTATGGTGTCCTGGAGCTCCACTCCTCACTGTGCTGTGCCAGGGAGGGGATCCCCTGTATGCCCTGTGGGGGCACCTTCTGCCCTGCTAACACCTTCCTATCTTGTCGGTACAGGGAAATGCCAGAAGCCCCAGTGGGACCCCAGGTTTATCTTTGACCCAGATCAGGGGACCTACAACCCAATGGAAGTGGTGAAAATGAGATGCACTGAAGGGTACTGGTCTTCTGCTACGGAGATGGTCTGCGTGAAGCTGTACCCAGGTCAAGACTCCCTGATTCCTCGCAGCGGCTGGATTGTGAAAGAAGACACAGGCCGCTGGAACCCGGTGGAGGGGAACTTGACCTGTGAGGGTGAGTGAGAGGACCAGCCACTTTCCCAATGCTCGCAGCCTGTTCTCACCAGGCAGAGATAGCGGTGCCACATGTGTCTCACAGTGTTGGTGCCCTGTGAGAGGGGTGGTCAGGGCATGGCGTGGACATTCACTCCATAGAAAACCACTGCTGATGCATCCCAGGTTTGTGTCCGTGCTGTTGGTAGCTGGGCCAACCAGCAGAGCACCGAGGGGACAAGTCCTCACTGCTGCACATAGGGTCCTAGTCAGCGTGCCCAGACCAGCCAGCCAGGTCTGCCTGGAGAAGAGCACGAGAAGCCTCAAGTACTTGCCATTACCCTGCCAGAGTCCCTGCATCACCCAGAGTACCCCTGGGAATGGTCCAGGGCCAGAGGAAGGTGCAGACAGTGCCTGAGTGTTGCCTGGGAGAATTCAAGATGGTTTTGTGTGGACAGGCTGGTGAGGGAATGGTGGGGATGATGGAGGTTGGCTGCAAGGCTGGGAGGGGAAGAGAAGGGAGTGACCCTCTCGCAATGTTTCCTTCGCAGGGGACTTCCAGATTGTCCCTGGGACCTTGGAGATTTCTAGCACCAGCATCACACTGAACTGGACCTGCAGGCTCCCTGATGCCTGCCAGTACATGCGGGCCACGTGCCGTCTGGCCTTGCCTTCCTCGCCTCCCTGTGAGGCTGAGGAGGTGAAGGGAGAGGAGATGCTTCAAGGCCAGGAGGGAACATTCACCTGTCCCCCTCTGCAGCCCTTCACTGTCTACAGTGTCACCATCTCCTTGCCCCCCAACACAGTCCTGTACACACAGCTTCTCACAACAAAGGAAACAGGTACGTGTCCTCTTTCATGAAATGTAAAGGTGCCCTTCATCCAAGCATCTGCTCCCTGCAGTGATGTTCCTGGGATCAGGGCTCCAGAGATCCTGTGGGGCTCTGGGGAAGGGGCTGTGCAGGGCCCAGCATGTCCCCTCCTCACTCTCCTCCTCACCACACCATTGCTGCTGCTGCTGTGGCACATGCAGCCTTTGTGGGGAGCAAACCCTGCTTGAGGGCGTCCCTTTGCAGCCTGTCCCATGGGCCAAGAGCTGCCTGCTCCCTGCTCTGTGCTCAGACCCTCCTTCTGGCTCCATGTGTGACCTGGTCCCCCTGTGCTTCCAGTGCCAGACAAACCGGAGAAGCTGTGGCTGGATCCCAACATGGGGTCTCTCACGTGGGAGCCGCTGCCCTCCTGCAAAGGGAAGATCATTGGATACCAGGTACCAGGGGACCATGGACTCCCCAGCGTCCTCCTCACCTTGCCAGGTTCCTCCCTGCCTGGAGCTCTGTGCAGGCAGTCTGGGGAGAGGTGTGAGCCCTCCATGGCCAGGGCACACCAGCTCTACACTGCTGGTGTTTCTGGTGGGTTGAGGTCCCCTCCTGTCCTCAGCCAGCAGTAGCAGCCCCTCTCCAAAGAGCTGCCCTGTGCAGAAGGGGAGGTGGGTGCTGCTCCCCACCAGATCCCTGTCCTTCCTCTAGCTGAACATCACGGCCCAGAGAGCACACGATGGCAGCTTCCTTGAGTTCAAGCAGGTGATGGTGAACCAGTCTGTCACTCAGTACACACCACCTCGTCAGGCACCTGGAAGCAAATACATGGTGACAGTGCAGGGCCTCACAGCGGCTGGCGCTGGGGCTGCATCAATCCTGGAATTTCAGACCTACGTCTCGGGTAATGGTGCACACACCCAATGCCGTGGTTGGGGCCATGGCTGGCACATGGTACAGACTGGGACCCACTCCCGGCTATATGTTAGTTGCAGGGCAGCCTCTGGGCTTGTGGCCAGGGACGGTGGTCACGGTGGTCGTGGTGGTGGTGGTGCTGGTCGCCCTGTCTGCAGGGATCCTGTGGTTTGTGCTGTCCAGGTGAGTAGGCAGGAAGCTTGGGGCTGTAGGTTTGCCTCAGGCCATGCTGTGCTTTGGGGTATCTGGGGATGGAGAGGGGGTTCTTCTCACTGCTCCCACCTTTCTCTGGGTGCCCAGGACACAGCTGGCGGTGTCATTGTGTCTTAGTTGTAGGGCTGCTGGCTGTGGCTCATGACCATCTTCCTTGATGGCTAGGTCAGGGTCCATATGCACTCAGAGACCCCATCCCTTGTTGCTGTTGCTGCCACCACTGCTGTTTCTCTGGGATGCTCGTGAGAGGCCCAGAGGAAGGGTGTGCAGAGCTCTTCATGCCTCTGCTGCTGGGTTCAGCAGAGCCCTGGGACACCTCATCCTCTCTCACAACTCTCAGGACTGCCCTTTGCCTTTCCAGGAGAAGGAAGGCCTTGCCCAGCAAAGTTGAAGAGGACCACTACACAGGTATGGTTGCCATCACAGAGACAGCTCTAGGGCTGGGGAGAGAGCCAGGAGAGGGGCAGGTCTGTGCTTGGAGAGCCTGGCTATCAGGAAGAACATCTGCATGTCCTCTTGCCATCCTGTGGTGACTGTAGGCAGCCCAGCTGGCTCTGGCTGACCTGACAGAGCAGCGTGTCCCACACCTGCTCTCCCCAGATAAGAACCTCCTCCAGCTGCCTCTTCCAGCAGCTCTGGGGTCCACCTCCGGCTGGGGTCCACCCGTGGTGCCAGTGAGGGTTGGGAGCTGCCATTCGTGCTTGCTCCCTTACAAACAGACCTCTGCCCAACCCTGCGGCCCTTCGGGTGTGTCCCAGGGTGTCCTGCAGTCCCCAGGTGCTGCCCTGCTCCTTCTCCAGTCACCCCTGGGCTCTCAGCCTGTTTCTGTCATCCCGTCCAGAGCTCCAGCCCTATGAGAACGTGGATAATTACTGTGTGGTCAAGGGCACGCTTCTGGCAGAGGAAGACGCAGGTAGGACACAGAGAGGCCTGCCTGTTCCCACACATGGCAGGGAGAGGCTGGAGAGGCAGCTGTGGTGGCGTGAGCTTCCCGGGCTCTCCAGAACATGCAGCAGCCTCTGCCCTGGGTGCTATTGGTCTCTGCAGGTAAAGGTGGCCAGGCTGGAGAGATGTTGCCTCAGACCCTGCCGGTCCTGGAGTCCTCAGGAGACAGTGAGAGCAGTGATGGAAAGGAGAAGATGAGGTTGAAGTCCCCGGCTCAGTGCTGACGGCCCCTTCTCCAGGCTTGGTTTTCCTGGGGTGGAAGCAGGACCTTGTATAGCTTGTGCTGGGTTATTGCTCCTCTCATCAAGCTCCAGCATCTTCTGTCACAGAGCAGGATGAGCCCAAAGCCTGAGGTGACCTGCTTGTGCCAGCAAGGATGTATTCTGATAGTCCTCCAGTGCTCCGGCAAAGTTGTATCACCCTCCTCCTGATGCCTGCAGGTGCCCTCTGAGACCAAAGCAGCTCGCTGGGTCCCAGTCCCTCTTTTCCCACTCTGTAGCCCCACATCCTTCTAGACCCTGGCCTCTGCTTGAGTTTGGCCTAACCGCGCTGCCCTTGCACGTGCTGCTGTGTCCCAACAACCAATAAATTGTTCTGGTTTGCAGCAGCTGCCTGTCCCACGACGGCTCCCGCCTTGTTGTGGTTCCTCCCTGTTCTGTGTGTGAAAGCCCTGTACCTGTGGAGGAGCTTGTACCAGGTTTCTCCTGCCCCTGGCAGCCCTGAGGAAGCACATCTGAGAAGCCGCGTACTCCCCGTGCAATGTTTTGAGTTCCTACTTTCCCTCCTCCCCACCCTGCAGGCAGCATGGTCTCAACCAGGTCTAGCTGGACCTCTGTGTTGGTCTGTGACCTGCTCTGTTGGTCTCAATGCTCTTCTCCTATGTTGTGAGGTGCATTTGGGCCTGTCCTTCTTGGGAAGACCCCATTCTGTGTCCTTTGGCATCTGCTCTATCCCGGCTGCTGCCGCCCCGGTGCAGCCTCCATCAGCCACTGCCTCTCTGGCTTTCTGGGATGCTGGTGCCCAGTGCAGCCTGTGTGCTGCTGAGGGACAGCCCGAAGGCTCTCCTTGGTGAGGAGCACATTGTTAGAAGATGGAGAAATTGACCACACTCTTCTCCAGCCTTTTTTTTCACCTTGGGATGACCTGCATGTGCCAGTAAACACATGCTTTGATAGTCCTTCATATAAGTTGTCTGGCCGTTATCATGGTACTTGCAACTGGCTCCTGGGACCAAACGTCTTCCCATGGACTTTCATTGGTGTGATCTGCATGCCTGATGAAGGTGGTCTCGATGGCAGTGAGGCGATGAGGGAGCTTAACTCCATGTGGCTGCTGCTGTTTGAGAAAGGGGAATGCACAGCGTTGGGATATGGGGAAATGGAGGGTTGGTTTGTGCTCCTCTGCTGTGCTGGGTAGCTCTGCCATGTGTTTAATGGGGTGTGTAGTGGAGTGAACGGTGGTGCTCCCCTCTATTTGTCCTGGGCAGGAGTGTGTCCTGTGCATGTGCCACGGGCAAAGCTGAGAGACAAGCATCATCTCTGCTCCTATGCAATCCCCATGTCTGATCATAGAGCCTTCTGGGATCTGAGGCATCCCAGGAAGGCCCCTGGGAGGTTTTGGAGAAAGAGAAAATCAGGAGCTGCTGAGGAACAAGGGTTTAGTAGCTCTGAGAGCTTCCTCAGACACTCAATTGGCATTGGAGAGCAAGGTGGTCTGCGCACTTGGGGACAGAGTGTTGCCAGGCTGAGGGGGAGGAGGAGGAGGTAGCTGGGGATGGAGGATCAGGGAAGGATGAGAGAGGGTGTGGGTTGAGTGTGTCTTTCAGAAGGGTCAAGGACTCTTTCAGGCCCTGAGGTACTCCTTGCCTTTTACATCCCTATTCCTATCCCAGCTTCTTGACAGCTCTTTATGTGCTTTCTCAGAAGTCATCCATCTGCTGTGATTATTGAGGGGAAGTGCAGTGACTCATCAACACTCTACAGCCCATGCAGTGGTGTTGCGAAGCACATGGATATTGCCTCAGAAACAGGCAAAGGAATAGGAGCCATGCTTCTTGAATGCAGTCCAGTAACTAGACAAGGTTTGGGGGGAAACCCTGGCGTCTTGGTGACAGGGGTTCTTCTGTTGAGTACCAGAGCCTGGATGCCCCTGGGGAAAAAAGGCAGCAAAAGGCAGCACCAAAGAGGAAGTCTCCTGTGCTTCACGAAATTTCCTGTGGTTGCAAGTCTCGAAGTGAGTAACGGATGCCTGGGCTCAGGGGCAGCAAGGGGGGCTGAGATTTCAGTCCTGCCTGAAGACTTCATGGTAGCATGGCCCTGCAGTTGCTGGCTCTGAGGTTTCTCCTGGTCCTTGTATCTCTGCTGGCAGCACAGGGCCAGGAAGGACCTGATCCCAAGGTCCATGGAGTACCCTGGGAAACAGGTAAGAATGGGTTCCTCCTCTCCCCTCAGGATAAGATTTTACTGCTCCTTCCCCTGCAAGTTTGATAGGCAACTTCACTGCCTGCAGCCCCAGGCAGGAGCCCAGAGGACCCCTCAGGCTGTGTCAGCTGGGATGCCTGCTATCTCTGGGAGAGCCTAGGGGCAGGAACTATTGTGTGGGTTCACTGGGGGTGCTGTGGGAAGGATGGGATTGGGCTGGATGGTCGGGAATGGGTCATGTCCTGCACAGAGCTGGTTTGCCAATCGTTCCCTGAAAGCTGCAGGCTTGGATCAGGCATGAACTCATGCATTGTGAATCAGGCGAAGGGTCTTCAGCGAGCAGGGCTGCCACTTTCTGTACCCACCCTGTCCCCACATGTGCCCAAGGGACACTGTGCTTGCTGAGAGCAGAACAAAAGGGAATTTGCTTTGACAGCTGGATGGTCCTGGGCGTGGGCAGCAGCTGGGTGCCTGTGCATGGGGTAGCTGGTGGCTGTGGATCAGTGGGACATAGCTGCTGGCTGTGGTGCTCAGATGGGCATCTCTTGCCTTCTGCTATGAGGGCTGTCTGAGAGCAAACCCTGAACGTAAGTGGCGTGTTCAGCAGCATGTCTCTACTTCTTTGTGGCTGTTCAGAAGATGGTCTGAACCTTGTGACATCCCATCTTTGTCCCTTCAGAAGAAGGAAGATTGTATTTTGAGCACTCTGAGGACTCCCAGAGCCCCTTTCAGAGGCTGGAACAGGGAAGTGCTCCTTCCCAGGTGCCAGCACCCTTGACTATAGGAGTCATTGCCACAAAGCCTCCCATCACAGCACTCAGCAAATTGATGGGACAGGCGGTGCCTGCTCAGCCCAAAGGATAGTGAATATGGCGAGGAGGGGATGTGGAGGACGGAGCAGGGCTTGTGGCAGGGCAAAGGGGCATGGACTGTGGTAAAGCAGAGGATGTGAATGGAGAAGGCGTTGCTCATCCCTATGTCCCACTGCATGGTGGCATGGGGCAGGAGGCGAGTAGCTGAGGGACTGACTGAGCCCACACAGGGACTCCAGAAGTGTAACAGGGGCACCTGTGGTCCCTGTGGGAGGGATGAGTTGAGCCATAGCTGGAGAGACATGCATCCCAGCAGGGCTGGTGGTGCCAAGGCCCATCAAGGACAGCCTGTGCCGGAGTGGGTGACATTTCTGAAGGACAGGCTGGAGGGAGTCTCCTAGTGCAGGGGTGATTGTCCTGGGAAGGTCCCTGCTGTGGGCTGTAGAGGAGAAAATATAGTGCCCCTGGACATGAGGGTGGATGGGGAAGGTTCATGGAAGGGTGATCCTTCACACTTTGGGCAAATGAAGAAAAGCCCCCTCCCAACAAGACTTGCCTGCAGGTCACATCCTGGCAGATGTGGGGGGCTGGATGGATTGCTGGAGATTTCTCTCCCACCATCCCTCCATGTCCCACCTCATCACCTCCTGCACCAACTAACACCCACTTTCACCTCTGCCAGGAATGTGCCAAAGGCCCCGATGGGACACAAGACTGCGTCTGACACCAGACCAGGAAAATTACAAGAAGAATGAAGAAGTGATGCTGAGTTGCATCGATGGTTTTCAGCCATCCTTCACCCACGTCAAATGTTCAAGTGAAGTCCAGTCCACCCATGATGGGAAACTTGTAAACAGGGAAGTCTGGCGTGGAAGAAACACCAGAGGTGACTGGACCCGCGTTCAGTCCAGGCTGGAGTGCATTGGTAAGGGATGCATCAGGAGGTCTTCTGGCTGCCCAGCTCTGCCATTCCTAAGCAGGGGAAGGCGGTCTGTGCCATGCGTGACCCAAACTTTCAGGGTGCCCCATCTGGTCCCCTTGGGTGCTTTGCTGACTTCATGTGGCAGGTCCATGAGGCATGAAATATCCCTGGCTTCTTCGATTATGCCACAAGGTGCCAGGGTCAAATGCTGGTCCATCAGTCACTGTACAAGTTTTGTGCATAGTATGAGCCCCTCATGGGTTCCCCCGTTCCTTGAGCTCCTGCTCCTTCTGGCTTTTCCTGGGAGGCCTGAGGGAAGCAGCAAGGGGTCTTTTTCCCACAGCCCGTTCCTGGGGATGTGGTTTAGGAGGGCTACTCCATACGGTGTCCTAGAGATCCATATCTCACTATACAGCCTGGGAAAACGATCCTTTCTTCTGGAATCTATATAGAGCAGGAAAGGGCTGGGTCTTCCTAAGAGCTGCATCTGTTGGATCATAGAGATGCTGGGACCCAGAGATACTTTAGTTTTGACTCGGTGGGAAAAATTGGCTTGAGCAGTAGTAGTCCAGACATTTCACCCACATTCATCCCTGTCCAGCCTCTTTGTGCTCCCCTGCCAGAGAGCTGGAGTCACCCCTTTCAGCCTCTCCCTTTCCCTCGCACTCAGCTCGGTGGGGAGCAGGGCTGTCTGACCGCAGCGCCTGTGCAAGGCTGCCAGGGGAAGGGAAGGAAGTAACTCTCTTGCAATGTTTCCTTTACAGAGGTCCTCCAGGTTGTCCCCGGGACCTTGGAAATTTCCAGCACCAGCATCAAACTGAACTGGACCTGCAAGTTCCCTGATGCCTGCCAGCACATGCGGGCCACGTGCCATCTGGCCTTGCCTTCCTCCCCTCCCTGTGAGGCTGAGGAGGTGCAGGGAGAGGAGATGCTGCAAGGCCAGCAGGGGACATTCACCTGTCCCCCTCTGCAGCCCTACACTTCCTACAATGTCACCATCTCCCTGCCCCCCAGCACGATTCTTTTCTCATGGTTGGTCAGCACAGAGGAAACAGGTATGTGCAGATGAGTACAGGAGAGAAGGGACACTCCTGGGCTATGCCACAGGTAGGGGAGGTGGATCAATGTCCCTTTTGCCCGGCAGCTAAACCTGATTATCCACTCCCTGTAGTGATGGTTCTGGAGCCAGGGCTACTCGGATCCCGGTCTCTGGGGAAGGGGCTGTGCAGGACCCTGGAAACACCACGTCCCTCCTCACTCTCCCCTGGGCCAGGAGCTGCCTGCACCCTGCTCTGGGCTCAGACCCTCCTCACTGGCCCCATGTGTGACCCCATCCTCCTGTGCTTCCAGTGCCGGACAAACCAGAGAAGCTGTGGCTGGATCCCAACACGGGGTCTCTCACATGGAAGCCGCTGCCATCCTGCAAAGGAGAGATCATTGGATACCAGGTATCAGGGGGACCACAGACTCCTCACGGTCCCCCTCACCTTGCCAGGCTCCTCCTGTCCTGGAGCTCTGTGAAGGCTGGTGAGGAGAGTGGGGAAGGGAAAGCTGTGATGACCTGCAGTTCCCAGCCAGTCCAGGCGAATATCTGGCTGTGATCAACAGAAGTATTTTCTCTCTTACCCTCGACATTCTTTGTGCTATGGTGTTGGCCGGGGAGGTGGTGGGGGCTTCCTCCCCTCTGGGCTTCCTCCCTGGATCTGCTCAGGCTGGGGTTTGGCAGACTTTGCGGTTTTTCGGTGTGCACCATTGGGTGACGTGTCTGCTGGGGTGGCCTCCCAGGGCTTCCTGTGTCGCTTGTCTTCTTGTTTCTGGTTCCTGCCACAGGGAACCCTGTGGTTTTGGTTGTCCCCTGAAAACCCCTCTTCTTCATGGAGAGTTGGACCATTCCTTCGTGTTTTCCTCAGTGTGTGGCTAGAAGCACCTCCTCTGTCTGTGGGTTTGGGGCTCTTCCCACAGTGCAACCCTGCTTTCTGACACTGAGGAAGTGTGACGGTATCCTCTCTGAGAATAGACCTCTCCATGGGGTGACAGGGACCCAGACATGCTGGGTTTTCATGCCCCTCTTAGATCTTTCCTGGAGAAAACAGCAAACAGTGGCCCTGCTGGCATTGCTGTGGATCTGTTTGAGCTGCTACCTGCTCCCAGATATGTCTGTTTGTGAAAAGAATGCTTTTTCTGGTTTCAGTTAGCTCCTTTTTTTGCATATTACCAAGATGTGATTTCTATAAAGACCCTGCCAGCAACAAGGATGGTCTGGGATCTCAGGAGAAATTTGGATGATGCATAAGCAAATGGGGAACCTCCACCCATACCCCTTGTGGGAATTCTATCTTCCCTCTTCTATGTAGTCAAAGCCTTTGGAGTCCAATCTTGCACAAGAAGAAAGAGCAGTTCAGGGCTCATCTTGTGGGGGATGTCACACAGTGCCTGTGGTGTTGCAGTATCATCCCAGTGACCTGGCTGCGGGCTCATTACACCTCTTCAAAGAAATGGCCTCCCTCTTGCCCCCAGCCCTTCACAGAGAATTGACCCTTTGCTCACAGAGGCAGCCACTCTGACGTCTTGAGCGTGGGCTTCAAATTCCTCCTCTCCTCCTCTTCTCTGCTTTGAGGTCCATGCATGGGGCTAAGGCTCTTGCTGGTTCCTCTCCGGGAAGCTTCCACACCTGGAGCAGTCAGAGGGAAGGGGAGGCTCACAGGGGTTCTTTGCTCTGTCTCGGGGTGCTGTGGGCAGATCCCAGAGGGCAGGTGGGAGCTGCTGCCCTCCAGCTCTGTCTCCTCTCCCCAGCTGAACATCACAACAAGGAGTGTGCAGGATGGCAGCTTCCTGGAGATGGAGCGGCTGCGGCTGAGCAGCTCCATCACTGAGCACCAGCTGCCTCAGCACAGCCCCGACAGCAGCTACGTGGTGACGATTCAGGGACTCACGGCCGCCGGAGCCGGGGCTGCGTCGCTCTGGGAGTTTCAGACCAAGGGCTCAAGTAAGGTTCGCTGTGTCCCATCCCTCCGGGGTGGGCATGGCGTGTGCCCCGGCTGAGGCAGCCCCCGGTGGCCTCCTGGACGATGCGGAGGAGCCTGGGCACAGAGGAGCTGTGCTCTGCAGCCTGCACTGCCCGGGGCTGCCCCTGCTCCCGGCACTGCCCCCGCCATACTGCCCGCTTGTTGCTCATCCCTCTTCCCCTCCGGAATCTCTCTGCATCTTCCCTTCCAGACACCCCGCACCCTCTTGACATCAGCTGCCGCAGCGTCCATGACATCTCCCCATCCCACGGGACGGCCGTGCTCCCCCTACGCCCCATCGCCCGTCCCCCCACAGCAGCGAGGTGAGGGCAGCCCCCGGCAGCTCTGCTCTCCACAGCCCCAGGATGGCTTTCCCCACCAGCAGCACTTGCCCGCAGCCCCCTCTGTCCTGCTCTCGCCATCCCCGTCTCCCCCAGCCCTCTCACCGCCCTGCCTTGCAGGGAGCACCAGCTCATCGTGGCCGTGGGCCACAACGGCACGGCGCTGGAAGGCGCCTGCTCGGGGGAGCCACAGCCCTTCAACGCCAGCCAGGAGCCTGGCACCTATGTGGCCGCCGTGCTCAACCTCACCGCCCCCATGGACTTTGTGCTGGGCAATGGGACCCATGGGCAAGGCTACCACAACGCTGCCCTCCGGCCGGGATGGGACTACATGGCCCTTCTCCGCCATGTCCACCGCTCGCAACAGGTACCCATCATGGGAGGCTCCTGCTCCCCGGGGACACTGCCAGCCATGGCCGGGCCCCTCTCTGGGGTCTGGGCCAGCTGCCAATGGCGAGTGGCAATGCCACTCTTGTGACTCTTCTCCCAGCCCCTGCGGTGAGAGCCCGAGTGCCTTGGCAGGACAGTGTCTCCGGGTCCTTGGCCACAGCTGGGGCATTCGGTGGCCATGAGTGGGAGGCCTTTGCCCGCAGGGTGGGTAGTGGGGCAGGAGTGGCCTGAGCTCTCCCTCCCATCTCCTTCTACAGGCAGAGAAGTTCACCTGCGTCTGCTACAGCTTCTCTGTAGGTAAGTGGGCTCCTTGCTCCCTGTGCCCAAGGGTTTCTCCTAGATGTTCCCTTTTCCCAGCCTGGCCAGTTCCTGTTCCAGAGAGGAACTGGCCAAGTGCAGGACCTGCAGGGTCTCCTGGGGGTAGAGGAAGCCTTTTGTTTCTCATACATGGGGCAATCCTCCAACCCAGAAGAAACCTAAGCCAAGGCATACAGCTACACACTTGCACATACCCTTTGCCGTCGTTGGTACTGTTGCCAGCATGTGGCCCAGGTTGTGGCACTCACTCCTGGTTGTGTTAGATGCAGGGCAGCATCCAGCCCCGTGGCGTGGGACTGTGATCGGGGTTGTTGTGCTTTTGGTACTCCTCCTCCTGGCTGCCGGGATCCTGTGGTTTGTGCTGTGCAGGTGAGTATCGAGGGGACAGGTTCAGCAGGGTCATGGGCAACACCAGTCTCTTACTAAGGAATTCCCTTTGCTTTTCCAGGAAAAGGAAGTCTTTTCCCAGTAAAGCTAAGGAGGACAATTAAAGAGGTAGGAAAATGCAATTCCCTGGACCACCGTCACAGAAGGGGCGGTAGGGCTGGCTGACACTGCGAGGAGAGCAGAGATCTCCCAGGAGAGCTTGACCCTCAGGAGAAACATCTGCTCATCCTCTTCACTGACACGTCTCTCCATTTGCCCCAGGCCTGTGGTGTTTGGGATGGTCAGGATGGTTCTTACCACTAAGCCCCACATGGCAGCATGTGGCTCCAGGCAGTGCTCCCAGCCTAGAGCAGGGTCAGGGGCAGACATGGGCACCCCAAAGGGTGGCTCATGGTTCAGCCCTTTGAGGGACCCACAGCCTTGTCATCCTGCCTAAGGAAGAGATCTGCTGGGAGGGGTCTCAGAAAGGTCAGGCTGATGGACTGATGCTCTCACCTGGGCACCAGCAGGCACCTCCGGGGACCTGTGGATGGGCACAGCTGGGATGAAGGGGTCAAGCTGTCCCAGGCACTGCCCTGTGCTCCAGCCTGTCTCAGACACTCATGTGTGCAGGCAGTGGTTGTGGCATGAGCTGCCCACACTGCTCAGGGCAGGCAGCAGCCTCTGCACTGGATACCCTTGTTCTCCACAGGTAAAGGTGGCCAGGCTGGAGATCAGTCACTCCAGTCCTTGTCCATGACCACAGGAGACATTCAGAGGGAGCGGAGAAGATTGGGAGGATGACCCCAGCTCAGTGCTGATGGCTGCCAGGCCCTCTGTCTCTCCTGTGGCTGTCAGCAGCTCTGGGGTCCCATCCAATTCAGCAGAGCAAGGAGGATTGTGAGCTTTTTATTTCCTCACCGCCTTCACCTCCCAGCTTTCACTTGCTGCTGTTTTAAGGCCTTTGAGTGTGACTTTCTGTAGTTATTTTTTTTTAGGCTTTGCTTTAATTTTTACTTTCCTGGAAGCAGGAACTCTGCAGCAGGTTTCCCAGTGCCTGACTCACATGGGCTCAGGCTGAGGGAAGGTTCGTGCTCCTTCCATGTCCTGGGTTCCCATACTCTCTCCCCGGTTTGTCTGCTGGTATTTAGCCAAACTCTGGTCTCTGCTGGATCTTGGCCTGCCTGGGCTGCCTTTGTGACTCTGCCTGCTCTGGCTGGACAACCAATAAAGGCTTGTGGTTTGGAGGAAGGGGCTGCCCACCCCTCTACAGCTCCTTCCTGGCCTCCTCATTGCCCTGTGGGGTCATATCATCCTGCAGGGAGCTAACTGCACGTTGTTGAGGGGAGGCCATGAGCAGGGCTGCTCTTACCCTGTGTCCCTGGGTGCTGGGGACCACCTTTACGACCCCCAGGGCTGTGCTGGGCAGCTCTCAAATGAGTTTGGATGGGGTGCCTGGTGGGAATGAGTGAAGGGAGATGTCCCTCAACACACATCTTGGGCAGGAGTGTGTTCTATGCCCATGCTATGGCCAGAGCTGAGGGACCTGTGTGCTCTTAGCTCCTTTTCAGCCCCTGTGTCAGGTCAAACGTGGAAGAAAAGAGGAGAGGTCACCACCACCATGGCCACAGCACGGTCTTTATTGGTGAGACACAGAACAGAGCCATGGGGTCAGTCCTGGCTCTGATACCCCTTGCCCTTGAGCAGCAAAGGCAGAACTAGTCTCTGTGGTGCAGCAGCCTTCTGGAACAACATCCAGCATGTCTGAACAACCAGGGATTTCCATGGTGGAGTCAGACAGGCTGGTGAGGGAGCCTCTCTGGAGTTGGCAGGGCTGTGGCACCTGCATCAGCATCAGGCAGATGGAACTCCAGGAGGGGATTGCGTGGGGTGGGAAGGACCAGGCTAGCACTATGGGACTGGATTGTTCCTCCTTTGGCTTTTATTGGCCTTGGGCTTCACGATTTTCCCAAAGTAGGACAGATAACCTGTGCTTCTGAGACTCGCGGATCTTACAGTGATGCTCCCCTGGCAAAACACAGTTTGGGTGTTGGTGGAGCTACCCACTTTCCCTGAGGCTACCTGAAGAGACAAGGGAGCCTGAATGGGACAGCTGGTTCTCTTCATCCCTGGCACAGTCAAGTCCTGGTGCCTCTGCTCTGATCTGCATACTCAGGCTGTAATTCCAGGTAAGTTCCTGTGCAAACTCTGGGCAAAGGGTCAGGTTCCGTCTTCAAAGCCTGACCACAATTTGGAGACAGTCCAGCCTGTGCTCTCCAGCCGCAGAGGACACTTGGGGTGGCTTTTCATGGGAGTTAAGCATCTTGGAGCTGTGCACGCCCCTCTTGACTCTTCTGGTTTCCACTGTGACTGGTGGAGGGCTGTTGAGAGAGTCAAAGTCCTGGCCAGAGATGGGCTGCCTCTACTTGAAATTCCCGTAGGTTTCAAATGAATTCAAGTAACTGAGGGCTAGTTCGTAGCAGAGCCCATACTGCTCCTGTGGACAGAAAGGTGTATGTGAGAACCTGGTTACACCAACACCTGCAGTGGAAGGTCAGCCTTGGTTGACAACAGCTCCCTGAGCAAGCCAGGTGCGCATCCTGTCCACTTTCCTCCTCCCAGTTGGAGCCCACCTTCCACCACTAAGGAATTACAGGCATGCGCTCCAGTAGTTAAGAGCTGGAGCCAAACGCTGGAGCCATCTGGTCTTGGGAGGAGAGCCAGCATCCATGGCAGGATGCAGCTGCAACTCACTCCCATGCAGGGTGCTCACCCTATGATGGCCTCTAGCACCCAGACTAGGTGGTGAGGTGGGTGTAGGACATGCACCTGAACATCCACCAGTGCACCCCCAGACCCACTGAGCAGGTCAGGTGGACCAGATAGTGGCAACTCAGCCCACAGGATGCTTCTGCAGCATGTGCTCCTGAGTGAACGGGCATGTGCCGGTGGCAGAAAACATGGTTTTCAGAGGTCTCATCTGCCCTTTCTGGCCCAAGGGCAGCTGCTGGGACAGTCCAGGCTGTGGTTTTTGCTCTGGTGTTGCCATCCTGGCTGAGTTTGAAGTCAGCACCTACCACATCTTTAATCAGCTGTCTCCGCCGCCTCTTCAGTGTCCTCACAGCCTGGGATACATCCACCAGCCCCTCGCTTTGGATCTGCTCACACAGGAAACTTGCAGCACAGAAGATTCCGCTCCGACTGGCACCATCGCTGCAGAGGAGAGCAAGGGGAAAGTCACCTGTCCTAGGATCACCTGGCAGTGCTGAGCCTCAGAGGTGTCCCACTGGCCATGCAGGCTCTCAGGATGGTCTTGTCCACAGATCCTGCACCCAGCCAGCCTCCCCAGGGAAGCCTTCCTCCCTGAACACAGCCGAATTCATGTCCATAAGTCCACCCAAGATGGAGCTGTGACCCAAGTTCACTGACGCAGCCTGAACTGAGCGAGCTCTGTGCCACGGCTGCTCCTCTGAGAGACATCACTCACCAGCAGGTGATGAGGATATGTCCATTTTGGCTTTGGCGATGGTGTGTCTCCACCTTCCCTAGCAAGCTGATGATGGTGGCAGGGTGTGGGGGAAGACGTTGCTGAATGGGCCAGTTTTTCAGTTGCCAGAACCGGACTTCCAGTGCAGACTTTTTGGGCTAGTGGAGAAGAAAGACAGTGGGCTGGACAGAGAAGAAAGCCGTTGGCTTCATGGAGGGAAGGGAAGGACAATGTGTGTCAGTCCTGGCTCAGTCATGCACACTGGATCAAGGGAGCAGCTTCACGGTGGGATGGCCCACTGCCAGACTTTGCTCTTCTCCATTGACTGCTCTGAGATCGGCAGAGCACAAAATAAGAGCTGAGCACCAGGTGCAGCTCAGATTGATGCCAGCCCAGCACCCAGCTACCTGTGATAGCTGTCACCATCCACGAACCACCACTGAGATGCACAAACTCTATTCACATCTGCTGTCCTCCAACTTAGAAATGTATCTCTGCCTTGTACCCCTGTCTCCAGCCTCACCCTCTTGGGACTAACCTCTCTCTCAAGGCAAAAGACCCTGCTCTGACCAGTGCCCTTCCAGGACCCCGTCAGACCCCTCTGACCGTTGTGGCCTCTGCCATCCCTAGCTGTGACTTTGACCCCAAATCAAAACCTGCTCATGTTGGAGCCTAGTGGGTCCTCCCAGCTCTTGCAAAGGCTGATCTTAAAGGACTTCTCCCTCACTGTGCAAAGAGCCCACCTGCTGCCTGTTGGTAAGGGCAAGTGTCCAGGCTGTGATGTCATCTCCTGGCTCCTCTGAGATCAGGTGCACGTGGAAACGGCCATAGGCAGCTTCACCCTGGGTGGGCCAGAACTCCACGTATGTCTGCAGGGGAGACACGCATGATCACACACATCCCCAACCTATGTGTGGCAGAGCTCAGCACCTCGCATGGGTATGA
Source organism: Numenius arquata (assembly GCF_964106895.1). Lineage (NCBI taxonomy): Eukaryota > Metazoa > Chordata > Aves > Charadriiformes > Scolopacidae > Numenius > Numenius arquata. The sequence continues at coordinate 11,544,566 of NC_133616.1, read as the reverse complement.
TGGTACCAGCCCATAAGCCACAGCGCTCATGTGGGTGCTCTGTCTGCCATTTGCTGGGGACCAACTCATGGTGCTGCAACCAGAAAAATAACATTCCCACAAAAGAGAACACCTGGGAAGGGGTAAGCAAAACCTGAGGGATGCTCCCTTGCTCTGAGACTGGGGACACCCCACCGCTGTAGTGCCATGGTGCTGGGACTATCCTCAGGGGTGTCCCAGGTGGAGCCCACAAGCTTGCAGTGGGCTCCTGTGGCAAGCTGGGCTCTTGTGAGAAGAGCTGTGTGTGGGCAAAGGCAGAAATAGCCATGCAGGGAGCCAGGAGAGGGGAGGGCTGCCTGTGGGCTGCTGACCTTGTCCAGCTCCTCCAGCTGGTTCAGCACAACCACCGACGTGCAGGTGTAATCCCAGACCAGAGCCCAGAAGTCCACCAGCGTGCTGAGGAAAGGCAGCTGGGTGATGATGAGCCTGTCCTCCTCGGTGTAAGTCTGCAAAACACACCCACCGGCGCTCTGGGGGAAGAGGTCACACAAATCCACCCCCGGAGACCCCCTCCGGCAGCGGGAATGGCTTCCTGTCTCCTTGCGGTCAGGGCTTTGCAGGTCCGAGGGGACGCAGGGCATCCCAGCCCTGCTCGCACGCTGCTGCTTCCTCAGCTCATCACACCCGGTCTCTGCTCCGAGCAGGAAAAAGCCAGCAGCCCTGCCGTGCAGGCAGGTCTTAGGCTGATCACGGGGGCCACCTCCTGGCAGCAGGGACCCAACAGCCGGGAAGTAGTCACTGTGAAGAAGCCCCAGGGCTGGGGCACCTCAAACCAGGGCGGCACGGTCTAGCCGTGCCCGGCGCAGTGGTGCCCCGGGGGTGTCTCTGCTGCTCTCAGCAGCCCCCACCCCCACACCGGGGCTCTTACGTTGGCAAACACGGCGTTGATGTAGCCTGGCGAGCCCTCTGCATTCAGCGAGGACATCAGGATGGGCCGGTAGGAATCAGCTGCAAGGGGCAGAGGAAGAAGTGATGAGCCATCCTCTCCCCGCACAGAGGCACGGGGCTTTCCCTGCAAGCTGGAGGGGGGGTGGTCAGCGTGGCTCCCCGCAGCAAGGGCTGGGGAGGCTCGAATGAACAGGCACTACCAGCTCCATGGCCATGCAGCTCAGGGCTGCCTGACACAGGATGTCCGAAACCCCGTGGAAGTACAGCAGCACCACCCTCCTTATTGCTCCCTGATGCCTCAGAGATTAGACCCAGAGATGTGTTTATCCCAGGTGTACCCCATGAACGCGTGCCTCCAGGAAGCCCAGAAGGAAGCAGAGGTGGGTGTCTTGCTTCCATGGAGGGACCAGCCTAATCTGTATTTTTTGCCAACCAGAAAATGACAGTTGGACCCTGGGCAGAACCTGCCAGTGGCATAGTGCTGGGGAGGGAAGTAGCAGGGCAGCATCATCCCCACACACTGCTCTCAGGCGGTGGATCACAGAGCAAGAGGCTGCCCAGCCCTGCCCCTGGTACCTGGCAGAATCCCTGGCTTGCGGTTCTTGGGCTGGTTGCTGGGCTTCTCCGCTTCTCTGCATGGCAAGAGCTGGAACAACTCAGAAAACTTCTGCAGGTTCTGTAGGGATGATTCAGCCAAGCAAGCCCTGCCTGTCAGCTCCTCCCCTTCTTCAGCCACCCCAGAGAAACGCTCACCCATCTCCATCCCACAGCTGGGAAGAGGGGAGCAGTAGTGGGGAGGCACCACAGACCAGCCCCCCACAGCACCAGACCCAGCACAACAGATCCTGGTGGTACCTTGAACTCCTTCTCCAGGACATTGTTGTGCCTTGAGGTCTCAGCTTCTCGAAGGCAGCGGACATGGCTGGCGATGTTCTCCACTGGGATCCCGGTGCTGCCGCAGAGCAAGCCTTCCAGCAGCACCTCATACAAGAAGACATACTGCTCCTGTGTAAGGACATGAGTCAGCTGCACAGCCTGGAGCAGCTCCATGAGGACCCCTGCGACTCCAGACCATGACCTCATTGGCATCAACCTGTGCCAGGAATGAGCCAGGTTCATCCTTCACCTTCCTGCTGTGGGGCCCCGAGGCCAAACAACTCTCAGTGCAGGCAGCTCTGCTCTGAGAAACAGCCAGCAACTGCAACAACCCAGACAAGACCATCTTCCTATGATTTAATGCTCCCTCTCAGACCAGACCCCTGCTCTGGGGAAGGAAACCCGGAAAACAAGTGAACTAGTTAGTCTGACAAGAAGCTGTATGATCCTGCCCAAACTAGTTTCCTCTACAGGGTCCCAGTGCTGAGCACACCATGGGGTTATAGTCCCTTGGCCAGGACACTGCTGCCCAGGAGATGCCCTGAGGGCAGACATCCTGAAAGCCTGAAGGGCATGTGGACTCTCATTCATGCTCCTATCACAGAATCATAGAATGGTTTGGGTTAGAAGGCACCTTAAAGATCATCTAGTTCCAACCCCCCAGCCATGCGCAGGGACACCTCCCCATTAGACCTGGTTGCTCAAAGCCCCATCCAGCCTGGCCTTGAGCACTTCCAGGGATGGGGCATCCACAACGTCCCTGGGCAACCTCTTCCAGTGCTTCACCACCCTCACAGTAAAGAATTTCTTCCTAATATCTAATCTAAATCTCCCTTCTTTCAGTTTAAAACCATTACCCCCCTTCCTACTGCTATATTCCCTGATCAAGAGTCCCTGTCCATCTGTCCCATAGGCCCCCTTTAGGTATTGGAAGGCTTCTATAAGGTCTCCCTGGAGCCTTCTCTTCTCCAGGCTGAACAACCCTAACTCTCTCAGCCTGTCGAAGACAAGCTTGCCTACAAGACAGCCTTTCTATACTAGGATGACTGGTGTGTATGAATGCTGCTGGCACCTCAGAGGGTCTGGGTTTGGACTCAGCATTGAAAATAAGATCCTACAGTCTCCACCACCCGGCAGCTCCAGTCCCTGTGGCTAGACCGTGAATGGCATGGCCAGTGTGGCTTTGCACGCCACATCCCTGGGAAGGGTGGGAAGCAGATCTGCAGCCCAACAGCGTGCAGGGAGCAGGTAACTCTCCTCACCTGGGTCTGCACCATGCTGACCCGCTGCTCCCGCAGCCTCTGCACACAGTGAAACACATCCACCTTCCCCTCAGCCTTCCCCATCTTCAGGAGGAAGTCCAGGGCGATGAAGGTACCTGTCCGCCCGATCCCTGCACTGAGGACACAGAGAATTGGGGGGTCAGCGCTGCCCTGGACAGCCTTGCCCTGGCACCCAAACCCTCCCAGCCCAGTACCTGCAGTGCACCAGCACAGGTCCAGCAGGTGCGTCCAGCCCCCTCTTGTTCACCACCTCTACTAACCACAGGAGCTGGGCAGGGTTTCTGGGGACCCCATGGTCTGGCCACAGCAGGTAGTGAAACTGCTCCACCACTCTTGGGAGAGCACAGCCTGCCTACAAAGAGACGGACATGGCTTAGAGCAGGAACCAACCTAGAAAGCTGAGTGAAGTAATCGCATGCCAACAAGTAGGGAGCAGTGGATGAAACCACTTCAGGGAGGCACCAGCACACAGTGTTCCCCCCCGCCCTACCCCCTGCTGCTCCACTACAGCTCATCAGACAGCAAAGGGCAAATTCACCCAGCTCACTGCCACACGATTCACTTTGTCCTCTGCTTACCCATGCTGTGAACACTGAATCCAGAGCAGTAAAAGCCTCTTGTGCCCCAGAGGAAAAAAAAAATAAATTGCATCATAGGATGTGTCTGTAGTCATCAAAAAGCCCTGGTTCCCCCAAAAAAGTATTTCCTAAGGCTGATACTGCACTGAAGTGAGTGTAATCACTTTTGTTACCATCATGTTTTTGTCCTAAAAATCCCATTCACTTGTCCTGTACTAATGAACTGTTATGTCCCTCTGTATGTCCCTCTCAGAGCTTTACCTTTCAGCTAGACTTTGCTCTGGACACAACAAGAAAATACAAGAACATGCATAACTACATTTTCTTTATATTGTACCTGTTTCCCCCTCCTTGCAGCTCCTTCAGTTCCTGCTTATTGTCTGAGCTCCAACTTCAGCAGAAGTACCCGTCTTGAGAAATGTCATTATGTAAGTTATCTTAAACCATGAACTATCTGTTTGGGTTTAGGAACTGTGCTTCAATATGGACATTCTGCAGATTGGCCCAGGTGACAGGCAGGCACCTGTCCCATCATCCTGGATGTACAGACATGCCATTTGATACCCTTTGTGATCACCTCATCCAAGCCCTCAAGGATGCACGATCTGCCCATGTGCATCATCAGTCCAGATTCAGCTGGGGTGACCACTGGAGCCGACCAATTGCCTTTGGCTGGCACAGAAACCTGGGGACGATGCCCTGGCATGGCATCCAGTGATAGCAATGCTGATTTGCCACTGCTGGAGACCAGACAGGGTTCCCCACATGGTTTCTTGGACGACAGCACCCACCAGCTGCTGAAACCCAAAAGCATCCTTCATCCCCTTCTCAGCTACAACCCAGGCTTACCTTATGCAGGCAGAAGATGCGTGTGACAAAGCCCGTGGTGGTCCTGGTGTTGTTGAGTGTCACGGTGAAGTCCCCATAGACGTGCTCTTGTTCTGGCCAATACTGTTCACATTTGGTCTGTCAAATGCAAGACCGCTAAGCATGAGCAAACTCGTGAGGGGAGTGTTGCAAGCCAGCAGCGGTGCAGAGCTGCTCTCTGCTGTCATTGACAGCTGAACTGAGAGCAAAGCAAAGCAGAGCAGGCAAGGAAGCCTGGGCTCTGGGGTTGCCCAAGCTGTTTTCTCTACCTTGTTCTGTTCCACTAAGCCCGTTAGCATCACAATGACTGAGATCTTCTCCTGCCAGACCATCTGCCAGAAATCCACCACCGTCCCAGGCAAGGGGCCTTGGGGAGGAAGAGGAGAGCCCTGTGCTAGTGTCCAAGCTGTGGGGCTGTAGCTGTTTCCAGGTGTTACTCAGACATTCCCAGGCTACGAGCAGCCCTGGGCTTCCCTCTGCTGGGGGACTAACACTGCACAGCCTTGACACAGCAGCACCTGGCAGGGGGTACTGGGCACCTTGGCTTCATCACCAATGTTAGAAACTGGGACAAGGAAGAGGGAGGGCAGGTGAGCCCAGGATATGTCAGGGATTCACTGATGCTTCTGGGGCTTCCCCATCCAGACCCTCAAGATGACCCCGAGCTGCTCCCACACTTAGGATCCTATTTCCCAAAGAACATTTCTGCAGCTCTACAAGGAGCCTAGGACCTCCTCACCACAAGCTGCATGGAGCAGACTAACCCATCCCAGCTTTGGACCATTGGAAGGAGCCTGTCTCTGAGTGCATGGAGCACAGACACGTCAAGCATTTGCAGGTTTGTCCCTGTCACACCAGCCACCAAAGGGAACAAACCAGGCTTGTGGGTGGAAGGACCATCTCCGCAGCCTGGGCAGTGCAGGGCCCAGCTCCAGCTGGCTGCCGCCAAACGCCCACTGAGGCCTTCCATGTCCTGCTGCAGCCATAACCACCATCCAAGGCAGAGGCCTGGGACGTGCAGGGCTTGGACTGGGCCATTAACAGCTCCTAAGCTGCTATCCCAGTTCCCCACTCCCCTTAGTGCTCAGGGCAGCGACCAGCATCTCCTGAGCATGAGGGCTGGGAGCACCTACCTTGAGCTGCAATGAAGAAGCGTGGACTCCGGTAGGTCTATGGGGGAGAGGTTCAAACAGCTCCAATCACACAGGTTAAACATTTAATGGGAAATTAAATAAAGGACCCATCCCCACAGGCACCAGAGACCAGAGCTCCCCGCACAGTTTATCCCACAACACCACTCCTGGTCAGCACAGAGAGTGGGTACCCAGGGGCTGCATCTCAGCACCTGTCCCCTCACACACGTCCCTTTTTGGCAGCCATGAGAACTGCACATAAACCCACAGTACTGTGAGCAGCTCAGAGGATACAAGGAAAGCGATATCCCAAGATCTACCAGCACCTGAGGGCAGCAAGTGCTAGCCCTTGGCGCCACCCGTGTGAGCAGGATTGTCCTCACCCAGGGCAGCCAGGCATCTCTCCTACCCTGCCCAGGCACCTCTCCCCTGTATCCTTCACTACCTACATCCACATAGCTGGCATTGATGTAGCCATTCCCCGTGTCAGAGGGCTGCAGCACCACACGGCAGTGATCATCTGAAAGAGAAGGGAGGTGGGAGTTGGTGGACTGTCTCTTTGAGGCAGCAATGAAAGAAGGGGGATGCAATTTAGGAAAGTCCGTGACTGTCTGCCCCCTCCTCAGCAGCACTTCAGGCCTCAGGACATTTTCAGAGGAAAAGAACAGCTAAGGAGACAAAAGGTGATATGGCACAGCAGGAGATGCAACATGGTTTTCAGGGAAGGCTGTTAATGCAATGGCCAAAAGCGCATAACGTGGGGCCCAAAGAAGCTTTAAGTTTTGATAGACATTGGGTCACTCCCTCTGCTTTCCCACTGGAATAATAGCCACCTCTGGATGGGATACGGCAGCGTTCAGCAATGACTAACAGCAGGAACAGGAATACAATGATGAATGATTAAGCTTGCAGGGAGATTTGAGGAGCAGAACCAGGGTTCTCCAACTGGACATAAAACAGTGGAGCCAACATGAGGATTTTGGAAAATTCCTCTAGGTTTCAGTGGCCACAGAGGATGAGACGAGAGGCTCAGCACTGCTGGATAGCTGGAGGGCCCCCTACACCAGCCCAGCACCCTGTACCGCCCAACTACCTCCAAGTGCCTGTGCCAAACTCTGGAGAGCTCTGCTTACATGGGATGATGCTGGTGTAGCGGTTCTTGCTCTGATTGCACAGCTCCTTCCCGGCATTGCAGGGATGCAGCAAAGTGGAGGACAGTTGCTGCAGAGGAAGAAGACAAGCCGGCTTTGCATTGGTGTGTATTCTGGGGCTGGCCAAGGCCCACTGCACCCCTTGGGCATCACACACCCAAGGGTTGAGGGCTGGGTGGACAGGGCAGCCAGGTGGGAAAGCTAAACCAGACCTGATACTCTCTCAGACGCCCAGCACCATGCCTGTCGACTGATTCATCCTCTGCCTGCTCTGCCTCTATTTCTGCCCTCTTAAACCTCTTCAGAGCCTCCAGCAGTTCCTCCACTGGGATCTGTGTGCTCAGCTTGCACACACCTACGGAGACCACGAGGCCAGGAGTTTAGCACGCACCTGATGGCTGGCCCTGCAGCTCTGCAGCTGAGACTGAGCTGGCATTGTGGTGGTCAGGACCCCACCAAACCCTAGATTGTCCCTCCCCATGCAGATCCCTTTCTCCTGGGAGGTGATGCCAGCCAGCTCATGCCAGCCACCTCTGGTCCCTTGTCCCTGTAAGGACCTTACAGGCCCTGTGAACACTCTGCCTGTGCTTTTAACAGCCAGCCTGCTGTTTAACAGACAGCGTGCAAGGCTTCTACTCATACTGCACCTCCTCGACATCTTCGCAGGGGGATAGTGCTGCTGTTCTCTGAGGATTTTGAACGGTTGTAGTTTCGCCTGCAAAACAACAAGTCAGACCCACAGAGCAGCAGAGGACAGAGACACAGGAGAGGCTGCTGCCCATGTAACAGCCCTGCCTCCCACTTTGCTTTATCTCAGCGTCCACTTGACCACCCCCTGGCAGTGCAAGGTGCTGACCGAGAGCAGGAGATGCAAGGCACATACAGACCTGAAGAGCACGAAGAGGAACAAAATCCCCAATATCAGGAGTACAATGACCAGTGCTACTGCCATAACCAAGGGCATCCTGTCCAGCAGAGACCCCGGCTCCTGCCCTGCAACCAGCACAGCCCAGACTCAGGTTCCAGCACAGCCTGAACCAGGGGTCAGGAGATCCCACAGGGGCATGGGGTAAAAAACACCTTCTCTCAACTCCCTCCTGCCCACCCCAAGACTTTGCATTGGAGAACAGCTAAGCTGGTGCAGAAAGAGTGGGTGCTTGCTTGGTGTGACACCCTCCAGTGTGATCCCTGTCTCCCTGATGGCCCCAGGTGCGGCTAGAGCCTGGTGAGGTGTTCGCGCTTCTGGGTTTGCACATGCACCAGAGGAGCACCAGGACTGAGGTGCAATACACGATCATCGCAGCAGTGATGCACCATGTCCAGCTGCCATCACTGCCACACCTGCCCACGTGGCCTGAGGTTCCCCAGAGCCCATCCACCATATACAGCCTCAAGATCCAGAGAACTTCCAGGAAAATGGAAGTAGGACAATGAGATTGTGCAGGTCCTGCACTTGGCCAGTTCCTCTCTGGAACAGGAACTGGCCAGGCTGGGAAAAGAGAACATCTAGGAGAAACCCTTGGGCACAGGGAGCAAGGAGCCCACTTACCTACAGAAAAGCTGTAGCAGACGCAGGTGAACTTCTCTGCCTGTAGAAGGAGATGGGAGGGAGAGCTCAGGCCACTCCTGCCCCACTGCCCACCCTGCGGGCAAAGGCCTCCCACTCATGGCCACCAAATGCCCCAGCTGTGGCCAAGGACCCGGAGACACTGTCCTGCCAAGGCACTCGGGCTCTCACCGCAGGGGCTGGGAGAAGAGTCACAAGAGTGGCATTGCCACTCGCCATTGGCAGCTGGCCCAGACCCCAGAGAGGGGCCCGGCCATGGCTGGCAGTGTCCCCGGGGAGCAGGAGCCTCCCATGATGGGTACCTGTTGCGAGCGGTGGACATGGCGGAGAAGGGCCATGTAGTCCCATCCCGGCCGGAGGGCAGCGTTGTGGTAGCCTTGCCCATGGGTCCCATTGCCCAGCACAAAGTCCATGGGGGCGGTGAGGTTGAGCACGGCGGCCACGTAGGTGCCAGGCTCCTGGCTGGCGTTGAAGGGCTGTGGCTCCCCCGAGCAGGCGCCTTCCAGCGCCGTGCCGTTGTGGCCCACGGCCACGATGAGCTGGTGCTCCCTGCAAGGCAGGGCGGTGAGAGGGCTGGGGGAGACGGGGATGGCGAGAGCAGGACAGAGGGGGCTGCGGGCAAGTGCTGCTGGTGGGGAAAGCCATCCTGGGGCTGTGGAGAGCAGAGCTGCCGGGGGCTGCCCTCACCTCGCTGCTGTGGGGGGACGGGCGATGGGGCGTAGGGGGAGCACGGCCGTCCCGTGGGATGGGGAGATGTCATGGACGCTGCGGCAGCTGATGTCAAGAGGGTGCGGGGTGTCTGGAAGGGAAGATGCAGAGAGATTCCGGAGGGGAAGAGGGATGAGCAACAAGCGGGCAGTATGGCGGGGGCAGTGCCGGGAGCAGGGGCAGCCCCGGGCAGTGCAGGCTGCAGAGCACAGCTCCTCTGTGCCCAGGCTCCTCCGCATCGTCCAGGAGGCCACCGGGGGCTGCCTCAGCCGGGGCACACGCCATGCCCACCCCGGAGGGATGGGACACAGCGAACCTTACTTGAGCCCTTGGTCTGAAACTCCCAGAGCGACGCAGCCCCGGCTCCGGCGGCCGTGAGTCCCTGAATCGTCACCACGTAGCTGCTGTCGGGGCTGTGCTGAGGCAGCTGGTGCTCAGTGATGGAGCTGCTCAGCCGCAGCCGCTCCATCTCCAGGAAGCTGCCATCCTGCACACTCCTTGTTGTGATGTTCAGCTGGGGAGAGGAGACAGAGCTGGAGGGCAGCAGCTCCCACCTGCCCTCTGGGATCTGCCCACAGCACCCCGAGACAGAGCAAAGAACCCCTGTGAGCCTCCCCTTCCCTCTGACTGCTCCAGGTGTGGAAGCTTCCCGGAGAGGAACCAGCAAGAGCCTTAGCCCCATGCATGGACCTCAAAGCAGAGAAGAGGAGGAGAGGAGGAATTTGAAGCCCACGCTCAAGACGTCAGAGTGGCTGCCTCTGTGAGCAAAGGGTCAATTCTCTGTGAAGGGCTGGGGGCAAGAGGGAGGCCGTTTCTTTGAAGAGGTGTAATGAGCCCGCAGCCAGGTCACTGGGATGATACTGCAACACCGCAGGCACTATGTGACATCCCCCACAAGATGAGCCCTGAACTGCTCTTTGCTCACAGGAGTCATCAAGGCTTTCCCTTCCCCACTCTCCTCACCAGCCTTCACAGAGCTCCAGGACAGGAGGAGCCTGGCAAGGTGAGGGGGACCGTGGGGAGTCTGTGGTCCCCCTGATACCTGGTATCCAATGATCTCTCCTTTGCAGGATGGCAGCGGCTTCCATGTGAGAGACCCCGTGTTGGGATCCAGCCACAGCTTCTCTGGTTTGTCCGGCACTGGAAGCACAGGAGGATGGGGTCACACATGGGGCCAGTGAGGAGGGTCTGAGCCCAGAGCAGGGTGCAGGCAGCTCCTGGCCCAGGGGAGAGTGAGGAGGGACGTGGTGTTTCCAGGGCCCTGCACAGCCCCTTCCCCAGAGACCGGGATCCGAGTAGCCCTGGCTCCAGAACCATCACTACAGGGAGTGGATAATCAGGTTTAGCTGCCGGGCAAAAGGGACATTGATCCACCTCCCCTACCTGTGGCATAGCCCAGGAGTGTCCCTTCTCTCCTGTACTCATCTGCACATACCTGTTTCCTCTGTGCTGACCAACCATGAGAAAAGAATCGTGCTGGGGGGCAGGGAGATGGTGACATTGTAGGAAGTGTAGGGCTGCAGAGGGGGACAGGTGAATGTCCCCTGCTGGCCTTGCAGCATCTCCTCTCCCTGCACCTCCTCAGCCTCACAGGGAGGGGAGGAAGGCAAGGCCAGACGGCACGTGGCCCGCATGTGCTGGCAGGCATCAGGGAACTTGCAGGTCCAGTTCAGTTTGATGCTGGTGCTGGAAATTTCCAAGGTCCCGGGGACAACCTGGAGGACCTCTGTAAAGGAAACATTGCAAGAGAGTTACTTCCTTCCCTTCCCCTGGCAGCCTTGCACAGGTGCTGCGGTCAGACAGCCCTGCTCCCCACCGAGCTGAGTGCGAGGGAAAGGGAGAGGCTGAAAGGGGTGACTCCAGCTCTCTGGCAGGGGAGCACAAAGAGGCTGGACAGGGATGAACGTGGGTGAAATGTCTGGACTACTACTGCTCAAGCCAATTTTTCCCACCGAGTCAAAACTAAAGTATCTCTGGGTCCCAGCATCTCTACGATCCAACAGATGCAGCTCTTAGGAAGACCCAGCCCTTTCCTGCTCTATATAGATTCCAGAAGAAAGGATCGTTTTCCCAGGCTGTATAGTGAGATATGGATCTCTAGGACACCGTATGGAGTAGCCCTCCTAAACCACATCCCCAGGAACGGGCTGTGGGAAAAAGACCCCTTGCTGCTTCCCTCAGGCCTCCCAGGAAAAGCCAGAAGGAGCAGGAGCTCAAGGAACGGGGGAACCCATGAGGGGCTCATACTATGCACAAAACTTGTACAGTGACTGATGGACCAGCATTTGACCCTGGCACCTTGTGGCATAATCGAAGAAGCCAGGGATATTTCATGCCTCATGGACCTGCCACATGAAGTCAGCAAAGCACCCAAGGGGACCAGATGGGGCACCCTGAAAGTTTGGGTCACGCATGGCACAGACCGCCTTCCCCTGCTTAGGAATGGCAGAGCTGGGCAGCCAGAAGACCTCCTGATGCATCCCTTACCAATGCACTCCAGCCTGGACTGAACGCGGGTCCAGTCACCTCTGGTGTTTCTTCCACGCCAGACTTCCCTGTTTACAAGTTTCCCATCATGGGTGGACTGGACTTCACTTGAACACTTGACGTGGGTGAAGGATGGCTGAAAACCATCGATGCAACTCAGCATCACTTCTTCATTCTTCTTGTAATTTTCCTGGTCTGGTGTCAGACGCAGTCTTGTGTCCCATCGGGGCCTTTGGCACATTCCTGGCAGAGGTGAAAGTGGGTGTTAGTTGGTGCAGGAGGTGATGAGGTGGGACATGGAGGGATGGTGGGAGAGAAATCTCCAGCAATCCATCCAGCCCCCCACATCTGCCAGGATGTGACCTGCAGGCAAGTCTTGTTGGGAGGGGGCTTTTCTTCATTTGCCCAAAGTGTGAAGGATCACCCTTCCATGAACCTTCCCCATCCACCCTCATGTCCAGGGGCACTATATTTTCTCCTCTACAGCCCACAGCAGGGACCTTCCCAGGACAATCACCCCTGCACTAGGAGACTCCCTCCAGCCTGTCCTTCAGAAATGTCACCCACTCCGGCACAGGCTGTCCTTGATGGGCCATGGCACCACCAGCCCTGCTGGGATGCATGTCTCTCCAGCTATGGCTCAACTCATCCCTCCCACAGGGATCACAGGTGCCCCTGTTACACTTCTGGAGTCCCTGTGTGGGCTCAGTTGGTCCCTCAGCTGAGTCCCTCACCGAGCTGAGTGGGAGGGAAAGGGAGAGGCTGAAAGGGGTGACTCCAGCTCTCTGGCAGGGAATCAGGAGGTGTGGGGGCTAATGGTATGTTCAGAAGCTGGACATGACCTTTTGGGGAACAAGTGCAGGAAGTGTGTACCCGTCTGGGCTACATGACAGATCAAAAGGACCAACAAAGGGGTCCTCCTGCCCTTATACCCTCTGAGTTACGTGGTTGAGTCTTACTTTGGTGCCACGGGAGAGCACAACAGGACAAATTTCATCCTGCCTTTGCAGGAGCTGGTTTCAGGTCATCACACCTCATGGCACTAGCCCCCAGCGGAAAACCATGACCTTCCCATGCTGACTCTCACCCAGGCACATTCCCAGCATCCCACCCCTGCAAAGTAGCATCCTGCTTCTGATGTCTTCCTTACCAATGCACTCCACCTTGGACTGAATGTGGATGCAGTCACCTCTTCTGTCCTTTCTCAACCATGAATCTCTGTATACAGATTGCCTGGGACAGCCCATGTCCCCATCACCCAAGGGAGGGCATTGCTCTTCCCCCAGCTGCATCTCCCACAGCCTCCAGCCCCAGCGCCAAGGGCTGAGCCAACCCCAGGCACTCGGAGCTCCCTTCAGGCCCCTCCACTCCAACTCCTGGGGCTGCATAAGATGTCCCCAAGGACCCTCACTTGCATGGGCAGCAAGGGGCACATGTAGATTTGTGCACTCCCAAGTGGCACCTGGAGGTGCAGCAAAGACCATAGCACTCCCGTGGGCACCTCATTGCTGGTCCCAGATCCTGCCCCAGGCCCTGGCACCCATCAGCAGGGCCCCATGCCTGGCCTGCTCAGGAAAGACTGCAGGAGCTGCCAGCTTGCCCAGCTGGCTCTAAATTGTCTCTTGTCTCCTGCCTGGCCTGTCCTCTTCAACACTTTGCACAGGCAACACAGCATCAAGGAGGGACTGTGGCGTGCCTGCTGCTCAGCTGGACAATGTCACAAGTGGCTATCAAGGGTGAAGGCAGAGCGGGTACATGGGAGAGTTGCTGCTACTTCACTTACCAACACACTCGACGGCTCTCTCAATGTGTGTCCAGGCACCTGTGCTGTTCCTGCCCCACCAGGCATCTCCATAGACTGCTTCTCCAGGACTTCCATTTATTCCCAGAGATTGTCCTGCACATCTGACATTGGAGAAGGATGGCTGGAAACCATCAGGGCACATCAGCACCACTTCATCGTTCTTCTTGTAATTCTCCTTGTCTGGTTTCAGCTGGAGCCTCGAGTCCCATTTGGGTCTTTGGCATGTTTCTGGCTGTGCTGAAAATGGATGTTAGTTGGGGTGGAAGGTTTCAAGGAGGTCAGGCAGGCACAGGCTGTGGGATACCAGCAATCCCTCCAGCTGTTGAAGGGAGAGGGAAGGTGACATGTCCATCTGCTAGTACATGACCCCTCGGCAAAACTTGTTGGGAAGGGACTCTCCTTCTGTACTGCTCAGGGAATACTGCAGGAGCTGCCAGCTTGCCCAGCTGGCTCTAAACTGTCTCTTGTCTCCTGCCTGGCCTGTCCTCTTCAACACTTTGCACAGGCAACACAGCATCAAGGAGGGACTGTGGCGTGCCTGCTGCTCAGCTGGACAATGTCACAAGTGGCTATCAAGGGTGAAGGCAGAGAGGGTACATGGGAGAGTTGCTGCTACTTCACTTACCAACACACTCGACGGCTCTCTCAATGTGTGTCCAGGCACCTGTGCTGTTCCTGCCCCACCAGGCATGTCCATAGACTGCTTCTCCAGAACCTTCATTTATTCCCAGAAATTGCCCTGCACATTTGACCTTGCGGAAGGATGGCTCGAGATCTCCAGTGCAGTTCAGTGTCTTTTCTTCATTCAGTTTGTAATAATTTTTGTTACGTTCAAACTGGAGTCTTCCATCCCACTGGGGTTTTGGGCACTTTCCTGTCAGGGCAAAAGTGAGATTCCTTCTCAGGACAGGAGATGCTCAGGCAGGAGGGGGATGAGGCTTTGCCATGACTGACTGTGGTGTCAGCATTCAACACCGCGGGAAACCCAAGGGCCCTCCTAAGTGCGGTAAAGGACCGTGTGCCTGGGCAAGGTGGTGATATAGGACATTGGGGAGAGGTGAAATGAGGGACAGGATCTTGCCTCCTCTGACTTCCCCATGTCCTGCAACTCAGGTACAGACAGGGAGGAGATGGAGGGACAGTGACAAAAATCTGTACCGCACTGGAGGCTTCTGTCCCTCCTCATCTTGGAGAATAGTCCCAATTGGGGTGCATCTCTGAGGACAAGGTGTCTCATGGACATGGCAGAATGTCAAAGGTCCCTCCTCGGGGAGAAGCACATGTAGCAGGGGAAACTTAGTGCTCCTGCACTTACCTGTGCGGCAGGTCAGGTTCACTACCACCCGCTGCCATACTCCCTCAATGTCCTTCACCTCCCAAACACTCTTCCAACCTGGAGATATCTCTTTTGCACATCTGATCACAGCAAGGGGAAGAGGATCCTTCATAGGGCAGCCAAGTGTCACCTCTTCATTAGGCTCGTAAATCTTCTTCCTTGGGTTAAAGTGGAACTTTGAGTCCCACTGGGGCTTCTGGCATCCCTCTGCACAGAGGAGAAGAAGTGAGTTTAAGCAGGATGGGAAGGGACCTGCTGTGGGGTCTATTGCCCTGATTTTGACACTGTCCAGCTCCTTTGGTTACCACATTCAATGCCAAATCCCTCTCTTGCAGTCTAGAGCAGAGGTAACAAGAGCAGCAGGCCACCCCAAGAGAAATCCCATCCATCCCCACAGATCCCTACAGGATCCATTCGGGTAAAGCTGACCAGGGACTGCATTCCTCCCCGGTCTTCATCCAGAGGTCCTTCCTTTGCCACCACCTCGGCCATATGCCCAGGCACTGTCTGAAGGCACTGGACTTAGTGTAGCCCCCAGGACTGTCACCTTTGAACCCCTCCCCAGGAGCACAGACCCCTGGCAGCTGCCTGTGGCAAGATGCTGAGATAAAAGGTGCCCTGACACTGCCAGGACAGGGGGGAAAGCCAAGGCACTCAGGTTCCCCCTGTCCTGGACTGTCACCCAGGTGGGGCTGAGGCATGACCATGTCACGGAGGGTCTGTTGCCAGCTGGGGTCACGGTGATGTGGGGCTGTGCTTACTCTTTCAGGTGGCAGTCCTGTTCCACAAGGTCTAAAATCTGCTGGAAAAGCATCCCAGCTAGCAGGACCCAGCAGCCCGGTGGATGCTGCTCTCTCCTGCCCTCTCTCTCCCAGAGAGGGAGAGAGGGTTGGCAGAGGGGCTGTAGGAGTGCACCAGCCCCCGTGAGTCTGAGTCTGCGCTGGCTCCACTCACCTGCATTCCCATCATCCTGATGGGCACTACCTGTTCACACCCTTATGTGTGCTTATTTGCAGCAAAAAGCCCACTCAAGTTGCCAAATTGCTTTCACTCTGCAGGTTACACTTGTTATTTTCTCCTTTCCATCCCTTGCCCAAAATACCTGGCTCCTAGGACTGGGTACCTCCTGTGCTATATCCCTCCCATCCTCACCCAGGATGGGCAACACCCCCACATCTGGGTTGGCAGAAAGGACTCAACAGGGGCTGCAGGTATGTATTTAACCAGCTGCATGTTCAGTTGCATTTTGCAGTATATAGATTGGGCAATTGAGGGAAGTAAATCTCCATATTCATTTTCTGTTAGCTTCTAGACAGGAGTGCTGCTGTCTCTCTGCATGGCACTAATTTGGGCCTCTACCCTCTGACCAGATACCAATTTTCTTGTAGTAAGTAATGTGCCTCTCTGTGAGCTCTCCTCATTCAACAAATTCATCTGTAAGTACCCGAACGTTACCCAAAGTTACCAGGGTGCTTCCAGGCTGGCACAGTGAGTTTACGCTGCCCCCAACACACCCAAATGGCATTAGGGCTCACCGTGAAAACACGATTGCCCTGCACTCGTGCAGCAGGCCAAGAGACCACAGCAGCTGCATCACATCAACCAGAATAATGCCCCTGCCAAATAACTTGAATAAAATCCCACCAGACTGGCAAATCAAGCAGCAATTCCTTCAGGCAGGTGAGAGCTACCTGTGAAGGGACTTCCAATGTTTCATTTTGCATTTCAGGGTCCAAAATCCTGCCTGTACAACGTTTAATCATTGATGGGGATCCTTCCAGCTTAGGGTCACAGCAACAACATGAAAAATTGTTGCTTGAAAAGAGGTTTGCGGGGCCTGACCTAAAGCAAGAAGCAGTTTGAGGGAAGGAAACACCTCCAGGGGAGACAGCCCCAGGAGCTGGGGGGGGCTGCAAGTGCCCATGGCCATGGGTGGGCTCTCCCGTACTGCCCCCATCCTGATCTTCAGAGCAAAAGGGACTTGTCACTTTTCCTTTTATAAGTGCTTCCTTCCATATCTCCTGGTAGCTGTTACAGTCCCCGTAGTGACACAAAACCCACCGGCAGCAGAGGACATGGCAACCTGCCAGGCAGGAAATGAGGAGGGAAAGAGAAATTCTCCTTCCCGTGCAACCTGCTGACACAGGTGCAGATTTCGAGAGATATCGGGGACAGTGACTTCCTACAAACACCGATGCGCTGCTGGCAGGGGTGGTTGCAGATGTACACCAGAGCTGTGCCTTGCTCTGAAGCCCACCAAAACTTTTAGTGCTCTCTGTGTAGCAAAACATTTGCTGCTGATACAGCCATGAAGGAACTTCTCAAGAGGTTTTTGGTCTTGTATGGTGTTTCCTTACAGACACCAGTGGCAGCACTACATTTAAAAAGGCCACATCTCACAGTTGCTGCTTTAGAAGTGTAATACAGCGCAGACTTACTGTAGTACAAAGAATTAGCCTTTGTTTAAAGTTTATGACTTTTTTTTTTTTTTTATACTAAAAGGTGAGGCTTCTGCATGCTGATATTAGGCATATTCAATGTTATACTAACTATTGCGGACAGGCACTCAGGATTGATTCAGCCTTTCCCTTAGATATGGGTTGTTCACTAAACTGGAAGTAAATACGTGCCGTGTAAGGCTCCTGGGCTGGAAGCGGGTGTGAAGCCACATGTTTCTGACTAGGCTGACTATGCCATCTTCATCAGGACTCCAGTGAATCACTTCTCTTAAACCCGGGTGTTTATCAGCCCTTATGCTTTGCCAGAGACATCAACATCTTTTCTCCTTTTTTTTTTTTTTTTTTTTTTTTTTTTGGTGGAAAGGTCCTAGCAGAGGTGCAGTTTTGCTCCAGGGCTTCCTCAGTCCACCCACTGGTGTCTACTGGGGGGTGTCAGGATGCTTCTGTGACCCAGCGTGGTCTCCACTGTGGCATCAGGCAAGGGCAGATGGCTGAAACGTGCTTCTTCAAAGACTGCACGTGTGCCAGCAGTGTGTCTGTGGCCACTTCTGCCCTTTGGGCACAAAGTCTACACTGGTGAGCAGTCCTGCAGGCAAACTCTCTTGCTCCCTGGCTTTGCTCACATTGCCCCTTGCAAACACCAGCAGGATGACTGTCCTCTGCAACTTATCCTTTCCTGTCCAAGCCCTCTGGGCTTTAGGGGTGGTCATTTGGCCACCTTTTTTCTTCCCCACAGGCTCCCCTGTGCTCTTTGGCCTGCCAGATGTGGCCCTGTGTGCTCACGCATGGGTCAGGCAGGGGCTGATAACGGCACCCAGACCCAGGCTGGGCATGGACCACTCCACGCATAGCCTGAGACCTGGGCGGGAGAGATCAGAACAGGCAGGGAGATCCCACAGCTCAGAGGGCTCAGAGCCCTTCCTGGTGGCATTTCTGATGGCCGCTTGAGGGTAAACCCTAGAAATCTCTGCTTCCCCACAGAAGAGAAGACACTTTGAGTCCACCTCAGTTTTTGTCTCAAGAACATCGCTGAATGCAATCCAATTCAGCCTCACTTCTCCAATCAGCCCAAGCCTAGCAGGTGGGTGATTACCTCTTGAGACTCATTGGGAGAAACCAATCCATGGCTGCTGGGTGCAGTGGAGATGCACAGGCTGGCGGGGGACACACACATCTGTCCTTGCCCTCTTTCTCACACTCCTTCCCCAATCACTCTGTAACATTTACATTGGGAAAAGAGCTCCTTGGAGCCAAGAAGCCTTTGCTCTAACCCAGGGTGGCTGTTTGTGCGCTTTGGTGGTGGCCATGGGAAGCTGTGTGGCACAAGTGAGTCAGAGAGTATCAGATCTCCACCAAGCTGGAGCTCACCACTTGTGAGAAGGAGACAGATGCACACCCCTGTGCGTGGGGGGACAGGGCACTACTGGAGAAGGGAGGGTGCTCAGAGAGAAAGGGGAAAGAAACACTCAGCTTCTTGCCTTGTAGGGACTAACAGCATCCGGGAGAATAAAGAAACAGTCATCAGAAAAACTGTTTTTTACCCTGCACTGTGGTATGCAGACAGCCGCCCACAGGCCCTCCGCCCCCAGCTATAGGAAAGAGGCTGAGACAAGTGAAATTTCCGCATGGAAAATATGGTGTAGACGTGACCAAACAGGCACCTCTTGTAACGTACAATGTGTGCTCACTGCAAAACGGGAGAATGCTGAATGCCTAGGCAGAAGTGGTAACAAAACGTTAGTCTATTTGCCTCATATAGTCAGAAATTAACTGTTTTTCTTCATCTGATGCTATTAAATTAATACCCTCCTTGTTAATCTTGTTTAATACCCATGAATATAGTAAGCATTTTACAGAAGTATCTGGACTGTCTGTCCCTGCTGCAAAGGAGTTATGAGTCTGGCAGGCGAAACAAAGCCCCAGCATGCCCCTAGAAGCAGATGTCAGGGAGGATGAGGAGAAAGGAGAAATAGCTGTGCTGGTAATTCAGGTCGGACTCCTGGCTTCAGCCCTTCGTTCACCAGCAAAAGACGTACTTTCTTGTGTTGTATTATCCCACACACAAAGAATAAAAGGCAAGGTAAAATCTAAGGAGCAGCAGGCAAAGTTCAACCCTTTTCCCATGGCAGTTCAGCAGCTAACAGAGGTGACAGCACAGCGCGCTGGGGTTTTGCTGGGTTTGATGCCATGTGCTTGCTGAGGAGCTAAGAAAAGCAATCACTCTTTCCACCAGTGGACAGTGGTATTGCAAACCACGGAGAAGACATGCACCGGTCTTAAAGCCTCTCCTCGCAAGCAACCAAAGCTGCCGAGCAGATCTTTGAGAGTGATGGGTAGTGTGAGGTTGGAGAAGGGGAGGAGAGACCCTGGGGCTGCTGAGTTTCTGGACGGTGCCAGGGAAAGGAGGAGGCGAAGCAGGTGCCTTAACAATGCGCCAAGGGAAGGGGAGGGAAATGGCAGCACTTTAACCTGTGCTGCTCTGCCATACAAAAGGGCATGTGACACGGTTTTAAGAACATGAGGTGACATACTTGTTTCCTGAATCTGTACTCTGGTAACGGGAAGTGGAAGCATGGCGGAGCACACAGTTCACAGCACCAGGGATGTCCAGTCCCAAGGCACTTCTCCGCAGCATCTCTTAGTATTTGTGTTCCCTGCAGGATTTACTCTGAGCACGGTCTGAAATTCAAGTCCGACTGACACAAAAACTTCAGGTTTGAGGTGGCTTTCTTTTACCTAGCCACCCTCCCACCCACCAGGCATTGCAGCTTCCCTCCCAGTTAGGGCTTGCTGTCAGCTGCATTAAATCACTGCGTAATGTCAAGCAAGGCTGATGAGAAAGGGGCCAGGTCCAGCCTGGATCACAGACCCTGCCTCTGCAGGGAAAGCATCCCCTAAAATCTTCTCCTCCTGCCTCCCAGGCACATGGGGACTGTAAGATGAGGAGTGAGGTACCCCAAGGGAGAGAAAAACCCCATGAGAAGAGCACAGCAAGACAGTAAGGTGACAATAGGACAATGAGACAATGCATCCTGCTCGGTGGAGGAGTGGGCAGAGCGGCAGTGCTGCGCTGGCTCACGCTTGTACCACATACAGCAACCACATCCTCTGCCTGCAACTGCTCGGCTCTCTGCCGGGCTCCCAGAGACACCACCGTGTCCCCTCACCTCCTGCCCAGTGACTGGACACAGCTCTGCCTTCCAGCCTCATTTCCTTGGTGATTGCCAGGCTCCAGGGCATGTGGCCCTTCCCCAAAATTATTGCCATGCCTGTGACTTTTCAGGAACCAGCACCGCCAGGGCTGTGTTGGGAGGAGCAGAGACAGGGTGAGTGATGGAAGCTAGCACTGCAGTTTTGGCACTCTGAAAGGGCACAGCCCCACACTTCCTGGCACCCTGGTCCCTTCCAAACGTGGAGGGGGTTTTGTGGGTGCCTTTAAGGGGACAGCACTGTGCAGTAGGGGCAGCTTTGCTGTCCCCACTGGGCTGTTTCCCCTCCCTCATTGTACCCTACCATCTGCTAAGGTCTTGGGAGATGCTCAGGGACCCTGGGAAAGGGGATCCTTTGGGTTACTCCCTGTTCCCATGTTCCTCATCTCTGCCCAATGGCTTTACCCTGCCCCACTGCCACTGTCTGTCCCACAGAGGCCCATTGCACCCAGCGGAGATGGGAGGGACCACCCTTCCCTATCTTGCCCGTTTGCCTTGTCTGGTCCCTCAGTGGAAGAAGACCCGTGATCCATCAGGTGGGGACCTCCACACAGGTCCTGGGACGGAGTGAGGACACATGCAGAGGATGCAGGCAGGGCTGCCTGTGCTGCTGGGTGCGGCTGCCAAATGTTTTTGTCTCGGTTCCTCTTTTCACAAACACCAAGGTGCAAACTCAGCAATACCCTCTCTGCCACAGGCAGCCCCAGGCTCCTCCAGGGACAGCTGGGGGACCGAGATGGGCAGAGGGTGCCAAGAGTCTGCTGGCCACCATGTCCCCACTGTGTCCCCACAGCGTATAGTATGGCCAGGTCCTGGCTTCAGTGCGCACCGTGCAAACGAGCTGGAGAGCCATGCAGCGCTTGGACACGGTTGTACATGCTGGCCTGGGAGGATCTGGGCTTCATTGGAGTATCTGGGCAAGGGGAAGCTGCTCTGGGCAGGAGGATAACCTCTGTTGCAGGTTTATCTCTTGGTTTTTGAGTGACAGTGCACTGTGCTCATGCTCCCTGCAATCACTGGGACACATTTCCTGTGGGAACGGGCTCCCATGGCCCATATCACACAGTACAGACCCTGCCATCAATTCCCATCAGCAGCTAAAGGTCCTGGTCACATTACCTGGCCTATATCATAGCCAGGGTCATTAATCAGCTGGTTTCTCTATCCTGAGTCAGCCCAGACATATCCCTGCAGTGGTTCGGGACAACACAAGTAGATGCTAGTGAGTAGATGCTCGCTCCAGCAAGGTTAGTTTAGAGAAATGCTCCAGGTCAGGAAGATGCAGAGCAACACAAAGTCATGGCCCTGGGACCACAGCTCAAACCCCAGATGGTGCTGCACTGTACTGATTCACCAGCCTTCTGGGAGGTCAGATAACATGTGAGCCTGAAGATTTCCACTAACTGACCCTGCTGGTTTGGAAGTGTGCAGCCTGTGTAGGAAGAGCCCAGCAAAGCTCTGGGGCTGCCCTGCCCCTCCAGCACCAAGCAAGGATGTTCAAGAGCAATCCCAGCACATCATAATTCCTCACAGGGTCTCCTGGAGACATAGAGGCTCAGGTCGTGGCTCCCCAGGTCTTTTCTGGGCAGCAGCACCCATCTCCACTGCAGTGAGGACGTGGCATCTACACACCATGCAAAGAGAGATGGCCACCTGCTGCTTCTAGGGACATTGCCCACCCCACAGAGGAATGACACGGCCCCTGTGGAAGCTTTCCCAGCACACCAAGGTTTGCTGACCTCCATCCCCAAACAGAGCTTCACCCCACTGCAAGCCGACTGATGCCTGAGTGTCTTGGTCCCAGGTATGGACATCAGCTCTGGTCCTCTCTGATACAGCTACTGGATCCTGCATGCAGTAAAGATACATAGCAGCCTTGCAGCAGGAGAACAGTGAAGCCTTCTCTTGCGGGGAGAGGAGTGAGCACTTCTTACCTGTTTCCTTTGGTACTCTGGAGCTGTTGGTGTCTGGGCTGTCCTGCTGCTGTGCTGCCAGCAGAGATGTGAGGAGCGTGAGCAATATCCATCCCAGGTCCATGTTTGCTGATGCTCCCCGGGGAAGACCGAGGTCTCAGCCCCGCTGGCTGCCTCACAGCACACCCGCCTGACTGCAAGAGGTGCAAGCACAGAGAGGAAACAGCCACACAGAGAAATCACGTCTGGTGCAAGAGGCTTCCTCATTGGAGAGGGAACCTCCGTCAGCTTCAGCGCTGCTTTCGTTCTCCTCTCCTGTGCACCGGGGCCACTTCATGCCCCTTTTGCAGTCTTGCTGCTCTCTGACCTCTTGTCTGAGAACCACAGTTTTCAGGCTTTCTGGCAGGAGCAGCTACTAGCCACAGCAGCTGGCTTGTCTCCTCTCCTGGCACAGATCTCAGCAGTCCCAGAAGAACTTGTGAGCTGTGCTCGTTCATGGTCCTCTGGGACTGGGGTTTTTTCAGGAAGACGTAGCTTCCACACTCACACGGTAAAGTCAAGCAGAGACTACATCAGGACAACCCTCACCTTGGTGTTGCCTGATAAGGATTGTGATTAAAAGGGCTTCTGAAGTGCACTGATGATACTAATTACTTGGCAGTGACTGCCATGGGCAGAAAAGCAGATGCTTAGGAAGAAGCTGGTGAGAGCCCTGGCGACCTGGAGCCCAAGTGCTGTGGCAAGTTGTGTTGCTGACACATGCTGGAAGTGGGAATGTCTGTGAAGGGGTGAGAAGGCACCACAGGCATGGCAGTAGGCAGGGAAGGGGCTGATGGTTGAGTCTGTGTGGCTGGCGGCACTGACCACAGCAGCAGACCCGACCATCAGAGCTGGCCCAAGGCAGGAGTTGATGAATTTGTGCTCCAGTCTTCCCAGCCAACCAGCAGCTCTTGCCGGAGGTGCTTGGCCCCTGCCCCAGCTGAAACACACTGCTGGGAAAAAACCAAACCCTGAAATCTTTTCTGAGGCTTTGCAGTAGGGAAGCAGCCCCTTGTGGTGGCCTTCCTTTTTATTATGCTCTTCAGCAAGGCCCATGTCCTGGTTTCAGATGGGATAGAGTTAATTTTCTTCCTAGTAGCTGCTGTGTTTTGGATTTAGTATGAGAATAATGTTGATAACACATATTATTTTAGTTGTTGCTAAGTAACTCTTACATTAAGACAAGGAATTTTTCAGCTTCCCATGGAAGCTGAGAGGGAGCATAGACAGGACAAGCTGGCCGAAGGAATATTCCATACCATAGACATCATGCTCAGTGTACAAATGGGGGTTGGCCAGGGGCAGGAATCCATAATCATAGAATCATAGAATCATAGAATCATTCAGGTTGGAAAAGACCCTTGGGATCATCGAGTCCAACCATCTTCCCTACTCTACAAAGTTTTTCCCTACACCATATCCCCCAACACCCCATCTAAACGACTCTTAAACTCATCCAAGGACGGTGACTCAACCACCTCCCTGGGTAGCCCGTTCCAGTGTCTGATCACTCTCACTGTGAAGAACTTCTTCCTAATGTCTAGTCTAAACCTACCCTGTTGCAACTTGAAGCCATTCCCTCTTGTTCTATCGCTGTTTGCTTGTGAGAAGAGACCAGCACCAACCTCTCTACAATGTCCTTTCAAGTAGTTATAGAGAGTGATGAGATCACCCCTCAGTCTCCTCTTCCTCAAACTAAACAGTCCCAGCTCCCTCAGTCGCTCTTCATACGATTTATGCTCCAGGCCCTTCACCAGCTTCGTTGCCCTCCTCTGTACCCGCTCCAGCACCTTGATATTTCTCTTGTATTGAGGTGCCCAAAACTGGACACAATACTCCAGGTGTGGTCTCACCAGTGCTGAGTACAGGGGGACAATCACCTCCCTACTCCTTCTGGTCACACTATGTCTAATAGAAGCCAGGATGCCATTGGCTTTCTTGGCCACCTGGGCACACTGCCGGCTCATATTCAGCCACTTGTCAATCAGAACCCCCAAGTCCTTTTCCGCCAGGCAGCTTTCCAGCCACGCTTCCCCAAGCCTGTACCGATGCATGGGGTTGTTGTGGCCCAAGTACAGGACCTGGCACTTGGTCTTGTTGAATTTCATACTATTAAGGTTCGCCCATAAATCCAACCTATCTAGGTCTCTCTGTAAAGCCTCCCTGTCCACATGCAGATCAACACTCCCACTTAACTTGGTGTCATCTGTGAACTTGCAGATGATGCACTCTATGTCATTATCAAGATCATCGATAAAGATGTTAAACAGAAATGGTCCCAACACTGAGCACTGGGGAACACCACTTGTGACCGGCCGCCAGCTGGATTTAACTCCATTGAGCACCACTCTTTGGGACTGTCCAGACAGCCAATGCTTGATCCAGCAGATCGTATGCTCGCCCAGGCCGTGTGCAGCTAGATTTTCCCACTAGAATTCTTTGGGGAACAGTGTCGAATGCTTTCTGAAAGTCCAGGTAGATAATATCCACATTATTAGCAGAAGTTACTAGACTATCCTGTTGGCAGTCTTACAGATTTATTATAACAACATGATTCTATAAGAAGGGCAGTTTGGAGCAACTTCTCTGTAAATCCTCCTTCAGCTTCTGTAGAAGCTGAATATGTTCATCATAGAATGGTTAGAGTTGGAAGGGACCTTAAAGATCATCAAGTTCCAACCCCCCAGCCACGGGCAGGGACACCTCCACTAGAGCAGGTTGCTCAAAGCCCCATCCAGCCTGGCCTTAAACACTTCCAGGGATGGGGCATCCACAACTTCCCCGGGAAAGCTGTTCCAGTGCTTCACTACCCTCACAGTAAAGAATTTCCTCCTAATATCTAACCTAAATGTCCCCTCTTCCAATTTAAAACCATTACCCCTTGTCCTGTCACTACATCTCCTGACAAAGAGTCCCTCTCTGGCTCTCCTGTAGGCTCCCTGCAGATATTGGAAGGCTGCTATGAGGTCTCCCCGGAGCCTTGTCTTCTCCAGGCTGAACAACCCCAGCTCTCTCAGCCTGTCTTCATAGGGGAGGTGCTCCATCCCTCTGATCATCTTTGTGGCCCTCTGCTGGACCCGTTCCAACAGGTTCATGTCCTTCCTGTGTTGAGGACTCCAGAGCTGGCCACAGTACTCCAGGTGGGATCTCATGGGCGCAGAGTAGAGGGGTAGAATCACCTCCCGTGACCTGCTGGCCACACTTCTCTTGATGCAGCCCAGGATGTGGTTGGCTTTCTGGGCTGCCAGTGCACATTGCCGGCTCATGTTGAGCTTCTCATCCATGAGCACCCCCAAGTTCTTCTCCTCGGGGCTGCTCTCCAGCCATTCTCCGCCCAACCTGTATTTGTGCCTGGGATTGCCACGTCCCAGGTGCAGGACTCTGCACTTGGTCTGGTCGAACTTCATGCGATTTGCACGAGCCCATCTCTCAAGCCTGTCCAGGTCCCTCTGGATGGCATCCCTTCCCTCCAGCATGTCAACCGCGCCACCGAGCTTGGTGTCGTCGGCAAACTTGCTGAGGGTGCACTCTATCCCACTGTCCATGTCTCCGACAAAGATGTTGAACAGCACTGGTCCCAGTACCAACCCCTGAGAAATGCGATGCTGCTTCTATCTGCCTATAGAGGGCCCCATCCTCCCTGTCACTCTGATCTGGTGGTCTGTAGCAGACCCCTACTGTAACATCACCTGCCCTTGTGCTCCCTTTAATCCTGTCCCATAAGCTCTCCAGGGTCTCCATTCATCCCCAGGTGGAGCTCCACACACTCCAGCTGGTCATTGACATAGAGGGCAACCCCCCCACCCCATCTGCCCAGCCTGTCCTTCCTGAAGAGTCTGTAACCCTCCATTCCAGCACTCCAGTCATAAGATCCATCCTACCACGTCTCAGTAATGCCAATAAGATCGTAGCCCTGGAGGCGTGCGTGCGTGCATCTCTAACTCCTCTTGCTTGTTCCCCATGCTGCATGTGTTTGTGTAAAGGCACTTCAGCTGTGCGCCCAGTGGCGCTCACTTACTAGCTGGAATGGCTCCATTTCTTTTGTGTCGCTCTTCAGGTGGCCTTCCTTTGTGGTGCTTTATCTGTGTTTCCCAGATTCCTTTTGCCTCAGGAGCCTCTAGGACAGGCCTGATGTTATCACCCCCCTCCCCTTTCACATCTAGTTTAAAGACCTGTCAATCAACCCCGCAATCTCTTGGGCCAGAATATTCTTCCACCTTTGGGAGAGGCATCTTCCATTTCCTGTCAACGAGCCCGGTGCCGTATAGGCCAACCCACTATCAAAGTACCCAAATTTATGGTGGCAACAACAGCCACGGAGCCATGTATTGACTGATTGGATCCGTCTGCT
Organism: Numenius arquata; assembly: GCF_964106895.1. Classification (NCBI taxonomy): domain Eukaryota; kingdom Metazoa; phylum Chordata; class Aves; order Charadriiformes; family Scolopacidae; genus Numenius; species Numenius arquata. The sequence continues at coordinate 11,517,878 of NC_133616.1, read as the reverse complement.
CCTCCCAACATCATTGCCTGCCGCCGGAGGGAGTGACGAAAAAATCACTGCTCAGGATGGGCTGGGCATCCGATCACCACGTGGTGAGCAATTGTATTGCATCACTGTCTTTGTATAGTCTTTTACCACTGTTTTTTTCCCTCTTCCATTACTGTTCTATTAAACTGTCTTTATCTCAACCCATGAGGTTTTGTTTCCTTTTTCTCCCTCTTTTCCCTATCCTACTGGGGGGTAGGGGAAGGGAGTGAGAGGATGGCTACATGATCCTAGTTGCTGGCTGGGATTAAGCCACAACAGCCTGGTACTCCCAAGCCTGGGGTCAGGCTCTGCTTTCTGCTAATGCACATCCTCCGCTTGATTTGCACACTCTGCAACACCTTTACTCAGCAGCATCAAGCAGGCCAGTGTGGGGTGCTCTAAGTGGACCTGCTTTGGCAGGGGGGTTGGACTAGATGATCTCCAGAGGTCCCTTCCAAGCCCATGTGATTCTGTGATTTTGTTGGTGGCCCTCTCCAAACACACTCTCCCCAGCTACCCTGAGCAAAACATGGTATAAGTCTTGTTTTATATTTTTTCTGCAATGACGGTGCTTAAGAGCAGACACTCAGCTGTCTTATACCTCTCAGAGACAGAGCTGGAGTCTGCCCTGCTACCTTTCTTGTGCCTTCCTGTGCTCAGAAAGGCGGTCTCAGCCTCTTCTACCTTGTCTGTGCTTCATCTCTTCCTGCAACAGAGCTGGCAGGGTCAGTGCTAACCCCCAGGAACCTCCCTTTTTCTTTCCTTCACTTGGATGATGAAGCTCACCCATGGACAGTTTACCATACTCAAAGACACTTTCCTTAGCAGAAGTGCCCTGGGGCTGCAGGGCATCGCAGCAGGGCATGTCCTGGGAGGTAGCTGGGAGGTAGCTGTGCTCGACCTCTAGTGGGGGGTTTTTGGGTGGGAGAAAACAACAGCTCCTCTGCCTCCAGCAACACCCCAGACTTCACCTCTCTTTGGCCATTGGTGCTGCTGGGTCTCTCAAGGAATAACCAAAGGGCTGCAAAAGCAAACTATATCCTTAGGAACTGATGACTTGTTTGGAGGATCTTCGGAACATAAGTAGGGAAATTCCATAAATCAAAAAAGACTAAAAAAAAAATCACATCCCTGGTCCCTCTGTGCACCACTGCCAGCACAATAATTGTTGTTGCCTGTGCTAACAGTCCGTGACATTTCCAAAAACCCTTTATTACTCCATCTGAAACCTCAAAAGCCATGCAGGAAGCGTGGACCAAGCAGTTGCCAGGAAGCCTTTTTGCTCTCTCACTCTTTACACTTCCCCTTCCTCCAGATCAGAAAATCCAGCCTCGAGCGTAATGTGGGCTCTTGCACAGAGGATGGAGGGGTGTTGCAAGCTGGTGCCACCATCCCCAGTGGATCCAGCAGCTATGTGCTCTGGTCACACAAGGCAAACGCAAAGCCAGAAAGACAGCTTTAGTTTGTTTGCAACACAACAGGATGTGAAATTCTTGGTTCTGCAGGTGTCACTGCTGTGTCCCCGTGTCACCCCATCGCAGAGTGTGCCTGGCAGACCTGGTACAGCCGGGAGTATGGGCAGGGTGTATTTCAGCTGGGTGTAGGCAGGGACCCGCGTCCTGCTGCCATGCCGGAGTCAAGGCATGTGTCCCGTTTTTTTACAAACCTCGCAGTGTGCTGGCATTTGAGTCATGTTTCACAGCAATCTTGCCAGCCCGACGGACATCACTCTTCCCTCTGCTGTGAGGACATGCTCTCCTACTGACCCCACAGACTTTGTGGCAGATCTGAAGCTCTTGAAGTGTTTGCAAAAAGGACTGCTGGCTGCTTCTACAGCCTGTTCCTTGCTCTTTTTTGTTTGTCTTATGGAGCTTTTAGATCTTACCTGCCTGATGCTATTTTTTGTCATCTCGACATGACTTCAGCTCTTTGAAGGGGCCTCTCTGTTTCGAATAACTTCTGGCCCTGGTTTTTCTCTACCTTTTGATAGCAGGAGCCTTACAAGGCTGCCTTAAATCTTTGTGAGCTTGCTGGACTCTGTGTGACCATGCTGCTTCTTTTTGCTTTGTTTTATCCAAGTTTCCTCATTTCACACATTTCCCCTTTCTGAAGCTGAACAAGTTGTCCCAGGACTTTTCAATGTTCAGTGATTATGCAGGGTCATGAAAACAAAGCATTTTGCGGCCACCACCAGCAGGCAGCCCTTTCCTGAGAATGTGTTTGGTCCAGCCCTGCACAGAGCTCAGTTCTCCATCTTCCCCATTGGACTTGTCACACATGTGGAGGACCCACACGCTGATGCCTTGACTGCCTCTGCCTGGTATTGCAAACCAGCCACCAGGATGCCTGAAGACCAAGGGCAGTAGTTCTACCACCTGCCTCGTCATTTTGTTTGGGATTCCTGTTCCCAAAGGTGTATCTGTGGTGCAGAGGGGTTTGCACCCCTTTTACCACAGTGGGGACCCCATTGCTGGGACCACACCTTGGAGAAAGGTGTTCTCCTGCCTGCTTCTGGCCTCCTGTCTGCTGCTGGAAGTCGGTGTCTGCACCCACATGTGCTACTCCCCTGGATGATGCTCTCCAGGAGCAGCACCTGGCTTGCCAGTCTTCACCTAAACCTCCTTCACGGTGCTACCCATGGACCACGCAGAGCTGCTGGCATGCAGAGACTGGCTTTTGCCCCCTGAGCATCGCAGCAAGGGGAAACAGGGGCTCCGGACCATGAAAGCTGCTTGCAGGCAACACTGCCACTAGAGTTCATTCAGGGGAAACCTCGGGGTTTTCATTGTACAGATGGGAGCACTGAGGCAGAGAGGGAGACAGCGAGAGGAAGGAAGTCCACACAGCAGATGCCAATTTCAGTGCTGGGTCCCAGGACGGTGCTGCAACCACAGTGTTCTCCTTCCTCCAGCTGAACGGGAACCGGGCTGCGCCTCAGCACCCCTGGGCTACTGCCACGAGTGGGGTCACACCAACCAGGGACATGGGAAGCAGCTCCTGTGACCCTGGGCTGGGACAGCCACCATGCAGGAAACTGACCTGTCCCCAGGCTATGCTGTGTGTTCAGCAGTTTTGAGCATGAACAAAGCTCTGAGGGGTTAATACGAGCTCATACACTGATGTCCCCAGAGCAGTGGTCACAGAGGTGTCAGAGCCACCTGCATGCCCCCCCCCCCCAGCCTGGCAGTCCCTGCCCTGTATGGTACAGCTCCTGCATAGTGTCTTATGGAATCTAGGGATGTGTCACTGTCAGCTGGATGCTGGCAGGGTGAGCTCTGGGTCTGGCTGCCAGGAGGGGCATGGGAAGCAAAGGCACTCCCCCTCCTCCCCCAACATGTGGGACTTTCCTTCAGACATAGACATGCCAGCTTGTGCCCCACGCTCCCTGGTGCAGATGTCTACCCCACTGCTGCCCTACAGTTCAGTGCTGCCTGCAGCCCTTGCAAGAAAAGGGTTAATCCCAGCCCATTTCCCGCCACACTGACACTTCCCCACTTGCTTGGCTTTCAGTGCCTTGAAAAATCTGCCATGTTAATTCCAAACCTTCTTTTATTCTGTCAGATGCCTCACAGTCGTGGTGATATGACAGTCACACTCCTTTTCCAGGCCTGATACTGGCTGCTACAGTCTGTTTGATGAGACACCCTCTGCTTTCCTGTGAGTCTTGCTGGCTGACATGGCTTGCAGGTCTGCTCAGCCCAGGGCTCCGCATCTGAAAACAGCTCTCCATCAGCTCACTGTGGCTCCTGTGCTCACTCTTGGAGCTGCTTGTCCTGCTCTGTGTACATCCCTGTCCCACTTGCCCCTGCCTGTCCTGAGTCCATGTGCATCCCTGTCCCACCTCTCCCTGCCTGTCCTGAGTCCATGTGCATCCCTGTCCCACCTCTCCCTGCCTGTCCTGCCCAAATGTGCATTCCCACCTCAGCTCTCCCAGCCCAGCAGTTTGCTGGTGCTCAGCTGCCTCCTCCTTTCCCAGTCTTCCGCAGCAGCCTCTGAGACCCACTAGCATTTCTTCAGCCCTGGCAGGCATCAGGGGCCATGGCCACAGCCTTTGCCCTGAAGATGAGCCAGGCCTGAGCAGAGAAGGTCCAAGGGGACCTGCCAGGATCCCCTAGCACTTCGCACCAGCAGGTCTCCATCCCTCAGCTGGCCTGTGCTCCCAGGTTGTCATGCACATCTGGTCTCCCACTGCACCCTTAATCCTCCCCCAGCCACGCTATCACCCCATGCTTTTTCCTGCCCTAATCCTGGGTTCCACAGTCCCCCAGCCCAAAGCAGATGCCTGTACCGTGAAGCTGGACTCCTCTCTGCTTCCCGTGTGATAGGTGCTCTGCTCCCAGCGTTCATCCCCAGAGCCCAGCACTTTTTTGCTAGGACCTGCTCCGACATCTGCAAGGAGAGCAGGAGGAACTTCGCTGAGCAGGGGCTGAGAGCTGCCTGCAAGGAGCAGGAGTGGAGAACACCACCACTGCTCCAGGACCCTGCACAGGAGGGTGACATGAGAGGGGCAGGACCGAGTGTGCATCTCCCTGCTGGTCCAGAACCACCCCCACCCTTGCTCTGCACCTCAGGGCATGCAAAGTGGGCACTGGACTGGGGCTGGGGACTGCTCTGCTCTCTGGATGTAGGGCTGGTCCTGACAGGCAGCCTGCCACTGGGGGGCTGGGAAGGGATTTTAGTTGGTGCAGTAACAAGGCCAGGGACCTGCACCGTTTGCTAGGGTGAAGGGTTGCTGGGTTTGGGTTCAGGGAAGTGCCCAGGTGGTGTTCTGCACACCGCATGACCGACTTACCTTCTCCCATCCACTCAGAAGGCCGTGGGCTAGCATCTGCCCTTTCCTGCATCGCCACCCACACCCCACAGCACCAACCTTTCTGCTGCTGTGTCCCAGCCAAATGGGTGCCAAGGGATGCTGAGCTCCCTGTGCCAGGGGCTGGCTGAGCTGCCCTCCCCAGACCAGGGTGAGCTCCAGAAGACTCCAGCAGCACCCAGCAGCTGTCGCCCTGCTCAGCCTGCTCCCAGTGGTACTCACAGCCCCATGTCCCCATCAGGATCCCACAGCTGATCCTCTGGGACCAGGCCACCAGCTGGGCCACCCAACCACAGCAGCAGCACTGACAGCCACTGCTCTATACACATTGCTGCATGACTTTGCCATGTAGGCTTCAGGGGCTTCATGAAGCCCAGTTCCTCATCAGGACAGTCTATGTGATAACCACCAACACAGCCTGCTTGAGTTGAGGCAGATGACCCTGGAGAAGAATTCAGCAGCTGTAAACTCTGTAGCAACAACCCCATATCAAGCTTCTGACACCCAAACCACTGTTCCATGCCTCCCCTGCATCCGAGGCTGCCTCAGCAGCGAGCATCCAGTCATCTCCATGTCAATGCTGCCAACCCAGAGAGCTGGAAATCCCCTCTCCTGGTGACTCAGCACCCTATGGGGCTGTTTGCCAGCACATGGTCCCCTTCCCCATTTGGGCCAGCCCTGGCGTGTGGGGAGAACAGCCTGGCTCCATGTAAACAGCCCTGACCACCACCCCCTCAGAGAGGTTTATTAAAGCAGCCCATGTGCAAGCCCTGGCTGCTCCAGCCTCCCCAAGCCAGGACAGGGGCTTACACTGCTTCATTTCTGGATCTTTTTAAACTGTTTTGACTCACTCTAGCACTGCAGACTCTTCATTTGTGTGGATGCAACAACCTCCAGTGTGGTGTCCTTGCAGCAAAGACTGGAGCCTCAAGCAGTGCTCTTCCCTTCTCCCAGGAGCTACCCAGGTGCAAAGGGATGGGCTCTTTGGGCTCATTCCTGCTGGACTTGGAGGTCCAACACTTGTGTGAGTCTAAGTTTAAAAGCCCCAGAGCCCTTCCCTGTGAGTGAACTACAGTGACTGAGCCTCACGGCCAGGTTGTCCCAGACTCTGGGTTCCAGCCCCACAACCCATTGTTAGTTTTGTCCTTCCTGTGGGCTCGGGACTTTCTCCCACTGTCCATGGGTTATAAGTTCCAGTTTGGCTGTACCTCTGGACACCTTAATGGCAACACCCTGAGCACTCTGGGGAAGTACATGCCAGACTGAAATGGTGTGAAGGCCTGCCCAAAACCTCCTTGGTTCCTTGCTGGCATGCACGAGGAACAAAGACAAGGAGCCTCATTTGTCTCCCCACGACATACCATCATCTGATGATGTGACATAGTCCCCCCCAGCCTGAACTGACAGGTCTTATAGCTGAGGCAACTTGTCTCCTTCTGAAGGTCTGGTGTTGGCTGTGGTGGAGGCAGGATGAAGCCTGCAGTGCACTGTCCCTGCACAGGTAACCCTCAGTCCTTTCTCAAGGAGGGGCTGAAATCACAAGGCTGTGTAGCAAGGAGCTCAATCAGCACCTTTTTTATTAATATGCATCATAAATAAAGAAATAAATAAAGGCGAGACACCTCGTTCTAATGGGGAAATACAAATTAAATACGGTGCAACGTCCGCTAAGCGATGTACAAGCAGGAGGTAACCTTGCAAGACCAGGGCCCCTTGCCATGGGGGAGCCAGCCCAGGCATAATGCTGTGACCAGTATCAACCTGGAAAAGGCACCACTTACTGGCATGGCCTTTCATTAACACTATTCCCCACCTGACGGGCAGGTGAAGATCCCCACCCTAGCGGGCGACATGAACATGGCAAGGAAGGGGTTGACTGGCATTGCCTCTGCTGAGGACCCCAGGACCCCCAGTATCCCCTTGTGCTTGTGCACAACACTCGTCCCCCCCCACCCCACGGCACTGCTCAGCAAGACCAGAAACCCTATGCCAAGGGGAGTGCCACCCCTCCCTCCCCAGCTCCCCTGCTCCCTCTGGGAGCACTCCCCAATCTACCTGCCGGAAGCACTGCCCCCAACTCCAAAGAGCATCTCTCACCCACTCAGGGACCCTGCCCTCATCCCTTCCCCTCCAACCCCCCCTCCACTGAGCATCCCAGGGCTTCCCAGGCACTGGGTCCCTGCTCAGCGTGGAGGGCACAGGGCCACCCCACCCCGCCAAAGCACAGGGTGGCACTACCCATCCCGGACCTACGTTAACACTGAACATCCACGTGCCTTCCTCATGACCCCATGCACCCCTTTGCTCTGCACGCCCACACATATCCCGATCCCCTTCCCCTGGCCGTGGCCAGGCACAGCCCCAGCCCTGCTGCGTGGCCATGCCAGGCTACTTGGCCCAGTACAATCCACCAGACACCACTATAACATGTTAGGACAGGGCTGCTCCAGCATAGGAGAACCTACCTTGCAGTCCACCCATCAAACCTCAATGCAACCCATCAGCCCAGCCTTTCAGAGACCGTGACAACGGTGCTCCCATCCCTATGGCTGATGATGCCAGGGGTGCTGGAGGCTGCAGACACTGCCACCCCCGGGGAGGGGATGGCCAGCATCTTGCACCCTCCAGCACGAAACGGAGCCGGGCAGCGGGGCAGCGCTGCCCTGGCAGGGACTGCTTGGGTTCCCACTATGTAGGAGTCCATGGCCTATTGGTGCTGGAGATGGCATGGGGTGGAGGGGGGCTCGGGCGATCCCCAGTGTGGCTGCATGCACGGCAACGCCTGGCAAAATGAGGTGCAGCTTGCAGAAGACCCCGGGGGCCGAGTCGGCCTTTGGCAGCTGCACGAGGAGGAGCAAGAAGGAACCACCTATGGTTACTGTATTTTATAATGGCAAGAAAGGTAAGAAACTAGCAAGAAGCTGTGTCTGTTCCTCTGGCAGGATGTGCTTCCCCAGAGGAGCCTCAGCAGCCCGCGGTACTGTGCTTGGCCTTCCAGCCAGGTCAATAGTCCTCATCCTCCGGGTGGGTGACGTACATGATGGGCACCAGTCCCTTCTCGGAGCCGAGGCTGCACTGGAGCCAGTCACCATCCACTTTGGAGATGACTTGCAAGATATCCCCTTTGTTGAAGCTCAGTTGTCCTGCCTCGGTGGCAATGTGATGGCAAAGAGCTTTCACCTCACTGCAGGTAAAGGGAGGAGAGGAAGGGTTAGCTCACTACAGGACACTCACCTTGCTGAAGCCCAGGGACCACCATAGGTATGGAGGAGCCAGGGAAACATCCCCTGCCTCCCCACCCAGCCAGGATCCCAGCTGCCCCTTGCCAGCAGATTGCAGAGTTGGGGTGAGTGGATGCAGAAGCTGTATCACTGTCCCAAACCGTCCCCCTCATCCACAAATACAAAGCAGGCCAGGTAAACTGCAACAGGCAGAGCCGTGCCAACCCCAACCCACCACATTCTACCACCTGCAGGACTCACCAGGGAGGGTGAGGAGACAGCCCCCGGGCCGGACGCCCCATGGGGGGCACTTCAGGTGACTCTGGCTGGGGGCGTTCTGGCTCAGGAGCTGCTTCTCGCCACATGCTTGCCCCAACCGTCTGGGCCACCAGCTGGAACACAGACTTGTCCAAGCTCAGCCAGCCAGAAGGCAACCTGCAAGAAGGAGACAGAAGCAGGTAGTGGCAGGGAAGCGTTACCTGCGGGCAAGGAACAGCTGCTCTCATGCCAAGGTCATGTCTTAGAGGTCTGGATCCATGCACAAAGTGCACTGAGGTCCCCAGGCTGTCTCCTGGTAGGGAGGGCTCAGCATTCTCCAGACACACCATGGCCTAGACTGGGAAGGATTTTTCTAGTGGCCATAGAAGCAAAAAAGGTGCAGATGGAGAGGCAACGCAGGGAGGTCTCAGCTCCATGTGGCAACTTTAGCCCTCCTCCTTACCCACTGTGTGGAACAGGGATGACTCTCTATGTTCTGTTCTCACTTACCACACACTTTTGAGAGGCGTGAGGTGATGATGGGGGTGGTGCAGCAGAAGCCCTTCCCCTGGAGAGAAGGCTTAGGAGCCAAGACAGGAGAGGAAAGCTAGTGAGGTGGATTAACAAGGGTAGGAGCGGAAGAGGGGAAGGGTGGTGTGGTAGGAATTAAGGCAGTCTGGTAGGGCTGGGCAGGGGTGGCAGACCACTCTGTTCACTCACTGCCTCTGGTCTATCACTGTGGTGTAGCCCAGCAGTTTGACTTCCACCTGCACTGCTGCAACCCCAGATTAACCAGCCCTCTCCAGTCCCAAACTATCCCCATCTCCCTACCTGTTAGGCTGCCTGGGCTCTTTCTGCGCCTTCCTGGACCCAAACAAGTGTCCCCACTTGATAGGCTGACTGCCCTCTGATGCACTGGTGTTGCTCTGCTCTTGGGGGGCTGCTGCTGCTGCTTCCACTCTTTGCTGAGTCCCAGCCTCCTTCTCCTTGCTGCGCTTCAGCTCTGTAACCACCGAGTCTGGGGGGCTGCCCATCCAGAAGGGCCAACTCCGTTCCTTCACTTCTTCACTGACCACTACCTGCTGGGGCTTTTCCAAGGGCTCTTCCACAGCTTCAGGACTTGGCTTGCTGGCAGCCTTGGGTCTCTCCTCCAAGGTGCCCTCAGCAATGGGGCAAGCCTCTGCTCCCTCCACCACTCCTTCACGGGGTGGTGGTGCCTTGCGAGTCTCCGCTGACCTGGGAACATCATTCAGAGCCTTCTTCTTCTTCTCATAGCGGATGAACTTTGAGCCTTCAGGTGAGCCCTCGATGTAAATCTGAGAGGTCTGCATGAGCTGGTACCACCAGCCCGCCTGCTTGTCCTTCTTCCCTTCCCATGTGCTCTCCTGCACCTTCCTCCGCTCTTCATCCCTCTCAACATCTCCACAGGAGGCTCCCACCCCCTTGACTCTCTCGCTGGCAGCTTGCTGGGAGCCGTGGCCTGGAGAGATGTCACCATCTCTGGTGCCCACTTTGCCTGCTTCGGGAGCGGTGCTGCAGCCATCGGGATCATCGCTGCTGCCCCGTGTCCGCATCAGCTGCAGGGTGGAGTGGGCGGAAAGCAGCAGGTCCTGCTTCACACGCAGCAGCTCCTTTTGCTGCTGCTGCTCTTTGCCCATCTGCATCAGGTGGTGCTCGAAAAGGAGGTCCAGGTTGAAGGGCAGCAGGGAGAGCGGCTGCAGCAGGAGAAGGAGCTCCTCGAAAAGAGGCTGGCACACACTGTGAGACAGGCACAAGAAGCCCACCGGCTGGTAGTGTGCCAGGATGATATCTGTAGGGCAAGAGACACTAATTAGAGGACAGGCCCTTGCCTCCTTTGCCAAGCCACCAAGAATCTGCTGAAGCTATGGGGAAAGGAGCTGGCCACCAGTTTTTGGGCACAGCTGCAGCTGCAGTGTGAGGCTCAGCACTGGGTCGGGAAGCAGCAGATGCTCTGGGCAATCTGGCCCAGGTCCTGCTTCCAGTCACACCTGCAGCCAGGAACCTGCCTGTCAGGCTATCCAGTAGGATGTCCTCCGAGATTCCATTCCCCATTTCCTGGAGAAGAACAAGGAGCTGCAGACCTGGACAGTCCAGGTCCCTGCAGAAAGAGGTGTTGGGGACAGCAGAGAGGTGTCTGTCTTTCCAGGGACCTGGCTGGGCTGAACAGTGAATCCTAACAGAGAATGGACCGGCATTTCTACATGCAGCATTCATCCTTCACTTGGCCACATCCCACCAGCTTCGTTGTCAGGTCTCACTCCCAAGGAGAGGGCTGGGAACAGGATTCATGGCCCTTTTGCCCCAGTGGGATAACAAGCTTACACCACAGGCAGGACTTGCACCTTATCTCCAACCCCTTTTCTAGCCTTCATCATCCCGACAGCCCGAGTTATTGCTCACACTTCCAGCTCTTAATGATGGCTTAAAACAAATGGTCTTCTTCTGCTCAAGAAAATCAGGGTACCTTCTCTTACCTCAGTACAAAGGCAAGTCTACTCTCCTATCTGCTCCAGATAGAAGTGCTGACTGCACACTCAGACCTGGGAAACGCCTGCTGTCAGCCCCCAAAACTGACAGAAGATACTGGGCTGGACTTCTTGCACTGTATGGGGCCCTGGGCTGCTCCAGCACCACTCTCAGGGGATCCAGCAGATCAAGGGTGTCTGTCTCACTGTGCACTTAGTCATGCTGCTTCTAGGCATCAGGCAGCTTGAGCGTGCTGCTGGGTTATCTGCACACTCTAGAAACATTTCTCGTTGAAAAAACAGATCGTCCAGTAAAATCTGCTTTTTGTCAGGAGGTTTTCCTTTCCATTTCTTTCCATTTCCCACACCTGAAGGGTTTCAGCTAAGTGTGCACATCTCCAGCCATACAGAGCTCTCAGGCAGGGAAAGGAAAAATTTGGGAAGGGTTAGATCTGGTCTTCTGCAAGTAGACTGAGGGATCTCACTAGAAGTGATAGCCTCGGGTACTAGCTGCAGCTGGGAAGGACATGGCTTGCCAGGCAAAGACAGAGGGAACTGCATGGAGCTTTGACTTCCACCTTGCTCCCTTGAGCAGAGCAGCCCTCTAGCAACACTGGGACTGCATACAGTCTAGCCCTTTGGCTCAGAGCAGAACGGAGCAGCTTAGGCTGACAGATCAATAAGAGACACATGTGCCCTAGAGCTTATATTGGTGATCTATATTGTGCAGAACTTGGTTCCTGCTGCAGCCCACGCCCCTCAAGCTCTTACCTTCATGGTTGTAGAGGTGGTTGAACCAGAACTCCAAGGACCGGATACTGCAGGAAGGGAAAACAACCAGGGAAAGAAAGAAAAAGTAAAAATCAATTCATTCCCTTCATCCTAGATGTTCTATAACAAGAGGTGGCTGGAAAGTGGCATTTACAGCACAGCCCCGTGAACCTCAAGACCTAGTGAAAGGACAGTGGCTCACTCCCATCAGCATGGGATGCTGCATGCACTGATCACAGCCACCCAGCCAGTTATGGAGCCATCCAGTTTGCTTTACATGAGGCTTTGGGCAGCCATAAGCCCTAACAATCATGTTTCCAGAAGCTGCCTCATGATTTGGCAGGGCTTAGTTTTGCTGAGAAGGGCTCATGTGGAAGAGGGAAATCATCTGCAAACATGAGGCCATTGCTGCAGGCTTGGCCCAAAGTATGCTGGCATCCTTTGCCCATGGCAAAGTATGCTGCCATCCCAGCAGAGGAGAGCTGGGCCACCCTCAGTGGGGAGAGCAGGGCAGGGCTTGCTCCTGCTTGCAGGAGTCACCCAACATCTGGAGATCTTGGGGACTCTGTTGCCGCTGCCAGAGCTCTTGCTGACCACTGGGGAAGAGCAGAGGAATACCATCCTAGTAGCACTCATCCCTCCACCGCTGCCGCCTTCTGTTTAACACTGAGTGTAGTGTCTATCCTTCTTATGCAACCTGGAAGGGTCAGCCTTAATTCCTGGACCAGGGCAATTTCTCCTTTAGACCCTCATGCACTGGATTCACTACAGCTCCAGGAAGCAGTGATTTAAGCAGGGATTTTCAGGAGTAATTTATGCATGTTATGTCTATCCTTATATGAACCATGACAGACAGACTCTTCCCACCTAATGTTTTGGGGCTAAAACAAGCTGACAATATTCTTCAGTGGGCTACAGACAGTGTTTCTCAGTCCTGGCCTGGTATAGGGGTAGGTTTTGATCCTTCTGGAGTTCCCTGAGGCTCACAGCTTCTTCCTTCTCTCACCTACAGCAGCTTCCCAGGTTTCTTAAGTCTTTCCACTGGCAACTGTGCCTGCCACCAGTAAAGGACCAGCACCTGCTGCCAGCCCTGGACCATGACATGCAGCCAGCCCAGGGAGTCTGCTTACTTGAGAAGGCCAAAGAGGAACGCGTTGAACCTCATGGTGTGGTTGGTGAGCTCTGTGTACTGGCTGATCTTGCTATAGAGGCTGTGCAGCAGCTTGGTAGAGGGGCCTACAGAGAGAAGAAAAAAGTTGAGATTCAGCAAAGCCAAAATGGCAGCACAGGAAGGAGCATCAAGGCAAAAACAGACATTGGCTGGGTGTCCATGGATGTATGTGCACTGCCTCTACACCAGCCATCAAGACAAGCTCACTCCATCCCAACTGTACAAGGGAGATGGGTTGTGGTCTGTCCCAGACTGCCACTCCAAAACTTTGGCTGAATTTCTATAACGCAAGGACCTGCTTCCCACACTTCAGGGACAATCACGGCCCTTGGCTCAAAATCAGCAGGTAAACAGAATATTGTGGTGGGTGGTTATAATCTGGGGTGTCTGCAATCAGAGAAATATCCCTAGAGCTGGGGATTTGCCACAAACAGGCTAGAAGGCTTCCCAGCCCTGGATATAAGCTCTTCATGACACAGAAATCAGTGTGGCCCTGCCATCTGGAACCTCAGAAAGGAGTTTTCCTGGATGGTAGCCACTGGCACAATCCAGGGTGCAAAACTGGTACTAGTGGAGGGTGCATTCCATTGCTATGGCCTGTTATAGGAAAATTGGGAATTTTTAGGGGCAATTACAATAAATTTTTGGGCAGAAGAGAGCAGTGGCTCTCCCGCCTTGCCAGAGAAGGTCAATGTTCACCCTGTTTTGTGCAGGGAGCTGGGTACTACTCTGCAATCCCATCCTTACAGCCAACCTTCCCCAGCACCTCCCAGCCACAGCACGGGAACACCACAGAGCAATGGGCATCACTGCACACCCTCCATACCAAGCTGAGTCGATGCCTCCACCACACTCCAGGGGATGTTCCTCCTTTGGCCAATGATCATGTCCAGGACGTAAGCCTTAAGCCCATCACTCAGGATGTCCCGGACAGCAGGGCATAGATATTTCAGGATGAGATGCCCCACGTTGGGGCTCACAGAGCTGTTCCCAAGTTTGGCCTAAGGGACGATAACAACAGGCAACAGGGAGAGTGTTGGTAACTGCTCTACAAGGTACAGATGCATGCAAACAGTCCAGCCCCACTTGCCTACCACAGACACCCAGCAGGCAATATCCAGGCTACGATGATGCTCAGAAGCTCCTCGAACAGGCAGTCACTTCCCCTCCCCCCCCCCCCGGCTGCCTTATACACCAGTTCTGGGTTGCTCCCTGCAAGGTCTGCCCCAGGCTTGGGGCTTGTTGCTCCAGGGATGAGGCAACAGCTTGGGAAGAGAAAATCCCAGCTTGGGAAGAGCATATCCCAGTTAGAAGGGATGCTGTGCTCTGCCTACAGGTATAACAAGGCTGTCCTGCTGAAGGAAGAAAAGAGTAAGGGATTTTTCTGCTGCTGTAGATTTTCTTGTTGGTATTTTTGAGGCAGGAAGCAGCAAGCCACATAGGAACTACCAGCACTGAGGGGTTAAGGAGCACTTAACTCAGTGACATGGCGAGCTATAATTCCCAGGGATTACTATAAATAAAGAGGGTGAGGGCAAAATGGATGGACAGGGCTCAGATTGAGGTGATGAAGCATGTAAGAGCCCAGCACCAGCAGAGCGGGGATTATATTGTGCTACATACAGTCCCTGAGCTGCCGAGGGGTCAATCCAAAGGGGTCAGCCCCGGGTCCTGCACGTCATGTCGGTGGTCCCAGGCAATTGCGCTCAGGGCACAGATTTTACCAGCTGAGCTGGAATTACACTGGCCACTTGGCACAGGTCCACAGAGGCCCTGAACTGAGACTGAACTTCTGGGTCAGCAATAATCCCGCCAGATCCATTGAGCGTGGGAGCAACGGGGACGGGTGCTGCCTTTTGACAGGTGAATGCTCAGCCCCTGGCACTCTGATGCATAATGAAAGCCCCGGTCAAAAATGGCAGCGCTGTCTGGTAAGTAAAGTAATGGGGGAATGTTGCAGCTATTCCCCAAACCAACACTTCAAAAACAGGAAATTCAAAGCAAAGCCTTAAAAAAGCTGCCTGAGTCCAAACAGCTCTCCTTAACGCTGCACAGCAATCTCTGCATCAGTAACAATTGTAATTAGGGGCAAATTACCCTGGGCTCTGGGATAAGATTGAATGGGCTTGGAATCTGACCCAGTCAGGTTTCTCCTTGGGGAAGGCACTCCAGAGCAGTTGCCATGTCCAAATAGTGTCACGTTGCTGCCCCCAGAGTTCCCGTGACTGAAGCAGAGCACTCAGCATTGAGAGGAGGCACCGCAAACATGCAGAGTGTCACAGGACTGCAAACACTGGCTGGTACAAACAGAAGTGAGCTCGCTCTGCCTCTCTGTTATTCCAGAAATGGGAGATGAGGGAAGCACAGGCCAAAGTCAGCCAGCCCCATGGGCAACCTAGGCTATACAATCATAGAATTGCCTAGGTTGGAAGGCACCTTTCAGATCATCTAGTCCAACCATCATAGATGCTCTCTGAAGCTAGTGGGTTCATGGTAAGGGTTGTAGGGGATGCCCACCTGCTCCAGATCGCCAATGACTGATGCACTTTCTTATCATTATGGAGCCCTGTTACACATGAAGGCACGGGGACATTGCACTGTGTCCTGGCACAGAATCATGGGACATGTGGAGGAGGTAGACACAACTCTCCACCGTATGAGAAAAAAGAGCTGGTGTACTGCATCAGACCACGAGTCCAGCTGTCCTGGTATTCTCTCTTATAAAGAGCCATAAGTAAATACATAAGAAAGAGTCAAACCAGAGCACACATATATAATATTTGCCCTGAATACTCTCACAGCCTACTTTGAACTCAGAGACTGACTAAGCTGGATATTATTGCTACGTGTTTAGTAGAACCCAGTGAATTTCCCTTTCCCGTGTTTTTCTGATCTTCCCTTAAACCCACGTACTCTTTTAGCACACCCAGCGTCATATCGCAAGAACTGTTACAGATTTACTACCTGCTGCATGGTGCATCATTGCTTTTGTTTGGTTTGTTCTTGGTACTACTGCCTCATTGGATACCCTCTAGTTTTTGACTGGAAGAGAATGGAGAGGCAATCTTTCTCCATGCTCTCCATGTCACTCATGATGTTGAAAGCAAGACATACCTTCACTCCTGGATCCCTGCTGGTTCCAAAGTGAGCCACAATCAGGTCAACAGCAGTGTTGATGGCCTTCACCAGACCTAGAGGGAAAGAACAAGTCAGAGAGCTACCTGAGGGACTTCTAGGACAGACCCTGACCAAATCATGAAGAAATCAGGCCAGGGCATTTCAAGCCCATGTCAGCACGTGTCCTGTCTGCCAAAAACATGCAGAGCCCCTCCTACCTCCTCAGCAAATCTATCCCTGCTGGTTCCAGCACTCACCTGTCAGCCCGACAGCAGGAGAACCTTTAGAAGTGGCTGAAGCATAAGACACCCTGTCAGTATTTTTAAGGGACGTGGACCATTACCTCCATGCACCATCCCTTGAGGAAGCAGAGACGGGGTCTGAGGCAATGAGTCTTTTGCTGTTTTGGTCCTACAAGGTGGCAGGGAAGAAGCCATGCATTTGGCAAGCTGTGTAATGACTTTCAGTAACAAGCCAGTGGTGGATAATCTGACATCTGCATAAGTATGATGAAAGAACAGAAGTGGAATAAAGGGGAAAGCTGCCTCCTGGTAAGCACTAACACATAGCTGGCAAAGGTATGGGAACCTTTCTGCACATCCCTTCCCCCTGCAATGATACGGAGCCAGATGTCAACACAGTCCCCAGCCCTGCCTCTAGCACAGGTCTCATCACAGCCAACCACACCTTGTCCTGCTTTGGAAAAATTTCTCTTACCTTTTTACACAAACACTTTACCATGTAGGACCCAACAGACCTTTTACCCGAATTACAAAATCTCATCTAGCACACCTGCAACATCAAATATATTCACAGGTCTACCCTTGCACACTGAGGCAGAGGTGGTAGCATGCATCGCCTTAGGGTCATACTCATGTGTATGCCTGCTCTCTTTGCCCCTTCTTGTGGACTTACGATCCCTTTTAATCATATTTAATGGGACAAGCAGCTCAAACATACTCCATGGCACGTGTCATGGTGCAGAGAACACAAGAACCTGCCATGGAAAGAGCCATCAGTCCAGGGGGACATGTAGACATGGTGCTACAGTAGAGAAGGGCGAGGAAAGAAACCATTGGGTCTACAGAGATAAGATGTGTTTGCCTTATGCTTTGCTACACACACTCTCATCCACGAGAAACAACGAACTCACCCTTCTTCTGCAGCAAGTCGATGGAGATAGACTCTGTGTTGCCATCTGGGGAGAGGCAGAACTCAGCTGGGGGTTTCTCTGCTAGTGAGAAGTAGTCAGGGAAGAAGTCGGTGTAGGTAAGCTGGAATTGCTTCATAGACTGTCCTGCAGGACCAAAATAGTGGGGAGAAGGATCAGTCCCAAGCCCTTATACCAAAGCTTCTCCCACATTGTTTGCTTTTCCCAGAAGCAAACTGCACCAGCAGGAGTGTTCACACCAGCCTGTCCAAGACTGGGACAGCAAGGTTACAGGCTTGTTACTCTCCCAGCAATGGTCTGCAATGTGAGCCTGTAGAGTTCAACCCTGCAGCCCCCCGCAACATGGAGCTCCAGCTTGACTGGAAACCCACAGGCACTGGATGATGCTGTGCGAGGTTCACCCTCATGGGCTGGTACCAAGGGAACCCTCACTGCACCAAACTCTCAGGGCTGCTGTGTGGATAGCCCCCAAAAATGGGGTCAAAAGCAGAGCAGAGACAGAATCCATACTTGACAGAAACAGGTATTCACAGGCAACAAACTACATGTCTTCTCCTGTCCCCTGGGAGGGGGCCTGTTTTCAGTGGATGACTTCTGCAGGAGCTCTTTCATGTGCTCAATTTCCATCTGGTTGATTCCCCAGCTCCGTGTTAGGCATTTTCCCATGAAGGGGGGGATGAAGAAACTGTTTGAGCTGGCAGAATGAGGTATAGAGCTTTAAGGAATTCCCTCTGTGGCTTGGGGCTGCCTTGAAGAACACTCCCTCCCATAGACAGACCCCACTGCCCTTCCCAGAGGACTCTCAAAGGTTCAGTCAACAGCAGCCTGTCCCTCTCAGCCCCTCCTGCACAGGTTTTGGAGGACAGGGAAGACCTTAAGGGCAAAGCATGGAGAAGACAGAGCCCCACAGAGCCCTACAGTGTTGCCAGCTGCCCCATGAAAGCTAGAGTCCAGCACCTAGCATGCTGCCAGAGTTGAGGCAGATCGGCAGACACCGTGGGGCACAGACAGGAGACATCCAAGGGCCACAACTCCTAAACGAGACATGAACTACAAGCTGGCCATAGTTCAGGAATACTTGCCGAGGTCTGAGCCAGCTCTTGGGCCATTCACCTTCCCCTTCAATCCGGGCCAGAGCTGGACCTGACTGCTCTCAGCTTGTGGAGAAAAAGGGAGGCTCCACACAGAGTGTACCCACCAGTGAGAAAATTTTTACCTTCCTCTTGTACCCCTTGGCCCCAGGGTGAGCAGATGCATCATCCCTCCCGCTCGGAGCAGACAGAGCAGTGATGTTGTCAGGCTGAACCCAAGCCCCAAGGGAAACAACCTGAGCCCCAAGGTCTCTTCCCAAATCCCCCCAGCAGGAAGGTGGTGCGCACCGTTCAGCTTGCAGTGGAAATGGCTGGTGTTGAGGCTGCCAGGGAGCTCAAAGATGGGGTTCCCCCGGTTCAGCCGGGGCTCTTGCTGCCTCCTGTCTAGGCTGCTTGCTAAGCCAGGCAGCCCCGAAACACGGTCCAGACCCAGGGGGTTCCTCCGCCTGTACTCCCGCCACTTCAGGGCTTGGGGGGAGAGGTGGTTCGCTAGGACGCCGCAGGCAGTGAGCACCAGATGGGAGGATGTGAGCAGATGCGAGGACGTGAAGGGGAGACAGGGAGAGAAGATGAGAAAGAGGAAGGACAGAGAAAGAGAGACAGCACATTAGTTAAAAGTCCAGCAGCGTTTCAGGACGTTAGCACACGTACATGGAGGGAGGGGGATGCCACAGCCTGGCAGAGCAGGGCAGGAGCCTTGGTGGCTTGTGGCTGCGGGCATAGAGGGAGCAGGTTTGGGGTGCAAGCACTCGGTGTGGGGTGCTGTAAGATCAGCAACCCACGCTGCCTTCTCTGAAGACACAGTGTAGGAGTTGGGACTGGAGGGACAGGATCTTAGTGCAGGACTTTTTTTTGCAGGCAAAGTGATGGTAGGGGCTGTTGGGCACTGAAGCCCCCAGAGGCAATTTTGCCCTGGGCTGTGGCTACAAGACAGGGCGGTCCTACATGGAGCAGCTGTAGCCATAGGGAGCCAGAGATGTTCCAGACTAGTCCATCCTGGCAGATGGGAACCTACCATTGAGGGGCCGTGTTCCCATGCTGTTCAGAGGACCAGAGCTGCTGGTCTCACTGCCACTTCTCCAGCGGGGATCTGCGTGGCCTCCCACTCTGCTCATGGGCATGCCACCCACCGAGAGCGGTGGGAGGGACACACTGTGGAGTCGGTACTCAGAGAGTGGTGGGCTTGCTTCCAGCGGTGCCTCCTTCTTGGGAACCGGCTTGGGGTTCTCCTTCTGCCTCAGAGCATCAGCTTTGGTGGCTTGGGAGGGCTGCATGGCACTGACCGCAGGGGAAGACCTGGTGGGAAGCAGGCTGGCAGAGATGGGGCAGGACCTGCTCCTGGGGGGCTGGCTCTCTCCAGCTCTTTCCGCGGTGGGCGAGGAAGAAGAGTCCACGCTTTGGAAGAAAGGCACGTTGCATCGCACAGGAGAGTAACTTCCCAGGGGGGACGGCCGGGTTGTCTCGGGGGCAGCCTTCTTAATGCAGCCATCATTGCGGGAGGCAGCTCCGTCCACCGAGCGTTGGGTCAAGAGCGCGCTGTGGGCTTGGCTCCCCACTGCCACCGGCTGCTCTGCCGCGGTGGCCGGGGCCGAGGACTGGGAATTGGAAGAGATCTGCTGGCTGGCAGGCCGGTTGCTGGACAAGCTGTAGAGTTGGGAAAGGCTGGAGGCAAAATGGCTGTGCAGGGCACGGGCCTTGGGTGGCTTGCTGAAATGGTGCTGGAAAACAAAGGGCTGGATGGGCAGAGTCGTGGGACGCTGGTCCTTGCTGTAGCGTACCACGGGCTTGCCGTCTATGCCACCACCTTCGGGGAGAGAAAGGGGGACAGAGTGTGAGGACAGGCAAAGGGACAGTCATTGCCAGCCCAGCAGATCACAGGCAAAAAACAAATGTGCTGTCAGCTGCAGGAGGAAGAGGCTGAGCTAGAGGCCAGTGACACATACAGACTGGTTCAAGTCTGAACTGCACACATCATGAGCTGGCAGGGTAAAGACACATGGCCCCAAATGCAAAGTTTCCAGCTGTTGACAGCTGTCTGGAAGAGTAAAGCACTGCACCGGGAGCTTGTCACCAGCTGGGTCACCAGCTTCACATCCCTTGCCCATCCCTTGCTCCCAGGAGAGCACAAAGTCATGGTCCCATTTGCCTGCCCACAAAGACATGGCCCAACACACTGTGGTACAGCAAGACTTCTTACCCCGAAGGACTGTCCCCTCCCACGTGTGCTGAGGACTCACCCAGTTGAGCACAAGTGTTACATGCAAGAGCACTGCAGCTCTGCATCCCACATCACATCCGGTGCTGTCGGAAAGCCTGCTTGCTTCCCCTTCTCCCTTCCCTCTTCTTTCTCCTGTAACTTCCTCTGAACACACAGCTCCCTTCATCCCCCTACCTGTACCAGACCTAGGCAGGATGTTCCCAACCAAATCAGGACCACAGCAGAAACAGAAGAGCTTCCAACCCTGGAAAGTGCAGGTCTGCTCCAGCAAATGATGGACAGGGATGTCCTAAGGGAGTGTGCTGGGGCTGATCTCCTATGCGTGCATCCTCCAGCTCCTGGTGGGGCCACAATATCCTAAGGGACACAGCTGAAGCGTGACACGCTGTGCACTCAGTGTACAACACACACAGCACTGGATGCGCACATGGGGCTGACTGGGATCCCTGATCACCTTCTCCCTTGCTTCCCTGCCATTCCTCCGGTCCACAGCAAATTCTGGGACAAAGGACCCGTCCCAAGCATGGCCCTGGTGTTACCTGCTGCTTGTGGGGTGTCACAGGCCTTTCTCCCTATAGCTAGCTTCTAGCAGGGCTTGATTTCCCTCTAGTCCCCTCTCAGACCCTCTAGGCCTGCATGCTGCCCTCAGCTGGAGCAAGGCAGCTCTGCCTCTATCTCCTCCTGCTTTCTGCAGAGCACTAATGCCTGCCTTGCTGTCATAGTGCAGAGGAAGGGACTGCAGCAGGGGCTGCAGGAATTGCTGGGATATATTGCCATGAGAGGTCCTGTCTGCCCCCTCATCCCTGAGCAGCTTTTGCTCCTTCCAAGCACTCTCTCTGCAAACCAAGAGGGCTGCTCCCATGCTGCTTTCTCCCATCAGAGACCTGCCTTCCCTGCCATCCCACACCAGCACGAGTTCAAGACTCAATAAACAAACAGGACAATACCTAAAAACCTTTTGCTCCAAAGGCCAAAGTCTCTCCCACACCTGCCAAGGCAATGAACATGTTCTTCCTATCTCCTGCCAGAAATCTTCAGGGAATTAAATGGAGACAGTCTGGTCCTTGGCATGTTAGGGGCTATCTACCGCAGCAGTCTGGTCAGAGGCATTTTAGACAGGCTCCTACCTGTGAAGCAGGTACAAGGACTGTCTAGGGCAGAGATAGAGGTCTCCTGCCATGCTGGAGAAATGGCTATACTTCTGATGGGGCTGCCATCACACAGCTTCCTCACCAGGACAAGTGATGGAAATATCAAGGTAGAAAGCAACTCATGCAGGCTTTCCTGCAGAGGGAACTGTCACAATTACCCTCTGTAGGAACCTTTGCTGCAATCCAATGCACTGTGGAGGATATGACCAGGATACTCCAGCAGGGACTCACAGCTCCTTTAATCTCTGCAGGACTCATGCTCAGACCCTAAGTGCTAATGCTGTGTCCTCCCTCACGTGATATGAGAGGTTTGCACAAAACCTCAAGAGGCTTTAGAAATACAAGGATGAGACGCTTGCACTGATCTGGGTCTGAAGTAAGCACAGCAGGACTTTGGCCCAGTGAGGGTTAGACCAGGAAACAAACTGCACAGGCACTGGTCTCCCATCACCGTGCAAGTTCCTCTGCTGTTCCCCTCATGTCCCAAAGAGCAGCCTTTCTTTTTACTTCTCCATTCTGCCTAGTTTGGCTCCTTACCGTCTGCTCGGGCTCTAACATCTCTTTGTCCGTGGCCGCTGGCAGAGCCGCCTGAGAAGCTAGCATCTGCCTCCATCAGCAGGGAGAGAGAGGCTTGCTCACCTGCCCCATGCCCACTGGGGACCTTCTCACTGGAGACCGAGTCTTTGGTGGAACACAAAGCCTGGCTGTCCCCAAAAGTGTGATTCAAACAGAAGCCATCACAGCTCCGGTTCAGGCCATGGACAAAGGGCATGGGTGGAAGACTCTGGCTGCGGCGAGCTCTTTCTTCAAGGAAGGTTGGGCAATCCCGTTGTGTCTCAGGGATAGGGGAGAACTCCAAGGAGGAATCACCACTGGACCGAAGCGGTGGGGAGGTGCCATTCTTTTTCCGGCCTTTAGCTAGTTCAGCAAAAGATGTCACTCGCTTTGGCGGGGAACTCTGGATGGGTATTGCTGGACTTTCACTTAGCTTGACTGGACAGCTCACCATGCGCTCCAAGGAGCCCAGCCTGCTGCTGGGACTCCTGTCTAGGTTCTGATCATAGCTCCTGGAGCGCTGACGGCTTGTGTTGAGGTTAGGTGGTGACACATTCACATACACCTGACCTTCAATCATGTTCTGTGTGGCTTCTCCCTTTGCCTCCTCTTCACTGCACTCCACATTATCTTCTTCTTGTCTCAGATCAGGCCTTCTAAACAGATAGTATTCAGTGGGCTGGGCTGGGCTACCTTTGGTATGGTCTTCCGAGCAGCTAGTTATGGAAGATCCTGCTGGGCTGGGGGATGACTGGGAAGACAAGTCACACGTGACTAACTTGTAATAATTCTGAGTAGCCACAACAAGCCGTGCTTGGCTCTGGAAGCAGGCAGTGAGGTCTGAGCTCTCCGAAGCGCAAGGCTCACAGTGGAGGTGGTAGGAGTTGCAGTTAGCATCAAGGACAGGTGAGGAGGAGTGTTGACACCCACACACCTTCTCTGAATTCTCTGGGTGATGCGACTCACAAGACATCTTGGATTCTGTGGGTGATGAATGCAAATCCAGGTAAAAAGCTCCTGTGTCTGAGTGGCTGCAGAAGGAAGAGTCACAGGACAGGTTGGCTGAATTCAGGTTAGATCGAGAATGGCCATTCATTTTGTTGTAGAGAGCACTGAAGTTCACCAACACCCCATCAGAGCTGTTGCAGGAAGAGTCGCTGATGTAGCCCATCTGTTGGTCAATCACTTCAGACTGACTTGATGAACTGTAGCAGCGACAGTGCTGGAGCTCTGAGCTGGAACAGCTGCACGTCCGGCTGCGCAGGGCATCCTGATTCCTCAGCAATTCACCGGTGTTCTGGTTCCACTCTTGGGCACCACCATCAAAGGAGAAGCTGGAGGAGCTGCCGCGATGGCAGCTGCATTCATCCAGCTCCATGCGTTCTGAGGCCTGGTGGCACCTGTTCGCGTTGTTCCTCTTCTGGATGTCGTCACTGCTGATTTTGTCCTCTTGCCCGTCTACCACACCGGACCGGCTGGCCATGTTCCAGGATTTCACAATGTGGTTGGAGCCGTGGAGGTGGAAAGGGGGTAAGGCCAGCTCGTGCAGCTGAAAGGGAGGTTTGCCAGCCACAAGTGAGTTGTGAAGGTGGAAAGATTTTTGACCCAAGTCATCCCCAAAGACGCTGAGGTCTTCACCCTCACTCAGGAGGAAAGGGTTCTGTCGCTTACTGACACTAGGGACAATCAAATCCCTTGCTTTGCCTTCTTTGTTGTCTGAGGCCTCTGCTGAGGTTTCAGAGGTCTGGAGAAAGCTGCTGTACACCAAGGAGTCAGTCTGTGAAAGGTCTCTGTCTGGAAGGGCAGAGGTCCGTGTAATGCTGAGCTCTGGCTGGCAGAAGGGGTTGGTCCTTTTGCTCACGGAGCAGCACTGTCTATCAGGGACCTGGCAATGTACCAGGGGAATGTGATGGACAATCAGCGTCTCACCAGTCAGTTTGGGTGGACTATCCATGGTGAGGAAAGCTCTTCAGGACATCAGTTAAGCTAGTGCTGCCCATGGACAGGTAGGGCTGCACATGAGAGGCAGAGAGGACACTTCTCATGAGGGAGTTCAGACACCTAGAGAGAGACAAAAACACAGAGGAAGTCACCTCTCAGGAAAGGGAGTGACTATTTAGATCATTCTTCGTTTGACTGACAACTTCACGTGCTCACAAGGACCAAACAGTCTGGTCCTTGTCAGCACAAGTACCCAAGCACAAGGTCCTGAGTTGTCCTTCTGGGAAAGCATCACAGTGTAAGACAAACACGTTCCCCTCACTGCAGACTCCTGGGACAACACTTGTGCTTCCAGCTGACCCCTCTCAAACTTATCTGAAGTGAGTAACTGATTGCACTCAGGAGGTCCGAGGGCTGCACAGGCTTTGGGCCAAATGAAGATCTCACTGTGGATGGCACTGCACACTCACAGGAAAATGGGCAGACAGCACAGGGTCTGAAATGAAGTGCTGCACTTCGGTGAGAGCATTTCATCTTCTGACACTGGATTAAATATCTTTGCCTCCCTTTAGGTGCCTTGAACTTTCCTTTAAAAACCAAACTGCCAGGCCTTGCAACATTGGAAACACACAAGTCCAGCCAGAGACTGGAAAGCAGGAACAGACTGGAACAGGAAAGCATCAACAACCATTCCTCTCCAAAACCCAGGAGCCCTCATGAGGTCCTGAGCTGTTTCAATGGCGCCAGGGGAGCATGCCAAAGTATGCAACTAGTTATGTACACAAGGCCCTCTCACATGAAAAGGAGCAGATGACTTCAGTGGGGCCACGGTGAGCCACTGGTGATGGTTAAATAGGTCCCATCGACCACATTGCCTTCTGCTGACCTTTTGCTGATGGCTAAGCCTCAGCTTAAACTGGTTCCTCTTGTGGTCCAGGGCACCTGGTTCACAGTTGTCTGACACTGTGTCACTTTATCTGTGGTTCTTATCTGCTTATTTCATTACCTGGTGCACTTCACAACAGTAAGACTGCCACAGCCCACAGTCCCAGGAGCTGTACAGTAAGAGCCCCACTCCCTCAGCGTTCAGCTAGTAGCAGGTTCTCATAAAGCCAGAAGAAGATGTTACCCAGCATTTGATACAGGAGAGGAGAGAATATATTCATTCCTCCTTCCCCATCTAATACTGAGGTCCAGCCTGCAAACGCCTCCAGGACAGTCTGGAGGGGGTTTCCCTCTTGCCTTCCCTTCTGCACGTCAGAGAAGTCAACATAGAAAAGTACATAGGAGGGCAGCTAAGGGAAAAAGGAAAGGGAGAAACCACAAAAGACAACAGTGATCCAGGATGATCCTGAAGGATTAAAAAATGACCTAGTGCTCTCACAGATCCGCCACTTGTTCTGAAAACCCCAACCCAAACACCCTTGGTCAGAAATCCACATCCAATATATCATCCAGGCATCCCTAGTGCTTGCAGCACCCTAACACCGCATATTGCGACCCTGCTCTGGACTCCAAGACCCCAGGTCTGCTGCCACCGCTGACCTTCAGACTCCAGAAAGTGGCATTCACAGTATCTGTCTTTGCCTACCTTACCCCATCATTTGTGACTATGGGATAAAAATGGATTTTTATCCATTTTTGGATTTAAAAAATCCATTTTTTTTCTTGTGCCTTGCAAAGCTGCAAAGGCACATGGGAACCCAAGAAGGAAATTGAGAAATGTGGGATAACTGAAGTTAGAACGACAGTATAAGCAATGAGACAGCTCCACAGAAAGATCAGGAACTTCACTTCTTTCAGCTTCATGGCGTAAGAATAGCAATTAAAGGATGCTAAAAAAAAAATGATCAAAAGCAGTACTTTCCTCCCACGCATAGTAGTGCTTCTCACAGACACAGGATGATGCCGGCAGAAAAAAAAATTACAAAGATGGAAACGGACCTAGTGTTTACCGTAAACACCCGATGATGTAAAAGTTAATGCTAAAACCATACCAGAAATCATCATGAGACCTGCATGAGGGGCACACTCACCCTCACGTCTGCTTCTGCTAGAATGTTTCACTCAGGATTAGGCTCTGAAGTAGAGAGGTCATAGAATCATAGAATCATAGAATGCGTTGGGTTGGAAGGAATCTTTAGAGATCATCTAGTCCAACCCCCCTGCAGTAAGCAGGGACATCTTTAACTAGACAAGGTTGCTCAGATCCTCGCTAAGCCTGACCTTGAACCTCTCCAGGGATGTGGCCTCCACCACCTCTCTGGGCAACCTGTTCCAGTGTCTCACCACCCTCATTGTAAAGAACTTATTCCTAATGTCTAATCTAAACCTACCCTGCTCTAGTTTAAAACCATTGCCCCTCGTCCTATCGCTACATGCCCTCGCAAACAGTGACCTGGACCACCTGGACCACGTCCAGCTGGACTACTGTGTGACCCTCAAGTCTCCCCCACCCTTCACTCCCCTTCCAGTGACTCCTCTGCCTTACAAGCCTCTGGCTCCTTTCCCGCAGCTGCTGCTGCAGAGGCTGAAAGGAACGAGTCTGTCCTCAGCCTGGTTTGTGGGGAGATCTTTTACATCAGGGATTCTCAAGATCACACTGTTGAAGAACCACCATGGGTAACAGCATCTCCTCACTCTGTGCCTAGCACACACACATACACACGCTGAACGCGGTGTTCAACAGCTGGAGCAGCGTTCGTTTTGCACCTTGTGCACCATTGACAGTACATGTAGCAGCAGGAGACCCTTTTGATCCTGTGTCCACCTCAACATCATGCAAAAAAAGCTAGCCCCCCAGTGCCTACCTCCTCATGCAGGCCTCCCCTGCCCTTCTTACTGCCTTTGTAGCCCATTGTAATGCTTAGATCACATCTCTCCAGGAGGCTTTGCTATATTTTGAGCCTTGCCACAACGCGACCACTTGAGTAGCATCATTTTGAGGATACAGGCCGTGATGACAGCACACTTCACTCCTCAAGCACCGGGTCTCCGCTGCCTCTGGGAAATGGCTGCTTGGAGCCGGCTCCCAGCACCGGCACCGATGTTCCAAGCAGCCCCCGCCAACCAGCAACGCACACCTCACCCCACGTCGGTGCAGAAGCCGCTGCAGGGGTCCAGGCTTGCACAGGCACACACTGGCATTTGACAGCAAAATGCCAGGAGAGCTGACATGCAGCCATTTCCCAGCTGTCCCTCCGGAGCCCTGGATGCAACATGCAACTCTGCGGTTGCACATTTGGTTCCAGCGGCCGCGCAGGCTCCCCAGCTGGACTGGGATCCACTGGCTGCCACAGATGCTGCAGCAGACAGATGCCCCCTCTGCCTGCTCCCAGCACAAAGCTCTGAGGTCCAATATCACAGGCGGCATGCAGCCATCTCCTGCCGGGAGCCATTCTCACAGCTTCCCCACGGATACATATGACTTTTTTTGTGCCCTAGATACCCCTCCGCTCTGCCTTGGGACACCTCTCCTGGCTTCCTCCTTTCTTAGGCATGCAGGGAGGTTGGTAATGGCACTACCAGCGCAGGGATTATTCAGTTCCCATCAGCAGAGCATCCTCCCTGGCTGTACCTCCCCTTGACTCTCCCTCCCCGATTCTGGAAGACTGTAGAAGGATCCTCCCTCTTCCTGCTCTGGGTCTGGTAGGCTGGGGTTGACAATAGGGCATAAAATTCAGCAAGCAGAGTTGTTTCAGATTCTGCTGGCTTTGATCAGCTTTTTGTAAAGCTCTGACGCCGCTTTGCATGCGGAAATTTCCAGACGTGGATAGGCAGTCTGTACCCGAACACTTTTTGCCAAATCAGTTCATTCATTCTTATTTATCATTTGGAATAGCACAAGCCCACAGTGTGCTGAGTCCTGCTCAATCCTACGCACACAACAGCAAACACAGCACCCAGCAACAACCCCTGCCCAGAAAAGCATGTTGTGGAGTACAAGGCAGGGGGGCAGGGAGAAC
The DNA here is from genome assembly GCF_964106895.1 of Numenius arquata. Taxonomy (NCBI): domain Eukaryota; kingdom Metazoa; phylum Chordata; class Aves; order Charadriiformes; family Scolopacidae; genus Numenius; species Numenius arquata. Next base: position 11,489,934 of record NC_133616.1, on the reverse strand, counting down.
CATGACTGAGCACCAGCTGCATCAGTACAACAGCCATTTTATTTGCAAATGTCATAATCCTTTGCCTTCTCGATACTGACACCATCTGCTGCTACACGGGAGATAGGGGTTGTTTATTCAATCTTGAAGTTCTAAGGGTTACCCGGAGGAGAGGGCCAGACATTTCATTACCTGTGGATGCTTCGTTCCAGACAAGGTAATAGAGGAAATGGCCTCAAGTTGTGCCAGGGGAGGTTTATATTGGATATTAGGAAAAATTTCTTCACTGAAAGGGTTATCAAACATTGGAACAGGCTGTCCAGGGAAGTGGTGGAATTGCCATCCCTGGAGGTACTTAAAGGATGTGTAGATGTAGTGCTGAGGGACATGGTTTAGGGGTGGTTTTGGAAGTGTTATGTTGATGATTGGACTCGATGATCTTAAAGGTCCTTTCCAACCTCGACGATTCTATGATTCATACCCTGTAAGTCCTTGCTGAGCACTATATAGAGGTTCCCAAATCCTTCCTCTATTGTACTGAGGACGCTGTGCTAATTTAAGGGTGGTCAGTGCAGGTCCATGGCTTCTGGAGTACAACCTGCTGCCTCTGCAATGCTGCTGAGAAGGCGCAGAAGCCATCAGAGCTGGCCCCAAACTGCCCTGCAAGGCTCTGCTTCAACTAGGAAGGGGCTGGTGCAAACACCATCCTTGCCTCCAAGTGCTGACACGTTTGATGTGGTGGTCACGTACCACCAGGCATACCCTGCTATCTGTTACCGCTCTGGCCACGCTTTTGGAGTTCCATCACTGATTGATTAATACCCGGCTCTGGTCCGCGCTGTCAGCTGCACACGTGGGGCCACAGGATTCAACACGCAGCGATACAAGTTTCCTCATAAAATGTAATGTAACACTGGGGGAGGCATGCAGAGATTTGATATATAAATTTGATTTAAATGCAAGAAGATTGCACATGTAGCACGGAAGACGAAGATGCAGGAGCAAAATCATCAGAACTGTCAGCTGGAGGCGATGCGGGCTTTTTGGAGGCTGGCCTTTCTGAACACATTACTGATTCTACAAATCTCAGTCACTTCATCTATGAAACTGAAGGCCCAGTAGAAGCCTCTAACGGTGAAGAGTTCTTGCTGCCTCTTTCTGGATGGCTATGGTTTCACTGCCATCATCATCTTCCTCAGATTGACCAAGATCCATCATGTCACTCAAGGGTGAAAGATGGAAAAACAGGGTTAAAAGCTGTGCATTCAGCTTCATAGAGGAACCAGCAAAAAACCCTTTTGTATTGGAGCTGCTTGTTCTTTGAGGGTTGTTCCATGTGAATCCCTGACTCTTACAGAGCGTTTGCATTAACACGCCTGAAGAAACCACAGAACTCTACAAAAGAAGCACAAGCAGAAATGCTTCAAAAAGCAACGGTTTGTGTGAGCTTGCAGGCAGGGCCACAACACAGGCGTCTCTTTGCTCCGCAGGAAGAGATATATTCAGCTTACTCCCTGTAAGTGCACCTCCAGGCAAAAGGGCTGGGAGACAAATCCAAACTGAAAGCCACTCTTCAGACAGAGTGGGGGATCTCAGGGCTCACTGGTTCCAGCATCAGTTTCCAGCACCCCAGCAATGCAGTTCATCCCGGCCCCACCTTTGTCACTCCAAAAGCTGCCAGAAAGTACTGAATGTTTTTTAAAAAAAAAATTAAGAGGAAAATTCCAGAAAGCTGAAGAGCATTCAGGGAGCAGTGAGTGAAGAGGATGGGGCGAGGGGCACAGGATGAGTGGCCTGGGGACCAGCTTGAACCATTGGGGTGAGTAATAAGAGGGTGGAGATGAAGAAACCTGTAAGTTGTTATAGGGTGGGACTAGCTAGTGGTATTTGTTTGGTCATCCATTTATTTCTCGCCAGCTAATACATCTCTGCCAAATTCACACCTTCATTAAATGCTTTAATGAAAGAAAAGGTGTAAAAGGAAATACTAGCTGTTTGACTCATTCTAAACCTCTAGCTCTCCTTCCCTGCCTCAGGGAAAAGGGAGCACAGTGAGGGTGGTCTGCCTGGTCCCCGGGTGAGTATCCCAGCACTCAGTGTTTAAAGGGTGCTGCAGCGAGATAGAAAGACTAAATACTTCCTAAACTTCTGCCTTATCTCAGGCTGGTTCCTCTTGTGATGCTGAACAAACAGTGATTCCTGAAAAGATCACTTCCCTTTTCTTTCCACAATGAGGTGCTGCCTGGGCCAGGGCTTTTTCCAGAGGTTTCCAGGACAGCCTGACTAAGCCCATGATTAATGTATCATTACACCCCAGAACTATAGAGGACTATGATGTGTTCCAAATGGAAACGGCAGCACGTGACCATCAGTCCCAGCCCTTGCGCTCAGGGCAGCACGGGGCCGTGCAGGTCAGGGGCGAGGAGCTTGCCAGCAGAGACCAGAGGGCGCATGAGACAAAAATAAGCAGTAGGTAGTATGTGTATTGCTGCCAGTGACAAAACTAGCATGAAGCAGGTACTGCCCCCTGGTTAGAAGAAAAGAAGCCCCAGCTGTTTTGTGCATTTTGAGATACACAAGACATGAGAAATAGCTCAAGCAGCAGATCTACACCGGCTAACACAGGAGCCGGACAGTGACCGAACCAGTTTCTCCCAATTCTGTGCTCTCTTGCTCCGTGACTCATCATCTGGCATGTGGCACTCAGCAGGAGCCACTTATAGGCCATGACTCACGAGTATCCACCGAGGTGATCTGGGTTGGAACCTGCTCCTTCGCCCAACCAGCCGTCCTCTGCCCCAGCCCCCACTGCATATGCTCCTCATTACTATATGCAAATCCGCAGAGGAGAAAAAAGTCTCTGATGTTTCTAGCTGCTAATATCACACCAAAATTGCTGATGAATTAAACTGCAGACACAATTAATCCTTTCTTATCACAGACACTCTAGTAGCAGCAGCAGCAGGAGGAGGGACTACATTTCCATAGCACCTTTCTGCCTGAGCGCTCTGGAAGCCTACTGGAGATCCTACAAGAGCAGAAATCACACAATTCTTTTCTGAAACATCCATCTGCCTGGGTGCTGGACCCTGGCTGTTTCAGAGTTCCCAGAGCACTCAAGAACCTACACACTGGAGAAAGGAAAAAAAAAAAAAAATCCTACAAGCAAATGAAATTGCCAGGCAGAGTCAGTAGCTGAAGATGCCACACTTAACTCCTCCTTAACTGCATGGCCTTGGCCAGCGCTTAGCTGCAAAGCAGGGCCATCAGCTGGCTGCCTCATCAGCCTGCTGCTTTTACAGACCTGCCTAACTCAGGACCCCAGGAACCAGAGGCTGCAGTTGAGTAGTGACAAAAACATAGGCAGCAGTTGTGGGTGAACCAGAGTCAAAGCCAGCAGAAGTGCCAACTGAAGGTTCTCCCACCAACTTCTATGCCTGGGAGCTGTAAGCTCAGAACTCTCCACCTCAAGAGCCACAGGAGGGCAGGGAATAAAGTGTTCTGCTGAGGGAGTCGGGCATCAAACTCAGCACAGCTTTGTGAATCAAAGCCAGCTCTCTGATCTGTGCCTGCCAGCATACAAGGTGGCAACACTGCTCCCAAAGTCTGTTATATGGCTACAAGCAATGGTGAATGAGTTGCCATTCTTGCTCAGGTGTGCACTGCACAGGTGAAGGCTCACAAGATGACAGCAAGATATGAAGAGGGCACAGACTCTTCATACAGATGGAGATATTCTCAACAGCACTGGAGATTTCAGGAGTTGCTGGGGATCTGAAGCACCCCTAGAATTACTATACTTCGCAAAGACCTCTCAATGAGAGGTCATGAATAACTTCCACTGGGCCCTCAGGGCTTTCCTTGCTAACATTTACTAGACTCTGGCTTCAGACAACTTGGTGCTGCCCAGACCATAGGAAAGGAGAGGCTCTGCTTATGCAAGGTTTATGGGAGGACAATTTCAGAAGCAAGTTTTGTCTGCACAAAAAAACAAACACAAGAGAACAGCTCCATCTCAAGTAGTTCTAGATCCTCCATCACCTTCACAACCTGGGGAAAAGAGATGAGCTAAGCCCTGGAAGGGACAAAGGTCTGTCTTCACAGTGAATAAGATCTCACCCATACATACTCCAGCCACTCCATGGCTGCATATCTTCACTGCTCCTTTCTTTCCATCCAGATTAAAAGTGGTATTGCATTTCTGTCCAGACCACCCCTTGCAGGAATCACAGCTACAAAATTATCCAGAACTCTCCCTGTGAAGCAAAAGCATCAGTGATCACTGGAGAAAGCCCAACAAATGAGGAACTCAGTCTTAAGATAACTCAGTTAAAGAGGCTGTAAAACCATGTTTGCTGCCTATTCAGCCTAGAGCTCCATGAGTGCAGGAATCACTCACTACCAAGTGAAAAACAAATATTTCTGGGATGGAAGATTACAGATGTACATCCCCATGTAGCAACAGAGGAAAAGCAGAACAGGCAGCAAAGATGGCTACAGGAGAGAGTGAAGTAAAACCACAGCAGGGCCAAGTTCTTGAAATAGCTGAAATATCACCCCATGAGCCACTGTAAATAAAGCAGCTAGAGATGTCAAAAAGCCCCAGGAGGATTATTTTCAGGCTTGAACACAGCGGTGGTTCAGTGGCTTGCTGCCAGGAGTAGGTAGCCATGTTCCAGTGAACAGGAGAAGCAATGCAGGTATGGCATTATCTAGCAGCGATGGGCATCAGCTCTGCCAGACAGCCGGAATGCCTGCATCTGCAGAGCTGTATTATTTTTAAATGATGGAATCCTACATGGAATTTAACACACACTGTGTGCAACCGGATCAGGAGCTCCAAAATCAAGCACAAACAGAATACATACCAGCAGCAGCCTGGTTTTATCAGATGTTCCTCTTCACAGTGCACATCCCAATGGTTTTTCAAACAGCAGCTATGTCCAACAGCTGACTCTTGCTAAGACTGCAGGAAACTTTAACCCTTCCTAGCTCTAGGTAGTTCTGCCAAGACCAGAAGCAATAACTAGATACACAGGAAGAAATTTTGTGTCTCTCCAAAGCAGGAACACGCAATAAGCAATTCAATGGTTTGGAGGCTGGCAGCACCCTGATTTGGGGATGATAGCATGCTAGTAAGCAAAAAGGCTGAGTAACAGCCCAATAAAGGCAGCATCTGATGAGACTAATGCATCAAATTTATCCTGCCCTCTGAAGGATACCAGGACCATGTATATCTTTGCTGCTGATATCCTTAAGACCAAAGCCTGGATTTTGCAGTCCCTTGAAGGTAGTTGGAGGAAAAGACCCTGTAGCACAGGTTTGAAAAGGGAATTTGCCTGATTACTGTTAAGACAGTGCATTTCTTGACCCTTTTTTGGCCAGGTTGAACAAATAAGTTCTCTGTAATCAAGGCCAAATGCTGTCTGAATCTCACTTCAGCAGAATTCGGGGTGGGCGAAAAACAAGGCAGAATGATTCCCAGGATGATGGGACAAGAAGCTTCTGAACTGTGAACAAATCCTTGGACCATAGCAAGACCATGCAAGATTAGAAAACACTCTTTGCACTCCACAGAAGGTCTTGACATGACCTCCCTGGCCAAAACATGTCTATTGAGAATGTTTTTCTGAAGAAAGACAAAATCAAGGGCAACTGCTGCTACTAGCTCAGAAGTAGAGAGAGGAGAAAGATGCAATGGACAGATGAACGCATTTAGTCTTCGTGGATCAACTGCTACAGGGAAGTTTTGATTTTAGCACAGGAACACAGATGTCTGTGGACTGAATCAGAAGGGTGAAGCTCCATCCTCCATCTTTGCCAGCAGAGTTCGGATGCTCTGCATGGGGTGTAATAACCCCAAAGTGGGCAAATGAGTGACTGGCTGCTCCATTCTCCCCACCTGTCACAAGCAGTCTCCTCCATAGGGGAACAGTTTACGTATAGAAGCAGGTTTCATAACCCACCCACAGGAAGTTAGGAGCCTATACAATGATAGTGCTACATATTCTTGACATGCCTTATAGTGTCACTTTTTTTTTTTTTTCTCTGAATTCTTGCAAATTTCAGGGCTTGCAACTTCCTGAACCAGTGAGTTCCACATCAAATTACACGCTGCAGTAGTAGTTACCCGTCAGTCCTTTTGAACATATGGGCATTTAATTTCATTGCTTGTCCTTGGGCTAGGGCAGGGAGAGTATCATATTTTCTTCTGCATTTGCCACCCCTCTGAGCAGTCCCAAGCTCTTCATTCTGCTCACGTACAAGAGTATTCCCAGATCCTCCGTCTGGTCCCCAACCTCTCTCCAAGTGTCTTTGTGATGTGTGGGTGTGTTTGTGCGTTCACATGGCCGGCAGCAAGGCAGAACTCAGAGGATCTGGATGAAACCGCAGCATCGATTTACGTAACAGAATATTTTCCATGCAACAGAACTAACAAAAGGGAAGCCAGAACCTTAATAAAATACTTATGAAGCAGCCCAGGCTCTCCTAATGATTACACATACTTTTCTTCTGAGAGGAGAAACTTATCCCTTGCAGGGGCTGGCAACCCAAACCAAACTCGGCTTATAGAGCTCTATTCGGGACAGTTTATTTTAGAATATTGCTCCACAAGACAGCTCATGTGCTAATTAGGCTTGGAATGACTGGGCTCAACAGAGCATTAAGGGTCTAACTAACTAAATCTGATAACCCTGGATTAACCAAGGTCTTCTGCTAAGGAAAGTCTCGCTGGGCTCCAGCGAGAAAACCTATTCACTAGGAGAAAAAAGAAGGTCAAATGGGGATGATCCTTGGCTCTGTACTGGGAGAGCAGGTCAGGGTCCCAGAGGACACACCAAGACTACCGGAGGAATGACCACACTTCAAAGGTGTTCGAGAGAGCTAAGGAGAAAAACACTTTAAGACTGCAGGCTCCCAGATCTTCCTTCCCAGCTGGGACATGCATACATTTGGACCCCTCTTTTCTTGAAGCTGTTGTGTCCTTTCTGCCCATGTCTTGGAGATAAGATTAAGTACCTGCAGCAAGTGGTGATGAAGAATTTACCTCTCCCAAGCCCTTGCACTGAGATGGGCCTCAACTCAACCATGAGGTCTCAAAACTCCACAACTTTGGAACACATACTATAAATACACTGGATAGTCTTATTCACACAAATGCCAAGCCATTTAGGAATATTGCTGGGCTTTGAAGTTTGACAGCAAGATTTGTGGACAGTCACAGTATGTGAAAGTTATTCCTACTATCAGTTTCAAATAATCCTCCTTAATTTCCTGGACTACTTCCATGTTACAAGTAGGGCAGCAGAGAAATCATTATTGTCTTTCTCTAGAGTGTTCATTATTTTGTATCACGAATCCTACAGTTTCCCATTTAACACAAATAATTCCCATTTCTTCAGTCTCTCCTCTTACAAGAGTTTTCCAGGACTTTGTGCAGTTTTATGGGCAGTTTCTCAATTCTCTCCAACTCCTGCAGTCATGCTTCTGAGTTGGGGTGACTAATGGCACACAGTTTCCCAATCAACAATGGGATGTCTCCTGCTTTCTGTATCAACATTAGAAGACTCTGTGCCTTAATTTACATTCCATTTCTTATGCACCCTAACATTCATATGTAGATGTACACTAAGTAAAGTTCCTTATGACCAGGGTGACACCCAGGTACTTTTTGCAGTCTAATGACATCAGTTTAATGACTTGAAATCAATTTAATCCATTTAATGATTTGGAACCTGACAAAGTGCACTTTTGTGACTATCCTATGTTACACACATTTACATAACATAGCATCAAGTTCAAAAAGTCAAGGTATGCAACAAGACTAGGCCAGAACAAACCAGGGGATTTTTCTTATGTATCTGTTCTCTGATGAGAGGAGTTTCTTTTTGCTGCCTGTCGGTTTCCTCCTTCAGGTTACACAAATTCTTGGCATAGGAGTGTGGGGAGAGGTTTTCCATGTTTCCATGCAAATTCTCTTTGTGGTGCACCAAGAGATAAGAAGGTCCTCAATGTCTGACTAAGGTCTGGACTGAAGAATATTTTCCCCAGTAAATTTGCCTCATTAAATCAGTGAGATCTGGTGGCTTGCCTCCATGAAAGAAGATTCCCCTTTTGTTTTGATGGGCAGGCCAAGATGTTGTTGTGGTTTTTCTTTTCAACCTCAACTCATGCCAAGGAGAAAGTAGACAACAAGGCAGTAGATCAAAACACTGGCTGTCATCGAACACACTGTTGTACAAAGGGGAATTACCTTCTGTTACTGTGCCATGAACTGGCTAGCCCTACTGCACCAGGGTCTAAAGACCTCCAGGAATGTCTCAGGTCCCCCTGTGCTCCATCTGCTTCACCTTTCCCCTGATCCAGTCCTACCCCAAAACCCACCAGTCTAAGAGGAAACAGGGAAGGGAAGCACATGGGAATGAAAAGGCTATCAGGCTTACCGTAGTAAGTCATCATCACCACCTTCAGAGTGCCTTATAAATACAGTAATTATAAATAGTAAGTGTCTGCAGAAATGAAAATGAGGCATATGAGATGCAGCTGAAAGCAGGAGGAGATGCCTGGGTAAAGAAGATGATCTCCTCAACAGCCATTTCAAGCACTATGACCTGCAGCTGGAGACAAATCTCTGCAGCAGGTTAAGTTAAATGACACTGACTGTGGACAAGAGAGAACAGCTTGTTGCCAACAGAAAATGGCTAAGTGCAGATGCCTGCTGAAATCCACTTGCTGTTTTTCTGAAGGGTCAAGCTACAATCACTGCTCATGATAAGCCACATCCAGGCAAGAAATTCCTTGGAAATGACCACAACTACTCACGTACTAACAAGAGATGAAGGAGAGGTCAACCAGACTGAGCCAAACCCCAGGACTGATGTGTCACTCCAGGTATTGACCATTATAATAAATTAGGCAAAGCCAGGGAAGACATGCTGTGTGGGCCAACAATATTTTGTGACCACAGGTATGAATTATTTACACCTCCTATTGGATCTTCTCATATATGGGCTTACGACTCTACTACCTGAGTTAGTGGGAAAGGTCTGGGAGTGGAACTAGAGGGAAAAATGCCACGTAAGCAGGCTCTGGAACTACCCTCACTATTAAGAACAGAAAATTGCACTGGTGCAATGGTCCAGATAGTTCATTCTCCCTGCTGAGAGGGACATCTGTGAGGACAGCTATGCTATCTGAGCTACACAGAAGACACATGACAATGCAGCATGAGGCACATGTCCCTGCTCTTCACCATGGGAACCCTAGACAGGCACCTGGTAAACAATTCAGGTAAATTGGACCTACTAGGCAAAAGGAGGCTAAGTAAGGATGCAGTTGCTCCTGAACCAATGCAGGCAGAGCAGAACAGAGAAGAGCCTGCCCACTGAAAGCATTTAGGTTGGATTTTTCCAGAAATGATTGCAGCTGGTGCCAGTTTACGAAGAACAGGGCACAGTTCTGGAGTTTAAACAAAACGATGAGATTAGCCTAACTATGTAAGAAGCAAGGATTCCCTGCTCCCTTAAAGAGTAACACCTGAAGAGCCCATTCCCTAAGGGTCAGAAGGCACTGAGAGAGATGATGTAACTGGTCTGTATTAGACGACGCTCAGGAGCACAATTTTTCCCCAGGGTTGACTGCATTGCAGTTAAGCAACTCATCAGCTCAAACCTCATATGACAACCTGAGTTCTCATGAAAAACTCGTTTTCCTGCAACTGTATGCAGGTCTTTTTCTGACACTGGTATGCAGGAGAGCTCCTGAGCATTTTCCAGAGCCACAGACGCTCAGGTGAGTCTCTTGCACATCTGGGAACCAAGGCGAAGGCAGACTCTCCTAGTCCAGTACCCATCTCCTGTCCCTGTGTCCCACCCTTCGTCAAGAACAGAGCATGGTCTAGTCATGGAGGTGACAGGGGCTCTCAGGGAAGTCTCAGGTGAAAATTTGATGTATATTTGCCAAGGTCTTCCCTACAGGCTCTGATTTTTTTTCCCCCTGTAACTCCTAGCGGAGAGAATCCCCTCTTGCCAGAAGGAACTGCTAGCTCTTATCACTCTGAGGTATCTGTGCCACTGGCCCAAAAGGCACAACAGGGGCATGACACTTGGGCTCTGCTTCCAGGGAACATCTTGCGCTGGAGCAGGGAGGAGGTTTGGTGGTTGTGCCAGTTTCCCATCATTTGCTAAGTGTCAGTATGAAGCACTGCTGCCACACTAATTTTTAATTTATTATTATTTATTATTTATATATTATATATATAATTATATATTATATATTATTATATATTATATATATTATTCTTATATTTTATTTTTTATTTATTATTTATCACTCAAAGGTCCTGCCAGCCCCACACCCTCAGCACTGCACAAAGACCAGCACAGGGTCTCCCTCCCAGCATACTCAGAGGGTGATCCTGAGGCAGAAGATGCCACCACCTTCATTATGGCCATTCACCTACTTTACAGCTGTGTCTCCTGCCTTCCTTCCATTTACCAGAGTTAGCAACCACAGCTGTTTTGTTTTCTTTCTTTTTTTTTTTTTTTTCTTTTTTTCCCTTTCTGCTGATATAACCACCAGCAGCCTCGCCCAGTAAGAAATTAAAAAACACTGTCTGCACGACCCTGGGGCTGCAACACAACTGCGGTGGGGAGAGGAAGAGTCTATGGACGTGCGTGTTCTTGTGCTCATCTTAACAGGTATGTCCCTCCTTTGACCCACTTCTTTCAGAAAACGAACATTAAAATCACTTTCATCAAGAGAGAAAACTGGAGCAGAATCAGGGACCAGAGCCATTTTGACAGCCTGATTCTTCCTCTTTGGAGAGTAACCAACTTTCAGACGAGCGCTGGGGCAGGCAGGGAACCTGCTCAGCAGATAACACGACAAATCCCCTGCTAAGGCTAGTTACCAACACAGCTGTCATTGATCATTGCTATGGATTTCACCCCCTGCCAGCCAAGCTCCCTCAGCTACTTCAAGCATTATCCCGCAGCCTCTCTCATAGCTCTGGAACAGGGTGAACTCCTGGCTCTTTTGGACTTAAGAGACTGAACCACCAGAAATACTTCATCCACCACAAAGCATCACAGGTAGCAGACAACTGAGCTTTCCCACTGCCAGCTGGATTTCAATGGCTCCCACAAACACGGGGGAAAAATCTCATCATCCAGTACGATCCTGAGATTCCACAGCTGACAGGAGGCACCTCCACCTCCAGTCCTCCACCTCTCAACCACCCTCACAGATCTCCGCATCTCTTCTTTTGGTCTGCTTTTCTTGGGCTGAACCATCAGAACCATGCCTACTGAGATGAGTTGTCGCCCAGCACCTACGAAATAGAAGTGACTTTGGCCTGAATGCCCCTTCCCTGAAGGTGTTCAAGGCCAGGCTGGATGGGGCTTTGAGTAACCTAGCCTAGTGGGAGGTGTCCCTGACCACGGCAGGGGGTTGGAATGAGATGATCTTTAAGGTCCCTTCCAACAGCAGAACCACAAAGATGATTAGGGGCCTGGAGCATCTCTCTTATGAGGAAAGTCTGAGGGACTTGGGTCTTTTTAGTCTGGAGAAGAGAAGGCTGAGGGGGGATCTGATCAATGCCTACAAACACTTAAAGGGTGGGTGTCAAGAGGAAGGGCTCAGTCTTTTCAGTGATGCCCAGTGACAGGAAAAGAGGAAATGGGCACAAACTTGTACATGAGAAGTTCCATCTAAACATGAGGAGGAACTTACTCACTTTGAGGGTGGCAGAGCACTGGAACAGACCGCCCAGAGAGGTGGTGGAATCTCCATCTCTGGAGATGTTCAAAACCTGCCTGGGCAAGTTCCTGTGCAACTTGCTTTAGGAGGACCTGCTTTGGCAGGGGGGTTGGACTAGATGATCTCCAGAGGTCCCTTCCAATCCCATGCCATTCTGTGATTCTGTGTGATTCTGTGATTCTATGAATATCTCAAGTTGACCCAATTTGTATTAAACAGAAGGGTAAAAAGAAAACAGCTCTTTAATGAAACCTTTTTAATTTTTAAAGAGCAGATCTCTGCCATATCAAGGAAAACAGTTATAAAGCCAACAAGAACAAAGAGCTTGTTGGAGAAGTACTGAAGAAAAGACTTTGAATCTATATCATAAGTAAATAAAACAACATCTGGAATCACCAAGCAAGGTGAGGAAATTAGAAAAGCATAGCTCCTGACCAACCTGAATGAATAACCGCACCAAGAAGGATATTAGAGGTAAGTAAAACAGCATCTTTGTTGCTCTTTTGGCAAGAACAAGAATATTGAAGCTGCATGAATGACAGGTTAGATAATACAGAGGAAAGAGGGTGAAGAAAAGGAAATGAGCTTTTGAAGTGTAAACCAGTTCAAGAAGATGAATGTCCCTCAAGTCATAGGGACAAAATATTCTTGATTCCAGAAAAATGAAAGAATATCTCCATGATGGCAGTTGGCAAGGGGGCTTTTGACATAATTACCCGTGAATAAAGAAAGGAAGGAAGGGGAGTTGTGTGGCTGGCAGATAATAAAGGTAAGGTATGCACCTGTTCCAAAAGAGGAAGGAAAGCAACCCATGTTAGATTTATCAGCCTGCCTTTAGTACTACATAAGGCTTTCACAAAACATTGGGAAAGAATAATAAGACTGGGAGACAAATGAAAAATGGGGCAAAGCACAACATGGGCTTGCAAAAGGAGGGCTACTGCCTGGCTATCAGGAGTGATACCACAGTGAGATCTTGACTCACCAGGAGTATCAGACTAGAAGAAAATGAAGATGTCTGGGACAGAGAACTAATTTTTTTCTTTGCTATCAGAGCCTCAGACACCTGAGAGGCGGCCAGGGAGCTGTGGGCAGGCTGTTCCTGAGTTCACGGCATATTCTCCTGGGCCACCTGCACTTTCTGCAATGCAGGTCCAGGTCCCTTGGATACAGAGAACCACCTGCATTTTATCTCCAGCATTCTGCATCGATGCAGCGAGGAAGACACACAGCAGCAATAATACCTCCTTCCTCTGAATCATTTTGGTCAGCTCCAGTTGCCAGAAGCTCTCGCCCATCTTTTAAGCATCTCAAGGCAGAGATTATCTGTGCACTCTCACTGCTTAACAGATGCTCTGGTAAGAGTGGCACCTAGGAGTGAGGCACAGCTTGTATGTCCTGGGAAGCGTTCCCACCGCACACAGCCAAGAAGGCTCCATCACCTTCTTTTTATTCCTTTAGGCAAGCATTGTACACACAAACTATACATAATTTTTCTTCCACAGCCCAGTACAAGTATGTGTATCCTGCAGAGGTACATCCTGTTGCATGTCCTGTCCTCTGGCCCACGACGGACCTACAAACACACACGTGCTGTTGTTACCCCCCACCAAGCTCCAGCAGGAGCCTGTTCTGCAGTAGCACCACAAACACAGCATATTCCACTCCCTGCTCCCATCGGGCTGAATGGGACAGAGACCTGCAGACACAGAGAGCATTCCCAGGTCCCAGGGCAAGATTGGGGTGAGATGGATGCCCTATGGTGCTTCCAGGACATTGTCAGAGAACTGTGAGCAGAACACACTCTGCTCCATGCTTTGGCTGGAAGCCTTCTCTTTCCCACCTGGCACGCTGCACCAAAACACCGGGTTTATCTTCTTCACCAGGTGTAAATGCCAGAGAGCCTCGCCACTCCTTAGGGATGGAGAGGGAGCATCCAACAGAGAACCGGCAGCAGCAAAATGGTTCCTTCAGAACATTGCTGCAGAAAAGGCTGAGCTGGGGATCGCTTCCACCTCAGCAAACCCTTTGGGGCTGCACACAGCACTGAGCATCTTGGGGAACACAGTGAGAGGCTGAAGAATAACAGCACAAAGGACACATTTACATTCCCTGACAATGACATCCCTGAATTTCCTCCCTGTGCCCTCTACTGCTGGTGCCTGACCCACAACCCCCTGTTCCTCCAGCTCTGCAACGCCCCTCACACCTCCCTCTTTTGCTCCATGGTTTCTCTACAGCTCTCTGAAACATTTATCATTTTATCTACATTTTTCCTACCATCCTGTAGTCTTGACAGGATAAAGATGCTTTATGTGAATTATTCTTGGTCACTGGAAAACTACAGAAAGCTTTTGTGAATAGGTTAAACTTGCCAAGCTCGCTTTTTAGCAACACCGTTATACAAGGCTGTAGATGTCTGGTGGTAAAAAAGCAGATTTCTGCTTCCCCCATACTCCATATACCCCCATATACCCATGAATCCAGTCCCTGTATGATCTGTTCATCAACAGCCAATGCTAGTCTAACTTCTATTAACACCACATTACCCCAAAACACCTGCAACTGAAACCCCACATGCTCAGCATCTTCCATAAGCCCAAAAGATTGCATTTGGTATTTGTTTATCCCCTTTATATTACTACATTCCCATGTGTACATTCCCCTACAGCCACATCCCTGTACCACACATATTGAAATCTCATTCTTTTATACCTTTGCCTTATTGTTCTCACTGACTGTCATCCTGAACATTGCCCCTCCAGCATTTGTACCCCTGTACCATCATATATCCTCCTCTTTGTTCTTCTGAAACCCTTCTCCCTTTGCATTTGCAGACGCAATTTGATGGAAGGATTTGTGCAGAGGGTGGGGGAGGGAAGAAGAAGGAAGGTGGGGAGGGAAAAGAGGGATTTGGCTATAACAAGACCATGTAATTAAGCTCTAGTAACTGGTACCCAGCCTGGACCACTCATTTCCATAATTAAAAGTAGTAATTCCTCCATTCCTAGATAACCTTTCTCATCTGATCTGTGAAAAGAGGCAAGCAGAAAGCATCCATTTACACAGCCAGCACAGACACACCCTGGAAAACACAAAGGACTCCAGCCGACACAGAATCCATCTATCCGTTAGCAGAAGAGCAGGGTTTTACATGCCACAATATTTCACCCTAATGCCTTTTGAGCAATTGATTTACCAGTATTTATAAAAAAGCCAAAAAAAAAAAAAAGAAAAGCCAAAAGCCACACTGACAGCAGCCTTTCCTCTGTCCGAGTCCTTTGTTTCTGGCTTTTCATGGAAGCGCTGCCTGTCAAAATAGCTTTTGAGCTGCACAGCAGCATCACCGCCAGGGATGCACAGAGAGCATGGTAGCTGGCGGGACCAAAACAATCCATGTGGGCTCGTCTGTCATGGCAGGCACAATGGAGAGCTGTGCGGCGGCATTGTCGGGGCGAAGCACGGCTCGCCTCTGCACAACCAGCCCCGGACATGACAACTGCTATTTCACAGCTACAATGGACAAACACACATTCTGCACAGCAACAGCAGCCTCCTCACTCACTCACTCACATCCCTTATAATCACAGCAGCTCCCAAGCAACGCAGCCTCCAAAGAGACAAAGCAATCCTAAAATCCTTCAGCTTCATCGGGTAGCTGGCAATCTCTACAAAAAAAAAAACAAAACAAAACCCAGCCACTTTGCAGGACAACGAATGGCCTGAAAACCATCCATATGACTAACGCCCACCCCGATCATTTCTCAATCTCACCTTTCCACAGATCCTCTGTTCCCCGTCTCCTCTCACGGAACACGTTCTGCTCCAGCACTGCCGAGCACTCGGATTCCAGCGGGCTCCGTGCTCTCTCACCAGGATGCTGTGGGAAACACAGTGTCGATTTTTTTTTTTTTTTCTAATTTTTTTTTTTTTCTTCACAGCTGCATCCCTGGCAATGCAGAGGGTCTGCGCAATCACATCCCCAGTGCTCCTGCTGCTGCTGCTGCTGCCGCTGTGACGTTGCTGCGTGTGAAGGAGCAAGCATGCCCACAGCACCGCCGTGCCGGCTTGCAATCAGTCCCTGCGGGACCTCAGGCCAGGCAGGGGATGGGAGGGAGCAGAGAAGGAGAGGAGGGGAGAAAAGTCGAGCTGGAAGATGGAGGACGGATTCTCACAGGAACTGAGAAACTGGGAAGGTAGCATGAGGAGAAATATAAGGACCAAAGCCTACGGCATAAAACAGAGCTGCAGCATCTTATTCTGTGATGAGCTTGGGTTTCAGATGCTGTGTGGTTGCAAGCTGTCTGATCTCTTCTCCTGGCTTTGCAAAGGAAAGGAAAGGGAACAGAAGTGCTGTGTTCCTACCATTGGTAATGGCAGCCAGAGCTCTTGCAGATAAAATGCTAGTCTGCAAAGGAACGCTCTGGAGGAGGAGGATGGGAGGACTTATAACTGAGAGATCAGGAAGACTACAAGAAGCTTCTTGAAGCTTCTTTGACGTTTCTATAGTGCCTTGTCCTAAAGAGCTCCATCAACAGTATCTACACAGCATCCCTGAAACACAGCCACCCCCAGAGTGAGACGCAGCCACCGGCACCTCCCCTGGTGCCAAACCCAACTGGCAGGGACAGGATACTGGCAATCCCACAGGGAATCTCAAATCAAGATCCCAGCAACTATTAACTACAGCTTGTGATTAAAGTGCTGCCCATTACTGGTGCTAAATCCCGGCATCTCTGCAAGAAACCCACAGCAGATCTTCCTTCCCAAAACCAGGGATCACCACCTGCAAAAGCCCAGGCTCTCTTGCTACCCTGGGGCCATGTGAAGGGATTTTTCCATCATCCGCCTTTCTGTTCCTGACAGGGCACAGGTAGCTTCACCAAGGGACACTTGTGGCTACTTCTGTTTTTTCCACCACAGCCTGAGCATAACCACACACCCTGGAAACTCAGCTGTGCTCCAGGCAGTGCCAGGGGAAAGGTTTCTAGCACTGGAGCAGCTGCCCTGAGACAACCGTCCCGGAGGAACCACTCACATTATTGCACTTTGCCGTCTACCCTGGCTCCTACAGCCACCACCCTGTGCTGAGCTCAGAAAACGGAGTGTCCACATCGGAAAAAGCAACTCCTACGAGCCCAAACCAAACCCCACCTCCTAAACCAAGGCTCCACGGGGAGAGGGTAGGTCAGAGAAGAGGTAAAAATGTCACAAAAGCACAGTTCAAAGAAATGAAGAACCGTCACATGCCTGAGTGCTTTTTGCTCTATGTCATGATGCACCCAAAGCAGCAAACAAATAAAATAAATACAACAGCCCAGACAATACAATGCTTTGCAGAAGCTTCTGCTGCTGGAGAGGCCAACTTAAAAAGCTTTGCCAGAAAAATGTTAGACTCATTACTGGAAGCAGCTGCCAATTGTCTCAGAATCCCAGACCACTGGGAAACCTTTAAAGTATGTCTTCAGGTAACGTTCAAATAGGATTTCTGACTGAAAACCCAGTGGCTGGTGGGTGGATCCCACCAAGGGCTCCAGAGGCAGGAGGCCAGGGCTATCCCTGGTGCGGAGAGACCCTTCCAGTGAGAAAAGAGAAAGGGCCTTGGACTGGCTGTTGTCTGTGCAGCCCATTCACCATGCACTGGAGCCACCATTGGACATGCGGCTCTGCTACTCACCTCCGAAACACTGGGAACCATCCTTCAGCCCATCCCAAAGCTCAGGCTCTGCAGGTGCCCCTCAAGAGGCCGATGCCTATACCCTATTTGTGGTACTTCATGCTCTCCAGCCCACTGCTTGCCTTTCCTTGGATGCTCAGGACCCACGCCACCACCTGGTCCTGCTCAAGCATCAGGGACAAGCCCCAGGGGGGACACAGGAGTGAGGGACGTACCTCCACGCCTGGCCATTACAGCAAGCAGAAAGCTAGTCCTGCTGGGCTCTGTTCCACTCGAGCTGCTGTAAATGAGACTATTTACTGTACTCCCATTAGCGTGCAGCCCCTGGACCCCCGTAAGGCCAGCCCCATTGTACTGTCAGCGTTAATTAAGGCAGGCTCAAGCAGACATCTCTGGCCTGTTCAGCTGGGACAGTCAGGGAGCAGCAGCGAGGAAGGAGACAGAGAGTCTCAGCTGTGGAGCTCTGTGCAGAACAAGGAGTGTTTGTTACCCAGGAGACTTGTTCCCACAGCAGAGAAGAGAATGGAAACTATTTTGGTGCCCTCCCCAGTCCTCCACGAGCATTGCCAACGCTGACGCCAGGAGGTATAAATGCTGGCAGGCGGAGTGCTTGCCTGCATCCCGGTCCCTGCCACAGGACACTGGCATTAACCACTTCACGGACAGCAATGCCTGCCTTGTCGGGCAGACACACACACTGGAGCAGATGGAGTCAGGGGGCTGTTCTGTTAAAAATCCAGACGGAGCAATGCAGCAGACAAGGGGCTCCTTCAGAACCACTCCGATTCACATAGCTGTTACCAACATAAAGATTTGTATAGAATCATAGAATGGTTAGAGTTGGAAAGAACCTTAAAGATCATCTAGTTCCAACCCCCCCACCATGGGCAGGGACACCTCCCACTAGACCAGGTTGCTCAAAGCCCCATCCAGCCTGGCCTTGAACACCTCCAGAGATGAGATTCTTCCTCCTCAAAACAGTTATTCAGCACCTTCCCCCCACCCCAGGCTCACGCTGCCTTGCACCTCTGCAGCGAGCATCCCTCTGCTGCACCCTCCTCCCAGGATCTGCCCCTCTCAGCAGCATCGGTGAAAACTGACGGGCTGTCCCAAAGCTTTGTATAGGCAGCAGGAGATTACAGGCACTAATGAGAAAGAAGAAAGCAGGGGACTGTCTTCCAGGAGATGACTTGTCTTTGATCGCAGATGAGTTGGTGCGAGAAGTGGAGCTTGGCTGACTCCACAGTCTCTTGCAAGGAGGGGAGCAGGGATACTGCAGTCTGGTGACTGCGCTCCTTAGAGAAGCAAGGCGAGGGAGATGGAGGTGCCAGAAGACGCTTGCCCCTACAGTATCGGGGTCCCTGTCCTGCCTGGCCCAGATAGTTAGGGATAGGTGCTACTGGGCACTGTGGGGTGCAGGTTGGCAGGAGAAAACTGCTTATCAAGCAACGTTGGTCTCATTACCCACAGGCACCCCAGCTGTAGGGCAGGCGTTTTGCCATCTCGTTTCCTTCCCCCAAGCTCCAAGGGTGTGAAAATTCAATGCACAATACATTCTCCCACCCATTAATTCCAGTAAGGAGGCGCATCCTGTTCCCAGTGCTGCAGCAGAGCTCACCACTTCAGGGGAGCCCCATGTGCTGCACTCACACTGGATACAAGCCGTGTGTGTACCTGGAGCACCTGCTGACAACAACCAGGACAGAAATAGATCATATAGGTGGAAAAAAGCCCAAAATATTTCTGTCTTGGCCTTGGGCTCCTTCCTTCACCTGCCTTCATATACCATTGGTTGCTAAGGTCAGCACATTCCCATATACAAGAAGGAAGAAACCCTTCCACTTTTGCTGGAATTGTACAGCAAAATCATCCGCCAGCAGCCCAAGCCTCCCACCTATTTGCTGCAAATCTGCTCCGGTGATCCATGAACTGGAAACAGCTCAGCCCCAGGTCCCAGCCAGCTGCCTGGGCTGTAGCTCTGACACCAAGCACCAGGCTGGAACAGATCTTTAATCACTGTGACATGCAACTTGCCCACCCTTGCAATGGCCAGGCAGCCCCAGGGCTGCCGCCTCTCCACCACAGCTCATGGCTATAACTCAGCACAGGGAGCTGCCTACCACCTTCTCCTAAAAGATGGATATTTTGATGTAGCCCTCAGTACCTTCAGCATCTCCCTGCATCTCAAGAAAGCAAGCTGATCATCCCAGCAGCCAACCTGTGCCCAGCTGTCTGCAGGTGAAACACCACAACCATGCCTAGGCTACAGCTTCTGGCTCATCATGACCCATCTGTAGCATGGCCGTGGGAGGGATGGACATCCTCACTCTTTCCCACATGCTGGACCACTCATGAGCAAGGTGGGAGACACTCAGTGTCTCACTTTCTGATGGCTCACAGCAGAAATCTGAGTCCTTGAGACACAGCAACCCCATCCACCACTGCTGAGGCCGCTTCAGGAAAGCCAGAGAGATGGATGTGGGTCAGAGCTGAACTAAGAGCATGGTCCTGCTCAACTGGAGGAAGGGGGACCAGAACACAGAGGCCATGAGGAAAAGCAGGAGGTGCTGAAAACTTTATAAAAATCCTCAGAAAGAAAACCCAAAATCATTCCCCATCCCTGCCAACCAAGTCTTGCAAGGTCAAACAATATCCCTCTTTCAAACACACAGAGATCAATACAGGCTGATCGTTACCAACATGCGCTTGACAACTTTTCTATTCGGTGGGAACACACATGGGAGTTTTTGAATGAGAGGTCAGAATCAAAGAAGATTGAGAAAAGCAGACATCAGCTTAGTGGTAATGGCTGCCCTGAGTCCTCACATTTCCTCAGAGGGTCACTAACTGATCTCCCCCCCTAAGCCTGCCTGTTGAGGGGATCTGAGACAGAAGCACAGGAGTCTGTGGGGTTATGCCAGCTGCAGACACCTTTCCAACAGCAGGATTGACCAGCCCCCCATGATGATCCTGCCCCAGCAAGCCCTGCCCACTGCCCAGAGCAGCAGCACTGATTTCTTCAGGGCTAGCAACCCAAGGCACAACACCAAATAAGAAAACGGGTTGTGAAGAGAATGGTGTTACTGTTTTTTCCAAGAAATGTGGATATTTCTTGTTGTTTGCTAACCATTTTCTAACAGAATTAATTCCCCAAATTAATTCCTCTGATGTTTAAGAACATTCTCTAAATTTCCAGCTTATCTTCATCCAAGCACAGCTCACCCCTACTCACTCATGTTCCAAAAATGAGCTATAACGTCAGCGTTTATCCAGTCTGTGTTTAAAGTTGTATCATCTGAGTTCTTTAATCACTTCACATTAGGTAGGCTCTTCATTTCTTTGATCATACCAATACCCCTTCTCTGGACCTGACCCAGTTTGCATACAGCCTTCAGAGAGAGACTGGAAATGTACGCAGTCTTCTAAGCAAGGTCTCACCATGCCTTAATACACTAAAATTTCCCCATCTCTGCTACAAATATTTTGTCCACCGTATGACATTTACTTATGAAAATCATAGCTGCACCACACTAGCTGCTCGCCATTATTCTGCACGTCACTGATAGGCCTTCTGTTTTCCCCCCATATCTCTCACTTTCCCCAGTGAGCTCCCAGTTGAGTGGAACTTTTTACTGATTTCTCATGCACGCAACCGTGCAACTTTGAACTATCCAATTCTCATTTGTATTATTCCTTAGGGACAGCCAAGCTGTTCCTGCTGAATAACCCTGAACTGCCTGTGACAATGTTTCCTAGCCTTTTGTCTTCAGGAAACATGACTAGCAGAATCTTACTTTATAATGCTCAAAGCATTATTTGACGTATTGAATAGCTTCCATTTTGAGACTACTCTCTACTAACAACTTCCCTTCAGACCAGTAGTTCCTCTTTCAACATTCCTGTTATCTGCTCCTTAGGATGTTACAGATGCAAGAAGTCTATGTGGGTTCAAGGGGAGGCAGGACAAGCACTTGAGAGATCCATTTCAGGTTACTAAACAGATAAAATATAATAGACTTAGCAAATTCCATGGGGAAAAAAAAATTAAGATATGATATCTGCTTACCCTGCTTCCACTCTTCCCTAACTGACCACCTGTAACCACTTTCAGAAAAATAATACTGGGATGGGTGGTTCCTTCATCCCAATCACTATCTTGATTTCCACCTTCCTGTATTAAGGTCAAAACCTTCCTATTGCTAACGGCTCATGCCTCACTGCCCAGGAACAGAGGCTTTCACAAGCTCCATAAAAAGGCACAACTACCAGATAGGGCCGGTGCTGGCATGGCTTCCCACAGGGCTGGGCTGAGTTCCACATACCTCTACAATACTGAGATGTCGATGGGAAAACCAAACCCAGCCCACAGCCAGCTGTCCATCTCCAGTCCCTTCCAGCCCAGGATTCCAGCATGTTCGTACTCTTTTGTCTAGGAAAGTGCTGCTACCAACATACAGGAAACTGGGGCAACAAGGAGATGTGAATTGCTTGGAAGGCTGTGGGAAAGGGAGAACCAATCCTACAGCCCCAGTGCCGCTCTTTTAGCCCTAATACTTAGTACTGCCCAAGCAAGAGCACAAAGAAATAGCTGAACACTTTTAGGCAGAGGGAAATAAGGACAGAAACAACAGAGCAGCTCCTGAATCACGCCTGAAGTCTCAGCTTCAATCTGATAAACCAAGCTCATAAACCTGTACAGAAAACCCTGAATTACAGCAAAGCGTGGACATAACTGATCCAGCCTGAGATTTCAGAGTATCTGAAGCAGGAGCTCAGCTCTAAAAGCAACCCTGTTTCTTCAAGCACTTGCTCAAATATTGATGATAACAGTGAGTGGGAATATAAACTCTTTCACTAATCAAAGCCTTGGCAAAAGGAACAGAAAGGGTATTATTACAAAAAATATATGCCTTCTAATCTGGCAATCAATTGCTCTGAGCAGTCCATGGTAAAAGTGGATATTAAGGTGTTACTGGCTTCACTCCTGTTAAAATTAGTTTTCAAAATGGGATCAATGCTGCCTCTACAGCACAATTTACCTAAACTATTAGTTTCACCATGACCTAATAGTTCCCCACTGCCATGAAGAAAGCCTTAAGTTGCCACATTACATACTATATTGGAGCTGATGAATTTGGCAGCTACAGTTCTGCTGTATTCACCGGTTTGTATTCTGACCTCAAATAAAAATTACATATTTCCAACTAAGCAGCTGAAAAGCTGCAGGGCTGAGCTGAATCCACAGCCCTGAAATGGTTCACTGCCTACACACAACCACAGCCTGCTGTGTACACAGCACATAGGGATCAAGGAAGGTGACTGCCTGTGGTTCCCATGATGTACACCAAAGTGACATTCCCTGCCCAGTCCGGGGGCATCGCCTGGCTGACTCCAAGTGAGGGTGACAGCACCGCAAACCAGCCTCTGCTCACAGAGAAGGGATGCAGCAGGGAAGGGGCAAGCCGAGGAGAAGAAAAACATCATTGTTGGACAGACGAGAGGCCACATCCAAGAATGGAAAAAGCCTCCTGCCCTCCTGCTTCAGTACTGAGTCATAAATATTCCAGTTTTCCAAGGCAACGGCAAGTATGAAAACTGCTCTGAGTTTCAGGCAGCAAACCCACACTCGCCTCCCTCCGTGCATGCCCAAGCACTTCCCCGCCATCATCGCTCCGAGCAACAGCAAAAGTCAGGCTGCGAGACCTGTCAACTCACCACAAAGCGAGTCCCCAGCAGAACCTCCCCATTCTCAAACATTCCCACCTTTGCAACGAAGCCCAGGGAGCACATAACCACCAGCTGACTTATTAGAGACACGTGATATTAATTATGCTTGTTTACACTGATTTTTTTTCTGAGTTTCTCCATTTACCACCCAAAGTGGACATTGCAGTGCTGCTCTGCAGTGTTACCTGCCCCAGCTGGCTGTGTCTTAGTGGCAAATAAAGCAATGTCAAGACAGCTTGTGCTTCTGCAAAGCAGCTTGTGATTAAAAGAGACTATTGAAGGTACACTCAAACAACAGCCACCAGCAGCAATTGACAAGCACAGGATTCCAGTGCCACCCAACAGACTGCCTGTTCTCCTGGGCACCCAAACCCTAGCAGGCATCTAGAAAAACTGCAAAGGACAGCGAAGGGAGAGCCATCGAAAACTTCTGCTAAAAAAGCCTCTCTAATGCAGGCTAGTAATTAAATCCTGGAGACCCCCATCCACCACTTGTGGATTTAACCTGCTGGCTCTCGGAGCATTTTTTTTTCTACTCTTCATCTCTATCGTCTACAGTACCGGTAATGTTGGCTGGAGGGATAAGGTCTGCACACAAACAGCAAAGTGACATAAGTTATCATCATTACCATGACACCTCACCTAGCACAGATTGCACATCCCCACCCATAATCACCACGTGTGACCGGCTTATTTGGAAGGGATCTGTGGCTACCGCTGATCAAAGGCTAGACTTCAGTAGTTGTGGCATTTTGCTTTGAAGCAGGCAAAAAGTATGTAGGGCAAAAAGTATGTAGGGCTGTATGAACTGGCATGTCATATGCAAGACGTGGAGTAATGCTTCCTCTCTGCCCAGCCCTGGCACATGCCTCCTGGACGTGTCCTGTATGGACAAACTGGTGGGAGTTGAAAGAGAGCAAGGCAAAACAGAGAGGAGAGAACTGCAAAGCAAGAGGGTTAATTCCCAGCAGAAAACTAGGGGGTACATGAAAGCAGTTCTGAAATGTATAAAAGGCTGCTGCCGAGAGCAAGTCAATAAGCTGTTCTCCACATCCCTGACAACAGGAACAGGCTCCCTGAGGGGCAGCCGGGGAAGTTTATGTTAGATACCAGGTATAACAGATAAAACTAGCCATTCATTATTCCACCAAAAAAGCACAGCAGCCAGGAAGTAAGACTGGTTTTCTTAATATTTCACACCGTCTTGTCTGTCTCAGAAACCCTTTATTTATTTAGAGGCATGCATTCCTGTTAATTTTCACAGGCCCTTAGTGTCAGAAATTGGCCAACAATTTTTTTTTCTGGCTTTGCTGCTGAAGAAATGCCCATCTTAGGTTCTTGGCCAGCCCAGTGTGCCATGGCATCAGGAGATACCGATAGAGGGAAGGGACTGGACTGCTAAAATGCAGGATGCAGCAGATAATGTCCCAGCCACTAGGAGCTTCTAGAGAGATGAAACGAAGAAATGCAAGGAATGGCATAGCCTGAGTCCACTACACCTGGGTCAGGAAGACGTAATTATATGGCTTCTGGAGGTCATATTCTTGTATGATTTCTGTTTGACTCAGAGGAGCAGGAAGACTTTAATGCAGGATTAAAAGCTGAAAGTAGTTTATTCTGTGAGGTAGAATACCTGAAGAAACAGAAACACGTTCCTGGACAGGCACAGCAAACCAACAGGTATGGCCTGAAAGTTGAAAAACATGCCATGCCAGCTGATCTGGCAGCTAATCTACCTGGCTGTTAAAAACATGCTCCAGGTTAGGGTTTTTTCCCTAAATGGTATACACTGAGCATCAGCTTTAGAATCATAGAATCATAGAATGGTCAGAGTTGGAAGGGACCTTAAAGATCATCGAGTTCCAACCCCACTAGAGCAGGTTGCTCAAAGCCCCATCCAGCCTGGCCTTAAACACTTCCAGGGATGGGGCATCCACAGCTTCCCTGGGAAACCTGTTCCAGTGTCTCACCACCCTCACAGTAAAGAATTTCTTCCTAATATCTAATCTAAATCTCCCCTCTTTCATTTTAAAACCATTACCCCTCATCCTATCACTACATTCCTTGACAAAGAATCCCTTCCCATCCAGTTGATTCATTCTCCTTTCATCCACCAGAGCGAAGAGACTTTTTCCAAGGTATTCAGTTTTGTTGAAGATGATACTTGACCACAGCTGAAAGCCCTCCTATCTTCCTCCTTGGTTACTTCTTCCCATCTGATTCTGCAGGCTGTCCTGGATCATCAGTCAGCTGTAGGCAATGTCTCCATGTCAGGTCAGCCCACGATTAAACAACGTTGGGCTGTATGTGCTTATCAGTGTACGCTTAATCGGCGCAAAGAGCCTAATCTGCAGCACCTAGCTGCTGTATGGCCAGTTGTGCAAGGTCTACCTCCTCCAAAAGACATGTTCAACCAACGGGCACCCACCCTGTACCCAGGCAGGCACAGAGAGAGACAGAAATGGGAAGTACGTGGCTGCCCACGGCCTGCTACAGTTTTGTCAAGGTTGGAGAAAGACCTACAGCAAAGGAAATGCTATAAGGGATAAAGGGGATCCATGTGTGGGAGGAAATCCTGCCATGTTCTTTAAAATAGAAAATAAAAGCTGGCTGAGGCAAAGCCTCTGGGCACCAGTGAGGAGGCAGGCCATGAAGGCAAAGCAGGTCACAAGGAGATGCGTGACAAACACACCAAGTGGGTGTTCAGTCCATGCTCAGCCTCATGTGAAGCAGAGGAAAGAGCTGGACCACACTGCTCTACAGGGTTCCCCATGGAGACATCTCAGCACTTCAGGAATTGCTGGAAACCATGGTGTGGGGCTTTGGCACCACACAGAAGATGGTGCCAGAGCAAAGTCCAGCACAGAGGTGCTTAAAGATGACAAACAAGGTCATTAGGTTCCCCATGCACCTCAGACACCTTCCAGTCAGGGGAACAAGAGCATGTCAGGGTGGAAAGAGCCCTGAAAGAGCACTCAGGAGTTCTGTAATGTACAACGATACACAGAGCCTTGGCTCAGGCCTAATAATAAGCAGAAACGATGATGACTCAGAGAGCTCCTTTGTTGACTGGACATGGGAGGAGAGCAGGAAGGAGCAGAGGAACAGAGCAGCAGGAAGCCCCTGATGAAGGACTGATTGTCCAGAGCATGTTCCTGGACAAACAGAAACATGCTTTTCATCTCTGTGACATATTTCCATCTCTAGACAATTCTGAAGTCTGTGCTTTCAATACACACCTAAGAAAGTGCTCCATCCTGTGCACAGATCCAGCATATGCCTCTCGAGGCAGGAGAACAGAAGGACTAGCAAGGAAAAGAGAAGACTAGCTAAAAGGTGAGATGGGGAGGAGGGAAGCAAGGGCTGAGCATGTGAGATACAAGGGTCCAAGCCAGAAGACAAGTGGCTGCTCTGCTCTCACCCATTCTCAATGCAATGGCCAGAGAAAACTCTCGGTCATGATGTTCTTACAGGACCCGCTCTCCATCCCTGGGAACATTTGCCAGAATTAGTAATCCCACATCAGAGGAGGTGAAGCATGGAGCGCCAAACAGCACTTGTGACCTTTTTAGCAATTTTTGCACGCCTGCTGCTTTCACAGCAACTTTCTGTATCAGCTTAAAATAAAGCCAGCCATTCTGAAAGAAATGCAGAAGCATCTAGCCCTTCCTCTACACAGACAGAAGCTAGCACAGATGTATTTGGGGATGCAAACGTAGAAGCCAAGGAGCTACAGAGGTGAATTAACACTATGGTCCTGAATTCCAGCATCTGAAAGAGAAGTGTGGTCTCCCCTACCCATGATGCTGTTCCTTTCAACTCAGAACAAATAGATAAGCCCAAGCGCTGTCCCCAGATTTGCAGCCAGGAGACATCTCAGCTCTTTTCCTCTTCTTCTGCGTGCAAGGCTCCATGTATTAAGCCAGGTAACAGCAATGGGCGCCCCACTCCCACGGGGGTAACTTCTACATCCCATATCAGACACGGCAAGAGTGGAGCCACATCATCTATCTGCAAGAGAGAGCATCTCTGTCTTCAGATGGGGCTTCTTTGAGGATCGAGTCCTCCAAGAAGCATTTCTGTGGCCTCTGGGCCCCACACACTGAAGACAAGGACTCATTGGGTTCTACTGCTATTCAGTGGGATCTCCTGTTCTCTAGCACACAGCATGGGCTGATGCTGCAGCAGCATAGGAGCAGCTGAATTGCAGACCTTGCACAAGACTTGACGAACAACAGGCAAAACCCAGCCAGAGGGAAACAAACTACAGCTTCCAGCTTCTCAATGGGATGGTGCATCCAGAACTGGCTACACAGGCCAAGGAGCGTAGCTCCCCAGCAATCTCTGCAGGGTGGTCCGGTTTTCAGCTATAGGCACCGACCACACCGTGAATTTTGGAATTAGACTTTTTAGCGAAGCAGCTAGATCTGGCTACCTTTAATCTACCAGGCTAGATCAAAGCTCAGGTTAACCCCTCCTGGCATTTCCTGTACCTCTCATTAGACCTAGTGATAACGCTCAGAACACACAGGGAAAGCTCAGTTAGCAAATAACCTAATTAGCAGTGAAAGTATCACATCCTCTTGGTGACCAGCACATCAGCTGAACCTGAGAATCACTGTCCTCTGGGGTCAGCAGGGCAGCAAGAAGAGGCAAACATGGGGAGCCCTGCTGGACCCCCTCCCGCTGCCCCCTCCCAGGGGTCCAAGGCAGCTTTCTATGGAAGATTCCCAACACTTTGGCTGAAACGGCGCCAGCATTTGGGCAGGGCTTGGTGTTATTTTTAACACTTGCTCACATAACTCTTTGGATGAATCCTGGGAAGAGCTTGTCACCAAAATAGTATATTGTGGGCACTATTTATACACCCACTGGCAGCACAGCAGGATATGCTAAGGGAGGGAAAGCTAGAGGACCCCCTTCCCTCCTCACAGCTTAGCAACTAGGGATATAGGGGGGCCTTGAAATATAGTTTGTTGTTTGGGCTAGTCCTCAGAAGTAAATCATCACCTGTCTGTCTTGTTTAGGAGACTCTTGTCCACATGGGAGGGAAGCCCAGGTACAGCAAGCTTGGGGAAGATGGATGGCTGTGTGTACAGGGGTAGGCACATCCCAGCTGCTGTGGACTAAAAAAAGGAACGGTTGTGCCTAAACACCAGCTGGGTCAGAAGAAAATGCTTCTGCTGTCTTATTTTATCTATCCGTGGCTACTGCGGGGAAATTCAGCAGGGATAGGATTTCTTGGCCATCACCTCTTTTCCCTGTACGGTTCCAGTAAAGGTGTGCAGCGGTGGGGGAAGGTGAAGCATTAAATGCCAGTGAGGTTCGCTGGAAAGATGGCACTGGACTAACGAGACACACTCTCCTTCATCCCTAGGGACATCCCAGCAGCCTCAGGCCTTTTCATATCAAAACACCTTGCTCTAAGGGACTGAAGTGGGGGGCGGGGAGCGGGGGAGAAGATACCCTTTTGAGACTCCAGGGAAAGGAGGGTCTTCCCCTGTCTGATTTTCTGGGGTAAAAAATAATTTCTCTCAAGCCATTTCCATGCCTATTAAACTTCCTTGATTTTTGTCTTCCATGAGTTTCTTCTCCCTCCTCCTTTCTCCCAAGGCACATTCAGATTGCTCTCTCTACTTTCATGTCACCTGGAGAAGCAGATGACGTGACTTGCAGAACGTGCACAGGATGCTGTACAAGAGCAGAAGGACAGGCTCCAGAGCCCCAGCAGACCACCCCAGAGTAGAAAGGGAGCCAGAGTTTGATTCTCCAGCGTGTAGGTAAAAGCAAAATGGATATATGCATTTTCCTTCCATGTAATAGAAGCTGCAGCCTGAGCAGCATACTGGCTGTTCACCGGAGCCACAGAACAATACAAAATAAAACCACACACACACTACTAATTGCAGCAAGCTCTCCAGGCAGGGGCAGGAACGGCCACAACACTTCTAGCAGAAAAAATGGAAGGGAGCAGCTCCTACCTTGCCAGACACAATCTCCCCAGCCTGCGGGCTCAGCTCACTGCAGCTGGGAGGCTGGCGCGGCAGCAACGGCATGAGAGCAGGGGGAAGAACCCAGCAGGCAGAGCCAGCGATAATCCAAAGGAAAACCAGCTTGTCCCCGTGTCGGCTGAGGGATCAGCGAGCCGTGCCGCAGGCAGGCTCCGCGGGCAGCTCTCCCGCTGCCGCAGGAGGATGGCGGGCAAGAGGCGACATGACGAGGCACTTCTCCCAGATGGGAGCTGGCTCAGGGACTGCTCCCACTGCCCGTCACCTCTCCTCGGGCACAGCCGTGCCAGGCTGCTGGTCCCTCTGGCAGAGCGTGTGGGCAGGAGAGAAAAGCGAGGGCTGTGGGCTGCTGGCAGCGCAAGGGCCAGATTGCTCATGAAAGCCCCAGTGTAAATACGGATGCACTCGGGGAGAGGGCTATGGCAGAAATGCAGCTCCTGACACAGAGAGCCCCATTTACAGCAAGCTGGGAAAGAAGCGAGGGTGATGGGGCTGTGAGGGCAGCTGCCTGCCAGGGGAAGATGTGGGGTGAAGGCACTGCTGGTGAGGGGAGACCCCCCCAGCTCCACGCTCCCTTACATCTCCATACATAGCACCTGGTAATGCAAACCTATGCCATTTTCCATCCCATGCCCCACCTGGGACAGCCCCACACCTTCTCTGGTGCATAGTCCATCGTGCCTGGAAGAAAGGTTGGTTGAAGCATGGCTCCATCCATGTGTGTGAGCAGCTTGTGGTCCACGAGCCCATTCCCATTTTCTCACCATGCTCAGGGGCTCCCCATCTTTGGGACTCACCCTTTCCTTCCAGTTCTCTGCCTTTGACACCACCTGCTGGGACTTTTCTTTCCCTCCCATTCCACGACAACTTACAAGCTGTATTGGAACGGGATTCACACCACATCAAGAAGATGGGGGATGGGGACTGGGCAAAGAAGCAACATGTCAAAGGGTTTGAGGGCTTTACCTCCGTTGTGCCCACAACTGGAACCAGTAGTGGAGGGGGTTTGTAGGTTCCAGCTACTGCCCATTAAACCAGCAGTGACAGACCTCAGCAAGAGGCTGAGAAGGAGCAGTTTCAGGATGCATACCACAGTGGGAACAGCCTATGTTCAGTAAGCTCAGTGCCAAACAGCCATCTAGGTCACGCCAAGGACCTCTGGGTGCAGCCAGTGACAAGGAACAGGAGGTTCATGTAATTACGTAGCAACTAAGGCCTCTTCCATAGAGGCTGGGGCACCTCCTTTGAAACAAATATTGCCTAGCTTCAAAAGAAAAAGCTTGAAAACAATTGACTTAGGCCAATTGCATCAGGGGGTGCTGTTAAAAACCTAGCTTCAAGGAGAGCACAGGGACCCCAAAGTAATAGGTGTATGTCCTGGTGATACCTACCAGAGGGGTAAAGCCACCGGGCACTAAGCCAGCCTGAAATGCTCCCTGTTAATGGGACTACCCAAATTGTACTATCTATTGTCTCCTACCCTTCCACACATCTGGGAAAGCAAGCTTATTCCTCTGTAGTGACAAGCTGGGAACAGGTCTCTCCTGGGGTGAAGCCACTGTACTGACAGGCTGGTTCACTGCTAAGCAAGACAACACTGAAGCCGCATCTTCAACCGCGCTGCTTCTGCAGCCAAACTGGTCCCAGACAGGGAATGGCTAACCACCAGATGATCCCAAAGGGTTCAAAAAATCACTCACAACAGCCCAGGCTCAAAGGAGGCAGCTGAGAGCGTTTAGATCAAGGCTGCAATAAGGCTCACCACATCGGCAGCGACAGCAATCCTGCCACGGCACAAGTGACAGCCCTGCGGCATCCACAGCCTGCCAGGAGCAAGAGTGCCGATCCTGCCCCGGGAACCCTGTCTACAAGCTCTCCCCCTGTGCTTTCTGGCCACACCTGGAGAGACGGAGGAAAGCGATACCCACAGAAAACGGGGTTTAGCAATCGGTACAGCCTGCCCTCCTCTCACTTCGGGAGTTGCCCGTCCCTGCAAGCACTGCTCCACTTCAGCCTGACCCTCTGCCTGCGTTAATCATTCACTGGAGGGATCCAGCCATTACGGTCTGCACCACGTCACGGAAGTTTACTTTTCTAACTCTGCAGCGTAAAACCTCAAGCAGACCACCTCCCTGTTCAGTGCCTCAGTGTCCCCCCCCACCCCTACCCCCACCCCCCCGGCGTGAAATAAGAATCATAACACCTACCAAGTCGCTGCAGATGTTGTAAAGCTAACTTCATTACAGGATGCTGGCAGTCCGTAAACATCAACGAGCATCCTGCGCCACTCGTTTTCCACCCATGGAGCAGAGACTCCTGGCGGCTTTCCCCGGCACCCGAGCTGCTGCGCGAAGCTTTCTCCAGCCTCACCACGGCAGGTACGCTGCAAAGACAAGGATCCCCGTTACGCCCAAAAGCGGGAGCTTCGGTCCCTCCACCGGCTGGGTGCCAGCCATCTGCCAGGCGGGAAGGCGACGCACCAGCCCGAGCCCCAGCCGAGCTGTCAAGGCAGCGGAAGGGCTGGGGCTGTGCAGGGCTCTGGAATTCCAGCAACGCACAAACACCCCTGTCAGCCAGCACCAGGAATGACTCCTCCCTGCCCCGGACCGGGCTGAATCACTGGAAATACCAAAACAACGATGAGGTCACGTTCCCTGCACAAGGAGCCGGAGCCAGATATAGCCGTGTGGAGAAGCCTGCTAAAAAGGGACTGGGCGTACAGGCGGGAGGCTCTGGCAGACAGGCACCCTGGGCATTTGTCTCGTTTAAAAACAGCCTGAGGCTGCCGGGAGACTTCTTTTTTTCTCCCCCCCCCCCCCCCCTTTTTTTTTTCTCTGCAGGGAGCAGGGAACTGGGCAGCACAACAGCGGCTTTAAACTCTTTATCCATCCCACTGAACGAGGCACAAACATTTGAGCTCGCCAGGGTATAGATTTGGGTTGAAGCAAAAAGGCAGAAGTAAAATTATGATCGGATTCTGAGGCCAGTGTTCCCAAAATCTCACTGCAATACCATGCTCAGGCTTAAGCCATTAAGAATACCCCTGCAGCAAGCAGAATGGCAGACAAAAATCATACGCCTGTTACTGCCTGGTTGCTTTTGCTACAGCCTCAGTCAGCTTCCACAAATAAAAAACCATTGGTTTGGTAAATTTTCAACAGGGTGAACGGCAAATAACAGTGCTATAGCTCCTAAAATGAGCATCTAAGGCACTCCATTATCAGAAAATAGACTTCTCAAGGCAGTGGAGTTTCAGCTTTTCCCAGTTCTGAGTGGAGGGAGACTGGAGACATTTTGTTTCTCAGACTGTGAAGGAAATTGCAACATAGGACTTGGAAAGGACAGAGGAATTCACAATAGAATTCGCAATAGCTTGCTCTTTCCCCTCTCTGTAGGATGAGACATTTGGATGGATAACAATAACACCCACAGTTATATGAAGAAGAGTCTCTAAAAATCCAGATTTTGTTCCATTAGGACATAAACCAGACTCCAGTCAGAAGCCAAGGGCGAGCACCACCAGATAGCTAACACCCCAGCATCTCGCCTGGCTGGCTGGGCAGCGGTCACCGGGCTGGCATACTCTGCAACAACCCCATCAGCGTCCATCACACTGAGCTGCTGGCCTCTGCCTGCACCAGCCCCTTTCTCTTCAAGAGCTTTCAGATTTGCAATAAAAGATATAAGAAAATCAGCGGTGGCCTGTGTGTAACTCCCACAGGAGAGCCATTAGACCAGAAGTGCTCGAAACCAAACCAGTTCATTTTCACCCCACTGTTTCAGCACGCTCTGGTGACAAGAACCACCATATTGGGTGACAACAAGAATTATTCTGGTCTAGTGCCCTATCCTTGACATTTTGGCACCAGCATGTACATATCACAGAGCACGGTGTGATCCTCCTAAGGCCACACTCTTCCAGCCTGCAACAATCAGCACTCAAGGAACTTTTAGAGCTGGAGGTTGCACACCGACTACCATGCTTAACAGCCACTGAAACGCATCTCTGCCACCGAGGTGTCTGGTTCCTTTTGCAATCTGTGTGTATTTTCAGCCTTCATGCCATCTCGTAGCAACATGTTCTGCAATTCAACTGTGTTGAAAAAGGACTTCCTTAACTTCCTGCCTAATAAATAATCTTGCTGGATGTGCTGCTTCTGTGCTGTGAGAAATAGCAAAGTTGAGTAAGGTCCTTCCTTACTCAACTTCTCCCCACTGTACACTATTTTATAGGCTTTTACTCTTTCCCACTATCATCTACTTTTCCTTGTTCAATCTCTTTTCCTACAGAAGCTATCCCAGTCCCTTAATCATCCTCATTCCCCTTTTCTGTATCATGTCCAGGTCTATGCCACTCTTTTTGAGAGAGGGTGACCAGACTGTATGTGGTACTCAAGATGCAGGCAGAATACGACTGTATAACTAAGTATACAAGAAGATACACCAGCATTTTTGATTCTTTATTTTCAGTATGAGGTCTGCCTTTTTGGCTACAGCTGAACATTAACCTGATATGCCGAGATAATGATCCACAGTGACTCCAAAGGGCTTCTTGTGGGCAGTGAAAAACTGTTCACAGATCACCATTACATGCATAAAGTTGTGGCATGGAATCCCATTTGCTGTTTTATCATGCTAATAGTTCTGCAAGATACTCCAGTAACTCTTCAGGCAGTTTTCAAACTGACTACCCTGACTAACTTAGAATCATCAGAAAATTGTAGCCCTCACTGCATCTTCCAAACGTTAGATAGCTGGATGTGTTGCACAGCATGTGTTCCACAGAGATTCCCACCAGACCCAGGCGCTGCAGGTACCAGAGCTTTCATGCACTGCAAAGCCTGGCGTTTGACAAGGAGTGCTCTCAGCACAGTGACCAGGAATGCTCCATCTCAGTGGGACATTCCACCACAGCCTTATGCATGGAGCCGTGGAGCTCTAACGCTTGTGGTTTGCACATGAACTTGTGCTGACACAGGGCCATGCACAGCTAGACACCTGTACCAGATACTCCACAGGCTTTGCCAAGCACAGTGTCAGTGCTGTGTGTATGGCAGCACAGCCATTGCAGCAGTAGGATGGCCACACTTCACATCCCGTTGCTGGGATGAGATGAGGAGCAAACCAAATTTGATCTCACACACCACTGTCTGAACCAGTGCCTTGCCCTGACATTCGTGGAGGATCCTGGTGCAGTTTGAACCAGCCATTGTGAAACCAGCCAACAAGAAGTTCTTCTGGTGAAGGTCGTGAACAAGTCGCTCAAGAGACACCACCGCTGTAGTGCATCATTTTCTGCAACGCAATTGGACTAGCAGAGAGTTTGAAAGCATCCTAAGGCAGTGTCCTCCAACAGCAGCCTTTACAGGTTGTGCCAGACAGATGCTGGTGCCAGCAGAACATTTGTGACTGCAGCCCAAGAGTTGTCCATGGGGAGACTGTTGAGACAGGAGCAGTGCTGAGGAGGACACTGAGACTGGTTCCCCCTGCTCCCGACCCCTGGCAATGTGGTTAGCACAACTGATGCCATTTTATAGGTCGAGCAGCCATTTCCTGTGGCCAAGAGGGTCACGTATTCCTTCTCTTCCCCTCATTATCAGGCCCTGAAGGTCCTGTGCACCAACTACACAAATCAGATTTCTTCTTCCCCTTGCTACTGGCCTTAAGGTTCCTGGGTGCCAGGAACCTGTTAAGAAAATAAAAGTTTAATTGTAACTATGATTTAGTGCCACCATCCTTCTGCCAAGGATCCCTAAAAGAACCTGTAAGTGCCGGGTGATGGACACACACTCAATCCACAGCTCCACTGAGGGCTTAGTCGGAAGTGCAGAGTCCAGGGCAAGGCATAAGGGCTACAGAGATGCTCAGCAAATACACACCCCAGGCACAACAGATGTGAATTGTTGAAACCAGTATTCCCAGTCCAGGCAAGCACACACAAGAATGGGAAGAGGAGGGGAAGAAACTGTGGGCTTCAGATAAACAGCAGATATCACAAGTAAAACCCCAACGAGGCTTCTCATTCCAGAATCAGAGGAACAGACGCCTATAGGCAGCAAACCTCAGAAAAAACCCTGCTCTGTGTCCAGGGCTTTGATGAAGAACCAGGAATTAGGTGTTGAGTTGAGCAGAAGGCAGATTGCATAAGGCCATGCAGAGTTGGGGTAACCAGCCTCCCTGAACATCTGGGATGGATACAGCAAGCAGAAAAACTCCTCCCAGTCGAGTTTACCCTGAAGCACTCCAGGTCGAGCTGGCAGACCAGCAGGATCCAATGCCTGGCCCAGATTCCACAGAGCTTACCACAGGAGATAGCATCAGGCAGCTCCAAGTACACACAATATCTTCAACTTCATTTATTCCCAGAGCTCAAAGGTACCCTTGCCACACAGCAGCTTGATGGCATGGGGAAGGGTGAAGGAGACCCTTCATCTATCCCTCGTCTGTTTCACACAAAATACTGCCTGTAATCTCAGCAGAAAGACAGAAAGGAGGTTTCAGTGAACCACTATGTAGTATCCTGGGCTGGAATATTACATTCTCCAGGTCACATGAAAAGAGAACAGATATATTCCTGCACTGCCCAGTCAACAGCTCCACCAACCCATCCAAAAGGCAATACAACCAAGCTACTGAGTAGAGAAAACTCAGGATACCAGTCATCCTGCACAGGAACAAGTGACAGACAGCATCTGCTGCCACAGCAAAAACTGAACCAGAAGCAGAACTGCAGGCAGAATACTGACCAACCATAAAACAGGCTTGCACCTTCTGAATATTCTATGCTCTCTTATCCACAGCCTGAAGGTTTTTGAGGGACGATTGCCAGGAGGTAAGGAAGGCTCTGAAGCAGCTGCTCTAGGTATTGCTGTCTAAGCCCAAAGGATGCAAATGCGAAAAGGATGCTGCCAGCGAAAAGTCACCAGACTGGAACCTGGCCCCACAGCTTCTGTGAAGCACACGAACTACCAGACTCTCAGACTACAATTTTTCAACATGAGAGTACAAATTAGTTTTCTAAATACAGACCTGCACTCTACATGGAATGAATGGCCTGGATGCCTGCAGGGCTGATGGAGGGTAGCACTCTGCTCTAGACGACACAAAAGACTTCAGTTTAAAATTCAGGGCAGCTGCTGACGCCCTGAGTCACCTTGGTCTGCATCCTTCAGGCTCCAGCTCCCTGCTGAACCAGAAGATACTGATCCTCTCTCCCTCTCAGGGGAGGGAGAATGCAATAAAGCTTAGAAGATCCCAGGATCTCTGCCATAAATCCCAAAGTTAAGCAAGGAGAGTGGGGATTGCTCATTGTGTACAAAAGCCAGGCTTCTTTTATGAAGTGCCTAATATGGATGTGGAAGCAGGATGCAGTCAGTAACAAAAACACTGGCCTTCCCTTGAGACACAACCGCTCAGATCAGGCGGCGCTTTGTTGGTGGGGGCGATGCATGGAGATAGCACCTATAGGTCTGCCCCAGCTCCACCTTTGGGTCTGGGAATAAAACCCTCTGGCAGCACAAACAGCAGCACAGCCCTCGCCGGGGCAGAGGCAGCTCCCTAGAGTCTGCATGACGCTTCCAGAGAACCTACGGAAAGCCAGCGGTTGGGTCGTATGTTTTCCTAATTCAGAGGAAGCCTGGCCCGGCTCCGATTTCCCGCAACATCTCTTGGTGTCGGGGCGGGGAGTGGGGGGCCAGAGGGGGTTGGGAATTGGAAAAGGCCAGATCCATTTATAGCTGAAAAGTCTGGCAGAGGACTTGGCGTTGTGCGGAAAGGCAGGGAGCCGACGGCTCGGAACAGGCAGCTCCACTCGGCAGGAGAGGCAGGCTGGGGAAAGAGACAGGGGGTAGGAAAAACCGCTTCCCTTCAAGCTGGGAGCGGCGGGAGGGAGGTTGCTCCTCCGCAGTGCCAGGCAGAGAAAAACACTCTACTTCTGCGTGAATTATAAAAAGTAGGGCAGCAGAAGACTCGCCTTGGAAAAACCGAAGAGCAGCTGAGCGGCAGCTACGGCCAGAAGCGCTGACAGGTCGAGCTCAGGCTGCAGGGCTCTGTGCTCCTCTTCTGAGCCCTGCATCACGTCCACCCTCGCAGCTTACCCAGTCCCCGATCATTGGGACAGGGCTGGAGGTGGCTCCTGGAGAGGGAGCTGAGCTTGGGAACTCACCTTCGCTAGGAGGAATGGCAGCTCCCTCACTGCAGCGTATTTACACCAGCTGACACATCAGTAGATGCAGTAAAAAGCCCTTGCCAGCCCTCATGGAAAAAGCTTGTCCCTGAGGACAAGGCAGCAGTTTAAAGCATCAACACATAAAGACTTATGCTGTGATGACTTCAGCTCCTCCCCACGTTGTCAGGCATGAGAAAGTGAGAGACGAGGGGTATTTATTTAGATCTACACAATTTAGCTATCAGTTGTGCATATTCACAGTGAAGTTTGGAAAAATAACCCCTAAAGCTGCATTAGGGATCACAGAGAGGATGAGGCCATAACAAAAGCACACGCAGCCCAGACAAGGCAGTGGAATACCAGTGCCATTGTACAGGCGCTGACGACAGCAGCATCATACAAAAAAAAATCTGGTCACCCGTGTTTAAAAATGATAAACTCAAGTGAACAGGTGCAGAAAGGGCCTGGGGGAAAGAGAAAACCTATCAAACAAGAAGAAACTTAAGAGCCTGGCTTGTTTAGTGTAGCCAAATGTAGGCAGAGAGCGGATAGGATTGCTCTCTAAATATATCACAGGAGACAAACAAAACTGCTGAAGCAAAAGGATAGTGCTGGCACGACAACAAGAGAATAAATGCACTGTGAACACATTTAGGTTGAGAATTAGAGGGAGAGAAAAAAGTCAACCATCAGAACAGCTTTATCAGTGGTCTGATGGGGTTATCGGACACAGCACCTCTGCCCACAGGTATCCCTTATGCTCCTGGTTTTGTTCCAGCTGGTAATTATCACAGGTCATTATTCAGACGGCTCCTTTCTTGCAACAGACCTTGTTGAGGATCACTCCAGTTGCAGAACCTAGGGCACACATGCAGCGCTGCTTTGCCCTCCCATTCCATAAGATCTGTTCATGACTAAATGACTTCCAGGCTACAGGTCAGCTGAAGAGAGTTGCATGGATGCAAATTGATAAAGTGAGAGCCACTGGGCAGCCTAGCAGGAATGCAGGTGTTGCAGTTAACCATGTGCTTGAGGTGCCTCTGCCCAAAAGCACCTGATTAACACAGTATTAGCAGGAGAGGTTTTGACATGTTACCTTGTTGGATTCAGGGGAGAGAGAAGATGCTCTAAGCCCTCCTCTGCTAAAGTGTAAGAAAAGTAACCATATCATAGAATCATAGAATAGTTTGGGTTGGAAGGGACCTTTACAGGTCATCCAGTTCAATCCACCAG
The DNA here is from genome assembly GCF_964106895.1 of Numenius arquata. NCBI lineage: Eukaryota > Metazoa > Chordata > Aves > Charadriiformes > Scolopacidae > Numenius > Numenius arquata. The sequence goes on along the minus strand of NC_133616.1, from coordinate 11,451,383 downwards.
CAATAAGCTCAGAGCCCCATCTAAACTGACCTTGAATGTTTCCAGGGATAGGTATCTACTACCTCTCTTGCCAACCTGTGCCAGTGTTCCACCACCCTCATGGTGAAAAATTTCCTTATATCTAGTCTAATTCTACCTTTTTTAAGTCATCATCACTGGTTATCACCAAAGCATTATCATTCTTGATCCTGAAACTTCTGCCCAGTCTGGCCAATCTTTAGAATCATAGAATGGTTTGGGTTGGAAGGGACCGTAAAGATCGTCGGTTTCCAGCCCCCCTGCCATGGGCAGGGACACCTCCACTAGAGCAGGTTGCTCAAAGCCCCATCCAGCCTGGCTTTGAACACTTCCAAGATGAGGCATCCACCACTTCTCTGGGCAACAAATTCTGCTGGTGCTACAGCAGAAGCACTATATGACCTTCTATATTATGGAAAAATGAGAAAAAAGGTGGGTGGGTTGGGGTGGAAAGGCAAAAAAAAAAAAAAATTCAGGGATTAATTTTTGATATATTGATCAAATCCAAGAGTTTCCTAAATTATCACCATCAAGCATCTGAAACCACCACCACCACCCCCGCGGAACCGAGAAATATCGTGACTCCCCCGCCCACCCCACCCCCCCTGGGCAGTTACCACCCCCTCCCCTGGCTCCAGCCATGGACAAGCCCCCCCATCCCACCGCCGCCCCGTTGTCCCTTACCGGCCGCTGGCCCCGCTCCGCTGTTTACAAGCCGGGCGATGGGGCGGGATCTCGGCATTGTCTGCCTTCCCCCCCCCCGCCCCCTCCCCGGGACTCGGCGTCCTCCCTCTAAGGATGCCTGACGTTTCCTCTAAGTTTCCTCCTTAAAACGTCCCCAAAGAGGAGGTCAAAGTTTGGGAATTTGGTTTGTTTCCCGGCCTGAAAAGCATTAGCGTCTCAGAACCAATACCCCCCACCCCGCTCCCGCTTTCGGAGGTCCAGGATTGACACACACATCTGGTGATAAACTCCTTTGATGAATTAGCAGGCTGGCAAGGAATCAGTCATCCCAATATTTTTTATTTTTTATTTTTAAATTATTTTACAAAATCAGGAGTGATGTAGGACAGACATCACTGTCAGCTGATATGTCTCAAATGCTGATCTTGTCAAACCACTGAAATATTTGTATCTGGCACAAGTTCACGAGCAGATCTATTATCCCCTAGTTGTCCTATGCAGCATTTGCAAGTTCCCTTTGGCCAGAAGGTGAGTGCTTTGCACGTAAACCGTAATGGGGAGGAGAGTGACACAGTCCCAGAGTTGCCGGCAGAAGGTCTGCCCCTGCTGCTCTGTATTACATTCTGCTGCATTACCTGCTAGAACAGCTTTGATTGATAGGGCTTTCGGTCCAGCCCAGTCTGGGTATCCTGGGGACATCAGCCTACCTGCATAGAATCACAGAATCATAGAATGGTTAGAGTTGGAAGGGACCTTAAAGATCATCGAGTTCCAACGCCCCTGCCATGGGCAGGGACACCTCCACTAGAGCAGGTTGCTCAAAGCCCCATCCAGCCTGGCCTTGAACACCTCCAGGGATGGGGCATCCACAACTTCCCTGGGAAACCTGTTCCAGTGCCTCACCACCCTCACAGTAAAGAATTTCTTTCTGGTATCTAATCTAAATCTCCCCTCTTTCATTTTAAAACCATTACCCCTTGTCCTGTCACTATGCTTCCTGACAAAGAGTCCCTCTCTGGCTCTCCTGTAGGCTCCCTTCAGATATTGGAAGGCTTCTATGAGGTCTCCCCGGAGCCTTGTCTTCTCCAGGCTGAACAACCCCAGCTCTCTCAGCCTGTCTTCATAGGGGGGGTGCTCCATCCCTCTGATCATCTTCGTGGCCCTCCGCTGGACCTGTTCCAACAGGTCCATGTCCTTCCTGTGTTGAGGACTCCAAAGATGGACACAAATTCTCCTTTTTCCTCTAGCCCCAGGGAGACTGACTGTGGAAGGGATATAATCCTCATCAGAAAGAGGAGCTGACTGGTAAATCAGAGGGTGGTGACAAGCACCAACTATCACAGTGGTTTCCTCAGCCAGGGCACAGGCTCTCACTTTCCTCAGGTGTCTCCTTGCAGGGGAGATCAGTGGATTAGAATTTGCTCTTTCCTTAGCAAGCAGCTCCTGGCTGCTGAGGTCTGGATCCAGTCCCAGCTCCAGTTTTGCACTGGCTAAGCTGAAATGTAATACCACAGTTTGCAAAGCAGCAGGTGCAACCAGACTTTTTTTTTTTTTTTTTCCTGTGCCCAATTAAACCCAGGGACATGAAACCTTCTATTAGAATTTAAACAGTGTTATACAGCGACTGCCGAAACTGGGACCATGGGCAGCAAAGGTGTTATTGGCAGACGGGATGAAATAGGGGCATGGCTGGCTTGTCGCCATCGTACATTGCCTGCACCGAGAGCTCAGAGACTCAAGGCAGAGAGTTCCCAACAAATAACAGATGGTTACTGTGCAAAAAGAAATCCAATTCAAAACAAGGAAAGGAATCTAAATTTGTATAAAGGAACCGAAAAAAAAAAAAAAAAAAAAAAAAAAACAAAAAACCAGCCAGTGCTGCTCAGTCCTCTGCACAACAAAGCTGCATTTAGACAGCTCAGCATTGCTGGCAGGACAGGCTCCCAGGCTGCCACGCTGGCCTTCCACCCAATAACCCCGCTGATTGTGGAGCTGGTGTAACAAAACAGTGAGCAAATCCCAGTCTTTCGGGATCTACCATGTCTTTGGCGGCGTCTGTGCATCTCAGGTCCCTCTGCTGGCAGCCAGGCTGGTAGGATTTTCAGCTCTCTGCAACTCATGACTGACAGGCGAGCCGTTCCCAAGTGAAGTGTTAGCCTGCACAGAGAAACTCTGCGGAGGTTCCTGAGCCCTAAGTTCCTTCTAAACTTGACTCAAAAACAGCTCATCAACAAGAGGGAGGGACCCATTAGGTCATGCTTTGTCCCTTGGGCTGAGCAACGCACTGGCGGAGTAAAGGGCAGGACACCCTGAGCTAGCCATGAAAAAAACATCTCTGCCTCTGATACTGCTTGCGTGATCTCCATTAAGTCACATCTGCCAGTACCTCAGCCTGTTGTGGTGGGAGAGACACCTGGTGCTGGCAGCTGAGATGAGCCCTAAACCAGGACACGGGCATCTCAGGGCCATATTTTATGGCTTGATCTACATGGGAGCCTGAGCTGCTCCTGCCCTTTTGGTTTAACTCTAAATGAAATGGCTGGTGCCCAACTACAAAACCTGAGAGGGCTCTGAGAGCAACTATCTTTTACAAGAGCAGATTTGCAATGCAGATAAAGCAGGGCAGGCTGATGAACATCAAGTCCTTGTCCCTTAGCCGACTAAGGGTTTCTCTGAGCTTGCAGCACTCTCCAATTGAAGATGAGGGAAGAGGGTGGTGTTTGGGCACTGTCCATCTCTTGAGAAACTGGATTAACTGTTGGTTTGGAAGAAGGTTATTTCCAGCTCATGCTTTCCAAAGTGCCTGGGTACAGTGAAAAGGCTACAAAAGTACCCAAATTACAAAGGTTGGGGATCTGGGGGTTGTGTGGCTGGACCTAAGGCACACCTGGGGTCAATACTGTCACCACAGTAATACGGCCCAGAGTGGACTTATGACAGAAACAAAGGCACGTGAATGAGAAAGATATCGACTTCTCTTTGCTCTGAGGTATGTAGTTAAAGGGAGAAAAAAGAAATTAAAAATAGCGTTATGAACAATCTCAAGGAGCGGAGGTGCCTCCTGCAGCATGCTCTCTCTTGTTCCAGGGAGGCCTTCTGAGATACCATACAACAGTTCTAACTCGCCCTGCCCGCCTTCCCTGGCAGCAGCACAAGTCTTTGGAAAAGAAGCTGGAGTCGGAGCATGCATGTGGGTGAAAGGAAAGACCCAAGTCCTTGATTTGCTAGCCTGGATGACAGACCTCTAGGTGACCACCAGCCTGGTGCTTTACAAGGAGCACAGCCTCCTCTCCTGACAGCCCTTTACTTTGGTTTGCTGTGTTGGGTTTTTGCCTTTTTTTTTTTTTTTTTTTTTTTTTACAGTCCTTTGTGTTTGTATTTCTCACTATTTGGTGAAAATGTTCCCGTTGTGGCAAAAGGTGATTTTGGCCGCATGTTTCTCCCAGACATAATGAGTGCTCCAAAGCCGTGCTGGTGGGAGAAGGCATAGCCGGAGCGGCGAGTGCTGGTTCGGCGCAGGCGTCTCTTTGGTGAGGGTGGAGGTGGCCTCTTTTTGGCTTCTTTGATCTTAAGCAGGACCTGAAGTCAGAAAATAGGATGGAAAAAGCAGGAAATGCATCGTTATTCACAAGCACAGCAAAAGAGGAGCTAAGAAAGGGAAACAGAAGCAGGGGTCCAAAGCCAAAACTGACTGACAAAACAGGGGGGCGTCAGGAGAGGCTGCAGAGCAAGAATGGAATTTACAACACAGGATGGCAGCCTCAGCCTGGTAAAAGAAAAAGCAAATCTTATTCTAAAAGGCGTTAACGGGAGCATCATCTATAAGACTTGGGAGGAGATGATTTTGGTGTATTGCTCCTCACAGCTCTCCGCTGCCTTGGTTGGGGTGTTACTGTAGCTCTTTTAGTCAAACTTTGATTAAAAATATTCTTTTCAGTCAAATAACCCAAAGTGTGATAGTCATCTCAACAACAGTCAAAAGTCCGGAAAACAAATAAGGAAACATTTAAAAATTGGCTTGCTTAATCTAGAAAACAGGCGATTAAAGGGGATCTCCGATATGTAAAAGCTTTTTATGATAAGAATGGTGATCAATAGATTATCATAATCCTTGGCAGAATGGGAAGAACTAATGTACTTTACTTGCAGGTACTGGGCTTTCTGGTCCCACATGGCCACTGAGATTGTCTGCAGACAAGCATCTTTTCAGAAAGGTACCGTCAAAGGCAGGAGGCCAGTACTGAGTGCCAGTGGCTCAGCAGAATCCCCAGCCACCCCTGTCCTTCCTGCTTGGAACAGTGGCAACTGTAGGTTTTTAGAATCACAGAATCATAGAATTGTCTAGGTTGGAGGGGACCTTTAAGATCATCAAGTCCAACCTTCAACCTAATACTGCCAAACACACCACTAAACCATGGCCCTCAGGACTACATCTACCCGACTTTTAAATACCTCCAGGGATGGCAATTCCACCACTCCCCTGGACAGCCTGTTCCAACGCTTGGTAGCCTTTCAGTGAATACATTTTTCTTAATATCCATACTAAACCTCCCCTGGTGTAACTTGAGGCCATTTCCTCTTGTCCCGTTGCTTGTAACTTGGGAGGAGAGACCGATCCCCACATCGCTATAGCCTCCTTTCAGGTAGTTGTAGAGACCGATAAGGTCTCCCCTCAGCCTCCTCTTCTGCAGGCTGAACAACACCAGCTCCCTCAGCCACGCCTCATAAGACTTGTGCTCCAGACCCCTCACCAGTTTTGTTCATAGAATGGTTAGAGTTGGAAGGGACCTTAAAGATCATCTGGTTCCAACCCCCCAGCCATGGGCAGGGACACCTCCACTAGAGCAGGTTGCTCAAAGCCCCATTCAACCTGTCCTTAAACACTTCCAGGGATGGGGCATCCACAACTTCCCTGGGCAACCTGTTCCATTGCTTCACCAGCCTCACAGTAAAGAATTTCCTCCTAATGTCTAACCTAAATCTCCCCTCTTCCAATTTAAAACCATTACCCCTTGTCCTGTCACTACATCTCCTGACAAAGAGTCCCTCTCTGGCTCTCCTGTAGGCTCCCTGCAGATATTGGAAGGCTGCTATGAGGTCTCCGCGGAGCCTTGTCTTCTCCAGGCTGAACAACCCCAGCTCTCTCAGCCTGTCTTCATAGGGGAGGTGCTCCCTCCCTCTGATCATCTTCGTGGCCCTCCGCTGGACCCGTTCCAACAGGTCCATGTCCTTCCTGTGTTGAGGACTCCAGAGCTGGACACAGTACTCCAGGTGGGGTCTCATGAGCGCAGAGTAGAGGGGTAGAATCACCTCCCGTGACCTGCTGGCCACACTTCTCTTGATGCAGCCCAGGATGCAGTTGGCTTTCTGGGCTGCCAGTGCACATTGCCAGCTCATGTTGAGCTTCTCATCCATGAGCACCCCCAAGTTCTTCTCCTCGGGGCTGCTCTCCAGCCATTCTCCGCCCAACCTGTATTTGTGCCTGGGATTGCCATGTCCCAGGTGCAGGACTCTGCACTTGGCCTGGTTGAACTTCATGCGATTTGCACGAGCCCATCTCTCAAGCCTGTCCAGGTCCCTCTGGATGGCATCCCTTCCCTCCAACATGTTGACCATGCCACCGAGCTTGGTGTCGTTGGCAAACTTGCCGAGGGTGCACTCTATCCCCCTGTCCATGTCTCTGACAAAGATGTTGAACAGCACTGGTCCCAGTACCAACCCCTGAAGAGCTCCACTCATCACTGGCCGCCAATTGGACATTGAACCATTGACCACAACCCTTTGAGTGCGGCCATTCAGCCAGTTCCTTATCCACCAAGTAGTCCATCCATCGAACCCATGACTTTCCAAATTTGAGACCAGTGAACTCCATTCACAGTTCTTTGGGCCCAGCCATCCAGCCAGTTTTTTACCCAGAGAAGAGTACTCCCATCCAAGCCATGGGCAGCCAGTTTCTCCAGGAGAAGTCTGTGGGAAACGGTGTTGAAGTCTTTACTAAAATCCAGGTAAACAACGTCCACAGCATTTCCTTCATCCACTAAGCTTGTCACTAGCAGTTCTGGGCTTCTCTAAGCTTCAGGCTTGAACTTGGGTTCATTTTGTACTTCCAGCTGGGGATCTTGATACAGCAGGAAACCCAAACACTCCTCTCATGACAATTTACTTCCCACAGGATGTAGAAAAGTAAAGTAATTTTGCAGTAGAGAGAGATGCTCAACCCAAGCACTTGAGGCTGGGATTCTGGGCCACAGCTGTGTTGGATTTCAACTCAACTGAAGGGTAAACAGCCCATTTTTACATATTTGAGCTGCCTCTAACTGTGTCCTGAGGACCTCCCTACCCTGCAGTCTTCTCTAGCACCCACCTACTCCCTCTGAAACGGTTGGGAATTCCCCTTCACTCATTCCCCACCAGTCCTGGAGTTCCTGGGGAGCTTCACAGGTGCCCCGAGGATGATGACGGCAGCCACTGTGGAGCAGTGAGGAACACGCCCTTGGAAGATGCTCGGAGACACTTGCATCTCGCAGCTCGGTGCAGGAAGAGGAAAGAAGCACCAGGTGGCAGCAGCATTTAGCAGATGCTCTGGTTTGAAAGCCGGCCCGGGGAGCTGTGTTCATACTGATCTTCTGTAGGGGTCCCTTGGCTGTCATGAGCTCTATGCTCTCTGCCCACTCCATCTCTCCCGGCCTCTCTTTGCCCTAATGGCCTCACCTTCGTATTCCTGGGGAGGGCAGGTGGTTTCAGAGCGGGGGATATAACCATTGGCTACAAATGAAGTAAATCCTGAAGTCAAAAAATCCTCAGCAAACACATATACCTGGGTGGAGGGTGAAGGGCTGTGCTCTGCCAGGCTGAAAACCGTATAGCAGCAGGGTAGGAGAACTGAAACTCTCCACTGCTTTGCCACCAAGCCACAGCACTTAAACCTTGCACCTAAAAATAGCGTGGCTTCCTCGGTCCGGTGCAATCCAATCCACATCTAAATAATCTCAGCCCTTGGTCCCAGCTGCAGATGGTTTGCACTGTGCCAAAACCCAAATTCAATCCTCCTTCTCCAGGGAATAGGGGACAGAAGGATGGCAGCACTTTCACCTCCAGGGACATACACTCTGAGCAATGCCAAGCCCCTGCAATACGCCTCCACGGTAAGCTTAGGTGGTAGTAAGCAGGATTTCTGGTTTAATAAGGTATCTCCTTACTTTATCGCTGGGAGTTGGCTTTAACTGAGCCTTCAGGAATCGAAAGCCGACCACAGGCAGCACACAGAGGGTGATGCTGAGGAAGATTGCGAGCCACACGTTTGGTTGGCTGAGGGTGTTTCGAGCCGTACCTGAAAAACAAAAGCATGATTAAAACCCCCGTAACAGCAGCACTCTCACCATCAATAACCTGAACCTTTCAGCCCCTGTGATTCCAAAGCACTTGGTAAACAGGCCAAAATTCAAAGTAGACACCATCTCCAACACTGAAATCAACTTGCCCTAGAGAAGACAGCGATATGAATATGACTGTCTGAGATGAGCAAAGAAAAATGTGATGTCCAGACTCAACTGCAGCGACTACTTAGGGAGACAAGTATGTCAGAGTGAATGACAATTAGACTCCTTACAAAGAGTCAAATCACTGCAAAGGATTGATATAAATGTTCAAGAGACCTTCTTCAGCAGCAGCCCAGCTCTTTCACCTTTTGCCAGGATTCTAGTGCAAAAGGAGGAACACTATTTTCCTACTTTCCAGCATCATTTCCTGAAGGATATGGAGTACTGACTCTGACCGGCCAGTAGACAATAGGATCACAGCCCTCTGTGAGAGGAGCAACACATGGTCTGCGTGTCTGCATGGCCTAATTGGATGCACAAGAAGAGAAACTGCCGTGTGCTGGCATGACACTGCCACCTTCTTGGAAACCAAAGTGCTCACTTCTGGCTCCTCCAAAACTGAAGGAATGTTAAGATAGAACAAACTGTCTGCAAAACCCTCGTTACAAGGCTTACTGACGCTGTTGTTGGCAATAAAGTTGCTGAATGTTTTCTTTCCAGTTGGCCAAATTCTGCTGTAATACAGCTCCACTGACATTAAAGTAAACAAGTTGTCTGAGTCCAGACTAGAAACACTTTCCTTAAAAATGGTTTCAGACTGAGACCTTATTAAGCAGTGCTAAGCATTATGGCTAATTTGACCTATGTGGTATCAAAAGAGCAGCAGATAGAGATATCCCTGGCAAGTGAGTTGCCACCTGTCTCTGGCAATTGAACAGACACTGCCTTCTCTCACTCAGCACTTTTGATACTAAAAGCCATCTTACAGTGGATGTGACCATCTGCCCGGAAAATACATTGCAACTGACCTGCAGCTCAGATATTTCTAAAATGGCCAAGCACCTTGGTATTGCGTTGAAGATAGGCAGAACAAGTCTTGGCTTAACAATTCATGCAGAAATAAAGGCATTGATTAATACACCAACCTGACACTTGAAACAAAAAAGCTCTGGGATTTAAAAAGTAGAGTCTCATAACAATGATCTATTAATATTGGCTATGGATGCACAGAGCATGTTTTTAATAAACATCTGAATTACTTTGCTAAGCTTTCATCTTCCTCCTGGTCAAAGTCTCAGGAGACAGGCTCATGTTATCCTTCCCCTTTTGCATGCATTCAGAAATCTGTCATGAGAGTAACTCCAAAGACCTGGTCATCACTGGGTTTTGGGGTTTTTGTTAGGAATTTGCCATGTAACCTGTCTGAAGGCAGGCAGGCATCACATCATAATCGCATGACATGTTTCTCATGTCTAACTAGATGTTGTACTTGTATGCTTTCCTATGCAAACATGTTAACTTACTTACAAAAGAACACACATCCTTCTGCAAACAAAATGCTCCTAGATATCTGTAAGCATTAGACACCTGGAAACAGAATATAAAAGAGCAGCAGAAAGCATTCCAGCCAGCTCAGTAGGTTTATTTAAAGGATCATTCCTCTGGCTGCATGTGAATGTGCATTCTTATGCACGGAAGTGAACGTGGCACACGTTCACCTGCATGGATGGGATTCAAAATAAGCATTCCAAGCAGCCCTCAGAAATACCCTGGCAGTTCTTGTAGAAAAGGCAAACAATATATTCTGTTATTGCCTCAAGACAGGCAGTAACATGTACTAGAAATACTTGACAGATTTAAGCCCCACAGTATACCCATTTTGAGTGCAATCCAGACTTGTCCCAGAGCTTACCAACGAATGGAAAGGAGGCTGTGAAGATCAGGTACATGCCGTCACTGTACATGGTGAAGGTGATAGCAAAGTAAACAGAAAGGCTGCCCCAGATGAAGAACTGGTTCACGACTGTCCAGTAAGAGGTGTCCAAGCCAATCTGAAAGAATGGAGCAGTACAGCTACTGTCAGTGTCTTAATTATTTATCAGATCTGTGCTGAACAAAAGTGGATATCTTGTTCTTTTCTTTGTACCCCTGCTCCCAAGGCTGTTATTCATTCAAGTCTCAAGAGATACCAAGACATAGATCATAGGATGCTGGAAGACCATTCAAGGCAAGCATTTCTACATTTTCCCTGTTGTTGCAGTCTTCTCAAGGCTTCACTGGTGGCCAGTACTGGAGACAGAATACTAAATTCCAATAAGCCATGCTTATGTCCTCACAACTAAGCTGTGTTCTAGCATTGAAAGTTAGGAGAAGGAGCCTGCAAGACCTCATAGAGCAGAAACCTTTATCTGGGGAGCTAGGATCGATTTATCTTTTCTTGTAAGAAATTTCTCTTATCCTGCTAGTACCTTCTGAATTTTGGACCACCCAACCCTTAGCTATTTCTTCCAGTGAGTGCAGTTCTACCATCTGCATCATGCATGGGGCCAGGCTACAGAGACAGCCTCACAATGGAGACCCTATAAATAACTGCCTGATAGCAGACACTCCTGTGCTACAAATCCATTCCGTAAAACTGGAATGAGTCCTTCTCTACTCCCAGTCTTTACTTTTTTGTCTGCTATGACTGTAAACTTCCCAAGGCAAAGATTCTGCTTTCCTGCCACTCTGATCTTTCATAAAATACGAATCTGTGGTTCTGTTGAACTGAGAAGGGGAATCTGGTGTCAGGAGAGTTTTTTTTTTTGTTTTGCAAAAATGCAAGATGATACAGCAAATACAATGCTATTGAGATCCCAAGTGGCCTTCCAGATGTTGCCTTCAAAAAACAAGTAATTCCTAAAAACACTACCTGGGGTGCCTTACCTGTACAGACACCACAATCAGTAAGCAGGTCTGGGCCATCAGTGCAAAGGACTGGTAGTCAGCAATGGCCTTCCCATCACTTCTCATTGTGTTGTACATGGCCCCATAGGGGATGAAGAAGAGAATGAGGGAGCTGTAGATCCCTTGCAACATGCACTTGACAAACACCATTTTGTTGAAGTAGAGGTTTTGCTGGCCAGGCACATATAGCTGTGGAAACAGCATGCTCCAACGATCATCCACATCCTGAAAGAAGACAGGAGATGGTCAGATTTTCTGGCACCTACCTGACCGACCACACAAGACCACTAGAGTTGCCATGTCCCTGTGGCATGCATTTCCATGAGCAAAAGGCTTAATGCACAATTCACTCGGTTGTGCTGGTGAGTGTGCCGTATCCCAAGGCCACCTAGACACATTTTCCATGTTGAATTTCACCTTTCTTGTGCTGAGAAAGCTGACAAGTGCTGCCAAAAAAAATGCAGGTACACTTCATCTTAAGCAGACTGCATGGTCTGCTCTTCTGAGAGTTGCCTGGAAGCTAAAGAATAGAAAATACCTCCACTGGGTCCACACACGAGCATCGCTGTCCATCTTGGATCCCTTAGGTGTTCAGACCTGAACACTGTGAAGCAAGTCCCTACTTACTTAACTAGCAAAAGGCATACAGGAGCAGATTTATTTCTTCTAGGCCTTGCTAAACAGTAATAGCATAGGAGGTAAAAGTATGCACATGAAATTACTTCAGGAAGACTTCCCCTAGAAAGGTTGAACCTGGAGAACCTGGCTTCAGAGTTCAAGCTCATTCATCGTTCTGTGTGGTCATTAAAATGTCAGGCTTCAGTAACACAGCCAGTAAGATGTGTCTACTTCAGGGGAACATTGCAATGGCAGCTTTTACTGTAGTCAACAGCCTAACTCAGGAGTCTCATCACGCGCTGAAACCCACAGGCCAAATAAGACAACATCTGCTCCCTGGTTTATCCTTTTTTTGTGCTCTCAGGTCTCACTGGCTGGAAACTATGTTAGGAACAACCACAACAGCTAGCCAAAAAGTTGGCTGCTGTTGCTTCATGGAACCAGCTCACAGCACCTGAAGAAAAAACCCATGTAAAAAAATCCATGTGGTGATAGAAACAGTACCTGATCAAAGAGGCTCATTCCTAGCACTGGGAGGGAAGTATATACCAAATTGTAAAGCGTAATGAACCACTCATCATAGACAGTCTGAAAAAAAAAGGAAAAAGAAAAAAAAAAGAGCATGAAGGTAGCAAAAAGTTGCCTTTTCCATCTCTTCAAAAGTGTACACAATTACATGGTGGAACATCTTGGTTCGAGACGCTTATTGAGACCAAAAGTATAAGGTGATCTTAAGCAGGATCCGCCCTCTGGCTCTGGTCCCTTGACTGGCCGCCAGTGTGGGGGAGATTTTCTTTATACTCATACAGCTGAAGAAGACAGACCTGTGTGCCATCCAGTGAGGTTGGGATGATGGCCTAGTTTATTTCCTTTTAAAATGTTTCCAGACACTTTACTTGAAAATGCTGGACATGACCATGAGAAAACAGAAGCTGGACTTACCTGTGCCGAGAAGCCAGAGAAGAAGCCGTACCAGAAATGCACTAACGTGAAGGCAAAATTCTTGTAGAAGAAGTATTTGAGGAACTTGCACATGCGGATGTAGGACCACCGGCCGTGGACCAGGAGCAGGCGCTGCAGGTAACGGAACTGTGCGAAGGAGAAGTCACTGGACAAGACTGCCTGCATGCCCTCCTGGCCACTGATACCAACCCCAATGTGAGCAGCTGCAACGAGAAGGTTATTCATCATGTCATTACAGTGAGAGTTTTCATCACCCCATTCTTTTAAGAGTTCCCTGCACTGGGACAATGTGTTAATTCCTTCCCAGCCTTCATAAAAAGTCACACGTAAAGTTATTTTTTTAAAAAATAAAAATATTTTGTGGCACTAATTCTTTCAGCAGCGTTATGTTTTTGGCTGAGGTGATACATTGCCAGTAACTGTGTTTGTATTATTTGCATGAAATTACACCCTCAGTGACAATTCATGTTTTCTTTCTGAATGTTTTCGAACAGCATAAATGATGTTGTTGACAAAAAAAACCACTTTAATTTATATTTACATGTGAATTGTATTTACATGCATGCATGTCCTTCCAGCTGCCTTAAAATATCACTTCAGACAAGCAAAATCTTCAACCCCGTTATAGATTTCTCAGACACAGTGCTACAAGGCTGACTGTAGCCTTTTTACATTTCCTAGGCTTTATTAGTTCAATCAAATAATTAGATAGAAGAGTCACGTCTTTTTTAATAGTGACTTGGGTTTATTAAACATGGACATAAGTTTAATGTGACAGCTAATTATACAGCTTTAACTAATGAGAACAATCTTCATGGCTGGAGGTTGGTTATATTCAGGGGTTTCCACGGAACAGTGAACTGATAAAATCCCAAAGTCCCAACCCTCTCATGAGGGGCGAGGGGGTAGTTTCTAATTATCATGTACACTTTAACTTGCTTTTCTTATCCTTTCTTTACTGACTGCCTGACTTATCTCCCTTGAAGCTCCCTACTTAGCCTTTTCTTTCTTAATTAAAAGGCTCCACTTAATCAATTCTTGCAAATTAACACAAGGAAGATTAGCAATAGGCCCTTCTGAATAATCTTAATTTAATTATACCTAGTTAGGGGATTTTTTTCATAAATTGAGTGAGGTAACGCAGCATCAAATGATGCTCAAGGACAAAGGGGCCTAGAAGCCCATGATTTATAACTCAAGGGAGATAATTGGTCCTACCACATGGAAGTGTTAAAAAAAATCTTCTAACATTATACAAACTATTTACAGGCAAGAAAATTTTCTTTCTGCATTGTGGACAGGCCCTCTCTGAAACATACTTGTTTGTTCTTTGTATTGCCCTTGTGATGGTGGCCATGCAGAGACATGGGCGGACACATCATAGCCCCGGTGGGCTTTTGTCTATTCTAAGGTAGAAACAGAGAAATAGGCAATAAGTGCAGCCTTAGCTTCCTGCGATTCTGGAGGTGGGAGCAAAGGAAGAGCCCTGCTGTGTGTCCTAGAAGGCAGGAGGCACACGTAGCCTATAGTGGCAGGGCTGTGCAGAAACTGGACAAAACTTGGGAGACAGCCACTTGGTGCCACAAAGAGGGTGGTACAGAAGACACTTAGATACATGTTCCCGCTGCTCAGCCACCTCAGATAGCAAACACATCAGAGAGTCAGTGTGCTAGAGCGTGTCAGCTGTCGTCCATCACTCACTTTTGATCATGCTGACATCGTTGGCTCCATCTCCAATTGCCAGAGTCACAGCCTTCTTGTACTTCTTCACCAGCTCCACCACCTGGGCCTTCTGCAGTGGAGTCACCCGGCAGCAGATCACCACTTTGCACATGCAGGCAGTTCTCACCAGCTCCAGCTCCAAATTCCCTTCCAGCGCATAAGCCTGCAAAGAAGGAGCAAAGGGGGTGTTCAGGTCAGACCAGCAGCAGCTGGAGGCCTGACAAAGAGGATGTAGGTGAATCCATCCATTTGGTCACCAGGAGCATCCCTACCCCACAACATCATGCTACCCAGCGTACACCTACCAGGTCCAGCTTGCACCTTGTGCGTATCACAGCTGGATTTGCACAACAGCTGCCCTGGCTGATGTAACCTGACAGTGCATTAAAAGTGCCAAACAACAGGAGCACTAAATTAACGAAGCTGCTGCTGGGCCTGAGACAGCCCTGCGTATCTCCATGCGAGAGAGTCTCTGCTTATCCCTCTCTGTTTATTTTTTAAGCTCTGGGAGATCTGTGGTTTAAATAGAAGAGACTTCAATTTGGGAGTACTTAATTAAAAAAAAAAATATGGAAAAGGCTGAGCTCAGGTGGGCATGACAAAGCAAAACACACAGCCGGGGAGAAGGCAACTTTGCTCTGAGTGCTGAACCTTTAAATCAGTCAGCTGTGTTATTTCTATTCAGGAAGCACAGAGAAAAATTTGATGTCTGGTCACCCCTCCAGGGAGGGAGCAGTGTTAGCTTTTCATTTTTCTTTCAGATCATGCTTTTCGGCTCTGTTCTTTGGTGTCTCTTCTCAGTGGACATGCATGGAAGGAATCTACAGGGCTCACTCCTCCTCAGAGCCATTAGAGCAGGCCTTTCTGCATAAGGCAGACAATCCTTAGGCCAGATACCCTTTCTTCTTGAAAGGGAGAGCTGTGAGTCACCAGCTCCCCCACTTCCCTCCCATCAGTGGCAGGCAGGCTTGGTCAACAAGAGAGACCTTCTCATGGTTTAGCTTTAGTACCGGCCCGTCACAGCTATTAGAGATGGCTTTTCCCACAACATCCTTGCTGCACAGCACTGGCAAAATGTTATCACATAGTCTATTAAAGGTACTGGACACAAATCATCTAGTATGATGCTGCCGTTACAGATGCTGATGTGCTTCTGCTCACTCGTTTTGTTTAAGCGAGACTACCATCCCACCCACCTGCACACAGGGGTACGGCACTGAACAGATGCTGCCTGTGAGTGGGACAGTATCAGCACTGTCACCATTGTTGAGGGTCTAGGTTCATATAAAGAAATAACATATAGTTTTGTCCCCACTGTCCTTGTGGTCCACACCCAGGAGAAAGCCATGGTCTGGGTGAGACTGGCTGTGTCCACTCTGTTGCAGCCCATGTGGGCTGGCTGCTCCCACACAGCCCAGATTTGAATTTATTTGTGTGGGACACACCTCCTTGCCAGGGTGTGGGT
This sequence comes from Numenius arquata, assembly GCF_964106895.1. NCBI lineage: Eukaryota > Metazoa > Chordata > Aves > Charadriiformes > Scolopacidae > Numenius > Numenius arquata. The sequence continues at coordinate 11,435,648 of NC_133616.1, read as the reverse complement.
GAGCATGTGGTTTTCCAGGAGTGTAAAGAAAGCTTCGTCACCACTGCCAGTGGTGCTTTTATAGCACAGAACATGGGGTCTGTCCTGCAGGCTGAAGGGATGGAGTAGGAACAGAGAAGGTCATCCCATCTTCTGGCTGGGATGTCAGAGGATTCACCCATGCAGACACACCGAACTTGATAGAGCTCTTATCTGTTTTGCAGAGGGGATCTAAAGGGGATTAAGGCCCTGGAGTTAAAGAGGGAGTGAGAGTAAAAGAGGGATAGAGTTTGCCTGACAGTATAGTCACTGCCTGAAAGTGTCCCCTATAGTCCAGGATCTGTATACCTGGCACACAAGACAAAAATAGAGCAACATGATATTTTTTTAATAGTAGTTTGCAGCGCTGGTATAGAGTTGGGAGTCAAATTTTCTGGACTGCTACCAAGTAGCAACCACAGGGAACAGAAGCGTCTTGTCTGTGAAAGGCAGCGCCTCCCAGCTCTTTCGACCTCTTTCCTATTTGCTTCCCCGTCAATCTGGGAAAGCAAAATACAACAGACAAATAAGCCTGATGTAGTCTAAGCCTTCCTCCCAGACAGGCTGAAATTTAACTAAATTGTTTTTTTCTCTAACCTGTTCTAAAAAATTTCCAAGGATGGAAAATCTGTTCCGGTACTTCGCTATTCTGACCAGGAAGAACATCTAATCCCAAACTCTCATGGCTCAGTTAAATTCCATTATTTTGTTTACCCATTATTATTTGAAGAGTATTACCAACTCTGATCAGTATTCTCTAGGTTCAGAAATCCCAACTCTCTCAATTTTCCCCTATGCTCCCTATGGTCTCCAGATCATGCATGACCACTCTTAGAGTTTTCTTTGTAGTCTCTCTAGTTGGTCTGCATTTTCTCAAAGAAAACGGCCAAAATAAGTTGAATTATTTCAGCTAAGACTTTACCATTGCTAAATGAAGCAGGAAGCTTTCTTCACAAGTCTGACAGATGATGCTCTTAAATACCTGTCTTTGATTTTGTATGTGTGTAGTCAATTATGTGGAAGTGGAGTAACAATGCATTTGTACTTACTGAATCGCATCTCCATTTTTCCAAAGTATTTATCCGATTTGCTAAAATTGTTTTCAAACCTAATCTTGAACTCCATCATGCCTGCAGTTTCTCCCAGCCTGGTGTTATCTGCTCTCTTCTCAAGCAGTTAATGAAAACAGTGAATATCAAATAGATGTGGGATAGCCCTCTGCAGGTGCCACTTCACTGTTGTTTAGATAATAGTAAGCCCTTAGGAACCATACTTTCCAAACAGTCTTGCCTCTGACACTTAACAATTTCATCTATACCATATTACTTCAATTTGCTTGGAAGAACATCATGGGAGAGAACATCAAACCATTTATTAGTTAAGTTATAAGATATATATCCTATCTGTTACATACATCAGTTATCAGATAAATTTTTTAGAATGTGTTCTTGACACACTTGAAACCCAAGTCTGATGTTATCTTCTTGCTGCATCCATAACCCACCTGATTATTTTTCTGGTATCTTTCTGGAAATGAAAATTGATCCAGCTACTCTGCCTCTCCTCTAACATTTGTTCCTCTAACATTAGGGCCAACTCTTCCCTGTTCAGTCTTCTGAAACCTTGTCCATCACCTTTGATGTCTCACATAGCTACTGAACCTGATCTTCAGTTAGGAAAAAAAAATCCAGACCTCTAGAGCTACATTTTTAAAACACTTTCAGAGTTCCAGCATGTCCCTATCCCATTAAGTTCTTAAGAGAACTCAGCCTTAACCTGACTCTGAACCTTCCTTACCAGGCTGTGGCCAGTGATAACCAGACCATACGCCCCATTTGCTTGCTCATCAGGTACAATTTTTGGTTTTTTTGAAGACTTTTCAAACTGAATGTTGATTTCATCACTGTCCAGAAAGGAGTCAGGCTTCATCTTTTTCCTCGCATTCCTAAAAAAAATGCAGAATAAAAATGAAAAGCTTGTGAATATTTGTTTTGTTAAATCAACTTCATGAAAATATGAAATTGATGCTTCCCTTTGATAGTTTACTTCCATTTTCTCTGTACCCCTACAACAACATGCATACTTTTGCTGCTGTTTATGCAGACCACCAACATGTTTCTGAAACTCTAAGTAAATTTGTGCTGAACCTGTGCTGATTTAAAGTTGAACAAACCATCTGAATGCCATGAAGGACAGTATCCCGAAGGGCATCCCAATTTTCTGTGCCTATTGCCTGACAACCACCTACTTCAACAGAAATGAACTGAGAAGCTATTCCATTTTCCACCTATACGTAAGGACTTGTGTCTATTGAGGAGGTTATGGGGTAGCACAGATTTCCAGATAATGCTGGAAAAGGACCATATCCAGACAAAGGACTGCAACGTGGAGGAATGGCAATAGCAGTAGAGCAACAGCATAGGTCAATCCTGGGGCCAAAGGCTTTGTGGCTGCAGATCGCTTGTTGGACATCAGCTGATATTGCCTGGCTGACTCTGCTTTCTTACACATTTACATAGACTTGAGCTCTTGGATCAAGAAACTTCACAGTTTATCCTCAGAAGAGATTTGTGTACTATGTTGCTGCTGGCTTTCCCAGGGAGCCAGATAGTCGTTATCTAAGGTCCCTGAATGAACTGCACCAGGTAAAGCCCACAGGAAAAAAAAGGTGGAATAGCACAAAATACAAAATGCTGTTCCATTCCAGTGTCATTGCACAGCAAGGAAGCTGTATATTCCAGCCATTTACCTCAGCTCATTAAGTACGTCATCAGATGTGCGGCCTTCAATAACGAAAACATCTTCCATGTCATCATTCAGCAAGTTGCAGGAGTAACCGATATTCATTGCTGTCTCTGTGAAAGATAAACCAGGAAGATGACCTGTTTTAGCAGCCCCAAACTCACACAGCATCTCTGTGGCCTTTTTGCACACAAGACAAAAGGACAAAAGCTCTCTTTCTTACTGAAAAGAGCTCTGAGCCTTTCAGAGTCAACAGTTTTAGAGAACCAGGAGAGTCACCTTGGTGGACATAGCAGCAAATCTCCCTTAACTTGGTTTTACAAGGCCACAGAAAAAAATAATTCTACTAAAATGAAAAAGCTCAAAACACCCTTTGTCCAAAATACTTGGAGGAACAAAAAACATTTCATGTTGATTCAAAATTTTTTTTCACGATAATTTGGCTTTCCCTTCTCCTACCCCTAGAAAAGCCCCAAACCATAGTTCTGAAGAAGCATATCAAGACATTTTGTTCTGAAATTAAAAAGTATTTTGGTATTTCATAAGCAAAACTATTACATTTCAGAACATGTCAAAATGAAACATTTCATTTTTTTCAAAAATTCTCTGCTTATTTCTTAGATGAAAATATTTGCAAACAGTTTTGGCCTCCCTGGAGCACCATTGTTTCAGTGAAGCTGCTATTTCTCCAAAAGAATTTATTGGAGTCTGTTCTCTTTTCTTTCCAATTTAATGTTTTCTCCAAAAGCCTATATTTCTTCCATTTCTATTCTGGATCATTAATGCTAGGACCAAATTGAAACAAACCCACCATCCACTTTAGTATTAGAGCTCCTGAAAGAATGAGAACATGGGTCTTAGCAGAACCAGCCACTGGTGGGAGAGAAGAGAAGCATCCGAATCTGTAGCCTCTTTACCTTGTTTGTCTCCAGTAAGAACCCATATTTTAATATTGGCTTTGGCAAGAGTCTCAATTGTCTGTGGGACTCCGTCTTGTAACTTGTCCTCAATCGCTGTGGCACCTAGCAGCTTAACAGAAAACAGCAGGGAAATGGTTAAATCTTCCCATTGCTAGCAAAGGAGAAAGCATTAGACCTCCAGGTAAGTACTCATGCAAACTCAAATGAAATCCAGGAGTAAGGTTGTACTGATTTTTCACTCATCCTCAGCATATTTAACGTACAGAGTAGAGCCCTGATCCTGCAAATGTTATAGTCTCTAATCCCTCAGGCTCAGATGGATCATGAACATGCATGAAATTATTGGCCAACGTGTTTGCAGACCAACAGGTTGTGTTCTTCCACCTGTGCCCTTCACAGCAGATAGAGTTCTCACTGAGGGACCGAGATGGCTGTGGATCCCCAAACCTCCATACACATCCTCTAGTGCAGACCTTGATCCCAGCCATATTGCAATGCAACAGTCATATGGCTGCTAAGCATCTTCTCAAGCCCACAACAGACCTGTCCACACCCCTGCTCTACACTGTCGCACAAACCTTCACTATTTTAAACTTACTGCTTTTCCTGCATTTTGGAGATATCTGGTGGCTTTAACCTACTGTCAAAGGGACATGAAGGTTTCACTGCTAGCTCTGATTTAGACAGCATCTGCTACCACCTACCTCCTGCTGTTGGGAGACTAAATTGAGGGGTTGGCTTTAAGCCCAAGATCCCTTTTGGCTTCCTGGAATGTTCGTCATTCATCAACTATGACTGCTATCAGCTCTGAGGGAACTTCTCCACAGGGTCCTCAAAACTGCACAATCCACATTTTACAGCAGTAGTCCCTGGTCCAGCTAGTGAGACCTTAAATGCTTGTAGTATACAAAGTCCCCTCCTGGAATAGCTGCTTGTCCTTGGCAGCCTGAGCCTGAGCTGGGAGACCAAAGGTGGACACTAAGGTCAAATGTGCCCAGGAACAGAGAACAAGGGCATGTGTTCCCCACAGCTGCAGAAAGGCACAATAGTATTGTTGACAGGCCTTTGCCTGTCTGCCCATCACCTGGTGTAAGAGCAGCTGGAAGGACAGTCATGATGCCTTCCTGACCATGGATCTTCCTTAGACTTTAGGTAAAGCAATGATAAATAGTATTTTCACTAATCTTCACTGAATATAACCACCTTCCAGTCCTATTCCCCCTTGTCCTTATATTCTTACTGTCCCTAAGGACCCTTATCAGGAGTCTGCCACACAGAGGGACTTCTGCTCTTGCCCATCAACCTGACTATGATACTTGACAGTCCTCTGCACCTCCACAATACCTTTCTATTTCCTTGCTAACTCTGGCTCTCACACCCATTCTCTGTCACAAGCCAGGCTTTCCTACACCCACCCTCTGTCTGTCCCTCCAGCACCTTTGGGAAGTAAAGTCACTCTGTACGGAGTACAGAGAAGGGTCTGGTGTAGAATGCTTTCTTCTGAGCCACACTTCTTCCTACTGTGAGCCTATGACCTCTTCTCTACTCAGGCCAAAAGCTTCATAAACCTTCCTTGCAAACACCTGGCTCCTTTACATCCTAAATCTCCATGTCTTTCCTGCTTTAGACATAGTCCACGCAGCACTTGCACGATCCATTCTCTGGACTGGAGGATTAGCATTTTTCCACACCAGACCTGGAAGGGCAGTAGGCTCAGCTCCATGGGCTCTGCAACTTCCAGGGGTGATCAGCTCCTCAACTCAGGCTTGCTTCTTCCCAGGCCCTGCTGGCATCCTGAGCGTGGGGCTAATGGAAGTGCAACTGTGTGGCTCCCAGGGTTTCTGAGATTTCAGAAACACGGTGCTGTGAGTGAAAAAGCTGAGTTGCTTCCCCTCAGATCCCACACATCCTTTTCATTCATTATTCACAGCTCTAAAACACAGGCAGACCCCCAGGGCATTCAAAAAGCTGTAACAACACTCATGGAGAAAAGAATGACTTGAAGATCACAGTTCAGTCCTATTTCAAATTGACACAAACATGCTCATGGACATCATCTCCCCATCCTGCCCAGGGCTGCAAGAACAAAGAAGACACTCTCTGATATGGAGGGACACTGGGGATTATTCAGTGCCTGCCGTTTCAAAGACAAGAAAATAAATAGATCAGCCATTTGCACATGCAAAGGATAGCGATGAAATATTTGTGTCCACGTCATCTCCCTCAGGCTCTGATATGTCACTTCATCACGAGAAAGCTACCCTGACACCCACATTAGTTAAAATAAAACCATTCCCCTGCACTGGTGGGTGACAGCCCGGTTACGGGCTCCTGACGGAGGTGCCAGTGAAAACCCAGGACTGCCATATTCCTAACTGCTCCCATCACACAACCCACTGAGATGTTTGCAAAGCAACGTTTACCGAAGTCATACTGAGCTGTTTATTGACAAACCAGCAGCCTCACTGCCTCCCCCAGAGCTTGGCCCAGATTCCCTGAAAAACCAACCATTAGATCTTTTTCAATCTCTTCATATAACTCCGACAATTTATCTTCCCGTCCTTCCAAGGCAGTGCTTGCTTCATGGTGACGCCTGATCCAGTCCTGAAAGTAGTCTTCGTCCAGGTTTTTATAGGCCACCACGAGTGTCCTCAGAGCTTCACCAGCAAACTCCTGTGAGAAAGGGGCGAGGCAGAAAAGGTCAAAAAAGAACAGTCTGCTCACGTGGGCTTACAAAGGACCCTTGGAAAGCAAACGGCTATTTGTAAAAGCTTCTTGCCTACAGGCTGCAGAGAAAAAGTGAAAAAAATCACACTTTAGACCACAAACCTCAGGGTACTTTTTAAATACTAATTCCAGACCATTTTATCATTGCCATCCACAGTCCTCACAAAGAACATATTCAAAAGGGCTTTCCTACTTTCTGGCTTTAAAGCTTGACATTGACCAGGTAGTTGTTTCCCAGGTATGTATTTCTCAACATAATGTTCAGAACAGTAAGACTTGAATAAACACTGAACACAGCCTTGAATTTTGGACCTGGGCTCAACATTTTTAGGGCACAAATGCTGGCTGAAATGCACAGCGTGAGCACAGTCGGTCATGACACCTCAGCAAGCCCTTCTAAGCGTGCCTTCTGCAGATGCATGATTGACAGTTTCAATCTCAGTGTTTGGCAGGAAAACAGAGATCTCATTGAGAAAAGTGAGGCATTCCCTCAGACTTGAAGTAAAGGTGCATCAGGAACAGGTTACATCCACTGCTCTGCTCTGCCTTCTCCTTCGCCAGCAACTTTCTCTGCTTCCCCCAGGCAGTGAGCAAGATGTTTGTGCTATTGCACAACCCCTCTAGCAAAACTTTCTGTTATCTATGCTGTTATCTCAGCATTGCACCAGCAGGATCTGGCACCACAAGGGGGAGCAAATATTGGCCAAAACATCCACTTGTGTGAGCAACAACTGCCCAGTGCATACCAGCAACAACACAAAAGACCACAAGTTTGCCTGACGCATTTTCCTTGCTGCCCAGTCAATATGCCCTGACATGACCTAGAAGAAGGGGAGGTGAGCAGGTCCCAGCAGAGGGATCACAGTCACTGCAGATCTGAATTGAATTCAAGGAGGTGAACAATTCTGTGGTCCTTTGCTGATCAACTGAGTTATTCTGATCCAAGGCATGCTGGAATGCATCAGGTGCCTGGGTTGTAGATCAACAGCAGAATCACAGAATCTTCTTGGTTGGAAGGGACCTTTGAGATCATCGAGTCCAACCACAAAAAAAAAAAACCAAACAAAAAACCAAACACCAAAACCAAAACAAAAACAAAAACCACACAAAACAAACACCCACAACCACACACCACACCCACCCACAAACAGACGCAAACCAACAGTCTCGGGCACACAGCAGACCTGGATGGAAATTTAGTTGCTAAAACACAGATTGTGTAGTGCCATTTCAGGTGATTCATCTCTTATACTTGGCCTCCAGCTCCTGCTCCAGAGGAATACAAAGCTTCTGAATGTCCTGCATTGTATTTGCCATTGGTGTCCAGATGTCCCAGATATCCTAGAGCAGTTCAAATGGCACCTGGTGCGCAAGCTTAGGCAACTGATTTGAGACCTGAGGCTATATTAATTTCTCCCTCCATTCCCCACCAAAAAAAAAAAAAAAAAAATTAAAAAACTTGTGCTTGAGTGCCACTTCTAAAACCTGTTTTTTATCTCAATACAAAGTACATTTCCATACCTGGAGAAAAGGAAATCATCAAATGCAGAGATGTTGTGCAGAAGGAAACACTTACATTCAGGTGTTCCGTGGTCTCCTCTTTGAGAGAGTCGCAGGATGAATGAAGCAGTTCATAAAGAATGGTGTCAGCTCCCTTGCAGTACAAAGTCAAGTCACCTTCTGGACTCCGCACTATGAGGAAGAGGAAGAGAAATGCTACAAATCCCAGACTGAGTCACCTGGGATTCACAGCATTTTCATCAAAACAAATAAAGGTTTTTAGAGGTGTCTAAACTCCGCCAAATGTTGGCAACCTCCCAGGAATCAAGACGAGCTTTGCTTAGAACAGAAGATAATACACCTACTCTCCACATTAGTGGTAGCAGAACAGGGAACTGTACCCAGATTGCATTGGTCTGAGCAGATGCTCTGTTCAACTACTTGGTTCCTACAGGCAACACTTCAGGCTGCATTCAAAAGTCAAGAATAAGTTGTTCTTAGGGAACTGGTCCTGTTGCTCCTATTGCTCCTACCAGTAAAGGTACTACCACTCTCTTTCTACAGTCATGAAATTCCAATTCCTGAAATATCTAAGGATATTGGGGGGTTAATAAAAGCTACACAGCTTTCTTGAATCATTTCTCCTTTTTCATTTCAGGAGAGTGGGCTTCTCTCCTCGTTCTTGTGTTCTTCTTTCCTATATTTGCAGATTTTGCTGGTAATTTTGAAGCTGATTAGAAGGCAGGCCTTTCCTGCCTTACTATGAGGGAGGTAAAATAAGCAAAAGGCTTAGCGTCTTCAGAGGGCTGCTCCATCATAGTGGTCCAGATTTTAAGATGTTCTCCTGTCGGCCTAAGTTAAATATTTATCTAGCACTGTTGCTGTCTAATTGGAAAGTCAAGGTAGCCCATCTCGAGTACTTAGAAGTAAATGTTATTCAGAAGGCATTGCAAAGGATGTCTCCTAGGAAAAGGCATCACAGCAGAACAAGGGCCAACTTGAGAGCCTATAAAATGAAGAACGAAAGAATGGAGTGAAGGGAACATACCAATAACAGACATTCGCTTGCGAACATTGTTGAAGTCAAGAATAGCCAGGAGTTTGTAGACTTTTGTTTCTCCCATTTCCACGACAGTGATGGTCTCTGGTGTGCGAGCCCGGAACACAAATCCAAAGTTTCTGGCAGCAGTGACGAGGGCTCCCTCATCAGGAGATTGTGCCTGATACACCAAGTTACCTGGCACGCAAGGGAAAAAAAGTAATGTGGCTTCTGCCTTGTTTCTGAGGCTAAACAAATACAAAATTAAAGGCATTATATATCAGTTAACACTTTGCTTATCTCTCTGTCCCCAGAGATGTAGCACTAAAAAGCACCTTATGTCCACATGTCTCCATCCAGTCCCATCAAATCATCCTCCAAGCCAGTGCATGAGGCCCCCTAGACTCTTTTTGGCTCTTTTAGCATTCTCTTTGTAGCTCAACAGATCTTACTGAGAGGACGACTTCCTTAGGTTTAACCCCTTCTAGTTACATCTGCATGTATTTTTCTCATAATCATTTTCACTTTATATGTGGCAATTAATGGTTCCAGCCTTTAAAGCAGGGTTTTCACCCTGTCTGGGATTTGAGGAGACTGATCCAGTACCTGCAGAACACTGGGTGAGTGGAGCTAATGAGTCTCCAGTGGATAGGTGTTCTATGCTCTTTGGTTTACAGTACGTGGTGCAGAGTAGAGAAAGAGTGGGGTGAGCCATCTGCCACCTCAGGGAAGCCATGGCACCTGCTATTTCCGCACTCCAGAAATGTGGTGTTTGCAGCAGTGTCAGCTTCACCACAGCAACATACAGGGAGTGGAGGCCCTGGTCCTTTCTCTTCCCATGTGGCATCTCCAAAGACAGTGATTTATGTGTAGCCATATACTATGGAAAATCACCAGCAAGCCAAAAGGACCAGTAACAGCTTCTGTGGAGAGAAGACATACTGTGGTGCAGGGTGAACGTAACCACTCAGTTTGGTGCCTTCAACACTCCTCACCTTCCTTCTTCTCTTCTGGCATCACTGTGTGACAAAGTGAGAGGAGCCGGAAGAACCTGTGCGTGGGGACATCATTTAGCTTCACAGCTTCCACCAGGCTATGGTCATAGAAGGCAAACTTCGGGTCAGCTAACTGGTTGTATGAGAAATCAACCTTCTCTGTATTCTGCAAAAATATGGTTTGGTGTTATTTGTGGAGCTCTCACATGATCCCATCAAAGCTCCCCCCTCTCCTCCTTACAAAGGGCTCCCTCCTGCAGGGCTGTTCATGACAGGGACTGATGAGCCTAAGTAAGTGGGAGATTGTGAAAGTTACTGAATCACAGGAGAGGACAAACCCTTAAGGTGCTGTTCAAAGCAGCACTCAGGCTGAGAACCTGATTAGCTAAAGATGCTTCTCTGTACAACAGCAAATGCTCCTGCAGTATCCCAGCCTAAGGGTTTTGATAGCAGAGAAAGGCTTGCCTTCAACACATGCCTGCTGGGTGGCGTCATGCTCCTGATTTCAATGGCTGCCTGTGACAGGGGAATGTGAAAGCCCAATTTAAAACAATTCAAAAGCCTGTGATCTCCACCTTATTCTCCCAAAGCAAGAAAAAATCCTGATATGGAAAAAGATGACAAACGAATGATGTAAACGTTCAACTCCACAGGCACTGCCCATTTTGTCTAAAAACAAGGAGCCTGAAGCAGAGGAGAACATAGTGAAGAAAGGGCCAGAAGATCACAGCATGATGTGTCATGGAGGAATGCACTGCTGAGCTGACTGGGACAATTCCGACTCCCACCCTATCCCCAATGAGCTCAGAGTTTCCAGGATGGGAGTCATGCTCTTGACCTCTGCAAGCTGACATTTAGCGCTTACGACAAGAGCACAGGCCCACCCCACACACACACACTCATCTGCTCAGTGAGGTCCAGGCACTGCTACACCGTGGATGTGGGGGAAGCAGCCTTTTGACCTGCAGGACCCTGCTCCAGCGAGCACCATGGGCAGGAGGAGCTGCCAGGCAGCCAGTTGGCAGGAGACCAGCATGTCTCCCCAGGAAAGTCAGCCCTTTGCATTCCCTGCCTGAGCATGGTCAGTCTGGAGGCACAGCACTCGGCACAAATAGCCAATTTCAGTGGGTAATTTAAGTTTTAAATGGCGTGGAAATGAATCATTGGAACAAGGAGTGGGATTTTCATCATCATCTTGCTTGGATTACTGCAAGCAGTTTTCAGACATTTTAGGTAGTGAAATCCAAGACGTGGGTTTGTGCCAGCAAGCAGAGGCTAGAGAGATATGGAGAAGTCACCCGTTTTCAGACTTTCCAATGTCCAGACATTAGGGGAATTTGTCAGTCACCTTGTTATCAATATGAACTAAACTCACTGATTCCCCAACAAAGTTTTAATTAACTGCCAAAGATAATAAAATTCACCATTGTCCAGGTTTCCAACAAATATCAATGGCCAAGTACTCAAGAGGAGCTGCGCGTGCACTAGGAAGTTATGTGAAGCTGAGGGAACAGTGGGCACTCAGGCTACCAGACCTTTAGGTTTAAACCAGGCTTACTGGAAGGGAATGCAACTCTGTCAATCCTCTGACATCCACGAGAAGACACATCCCTGTTGTCAGGGTCAAGAGCATCATCACTTGTGGGGTCAAGAGCTATGCCTGGGTGGGTTGTGGCCACTGGTACCTATGCAGGCAGGTTCACAGAAAGCACAGATCCTGCTAGCACTTGAGCACATACCTCATTGATTTCTATCCTTTGCCCGGACATATCATACACATCACCTGCAAGCAAGAAAGACTGAGGTTATAGCCACAAACTCCAGATAAGTGCAGTCTCCGAGCTTATGTACCACAAAAAAAATTGTTATTTTGAAGCTAGTATCTGGTTAAATGTTTCAATAAGCATAAATGTCTTGACATGAGTACTGGAGACTGATGATTAATATCAATCAGTTTCTGTGTTAATCCATGACAAAATCCAGACACTGGCAGATGCTTGAAACACAACGCAGTTACCATAAAAAAAACTGTTGTTTAGGTAAAGAAAACTTGAGTCAACGTGAAACCAGAAAGGACGTAGAGCTAGGTAGGAAATGAAGGTGCTTTCATGGGATGACTTCTCTTATACCTTCCCTTTGGAATCTGAGACAAAATCCAGCTCCTGGATCATATTGGGTTTGCAACAGTCCCTGGACAACCACAGAGAAGGAGTTGTCAAAGTCTGTACTTCCCACATCTAGGTAGCAAGGCTGCTCCATTCATTTCCCCTGAACTGATGATCTGGTCACAGAAATGGAAGACATCTCGTCTCCAGAAAACACTATTGAAACGTCTTCTGCCTGAAGAAGATTTCACTTGGAAGATCTTAACTGTGTCCAGCCCAGACTGATTCAACACTTCACTGAAGTAAGCTTGAAATACGGTGAACTACATGGATGATAGACCCATACGTGCACCAGCAACCTCAACCGTGACGACACTCAACTCTAGGTACTGGTATTCCTTCACAAAAGCCTTGAGGGTGTAGAAAAAACTTAGAAGCCATGATTCCTGAAAACTGCAGATCAGTTGATCCCCTGGGAACTGTAACTGAGAGGCTTTTAGACCCAGTATGAAGCCTGAGACTCCAGAGTACCCTCCCCGGCAGCACAACTAATTTATCCTTTCTGGCATGGCTTTCCCAAATGCCCCAGAGCAGCAAATCCAAAGAAGTATATTCCAGGGAAGAAGCTAAGCATTTAGAAAACTATAGGCAATACGCCATCCATCTTCTTTCCGCATATTTCCCATTCATTTCTTGAACCCACATCCTATGTCTGTGTTTAGTGGTGACATCCACTTTGGAGAAGTCAACTGCAGGACACAAGAATGAACAGACTGAATATTTTTCAAACTGCTTAGCAGCACTGATGTCGGCTAGCATAGTTGCACTGTTTGAGATATGGTGGTCTCCAATTATACACAAAGCAAGATTTATAGGGAAGAAATAACTTATTTTATTAGGCCAGCTAATAGCACAGGGAAAAAAGACAAGCTTTCTGGCACAGTAGTCCATCAGCAGGTCTGACACAGGCAAAACAAGCATCAATCTACAAATAAGCAGTGACTAATTTCTCTGGGGGAATATAATGATGCTAATCAATTAGTCAGTTTGTGAATTGTTAGCACCTCTTGAGTAGTATGAAAAACACTGCCCGGGGCCATAAAACAACTGAGACTTTTAAGTCAATGGCTGGCAAGATCTAACAGAGTTAACAACCTTCCGTTTTTTCCAAGTCCCTACAAACTTTTCTCTCTTCTGGTAGGTGCAGATTGCCAGGGCTGCAGATAAACGACCAAGCCATTGACTAGGTGCCCACTGAAGGTTAAGCTACCTGAACAGAATGTGGAAAACTGCTGCTCAGGACATGAGGAATTGCTGAATGTGAGAGATAGCGGTGTGAAAAGCTGACAAAATTTGCAGATAACACCCTGAGGGATTTATGATTTCACAAGTGGTTAAGAGAGAGTTAGTTATGTGAGTTACGTGTAATGTTTTGCAGGGTTAGCAACACCCGGGTAACCATGTCAATAATACCTTAAAAGGCTGAGACTACCTAGGCAGTGATATCAGAAAAAAAACCCAATAACTGAGTACAAATGTAGTAAAACTGGGATGACCAATGAGGAAAAAATAGTGAGGTGCAGGCTGGGACAATACTGGGGCAGAAAAGGGCACATAAAAGGGTGGCAAAAAGGGGAAATAAGGGAAAGGAAAATGTTATTAAGGTATGCAAGTGATGTAATCAGGGCTGTCCAGGCATCCCTGATGAGCAGCCCTACACTTGATTGCTGTAGTTTCTTACAAAACACTCCCTTCTGGACGTCACATTTATTTTCTGTGGCCCAAGAGGCATATAATAGAATAAAACCCAGAGATTAAGACAAATAGATAACATACCATAGGATTTGCCATTGATGGAGCACTTGTTGAAACACATGATATTCTGAGTGAGAGTTCCTGTTTTGTCTGAGAAGATGTACTTGATCTGCCCCAGCTCTTCATTGAGTGTAGTGGTACGGGCCTGAGCTGGCGTGTCATTCAGCGGATAATACATTTTACGGTCCCAGTCAATGTAGAAACTGTTACCCAAGCGTATAATCTCTACACTGGAGAAAGAGAAGGTTGTGGAATACTTATTAGTTTAATGGACAAGGTCTTTGTCTTCAGCACCACCATTAGTGATTGCAATTAGAAGACAACCTGAAGGTAATGACAGGGTGTACCCATCAGGTTGTCCTCAAATTGCCTTCAATGTTGAAGCAGGTCCCACTGAAATAATGTTAGGTTTATAGCAAATGCCTTTCCTTTATTTATAAATCAACGACTTATAAATGTATTTTAAAAGTTTCAGAGGTTTTCAGACCGAAAAGCAAGGCAGGACCAGCAGGTTTCCCTTGGTGCAGCTTGAGGAGTGGTGCTCAGAGGGGGAAGGTTTCCAGCAGGAAACTCCGGGCTGGGCTGAGCCTAGTGCCAGGGAATGAGCACAGCCAGGGCTGAAACAACCCACAGCTCCACGACAAGCGAGTCATTGTGCAACTCAATACAACCAAGGAGTCGTATCAGCTGGCAGACAACATGAATTTCCACTTTGCTGCTGGTGTGGCATGCTGGGAGGGAGTGGGATGAATTTCTCATAGTCACCAACACAAAAGAGGGTCTCAGTAGCAAAGCTGCCTGAGGAGTTAGGTCCAATGATAAAACTACACAGACCTAATCAGTCTCCACCCCAGCCTCAAGGCTTTGTGGGCATCACCCCATGTTGCCTACCCTCTACCCATGCTTACCTATTGCAATAGCCAACATAGCCCTATGTTCTGTGGGAAACTCTGCTCATATAGCACCAAGTACTATGGATCTCAACCTGATTACACCTACTTACCTGGCAATCGACTCCTCACATGAGACCCACAACCACCTCAAAGGATGTGCCATTCACTTTGTTTGATGGGCAGTGCAAGGGGGAGAGAGGAAGATGCTACCAGTAACAGGCTTCCAGTCTCAGTTCTACAGCATCCTACACCTACACTTCCCCTTTAACTGCAATATGATCCTTTTCTCTTCCAGGGCTCTCTGCTGTCCCTCCTCCAACCCTGACAAAGCCCTTCAAAACCAGCAGAAAGAAGAAAAGCCTCACTGTGTGTGATTGTCCACACCAGGGTTGCATATGTGTCTCAGGAAAAAGCTGCTCCCAGCTAAGGCAAAAGCTAGACGTCTCCTCAGATGAAATATGAAAGGAGCTTCTGGCACATACCTGACGTAGAGTGAAATTGGCACCACTGTGTTTAGAATGATCACGTATGACCAGAACATGAGGAATCCGGAGTAGGAGGCAGAGTTGACACCTTCTGCCCAGGGCAGATAGACTTGGAAGTAGTAGCCTTTATCATACTCCCAGATGCCATTGCCAATGGCTAGGATAAGACACATCAGTGCTAAAAATGCAAAGATCTGAAAAAAAACAAACCCAAAGATGCTGCATTTTAGAAACAAGGATCTTATTATGTACAGGTTAATCAGAAGACCCTAATGAAATTGGGTTGGACAGCCTAAATCAATGGAAAGTTTCCTAGTGGTGAAGGAGGAAAACCAGCAAAGACATGACACTTTTATCTCAAGGACAAAGTTACACAGTGCAGAGTATGGCAATTTGGAATCAAGACTTCAAGCAGCTGGGGATTCAAGACCAGACACCTAAACCAGGGTGCTCATGAACATCAGATCTTGTTAGGGGTGAGTTAAGCTGCAGGTCCTCAAACATCTGGCTCCACACTTGGGAATAGAAACTGGCTGGAGGACTTTAACTGGCCATTTGCTGGATATATTAGAGTTTTCCCCAACATTTCTGAAAAACTACTAAGGATAATTTTGTAACACAGGAGATCCAGCACTTTGCAGGTTGGATTTCAGCACTGGATATCATTCTGATGGTTAAAGCAGAGTTAATCACCGACTCAGAAGTAATGGTTGCCTTGGTACCTACTGTCAATCTGATTACATTTCCTTTGAGCAAACAGAAAGTAACACTAATCAGTGATCACTAATCAGTGATCCTTGGACTTTAGGGAAGCCTATTTCCTGAAGCCTAAAGCAACCAGGGGAACAGCAACTGGGAAGAGAATTCCGAAGTGGAACACCTTCATGAAAACTGGCATTTACTCAGGAACACCATTTAATAGACAGAAAAATATTACATAGGGCATAAAGCATTTTTTTTTATCAAAAGAAGGCAAGAACGTAGCAGTAGAATTATCTGGGAAAGAATACAAAAAGAAGGGGAAGAGGTGAAATTAACAGAAATTAATATCAACTGCAAGGAATTACAGAACTGTGAAAAACTAATATTCATATAAAATATCAAGAAAAGAAAACAGTAAACTATTAAACAGGTGTGGAAAAAGCAGACATGTTCAACAGACAGTCCTCCATGAAAGAAGGAGGAAGGAAGCAGAAGGAAGTATGTATACCATATGTTGTAACAGATGGAAAAGGCAGATTAGCTTCTGTGACAAGGAACACTATGTGGCTCTATCTGTAATAATCAGCATTTTCAATCCAGTGGGCCCAGGTAATTTAAAGATGAAAGCTTAGAGGGACTAGCTGAGAAATTCTCCCAATCAGTAAGGTTAATTTTTAACAATGCTTTGAAAACTGGGAACCTCCACCATACTGAAAATCTGCTAACATAATTCCAATATTTTAAAAGTAGAAATGGTGATCAAGGGAAAGATAAACTGAAGTTACCCTGACATCCTTCCTGGACAAATGATAATAAGCCCATTTCTGTTGATACATGCTTCTCCAAATATGTGACTTAAAACAACCAACATCCTAATAAAAATATGAAGATATGGCATCAATAAGATGCACAACAGAGCAATTAAAAATCATCTTTTGCAAGTATAATCATTAGGGAGGAAATATCAGTAAGTTGGGCCATTATGTATAAGGCCATCCATTAACAATCACATTAAACCAGTTATCAACCTTTTTAAAAAACAGTAATTGAGGTACAAACGAAAACATAGCCAGTAAAGCTGATGTTTGTTTTGCTGAGGTAACCCATGAGAGGAAGAAGGACACTTTTATGGAGGGATTTGAATCACTTGGTGAAAAGTTCACATCCAAGCAACTCAAGTTTTAATACCAAGAAGCTGCTAAAAGGGGACTGCAGTAAGTAAAGGCACTGGGCTGAGTTTCAGGGGACATATTTATTTCCCACATCGATAGTAGCTTTTCTATTTAATTGTGGGAGGCCCAGTAAATTACTCCACTTGTGAAATGGAGACAATATTGCTTGCTGGTAAGGAATGTGGTGCAGTGTTTTTAAACCTCTGTGACCACCAGTAAAAAGAGACTTCAGTTTGGGCTGTTGTAGTCATCAGGACTTAAGGATATATGAGAGGCACAACCCAGGGACATGTATTGTCCTTTATTAAACCAATAGATACGGATGGAGAAAACAGACAAGCCTGTCTATTTTTATAGACATTTCTGTTGGTCAAGTAAAAGATATTACTTCTCTCTGCAGACCTTGTCTGTTGTGAAAGAAATTAATTAGAAGAGCCAGATGGCTCCTCTATCTTATCACTGTACCCTGTGATTCCTCACTACCCTCAGGTTAAAAATTGACAGTTTGTACACTATCACAATCCACATAGGAAATTCAACGTATTATTCAGCAACAGAAAAACACAGGGCTTTGCCATGTAGGTTTAGGGAAGTGATTGTCCCCCTGTACTCGGCCCTGGTGAGGCCCCACCTTGAATGCCGTGTCCAGTTTTGGGCCCCTTGCTACAGGAAAGATGTTGAGGTGCTGGAGCGTGTCCAGAGAAGGGCAAGAAAACTCATGAGGGGTCTGGAGCACAAGCCTTATGAGGAGTGGCTGAGGGAGCTGGGGTTGTTTAGCCTGGAGAAAAGGAGGCTGAGGGGAGACCTTATTACTCTCTACAACTACCTGAAAGGAGGTTGTAGCGATGTGGGGATCGGTCTCTTCTCCCAAGTAACAAGTGATAGGACAAGAGGAAACGGCCTCAAGTTGCTCCAGGGGAGGTTTAGATTGGATATTAGGAAAAAATTCTTCACCAGAAGGATTGTCAAGCATTGGAACAGGCTGCCCAGGGATGCAGTTGGGTCACTGTCCCTGGAGGTACTTAAAAGATGTGTAGATGTGGCCCAAAGGGACATGGATTAGTGGTGGACTTGATAGTGTTAAGTTTACGTTTGGACCTGATGATCTTAAAGGTCTTTTCCGACCCAAATGATTCTATGATTCCGTGTCACAATAGCTCTTGTCTATGACTGCAGCTGCTTTATGTACATTTTGCTTAATGTGCATTTTACATGTCAACACTCTCCTCCCTAACAGCTCCACTCGTGTGCAATACTCGTGCTTACACAAAGTTCACTAACACGCTGTTTGCTTTGAGACAAATGCAAAGGACCAAACTGTTAACAGTGGCCCTGGAAATTAATTTCAGTGTGGAGAGAGAACCGTGTGTGGGTTGTTGTAATCATAACCACAGCTCTGCAAGAGAAAGGAGTGAAAAAAAATCCTGATTGTAGGGTTGTGTGTGCTCATGGGGCTTCCGACCATGAAGTTCTTCCCTCCCTGGGTCTTGCCCGTGCACTGCCTGTGAGAGATCCTCTGCGAGACATGTTTGACTGTGAGTTCAAACTGTCTTGGTTGTAAGTCTTGTGTATTGGCACTTTGAGTTCTGCTCTAGGATTTGAAGCAATAAGTTGTTTAAGAGATGAAGGTGACAGCGCTATTTCTCTGAAAACATGCTTCCCCAAACCTGTTAAAAAGCAGGTTTTGGAGGAAAAAGCATTCCTGGAGCTGGTCAGTGTGACCCCAGTGGAGGAACATTCATTTCTCTCTCAGATCCCTGAGAAACACTTCCAAACGTTAAAAAACAGCTATGGTTGCCATCTGGAAAGGTTCACTCCTGATTAACCCTTGTTGGGACAGACCAGGGTGACATTTAACCAGGATATTGGTGAGCCCTGCTTAAACACTGCTTTGTGCCTGGAAGTTTTATGGACAATTAAACACAAAATAGCTTTGCCAGTGTTAACATGGAACAAGTTTCATTACACTTAAAATAAGTTATTTATAGCAAGCTGTGGCTGCTATGTATTTCCAAACTCAAGAGCGCAATATACTGCCTCATTTTATGACCAAGCATTGTAACCTTTAGCCACCCAGTGAGCTGGAAGGACATGATGCCACATCCGCTGGGTGTACAAAGAGCCTGCTGCTTAGGTTAGGACAGAGCTTTACTTAGACACCAAAATGTTAGGTGCCTTAAAAATGTGTGAAGGAGAAAAACACACCATTGGCTCCATCAACGCCCAAGAACCAAGGCAGAGGCTGATGCAATCAACTGCAACTTGCTCAGTTTTTTAAACCAGAGCCAGGAGGTAAATTCATCTTGTTCACATTCATGAAGAGAGGCCAAACAGACTGAAACCTCTGGGTGGGACCCTTGACTTGCGAAAGGAGATTTGGCAAACCTTAACCAAATGCTAAATCGCAAATTCCCTATTCAGTTTTTTCCCTGCTCCATTTTTGTGCCCTGTGGATGCCCCCCCCAATTCCTACCCCACAGCCAAATCCTCCTTTCCAGCTAAAACATAGCAGAACACCTAAGAAAATGTGATTTTTTTTCAAAGGCTTGCAAAATTTTGAATGTAAGAGGCCCAAACTTTGCTTGACTTTGCTGTCCTCTTAAGCACAAGGGAAGAAAACACCGAGGAAAACAAGCTGATGACAATCAAGATTTTCACTTGGCGGCGACTGGTGTAATATTGCTACAGCCAAGGGTGTGTTCTTACTGTACACAGAGCAAGGACTCAAGAGGGCTTGAAGATGGCTCTGGAGTGCCTCTCTGTGCTGTGGCCCTCCTTTACAGCAAATACGCGCACACAGATATTCAGGACATTTGTTTCACAGCTCTGGGAGTCGGGACAACCGCTGCTGCTTTGGTGTTATGTCAGTCTCACCGAGGCACAACCTGCTCTGTAGCAACTCATCCATGGGCCCACCTAAAGAGCTTTCAGGATCCAGAGGAGAAAGCAGGAGGACAAGGCCTGGGATGAAGTGGCAAGGTTGGGGAGTGGGGAATTCTTGGAGATGTTTGTGCTGCCAGCCCCAGGTCTGAGGTGGCACGAAATCAGGCAGGGCAGCAAGAGCTCAGGGCAGCCTGGCTGTTGTGGGACACCTTGAGCTCTGTCTTCCCCAGGGCTTGCTGAAACACCTGGCAATGGATCTAGGCTGTCAGGTTGGGCTGGAGAGCAAGGGCAGGGGGGGATAAGAGGGAACAGAGGCCATCGGACCTTCCCAGTGTCACAAACTGAAGATGGTGCAGCATGCATGAAAAAGCATAAAAAACTTGCATCCAAAGGAAAATAAAAGCCTAAAACTGAAGAGCTTTTCTTCAAGCAACATCGTCGAGTAAAGTGGTGTTAGAGTGCATGCCTTTCTTCCCTGAGCAGCTTTGAACTCAAGTGGTAAAATCTTGGGAGACTCTCCATAAAAGAATTACTACCTCTGCCTGGAAGTGTTTGCCATTTGTTAAAACCACCACCAAGCTTAAACCTCAAATCAGATCTGTTTTCTAACTTGAGGAGAGTGTCTGCTATATAAGATTAGTGTTCTCAAATTTCCCGGCTGCTAAAAACACCAGTTTCTGAGTATTAATGAGACCATGTCTAACATTTTACCCTAATGTGTTAAGTCAGAAGTTGGCATCATGTAAATTAAAAAACTCAATTACCAAGTCCTATGCAGATATCACCAAAGATGCCAAGAAATTAGAAAGAAGAGGGAGAACTGGTAATGTTTATTTAAATAGAAAATGACAAAATTACTAGGGAAAAAAGTCATTTGCAGGCTTCAAAGTGATTCTCACAAAAAAAAAATAAATATGCAGAGCAAGGGAGAGCAGAGCAAATGAAAAGCTCAGAAGAAAGGTCCTTAACAGTGTCAATGTAATGGCCTTGCTTTGCAAATGGGCTGGCAGAGGCGCTGTAGAGCTCAGGCTGCTAATAAATTATTATATAATTTTTCTTTTTATCATTAGTGAATTCTGATATTCCCTTATTTGTGTGGACAAAGAGGTGGAGCATCTGGAAGTGATGGATGCATCTGTAGAAATGAAGCTACATTAATCAGACTTACCACCATCACAAGGACATTCATGAGCCGATCAATGCTCGTCCGTTTAAAAGTTGTTTTTCCACTGTTCTGCATTAATTTAGTGTCTGGCCCTGGAGATGAAACACACTCATGAATTTTATTAATAAAGCTTAGCCGTTCTAAAGCTGATTCCCTCTGAGGCCCCACTGTGCTTTGCAGCATAAATACCCATCACAGCCTTCTTGAAGGCGGGTACATACAGTTTACGGTGCCAGTGGGAAACTTAGGCAGAAAAAGGTTAAGTTGCTTGCCTTAGATTATATGGAGGGAGTCACATAAAGTCATTAATTCTAGATTTTAATCCTGCTCTCTTCTTTGAACAGTCAATCCTCCCTTTCAGATTTAATTACTTTTCACAGAGTACCTGATACTGCTCTGTTATTAGAGACGAGTTATACATCATCTCACGTGTCTACAGCAGTGTGGAAACAATACCAGGTCTATGGTCATAAAAAACATAGACCTAATGGTCTAAAATAATATTATAGATCATCCTGATATTCCAATATGGATTAAAATCACATATAAATGATGTGGCATTTTTAATCAAATACACTAAAGAGTGAAGAATTTTGAATAAGCCTGGTGAGAGAAAGACTCCAATGGGCCTAGTGTGGGCCAGTAAAGGCAGATTTAATTCAGCTTTAATTCTTAAACAGATTTAATTCTTATATTCTTTCTTATTGAATGATCAAGACTACTGTCATGTACTTTGCTGCATGCATTTCTTAATTAAGACTACTTCTGCTTACTAGAGCACTTAATCAAGATGGAATTGGATGTTGTAACGTAGCATTTGCAATCCAGTTTTCTCTTATGGACCACTATAAAAAACATCTCACATTAAAATCTCCTGTAATAGGCATAATTTCTAGCCTAAAGTTAAGACAAGAAATGTCATGTATTGTTTTGCTTTTGTACCCAGTAGGAATTTATTTTGCAAAGAGGAAAATTCTTGGTTCCTTTGCGCACAATGGGTGTGATGTGCTTCCATGCTAGTGCTGCTGAGATATGCAATTCATAACAATTTTTCTACGTACCAGCATAAATAACAAGACCGAAGCACCACTCTGTGTTCCTAATCGTACAGCCCCTCAGCAACATCTTCTCATTGTCCAGGGCATACTTCTCTCCTCGAAGAGTCAGAGTTCCTGTGAACTTGTCCAGCTTGTTATTTGGTGCCTCACATTTGACTTCACCTGTAAAAGGAAAGCAAAAACACAAAGATGGTAGAAATCTTCTTGGTCCAGAAATATGTGTCAATACTGCATTCTCAGCTGTTCCCCAGGTAGGGAATATATAGCGTTGTAGCTGCAGTCCACTCCTGACCCTGTATTCCCATCCTGTATCCTCTGTTTACTGATGTTGTGGGACATTACTCCTTCCCCATATTCGTGTCATAATCCAATGGACCACAATAAATTTGCATTTATCGTGTTCTTTGAACATGTCAGTTTTGTACTGGTAGTTTCCACAGCTTTTATGCAGGTGAGAAGAAATGTTGAACCAGCAACATACTTTCAGTCCTTTCACAGCAAGTTCATAGCGGTAGGATGTTACTGGATAAGTTTAGATAAAAGCGCTGACCTCACATAATTCCTATTTCATTTTCTTTAAAACTGCAGGAGACCAAGCGAGAAAAATCGTAGCCTGAAGCCTGCGAGAGAGTAATTAAGTGAGGTGTCTTTGTTCACTGGTTTTTTAATTTAATCTGTTTTATACCTTAACTCCCAGAGGCACATAAAAAAAAGGCACTGCTACCTTTGGCCATGCAGCTGACAGTGTAAATGATTTGAGAGCCTTTTTCTATTTCCCTGCTTTATATTTATTTCTTGTGATAAAATGTGTTCACACAAAACTGTAAGCTCAAATACTTTGGTATAAAAATTATTAATAATAAATAAATAAATAATGAATTAACATTTGCACCTGAGATCTAAAGATTCAAAGCAGAGCCCTGTGGATGTGTTGAAAAGAACTGGAAAAATACGCCTCGTTGAAAGGGATTCCTGTTCATTGAAAAGGTTCAGTCTGTTCAGTTAATCAGCAGACACATTAAAGTTATTTTGGTCGCAAGCTGCAAGTATCTACTTTAAAACCAGCATTTGCAGAGAATGCAGCTCTTCCAGCTGTTCTCAGACAAAACACACCAGGCTCAAGGGACTGGAAGCAAAATCCAGAGAAGTCCAGGAAAAAAAAGTACAACTTTGAGTATTGTGGTAGTCTCCACCAATGCAAATTTTGAAATCAAGAATGGGTGTTCTTTTCATAGAAAAGCAGCTTTAGTGTAAGGCAGGCAAATCATCAGACTTGAATGATTCATAGATTCATAGATTGGTCCAGGCCGGAAGGGACCTCCAAAGGTCATCTAGTCCGACCTCCCCGCAGTCAGCAGGGACACCCCCTACTAGACCAGAATGATGAAGCAGTGAGGAAATTCTGTGGCACATGCAAATTCAGAGCTCATGCTAACAACTATGCTGATCTTCTATTTTATCATCTGTTTAATCCAAGAACAGTCAGACCTGTACTCTGTCGTTTCTAAAAGCCTATAGTAACCAGACCTCTCTCCCTACAGCCCTTTGCAGGCCCTTGGAAAGCAGAAAGACACCAGTGGCTTTGAAGTGCAGCCTGAAACACAGCACCATGAGACCTTAGCAGAGGAAACCCAGGGCATGGTCCCCCACCAGGAAGACTGAGCGTCTCCTCATTCCAGCTGTGGAACACCGTTCGAGTGAGTACCTTGCATGTCCACATCCACATCTGCTTTCCAGTAACCAGGTGGGTCCGGGTTACTGATACGCTGATTTTGAGGTCAGAAGAGATTCATCCAAATTGGACTCATCACCAAAAAGATGAGACACACTAGAGATTCACTCAATATACCTGCATTGACCCCAGTAACACTGCAGCTGAAGATATCTCAGCAAGGCACCATGCCTCCTGTCCCCTCCTCCCATTAACAGCAAGAAGATATCTGGAATGCTTTTCACCCAAAAGAGTTAAATAATGCCAAGTCTACATGTGGTAAGAAGTAAGTAACTGAAAAATATTGTTTCCTTTCTCATCTCCCAGTTCCCCAAATCAAATAAAGAAGTTCAGCGTTTTGCAAGCCATCTTCCTTATCTGAACCACTGCAATGTCAACAAACATCATAACTCACATTAAGCATTCCAGTGAGTGCCTGTATTAGCTGCTCAACCCTTTCCTCTCTTCCTGTCTTAAGAAGTAATTAGATAAAGAGTTACATAAATATTTAAATACTTCTACAGAGGTTTGCTAAGGGAAATACAAGGTTGAGTCTGATTCCAGGCACTCTTCCCAGTACTCTGCCAAATATAAATCATCCTGGGAAACATTTTATTCACTTTAAGTATTGCAAAGAGGCCACTTTTATTTACAATATAACTAAAATAGAGATTTAAAGGACAAATAAATATTTGATAAAAAAGCTTGAATTTTCCAAAATATTTTGAAACATTTTTTTAATTATTCACTTTCAAGAATGCAGTATCCTTAGATAAGCGTTGTACAGAAAATGCTTGGAAAATTATTTGAGATTGAAAAATATTTGAGATTATTTGAGACTTTGGTTAGAAATTGATATACAGTGCAACCTCTTCAGGAAAATAATTAAGGCATGTCACTCTGACTATTAACATAAAGCAAACTGCACCTGTAAAAACATATTTCTCAAGAGCTAAACCACTCAGAACCCCAGCCAGCAGTTCAGAGAAATCCTCCTGTACTGATCTGACACTCAACTGAGACCACACACATTATCACATAAAACCTCAATGTAGAAGGCAAAGGAAAAGCCCATTCCTATGGATTGCTTTACTATGGACTGTACCAGCTATGCTAACTCTCTGCCACGTCCTCACCATTTGTCCTGGAATCATCTAGTTATTTCAAATAGATTTCTTTTTTTTTTTAATCTTTTTTTCCTCTTTATCTAAAAATATTTCCTGAGAGCCTGCAGTCCTTGAGATGTTCCAAGGACAGCAGCACTCACTCCACCCATTTCCACACTGACTTTTCCTGTAATCCTGCCCTCATACTTAAGCCAGCAGGGCACTGCAGAGTGTGACTAACACCACTAGGTCTGTTCCCCCATCCTCTCTCCGCAGACAGATGGTGTGTGAGCATGGAGTACTCTGGTTTTGACAGGTCTGGCTCCTTTCTGTGGATGTGCTTCTATATATTCCCTGGTATCCAGCAACAGGATGCATGGGAATCGTTCAAAGCTGCACTAGGGGAGGTTTAGTCTGGTCATCAGGAAGCATTTCTTTACCAAGAGGGTGGTCACACAATGGAACGGGCTACCTAGAGAGGTGGTCGATGCCCCACGCCTGTCAGTGTTTCACAGGCATTTGGACAATGCCCTTAATAACATGCTTTAACTTTATCAGCTCTGAAGTAGTCAGGCAGTTGGACTAGATGATCATTGTAGGTCCCTTCCAACTAAAATAGTCTAGTTCTATTCTATTCTATTCTATTCTATTCTATTCTATTCTATTTTATTCTAAATTTGATATACAAAACAGTGCTAAGAAAGGACACGTTGCCCGCTAATGACATCAGCACTGCTAGTCTTTAAATATCTTAAAATGCAGTCTTTATTGGGGCATCAAGAGAGGAGAGAAATACTGGGAGGGCGAGGCTTCAGGCTGGGAAGTAATCACCTGTCCTGTGTCCACACAGATAGTCCTCAGGTCTGCACAGTGTCTGGAAAGTGCTGCTGCTCAGAAGCTAAAGTAATCGATGCATCAGCATGTCTGCATCAATGTAAAAGTGCATTGTGAAAATAAATTGAAATCAGAACTAAGCATGCAGTTTGGGGAAAGCAGTTTCCACTGTGCAATTTGTGCAATTACACAAAGTCTTGTATCAAGGTTCGAGGTGGGTAGTCCCAACGTGCACAGACTGGTGATAAAGAAAATGGTGCAGCCAGGAGGAGAAGTCCCACCAAGGCAGTTTCAGGTTATAGCCATGCACAGCACCAAGAGACCTGCAAGCAAAGGGGGACCTCTGTCTCTACATATGCTGTTGATACCCGTTGCATGGGCTGTGATGCCCCGTTCTGTTTTCCCGTCACTGCATCCAGAGAAGTCCCAGCAGGGAGCAGCGGACAGCCTGGAAGGAAGACTCACAGGCACTCTCTGGACTCTGCTGTTTGGGTAAATCCTCTGGAAAGTAAATTTTCCATGTAGACTCACCGTTAAACTCTGTCAGTTTCTGAAGATCTTCCCCAAGCTCTGCAGTGACTGTCAGTGCCTGCTTCACCTTCAGGTTTGTTTCACTGCAACAAATAACACCAGAGGAAAACATGAACTGAAAGTCATAGCTGAACTGAAAGCTCTCCCTGAAAGTCACTTCTGTTCTTGAGGACAGTCTTCTTCCTTAGACATCCGATGGACCATGCCGTCATGTGCCTTTTTCACCTGACCAAAGGGTGCAGTTGTCTCTTTCAGCTGCAAAGACAGGCAGTCCAGAGGAATTCGGGACATGGTAACATGGTATCAAAGAGGGTGAGGTGGCTCTGTCTTCTCATTTTCCCCACAAAGTTCAAGACCAGGCATCTCAGCTCCCTGAGCATCTCACTGTCTACCCTGCCACTCACACCACACAAGAGTCCTGAGGTGTCTGAGCATATAGGAGAGCTCTGGATCCTCTCCCACAGTACTCTGGTCCTGAAGCTTAACTCCAGTCCTAGGACTAGCTAGCTGGGGAGTTTGAACGGCAATGCCAAAGAAACACTGCATTTGTTCAGGGCCTCCTGAAAGTGTTCCCTGGTACTTGTGTGTACAAGAATAAGCTAATTTTCAGCAGAAATCAGATGGGGAAAGTCCAGCAGGCTGTCTGTAGAGTCTTGGGAGAGACACAATTTCTTGATCTCTCTGGTCTTGCTTAGTCCTTCAAGCTGATGCTAACCCCAGGCAATGCAGAAAAGGTGATGCAAATTGAGTCATAAAGATGAGGTTAGCTCCAGTTTATTCCAATTAATACAAATTAGTTGCAGCCCTCTGACTTGTGGCCAGTTGTGCCCTGGAGTGAGCAACGTTTGGAAGCCTTTGCAGAGTACATGCATTAATATTATGGTATAGCAGTCCAAAGGAGATTACTGGGGCTATTCATTGTGAATATCGCACCCAGATTATCTGGCTAAGAGGAAAGACTAAGGGAGACACAAGAAACAGAAAGCTTCTGCCAGTGACCTGTGATATGGCAGGAACACATTTCTAACTAACTCTCAGCGTTAGAAGAACTGTCACTAAAAATAAAAGGTAAAGTCCCCTCCTCATATGACATTTGTACTGAAAGAGGCAAAAGTATCTGCCAGAAGATGTTCTTTTCAAGATACCTACCCAAAGTTTATTCTGTGAATTAGGGAACTCTAGCTACCAAAGCTATGGCAGGTAAGCCTGCAGCACCCAGAGTCACCAGAGGAGACTTGGCCACAGTGAATGCACCCGAGGGCCAGGCTCACTTACCCGTCCAGTTCAGCTGTCTCGATGTATGTCAGGCTGTGGGGCTCGCTGCTCGACAGCAACAGTAGATCGGCCTGAACACAGACAGACAGACTTGGCGTGAGTTGACATGGTCAGAGAGCAGGGCACTGCAGTGCCACTTGTGGTTTCTGCACCCTGCAGGTCTCTGAGGCAGTTATCATCACTACTGACTGATTTGCATCTTACCGATAAGAGTAATTACAGGGACTAACTGTTAGCAGGATGGGGAGAAGCTATACTCACAGTCACAAAGTTGTTGTTTTCTAGTTTTATTATATCCCCAACTTGGACATTCATCCATTTTTCATCCTTTAACCTGCAAGAAAATTCCTGCTAAGTAGGCACATAAAGCAAACAGCACTTGGGAAAGCAGGATATTCTGCTCTGTTCCTGAAGCCGGACTGTAGTTGCCATCAGGACTTAGGCTGTTGATAAGATGGATCAAGTGGCACAATGAGGCCTGATCCATACTGAGCTAAGGGATCACCACAATCCAAAAAAAGCAGTAACAGTGGTCGGGGTGCCATGTGCAGGGTTGAGACCAAGCCCCACAATAGTAGCACAGTCCCTGTGCACTGTCCTCCTGTCTGGACTGACTACTCCCTTCCTTCTCCTTAAGGGCCACATTGTCTTTGAAAAAAACTCCCTACTTTGTATAACAGACTTCCCAAACACCTGGGAAAATTGCCAGTTGTGTCAGTTTTCCTAAGTGCTATTACGGGCCAGAGCAACAGATCTGGTTCTGTGTGGGCCTGGCTGTCAGGAAGGTCCATGCAGGTGCTTTGGCTGTGCATGTGCCTAGTTAAGCCTGTGTCTGCAGTGACCTTCACAGCACTAAGCAAGAAGTGCATGCAAACAGCTAGCGGAACCGCAAGCCCCAACGTTACCAAGTCACGATAGCTGTATATGCAAAATCTAGAGGTGAGAAATATCAGGAGCTACATCTAAACAGGACTGGGTGTTCAGGCTTGAGCTCAGCTCAGCCTTGCTTGTTCAATGATGGTGGGAGTTGGGCAGGACTCATGGTTCCCGGTTGTTGAGCAAAGGCAAAATATTAGAAAATTTTTATTTCAATGCATGTTTCCTAGACACAGTAACTAATACAAAGTAAACTAAGAAACTGGTTTACTTAGCAGAAAGCACAAAAAGTATGTTCCTTTTCTTCAGTTTCCAGTTATGTTTTTAACTGATCATCTGTTGGCGTTTACACAACATACTGCTATCTATAGTACGGAAAAGAAAGCCACAAGAGACTTCACAGCTGTCTACAACTGTGTCCTACACACAGTTGGACTCCCTGGAGGTGCAACGAAAGAGCACATCTGTCTGCCACAAAAGCCAAAGCCTCTGCTATTTTTTCTGCAGGAAAGAACAGTGCTAGCAGTACAATGTCCAAAGCACCCAGCTGAAATGTTTTGAGTATATCTAAGTCAGAAGTGCTACACACACTCAAAGTATTATCATGTTTATGAAGAAGCAATTCCTGCTTCTTAATTTAAAATAACTTGTTAATAATTCCTGGTTTTACTTAATGCAGAAATAAATGCTGCAAACATAAATGGACGTGGGAAGATAGCCTTGCTTGTCATTTCTAGGGTAAGGAGTAAAATAATACAATACTCTCAAAGTATCACTTCTTTAACCACTTATATATATATGTATATCTCCAGGAACACAAAGAGTTTACTTTTTGTCAGTACAAGGTCACAGCCATAATGGCTGCTCTGATTGTGGTACTGTATCTTGGGGGTTCATTAATCAGACACACAGAACTGCATGGTTAACTAATGGTGTGAAAAAATTCCATTTTAAATTGTTTAGTGACCTTTTGGGATCACACAGAAAAAAAAAAAATACAAGCAAAAGAAAAAGGACTTACATGCCATTGATCAGGACCTGGACTGGGCGGTTGTTGACATGTTTGTCGCTTTTGTGTCGATTCTGAAAATTTGATCAGTACATTAAAAGGCATTTCCAGGAAACCAAGCACACAAGAGCTGTAGGCAGTTCATTAATGTTTTAGGTTTTCACCCAACTGGCTGAATGGGTCAGGCAGGTTAGAGTCACAACTAAGTTATATTTGAGCCCACGTTTACACTAGTAACATTGGGCATAACCAGACTGCAAAGAGCAGCAGGCAACATGGGGCTTGCTCTTGGAGGGAAGAAGAAGGGTAGAGCCTTATACGTCACTTAGCACAGTCCTGACTCCACTGGCATTGGTCCTGCCCATCACAGTTTCGTAAACACCAGAGAAACCCATTCCTCTGCTCTGATATGGAAATTGGCCACAGATCATAAAACAATCATAGAATGGTTTGGGTTGAAAGGGACCTTAAAGATCATCCAGTTCCAACCACCCTGCCATGGGCAGGGACACCTCCCACTAGACCAGGTGGGCATTGGTCCCCAGGAGAGCACCTCATCACTCTCACTTGCCCCCTTGCAAAACTGCACCCAGCAGCTAGATAGATCAACATTTTATTAATAATGAGAGAAAATGAGATGCTAAACTCAACCCTAAAGTCGCCCCATGAGTCAATGGAACTTAGACCATTAGCTCTGATGGGAGCAGACTTCAGCCAAAGCTGGGCAAGTTTGAAAAATAACACACAGGTTGTATGCTTGCTTCCTTTTTTCCAGCTATATTGCAGCTAGATGGCAGAAGATGAGTTCACCAAAGTGGAAACCTACGAACAGTCTTCTCTACAAGCATCCAGATTAATTTATCAGTGACTGTATTTTCAGACAAGCTGAGCAGTTTCAGAGAAAGTCAATGGAGTTGCTGGGCCGCTCAGCAATTTGGAAATTCTAGCTTCTTTTTAGGTAATGAACTATGGATTTGGTGATCTAATCTCAAACTCCATCTTGGCCACAGACCAGTTCTCCAACTACCTGCCACTGGCTGTGTTTATTTTAAGCAGTTTGCTTCAGTCATTGCATCAAAGAATCATGAACAAACTCCAAAATACAGGTCAGAAATACAGATCTTACAAAATCATCAATGGCATCCTTGACTCCCGACACAGCCAGCACCAGCACTAGGGGCACCACTGTTGTAAACCAGGCCAGCGAGGAAATCTGAGGAATCAGCTGTAGGAAGAAAAGATCAGAGTTGAGAAATTTCTTGCCAGTTCAGCAGAGGGATGGAAACAAAACACTCTTTTCTGCATAAGCTATAGATAACATTTTTCCATGACACCCGAATACAGAATAAAGACAGAAATGCAACTCTATCACTTATGTGTGACCACACAAAGGTGGGAGAGCCAGGGAACCCATGCTTTCCTTACAAATCAAGCTGTAATTCAGATTATAAACATGGAGATGTCAGGAAGTGCAGTGGCTTGCTCTTGCTGTTTGTAACATTAGTATTGCTAAATCCCCACTGGATTTCCTGGAGGCGCTGACATGGGCAAGGCTGCTCTGAGGAATCCAGAGCTATCTGAGCAAGGCCTGCTGTGCAGAGCCTTCAAATGCTTCTACTTTTTGTCTCAGTAACACTTCACATTTTGCTGAAGTAAACTTCATATTAATAAACAACACACAGCTCTTCACAGGGCAGACCTTGCTCTTCCAAGATGAACAGAGACATTTTTGTTTCTCACATCTTTAATAGTGAGAAGATTCAAGAGTTAAAGGTGACCCTGCCATGTCTTCAGTGATCCAGAGATGGATGTCCTACACTAGCATACTTCCTTCCTTCCTCTAGAGGAAGAGCACTAATTATGACAGCAATGTAATATCAGCTTCACTGTGTCCATCAGATTGGATCTGGGCAGTGTTAACTCCATCAGCATTGTGAAGTTCATAGAATCATAGTGTGGGTTGGGTTGGAAGGGACCTTAAAGATCATCGAGTTCCAAACCCCCTGCCATGAGCAGGGACATCTTCCACTAGACCAGGTGCTCAAAGCCCCATCCAGCCTGGCCTTGAACAATTCCAAGGATGGAGCATCCACAACTTTCATGGGCAACCTGTTCCAGTGTCTCACCACCCTCACAGTAAAAAATTTCTTCCTATAATCTAATCTAAATCTCCCCTCTTTCAGTTAAAAACCACTACCCCTCATCCTATCACTACACTCCCTCGTAAAGAGTCCCTCCTCATCTCTCCTGTAGCCCCCTTTAGGTACTGGAAGGGGCTATAAGATCTTCCCAGAGCCTTCTCTTTTCCAGGCTGAATCCCAACTGTCTCCATAGTAGAGGTGCTGCAGCCCCGGTTGACATTTATGCCATTAAATCAACTGCTAAAGGGTGGAAACTGCTCTTTGCTATTGCACCTTCTGCTGCATTGTGACAACCCAGATCCTACTGGCACCACGAAATCCAGCCAGGAGGAGTGTTTAGGGGCAAGCACAGCCCTGCTCAGCTGTGGAGGCTGCAGAGACAGGTAACTAATGGCTACCTTCTCACCTAACTGGGAATAGGCACATCCTACTGGGCTGTGCCAAAGGAGTGGGAGGCAGAGTCCCCACCGCCTACACATCACATCCACTCCTGATGCAGGAAGAGATACTCCCAGTGCTACAGGGATGGAGTGAGTGGGCAGAAGAGGGGAAAAATTAAATGGGGGGATATGTAAATGTAGAAGCCTAGAAACTGCCCTCTTTAGCCTACCTTGATGCAAGTATCGGAAGAAGCTCTATACTTTTATACAGTTGCTCCTAGATGGTTCAGCAAAAAACACGGTGGAATAATTCAAGGCAAATAGTTTGAAATAGTATGAATTTGACAGACAGACAGCTAGAGTGCAGTACAAGAACATAGGAACAGTGCTGTCAGCTTAGCTGAAAAGGCACTTTCACTAGCTTCTTGAAAAATATATGTGGGCTGAAATTTCCCAAATTTGTTCCCTGTAAATAAGCAAAGAAGATTGTATATAGTTTGCTACAGGCTTAACAAAATTTTGCCTATGCTTTTTTGAGCTGAAACTGAAAAAGAGCATTTGAAAAGGTAATTTTTCAAATTGTGGGCACTGAAATGGTCAAATTTAAAACAGCATACTTGAAACAGTCAAAATTATACTTTTTTTTTTTTTTTTTTTTATAACATGTATTCCGGTATGACTCAGCAACAACAGAGTATACTGAATTTATCCATATCCTAGCAAAGTGCAAAGGGGCAGAAATCCTGACATCAATTCCTCCAGTGCATTCAGCATTCAGACGGAGTAGTATGGCCAACAGCAATGGGCAAAGTGTTACGAGCCATTACAAGCCACAGGGTTCAAAAGTGTTGCCAGTGTCTGACAAGCTCCTTATCAGCCACCCTCCTCACCCTGCTGAGCAGGGAGCAGCAATATTCAGCTTTAGGCAAACTAGCTCCAACCTTGAGCCTTCCTGAAGTTAACTCCTTCCTTCCCAGGGAAACAGTACACGTTACAAATTTGGTCGTCTTCTTGCTGTCTGCTTTGAGACTGCCAATGGAATTTGCCATTAAATCCATGGATAAGAGACAGCTTCCTTTTGTACTACAAGAGGAATAAGTAATGTAAATCCAAGGACAGCCAGGAGCACTCAGATATAGACACAAAGGGGTAGTAGGACAGGGAATGAAAAATGTACACAATTTGTTGAAAACTTTAATTACATTTTTTTCTTCATTTAGCTCAAACCCTCAAATCCAAAGGTAAGAGAGGAAATTGCTTTTTTTCCTGCCCTACTTTCTATCTACTTTAAGGTTTTACTAAGATGCTAACTCATAACAGGGATATAGCTTGCACTTTATTACAAATATCACTGCATAGACCAGCTCTAATAACAGATAACACAATCTGCTAGAAACAGCACAGTGCATTCATACCTGCAAAATCAGCAAGAAAAGAAAGTAAGCGTTGGCGATTCGCTGAAACTGCTCAAACAGGTTGAGAGGCAAGAAAGTGAAGAAGTTGTATTTCGATGTTTTAATTGAATTGTTCTGTAGGGAAAAAAAAAGGGGGAAAATAAGTAGGATTGATAAAACAGGAAACAAAATTACAGCACAACCCATTTCAACCCTGTTTTTGCTTGGTTATATTTAGCAATAGTATTGTTTCCAACAGCAGCTCAAAAAACATTTCCTTTTCCCCCACATAGTCATGCCCAGCCTGGATAAACAGACAGCATTCCTCTTGGAATTGGTGAAAACATGATGCCCGGTTTATGCCAGTGCAACTGCAAGTAGATACAGGTACATGTAGTCACTCACAAAGAGAGACACATCTTCCCTTTATTAGTCTCTCTACTTACACAACTCACAAATAGAATTTAAAACTAACCAAGATGCAACTAAGACATTTTGCTGGTAGTGTCTACAAAGCAGTGTTAGAAAATGCATCTTTGGTCAACGATCAATAACTTGTCTGAGACTTGGAAGCACCATTCAGCTGGACAACCGCACAGGAGTGATAGATCCTCCCGGGAGCAGAACGTGACATTATTATTTTCACCTGATTCAGCAGCCTCTCTCAGAGCAGTGGCTTGTTTCTATTCCACGAAGATCACTTGAATGTAGTCTTGTGCAAACAGCCACTAATACGAGAACCGGCCATTTCAGTAAGCGAGTTGCAGCTTTGTTCCCTATTTCCAGTTTCCTTTTCTAATTGCAGATGGCCCCTCCAGCCACAAGCAACATCTGCTCCCCAGTCTGTCTTCTTCAAACCAGAGAAAGACCCAAGCTTGAGATTACAGAACTGGGTATTTTCTTCCATGTAAAGCAGAGATCTCTGGTCCAATTCTTGCCACCTGATAGATGGGCCCAATCCATCACGCTGACCCCACCAGCTAGGGCTGCCCCTTCGTTATTGAGGTGTGCTAGACTTTCTTCTTATATTAAGTTTATCAAGCACTCATCGAGGTTTAGTCCTGGAAGCATGTACGCCATCTATTGCCAGCGCATCTAAAATTTCCCCCACAGATGTTCTTCAGAAGATGCCTATTAGCCTCCTCCCAGGGAACTTAAGGTGTGACAGTACAAGGAGGCAGCTATTAAATGGTGCATCTTCATTCACTAATAAATTTACTGGTTCAATGGAAGAGAAAATAGCAATGGTAGTATTGTAATAGCCTTTAGATATTGCTAAGCTAGTGGGAGCACAGGAACTACTAATTACGAATCGCAGGCCACTTGCATTCCATGCATTAAGCCAGGATCCCAGTTTCTAAACTGACACACATCTTCACGTTTCCACTATTAAATCAATTATTTAAGATTATCACCATAAGGTGTGTATGGTGGAAGCTATTCCATTGCAGGCAGTTACTGGATTTCTGGCTATGTCCGAACAGCAACATTCTTCAGCACTAACTTCATGATACAAGCCAATGAATAAGTCTTTAAAAGAGCAGAGATGGAAATCCCAAATCCTCCCATTGATTGCACTCCAGCAAGAAAAGATGTTTATCAGTGATCATCACATAATCAATATTGCTTGTCTCCCACCATCACGTAGCCATCCCTGGGTGGTTAATTCTGCCTGTGATCTAAATGTCATGACGCATCGTTAAATTTAGGTTATTTCAAAATTCCTCACCACGGAATATGTGCTGTGCATAGGCTTCACAGACAGTGCTAAAACAGAAGCAATGGAATAGCAGCATTCTCAGCAAACCCATCACACAGAGAATTAAATTACTTGCTTGACAAGCCTGTGTCCACCAGACACAGAGTCTGGCAGACTTCTTAATAAAACCTGGATCTAAAGATACTCCCTGCTCAGTAATCTAAAGAAAAATATCATGGCCACTTACTTAAAAAAAAAAAAAAAGACAGTGGCTGCAAGAAAAAGTAAGGGGACTTGACCTCTGTGCGTCAACAGATTTCAGAGGGTTACATACAACATGGGAAAAACTACTCAGTAAACACTCACATAAAGTTTATAGAATGTGGCCTGCAAAAGTCTCAGAGGTAGATAAGAAAAGAATGGGAGTGGTTTATTTCAATTCCTGCCTTCTATTTCTGTCCATTAATTACATCAGGAAAACCACTGAATGAACCAGAGCTATTCATTTTGTTTCCTATTGCCATTAGGCATGGTAAAAAACCCAGGCATAACAGCTTCCAAATGTTTAACTGCAGGAATCTGGACATCCAATATCTTCTCCAGAATATTTCAGGATCATGATATTGTTTGACACACACCATGTTTTGGGACATTGGGACACTACAGACCTCAGGGTAAGGACAGGGTGTATCACAGTGGATCTTCTCATTATTCTAAAATCTATAATTAAAACTAAGCACCAAAAAAAAGAATTTCCTGTAATCACTATGAAGATTTCTCATTCAACAAGTAACTTGTTCATGGCCCTGAGGGGCCAAGGAAATTTCAATATTAAATAATAAAAAGAAACTAGGGAAAACTTCAGCCTTTCCAATTCAGAGCTCTGCGTTCCCACATCAAGGATACAGCTGAAGCTCTGTGTAAGATATCATTTATGTTTCCGTGTAATACTCCAGGGCTGCATGCTTTGACAGCTTGGGCTCTTGACTGACTACAGAGGAATCTCAGTTGCTTTCTGCTCTTGATCTGATCCTGTTCCATGATGCTTAACACCATCACGCCCTGTCGGTCCTTTAGAGCTGTACCAGAATCTGACTCTGGGATGGGAGGGGTACTACGGTAACCTGCAGCACCGGAACCTGTGTGTGAAACAGTCCATACACAGCCATCATTCTATAAAGCAATGCCTCTAACGTATCGACCTCCTTACCTCCCCCATGCTTTGCCTTCAGTGAGGGAGGATCCCATATGGGAAAAGTGGTGGAGAGGAAATATCTTTGAAGCAGCAATTAAGAGGCCTTACAAGAGCTTCTGGTTTTCCTATAGATTTGTAAGAATCAAGCATCCAAGAAAAGCAGCTCTATAGGCCGAGCACAAAGATGGGAATTGGGAGATTTACACTTATTCCCAGGTCTGCCCCAGACTTCTGGTTGACCATGGGCAGCCCCTGCGTGTGCCTGTGTCCTAAATGAATAGGCTGGAGCATGGGTACCCACCATCAGCCTCAAGCTCTCCAGATGCAAAGCTTGACACGAGAGCAATGTTGTCTGTGGGTGAGGGATTATTCTCATCTGCTCTTTTCAGGGGCTAGATTCACACCTCCTGGAGGTGTGACTCCACCGAAATGCTGTCCCTAAGAATAGTGCTCATCGCGCCACAGTTACACAAGTCCAGATCTGGCGGATGAGCTGTTGCTTTGGGGGTGTTTTCAGAAGCCTGCCTGTGACGTCTGACCACAGGCAAATGCTCAGCAGATGGCTCCTACCTTTGTTCACTGAGCAAACAAATTATCTCCTTGCCATAAAAGACACTGCTGCTTTTGTAGCCAGATTACAGGGGCTAAAGAGTGGCACATGGAAAAGGCAGAGTATAGCAGGGTATTGACCATTTGAGTTTATTCCCCTGGCTCAGTGACATGTTAGTTTCTAGCAGCTGCACAACCTGGCTCAAAGCAAGTCCTAGTAAAACCTTGGCCGTCCCACGGGGAGGTGTTGTGCCATGACACCTGGCGACTTCACTGGTACCTGGACAGCCCAAGGTACAGACCGATGAAGCAGCTGAGAAGCAGAAATGGCTTTCCCAGGTGCTTTGAGAAATCCTTGCAAGGAGGTGGCAGGAGAGCAATTCAGTGGCACTTCATTTAACTGAAGCAAGCAATCTGAAAGCACCCAGCTGCCATGTCCAGCGATGTGACCACATGGCTGTGAATGTGCTCAAGGGCATGTTTAATAAACTCGTGTAACAGGGCAAGCGGTGCCATGAAGGCTTTGTTTTCATAGGTAATACAGAAAAGCCAGGCTAGATCAGTTTTAAGCCTACCAACTTCACTGCCTTATGCCTGACGGTGGGCAGCAGCCCCAACTCAACAGAAGACCGGGAAAGGCCAACAGGATGCTGATGGGATTCATCTGGTCCTTGTAAAGGCCTCATCCTTACTCCCAGAAGTAAAAGACTGGCTGAATACCAGAATTAAAAGGATCTACATCCAACCCACAGTCCTCTTTTTTTTTTCTTCTTTCTTCTTTTTTTCTTTTTAACAGTTTTGGGAATTTCTTACATATGTAACTCCTTGACCTCCTCCTGGCAGCAATAATAAAGTGAGTTCCAGGATTCCATCACATGTTGGGTTTTCCAGGAAAATCTCTAGGAAAATGTGGTCACTGGCTGTGTTTTCCTGTGCCGTTCCTTGTGCCTGGACTCATCCCATTACGGAGCTGTTAATCCATGTAACATTACTGTGGTGAGTATCCTCATCATGATGGTACAGAGGAAGACACGGAGGCAGATGGAGGTGGTGAGGCTTGACAACCTTGCACCATTGCTCACAGACAGGCCAATGAACAGGATCTAAAGATCTTGTCTCTTTTTTGACCACATTGCTCTCTCCTCCAGCTCAGGTCAGTACCTGAAGCTCCTGCCAGACAGGGAGGAGAAGGAAGAGGAGGGCAGAACACTGCTGAGTGGTGCAGAGGAGGCAAACTCCAAACCACTGTACCCTGTTCTTTAAGGTCTGACATAACCAGACTCCCAACCCATATGGTAGGAGTTTTGTCTCCATGAGGTTTAAGATAAGATGAAGAGGAGGACTCAGTCCAAAGACAGTCTATAAACCTCACTGCAGCTCATGTCTGGCACAGCTCAGCTTTTCTATGCCTTTCAGGGTCCTAATATGCCGGAATGGCCTTGATCTTACTTGGAGCTTCCAACCAGAACCCCTATCCAGGCCTCAGGAGCTCCACCTAAGCCCAGCCCTGGGCCTTCAGTCCTTGCCTGAGCTATGTTTCAGGAGTATCGGTCTCCAGCCCAACATTGGGCCTAGTCTCCCAGATGGGCCTATCCACCCCTTTCTCCTGGGTGGACCTTGGACTTATGGAGCAAGTTTTGTCTTTAGTCCTGTCTCCTGCTGCTCCTGACTGGGCTCCCAAGATGGACCCTAGACCTGGTTCATCATCTCACTGTGTCTGAGATGGGCCCCATTACTAACCCAGCTCTGGATGCTACCTGACTGTGCCTCAACTGGTCTTCGGATGAATCCAGCTGATGCCTTCCTAAATGCAGAACAAGCAGTGCAGATTGCTGCTGTAGCTGTTCCTTCAGGGGTTACTCAGATCACTTTTCACATGATCAGACAATGCTCCTTTCAGCCTTGAGTGTGATGAACACTGGGAAACGTCTGCAGGTTGAGATGGGAGGAGAGGGCAGCCTCTGCCACCATCCTGACCACACTGGAAAGGTCCTTGAAGGTAACCCAACAGGCATACTTTTCAGATTGAAGCATGCAAGTGGAGGAGGTGGAGCAGAGTCTGAGCCTAGTACCAGAACTCCTTGCTCTCTGATTAAATTTCAAAGAGATAAGAACCCAGCTGCGATCCAGCCCAGGGCAATGTGTATTCACCATATACATCCCTCCTGTTTCACTAGAGAAGTCGTCAGGTGACTAGGGAGAACAAAAGCACAGTCCAAGCAGCCCCCTTGCTTCTGGTCCTGCAGAAAGGATGCTGGTTTGACCCCAGATCCTGATCCAAGATGAAATTTGTCATTGACTCATGGGCCCTGCATTTCCTCTCCTATTGTCTGAAAGCCAATTTCAAAGTTGTTTTCACAGCCCTTCGTGACGTCCCAGGGCAGCTGTGCTAAATTCCAATGTGAAAGCGAAGAAATAAAAGGGAATTGGGATCAGAGCACATATTAAAAGTCTTCAGAAGAGATTTTCTTCTCCAGAGTGTTGATAGACAAAGAACCCATTGTGGTGGACCCACACCGGGCAGTCCCCTTTGCAGTTGTGCTGGGGACAGTGCAGACAGATTGAATTGCCTCAGATAAGAACCTTCATTAAAGCCCTTCAATCTTGCTGGTCCACATCAGGTACCTGGATTTGCACTTTATTTCAGTCTTTACACAGGCTAATCTCTTACTGAGGTCAGGAAGAATCTTCCTGTCTGCAGTGTGAATAAACTCAGGATTAGGGCTTGGACTTTTCATTTTTACAGACCTATATTGAGTCCATTTTTGTGCTGCATTAAGTGCCTTTGCATGCCACTCATTCACGCTTGGTTTCTGAGTCATTCCTAACTAATTTTGTGATCTGGTGGGTAGTACATACCTTCACACTCAGCCCTTCCAGTTAACTGCACAGCACTTTGTTTTAAGTTTGTTTTGTTTTTCTAAGCTACTGTGTTCTTGCTGTGCAGGATAAGGCCAAGGATGTCTGGGGCTGCAGCAGTCTGAGCGCTCTCATTTCAGCTTCAGCCTTCACACTAAGTCCAGATAAACCCTGACCTACCCAAGCACTGCCACAGCCACTGCTTGGAGCTGCTGCCCTTAACTGCAGGCACCTCCTGGTTATTTAACCACAGCAAAAATCATCAGAGGCCACATAAGAGGCTTCTTCAGATAAGAGGTGCTTCCCTTGTCCCCCTCTCAGTCTCTACTGCCTCTGTCCATGCAGATGAAGGAGACATCCAATCTTCCATGACGTATTTCATGTGCCCATGGGGTGCATTCAGTTCTTCTTCTGACACTGTCCCTCTGCCTCACCACGAACCCTCTGCATTAAGGGGACTTCTACCACGTGCAGCTCTTTTCCCCTTCTCCTCATCCCACCCCACCAGGCCAGCCTCCCGCACTGTCCAACCCTTCTGCCCGGTGGTGCTCAGCTAAAGAGGCTGCACGGCTGGAGCAGCATGGCAGGGACACACTGCAGCTTGGCCTCTCGCATATTTTCTCTGGGAGGCAATTTGCCCTCCAAACTCTCCTGCAACTCCAAGCATGATGGATCTGGACGTGCCCTCGCACGCGTTGGCAGACTCTGCTTTCCAAGGTGCAGCATCAGGTTCCTGCAAAGCTGGTTTGAGCGTATTCATGAGCCTTGCTTCATACCAGGAGGGCCAGCTTTCAGCAGCTGCCAGAGCTGATGTCAGACTCCACACACAATAGAGTTTTCAAGTTTTTCTCAACAACTCTCTCCTCCCTCCACAGATATCCTGTAGACTTTGCACCGGGAAGGGACGATAACCACCAGCTATTCAAGGACAACACACCCACCTCCGACTGTAGGTTCTCACTTCCCTGTTCTCACTGAGACTAAACAAGGACAAAGCATCTCTGTACCTTTGATCTATGCCTACATAATGGAAACTCTCTTTTTAGTGAAAGGGTGAAACCTTCACACTAGCTGCAACATACAGCCTGGCTGTAGCAGTAAGGCAATACACAACGCCTCTGCTGGCATTTCCCTTTCTTTTCCTTTCTAGCCTTTCTCACTGCCTCACCCTAAAGAAACATTTACTGCCTCACCTCCTTTGTTACAAGAACCTGTTCTATAGGTTTTATGGCTAACGTGGTCTTAAGTTAACAAGAAAACTAAATCTCACTTTTGTGCTTTCACTGTCTAAAATATTTTCTAAGCCTTGTTACATTGCTGTGTTTCCTTCCAGCTTCTCCCAGTGTCCCTTTTATCTGGCTGGAATAGCTATTGGTACAACCTTCTTTGTGCCTTGAGAGGACACAGGACAACTGTGCAGGAGGACAAGGACTAATGGTCCTCATTGTGGGATCGAGAGCTGGAGGACGGCTCTTCTGCTGCTGGCTCTGTAAAGAAGACTCAAATCACCATGTGGCTGCCCGTGTATGCCGATCCTCATGCCTCAAAGAGCTGAGCACCACAATGAAGTCCAATGCTTCTGTCATTTGCTTGTACACGGGTCAAATTAAATACATGAGGATGGGAAGTCATCTTGAGGGAGGACTGTGGCTGAGGGAGACAGAAGTTACTCTGTCTAGAAAATTTCAACACACTGAGAGACAACTGCTGTCCCTGAGCATCCCAGGCCAGGCTCTGGCATTTGGACAGTCTTGGTTCCCCTGGACCCCATCCTGATGCTTAGCAGGCAGACAAATCTGAACATGAGGAAGGGGCTCAGATTTGACCCTTGCAATGGACTACAGGACTGGAAGAGATACCTTTCAGGGCACCATGCACATGTTGATGGGAGAGTACCAGGAGACTATCTCCCTTTTTGGGCGTCTCCAGATGCACCGAGCAATCCATAGCATCGGATCTGAAGTAACCTATGGGCAAGGTTAGTCCATTTCATACACCATGGTAATGAGGGTTTAATAAATTGGACTTTTTTTCCAGGACTTACTGAAAATAAGCAGCCCAGGATTGATATGCAGCCCTGTACAGTTAAGGCAGTGCTTCCATCACCACTTAGAGTCATTTAGTACCTCACCACTCACTCACCAACTCAAGGCTTGGCTCTTTCTGAAGAGTTTTTTAGATTTCCTAAGCCTCAGTCTACACTGGACTGCAGAAATCATGAGCCACAGTTGACTAAAATGAGGGGTAGGATTACTGAAGTTTACTGCCAAGTTTTAGCAGATTATATTGAGCTGGCTTTTTGGCTGCCTCCACTTTCATACCTGATCAATAGAATCTTACTGAAACTCTCCAGAGGTCTCACAGTCCTTAATTTTGGTTGCTTGCAAAGCCTTGGGCATATAAGCAATCATCTGGGAAGCAGTGACGTGCAAAGTCAATCTTATGAATGGCTTTTCACAGAAAGAGGCTCCGAATCCGAATTGTTGCTTGTTCTCTCTACCCTGACATCATTGTACATCTCCCTCCTGCTTTCCTGCCCCACTACTGCACACAGTCTACATTGCAATCGTTCAACGGAAGATCACAAATCCATACATAGTGGGAATACCCACCCCAGTACTCTACAGGCAGGTTCTGCGCAAATGAAATGCACTTTTCTAGTCTCAAATCACCAGGCTTGATAAGGCATTCATGCTGCATAGTTCTTTACCTGCATTAACTGCAATTCATTTCATGTTCAGGACCCGTGCAGCAGCTCTGTACCTAGGAAGTCTCTAATCTCTGTTGTTTATCTCATGGGTGCAAGGTGACCACTGAAAACCATCCACTTCACGTTGCCAATGGATCAGCTACATTAAGATCTTTAGCAAAGGTGTTGGCAAGTAAGTCAGACTTTTTATCTGACAAGAAATTAAAATGTTCTGAATGTTGAGTTTTTCCAGTTCTTACTGAGAAAATACTTGTAATATTGCTAAACCAAAATATGATTTAAAGGAGCTCCTGAGTAAAACCGAAGGATGAAAATTTCACCACTGGAATTCAGACATGCAAAGGACAAAAACTGACAAAATTCATTTCAATATCAGTTGGCAGCTGCAAACGCTGTGAAAGAATGGAGCTTCAGGATTGCCTGAGGGAGGAGATGACCCTGCAGCCAGGCAGTACAGATCTAGCAACTGAGCTGGCCCTCCTCTGCACACAACGTCAGCAAATGGTCCACAGGCTTTGGAAATCAAGTTGCCCAATGGGTTGCCTGGCAATGTAGCCTGGCAGACCTGGGTCACAGACAGCCCGTGTCATAGTGCTCCTCGGAGTCACAGATTTCGTGGCACAACATGAACCTAAGTAGGCTGTTAAGGAGCTGGAAATAAAGCTGGCAGGAAGCCA
Organism: Numenius arquata; assembly: GCF_964106895.1. NCBI lineage: Eukaryota > Metazoa > Chordata > Aves > Charadriiformes > Scolopacidae > Numenius > Numenius arquata. The sequence goes on along the minus strand of NC_133616.1, from coordinate 11,392,483 downwards.
CAAAGGCCAGATTGAAAATTTTCCTGCCAGAGAGGATTTCACTGCAAGAGCTGAGGAACTGACACATTTCCTTTCATGTTTTACTTTAAATGGAGACACGTTTCCAACAGAAAAGTCCCGTCCCCCCCCCGCCCCCGGTTCCGTTACTGAAAGGCCTCGGAGCCTGGTCCTGCAAAAGCTTTTGCCTTACAAATAATTTTCTGGAAGTGTGTACAGTCACTGCATTGCACTCTTCCAGCACTAGATCTCCTTCCACTGCCCATTCGCAGGGTTGACTCCAAAGGCAGAACTCCTTTTGGCTGACTCAACGATGAACCACCTCTGATGGTTCATCTGGCATGTGCTTGCCGTGTTGGCAGACTCAGAGCTAGTGTGTAGTCATGTCACCCCCTTGAAACAACACTCAGGACAAGAAGCAGATGCAGCTACATCTGCGACTACATCTGCATGAAACAACATACGCTGGTTACTTACAGCATATTCAAACTGCAGATTAAAATCCCGGTTGTTTGCTTGAAGTTGTCTCTCTTGCTCTGCAAAGAAGAGGAAACACATCAGACACACTTGAAGGTAAACATAGTCAATACAGTCATGAGTGAAGCATCAGAAAAAGCAAGCAGAGCTGCCAAAAGGCACTGTCACCAGGAATCTGTGCTCTGTTTAACCACCCCTAGACAGGGAAACAAAGAGGCTGGTGACACCAATAGAGCAGCGCTGCGGACTGGTACCATAGGACTCTCAGCCCATACTCCGAGTCTCCTCAGCACACATCCCACTGTGATGCCAACACCGGTTTTACAGGTTGTTCACCTTCTCCTGGGCAAGAATTATCACTCAACTAGTGGTTCTCTCTACTCCTGCCATGCTCCATCTCTTCCCCTTGAAGTCTCTGGGGCTGTTGCCCTCACTCTACTGTTAGTGACCTTTCCCCAGTACAAGAACATCTCCTAGCATGATCTCACAGATGGGACATCACCACCATAGCTATCATGAAATCAAAAACTATTGGAAGGGATTTCAAAAGTCATCATATTGATCCTCTACGTCAAGATAGGGTCACACTCCCAATAAATGTCCTAGAAAGCTCCAGTGATGGCTGTTCTTCAGACTGCCTATTCCAGGACTGCAGTATCCTTCACCTGGAAGAGTTTTTTCCCCACTATCTGACATTAAACTCATAACTTCAATTTAAACAAATTGTATCTTCTACTGGGATGGTCAACAGTGCTCCTCTGTTCCCCCAGTTCCTTGTTCTACTTGCCAAGGACTCAGGGCACAGACAAGCTCATTATGTATTAAACGCTGTTATGCCTTATTGTAATTTTCTCTTCCCAAGAGTAAGCAACTCCAGTTTCTTCAGTCGCTCCTTATGGGTCAGTCTGTCAGAAGTAGCATCACTCTTGCTGCTCTCCAGTGGGCTTCCAGCTAGTTCACATTGGTCTGGATGTGCAGAGCCAAAATGGGCCATGGCTTGCAACTAAGACCTTACAAAAGCTGACTGGAGCACAGGGGAACACTCCACCTGTCTTGTAGACAATGCATATTTGACATGGGAATTCACGTACAAGTAACAAAATAATATCCTTATGCATTACCAGCACACAGCTGATGCTGTTCCAGAATATGATCCATTTTGGCAGATCCTTTCTGGCAGAGCTGATGCCTCATCTGGCAAGGCGAATCTTTCATTTGTCCTTGCTGAAATGCATCCAATTTCTTTCAGAGCATTTCTTCAACTAATCAACTCTAATCCTATCTTTGAGCGCGCTTGTAGCTCCTGCCAGCATGGCACCACTTGTAGATTTAATAAATGTGTTCTTTATTCTGCCAGCCAAGATGTAGAAGAAAATATTGGATACCAGACTCAGGATACATCCCTCATGAATCTCTCAAGTTTCATAATCAGTCATTGATAACTATTGTCAGGTGTTGGGTTTTTTTCTGAAAAGTCTGGCACTCACTGTGTGGTGATTTTATCTTGAGCATGTAACTCCAGTTTACTTGTAAAAATGCCACCAGAGTCAGTCAAGATACATGACAGCTATCCAAAGCTTTTTCACTAGCCCTCTGGCTATCACTAACACAGAATTAATTTTGGTTTGATGCAGTTTTTCGGGACTGCTGGCTGTTAATCCTCTCTTTCCCACACAGAAACTTCTAGCTACTTTGATGTGGTTTGTTGGATTACTTCAACCTTTACCCAAGTGGTGAAGCCAATATATCTATAATCTCCCAGCTTTTCTTTTCCCCTGTGTCAAGACAGATGCTATGCTTGCTCTTTTCCCAGTCTTCTGAGCTTTGCTTATCTGTGCACTAGAAACTCTCAAAGGCAGCATTGCTCCAGGCCATGCTCTACCTTACTTAGCCAACCCATTCCCTCTCTGTTCCAGCCCAAAACCTCCTTCCTTCTCCTCTGTTTCTGGCAACTATTAGTTAGATGTCTAAAGAAAAAACAAACAAAACAACAAACCCAGATTTCTTAGCGTTATTGGCTAGGGTTTTTTTTCACTGAGTAACAGACATAAACCATCTTTGATCTCACTCTTACTAGAAGGGTTACAGAACCCCAGAGATCCTAACTCTTACAGAACATCTTTTATTGCCTTTTAGGTCCTCAATAGCTTTTTCTCACTTTGACCCTCTGCCACACAGTTTGTGCTGGATAAAACAACCTGTGTTGCACCTTCTAGAGGCATCCTTCCTCTGCCTGAAGTGAATAAGGAAATGATTTCGTCATTTCACTCAGTCTTTTGTGCTTTTTCCTGAAAGATGATAACTTATACCTGTGCCCTTAATATAAATTATTTAAGGAAACAACAGCTCTGTTTAATTCTCCCTCCACCACAGATTTCCTTCCCATGAGGTCTCACTTACTAGTTCTTCATATTTACTGAAGATTTCCTTCTTGAAGTCCATTTTAAAGACTTTGCTATTGTCACTTTTTCCTAAGTGTCATACCATCATTTCATAATCATTCCTGTTTACAATCCCTCCTGCTTTCACAGGACCAGCCAGCTCCTCCCTGTTGGAGGGAATCAGTTCTGGAACAGCCTCCTCTCTGGCTGTAAAAAATTACCCACCTCTGCACCAAAATGCTGTGCTGGGTGAACAGGTCATGTTCCCTTATGGTCCCCTCCAACTCTGCCCCTGCATAGTTAGAATGCCTCATTTACCACCATGCCCTGTCACTCAGAAAACTTTTTCTTTCTTTTTTCTTTTTTTTTTTTTTTCCCCCAAAGACAGCTCTTCTTGGTTTGCTGTGCCTGTGTTCTTTACCCTTGTAGCATTACTCAGAGATCTGCAATTTGTTCTTCTCTTTCTTCACACTGGATCTCAAAGCACATGAACATAGAAGGAAAACATCTCTTCCCTTGCCACCTCTGTTATCCTTCCAGAATAAGGATATTATTCTTTTCTATTAATATTCCAGCCTCATGAGTTATCCCAGCACGTGTCTATTATACCTATTAAATAATGTGTTAAGACATCTAGTTCTTCCTGTTTATCCACTCTTGCATTAGCGTCTAAGCTATTCAGTGCTTTTAACTGTTACCCTTCCCCTCTTCCCTCCAATAACTCTGTAAATAATACAGCATCCCTAATTTTTAATTTTTCAGATCACCCTTTTTTTGGTCTCTGCCTGTGGACTGTTTTCATCAAGAACTCTAATTACTAACGAAACTGTGTTAGCAGGTAAATGTGCTTTTCCCTTTCTTCAAACACATCTAGCTGTGCCAGACATTTCCAAATCAGCTCCCATCTGTCCGACTGGGTGATTCAGAACAACCACAGAGGCTGCATTCAAGACCCTCAAAGTGCTTAATCCTTCACTGCTTTCCTCAGACACATTTTTCTCATCTTTCACAATGGGGAGAACAATGTACAGAGAGATCAGAGTAACTAGTCTGGTGTCCCATAGGAAAACAGAAGCAGAGCCCAAGAGGTCCAGGCTTGCAAAGCTTCAACTATTGTGTTATGTGCCCCTTCAGGAATTTTCCTGAGAGCAACCAGTATTATCAAAGCAGACGAAAGATAAAGCTGTTTGTTAAAAGCAGAACTTCCCAACACTCGCACATTTCCTCCCATACAGTAAGTGCTGCTCCGGTCACCTCCCCTGGGGCTCCAAGTCTGGTCCTGGAATAAATGCCACAGAAAAGATAAATGGTTTTAATGTAAATAGGAATAGATGACAAAGCCCGAAACCCTACCGGGCTACAGAAGCATGGTCACAGAGCCCGTGCTGGTCCTGGGAAGAGGAACCGGCAGGCAGGGGCAGAGCTGTCTGCACGCACCACTGGCTTACGCGGAGCAGCAGAGGCCAAAGACCTGCAGCAACCCTGAAACGAATGGCTTAGCTCTCACAGGGGATGATGTTGTCTGTCCTGCTCACAGCAGAGGACATTGCCCATGCTGCTCACCGCCAGCAGGCCTGCCCGACTGCCTTGCCAGAAGGAGCGATGGAAACGCAGGATGGACAGAGAGGCACGTAGACATCCAGAACTGCTAATCTGGGCTGGAGCCCTCTGGGTATCCTCTCCCTTGCCAGGACACAGGGTACACAGCAGAGCTCAGGGTCACACGGCAGCTTCCAAGAGGCTCTATATACCTCAATGACTTTCTGGTTTTTGTAGGCAGGGCAGCCCTTGAGGGGACAGAAACAGAAAGCTGAGTGCTGCTGCTGGTAGCAGCTGGAGGTGCTGTGAGCTCCTTTGTTCTTCCCAGGGTTGGCTGGGGGAGTCAGGAGCAGTCCCACTTTCTCAGCCTGACTCCAGGGTCTGTGCAGCCAGGGATGATGCACTTGACACGTGCTTTTGAATTCTAGGATCTCAAATGCTCCTCAATGCTCCGAAAATGAAACCGTGTGTGCACCTGCTCCAGCAAGGAAAGGAGCCTGGCTTCTCATCACAGTGAGAGATGCAGTTTCCAAGAGGAATGGCTTTTATGCGAGCCACAGAAATAGCTGCAAACAGCTTAGGGATGGCACAGGAACATGAAACAGTGGGATATAAAACAGCAAATGAAACTCACTCAAGGCATTGCTCTCCTGTCCCTGATCATATGGTGGTACCTAAGGGCAGGCTTTCTTGGACAACTCATTTCTGAAGGCCAGCTAAGAACCTGGTTCAAAACTGAATGGAAGGTCTTTGGCCTGCCATAGCCATCTGTCCCTCTCAGAGCTGGTATCCCTAAAGGCCAAAATACGAGGCTAATTTCTAGAGGCAAGATTTTCATTTTCCTTCCTGGATAACAGCCAATACCTTTGGCTAAAGCAAGAACAACCACAACTAGTTGCAAAGGGTGCCTCATCCAACAACATCAGCAAACAGAACTTTCTCTCCTCTGGCTACACCAAAGGAGAACCACCACTGACCGCATGCACAGGGCAACGGTGCCTCAGTGGTTTTATTTTTACCAACAGAGGAGAGTGACGTCCAACTGCTGTGTCTCCTAAACCAGCGGTTCTCAACTATGACAGACCAGACAACTGTTACTTGTTTCTGGAACTGTTTGGACAGAAATGAAGCCTCTTGGATGACCACAATAAACAAAAAGTTAGGTCAAGTCAAGCATTACCCCAGCTATGCCTGGAAACCACAGCTCAGGGTATTTTGGCTGTAGATCCAAGCACGCATGTCTTATCGTGTCCTGTTGATACTAAAAGCATTGAGGAAAAAGGCAGGGGAAACCTGAAGGAAGGGCTATCAGATGAGAAGGGTTTTTTTCTTGAAACTTTTTTATATGTCTCAGAAACCCAAACTTTCTGCTTCTGCAAACTGCAGTCAAAAACCACTGGAAAGAAGGAACGGGATTTGTGCTCCAAGTTATCATTTCACTGCCACTGAAAACTATTTTAAATTATTCATCAGTGGAAACTCAGCGTACATAAATATGGCTGAGTGCCCAGTCCTTGGTCTAACCACTGAGACCAAGTCACTGGGAAAGTGGCTGTTTTCTCAGGCAGACAGATTTAGGAGCTAAACCACAGAATAACATCTGTATGTAATAAAATTAAAACCATGCCAAAAATCAGCTATAAATGTAGCTGGCCAGCCTACCAGCCTTCTCCATTTAGGACTGCTGCATGGAAAAGTCCTGCAAAAGGTTAGATTCAAGATCTGGTCAGACAGCCTGGAAATTTGTTTCTGCTTTATGCTAAGGAGCATGTGCCAAGAGCAATGCTTTCAACAGGCTGTTGGAAAAGTTTTGTAGGTATTAGATCTTGTGGCTCCAAGAAGCAGGAGGTTAAGATCTGCCTGGTTTTGCCAAGTCATACACAAACTAGGGCCTGATACCTCATGCATGAAACAAACACAACCCAACTCGGGGAGTGTCGGCGTAACTGAGCCTGACAACAGAGCAGAGACAACATAAACTCTGTAAAAATAGTGATCTCTACTCCACCCTTTAAACAAGCGGCCTCAAGAGCATGAACGCTGCCCTGGACCAGCTACAAAGAGTGGCCTCCAGGAGATGAACTCCTCTCCCCAGCTTCCCTTGCAGCGTGGCTCTCAGCAAAGCTATTAACCTTACCAGTACCAAGTTGTGAAAGCTGTAACACGGATATTCTGCTCCCAAGGGCACGTATCTGACCCTCCTGAGACTGTAATTCAGGTCTGCCCTGCAAAAGGCTGCAAGCAGTCTCAGGAGATCTCCAACAGTCGCAGCACATTTTTTGTTTCAAATCTCAAGATGTGCCTCCCTCTGCTGTGTCCCACTTCCTACCTTTACTGACTCTGCTTTGGTGCACCTCACTATCATGGTGAGACCCAGCTTTGGTATCACCTCCCAGAGACAGCACAAGTGCCACCCAGCATCCAGCACCCGGGCAATCACCCACCTCTTCACAGCCAGAGGAATCCTAGCCCTTATTTCTGGTCTCTGCTGGACTCTTACTCTGTCTGCATAAGTAACTGAAGTCTGTCATGGAGCGCTGGTACCTCCATCCTCCCTCCAAAAAAGAGATTTACAGTGTCCACTGAAAGGCAACTTCATGGGAGTTGGCAAGTCATTGTATACTGTATTAGGCAACTAAAATCACTGCTTCTGGGAAGGTTATTATACAAGCTATTAGCCAAAATCTCCTTTCACCTTAATGCAACAGTTGCTGCTTTCTGCAAACATGAGAGATGAACGAAGCACTCAACAAGTTTCTCGATTTGCAGGCACTGTACCAGGGCAGAGTCACTAGCGTAGGGTCAAAGAGGACAGGACTATCTATATTTTATAGCAGCGACCTCATAGGATTTCACATTCATAATACAGCAGTGCCTTGCAGAGTTCAGAGCGGCACCAAGCAAACTCTACCCAAAACCAAAGCCAGGGTTCTCCACCCAACAAGCTCAACATTCAACATGGATCAGAGGATAGGAGGGTGGAGGGAAGAGCCATATGGCAGATCTGAGGCTCACGCTGGTTAAATATCCACATTTCACACATGGGACACAGACAAAAGCCGAACCCTCGTCACCTGAGTGTCAGCCTAGCGCTGTAACCTGCCCGCAGCCGGCGTGCCAGCTGCTCTGTGGCACGAAACCCAAGCCCATCCCTGCCCTGAACCCCAGCCAGAAACTGGCAGGGTGCAGTGAGCGTGGCTGGGGCAGGAGGAGCGGTGAGAACCTGGTGGGATGGGAACAGGGAAGGAGAAGGTCACAGCCAAGCCCTGCTCGGAGCAGGAACATGCCCAGCTCTCCTGGCAAGCAAATGTGTTTTTTATTATTGACTCAAAGGAGGGGCTCTCCAGGGCTCCGTGCTACCAAACTGCACGTTTTGGACGTGTAGATGCCACTTCCTCTACAGAGCCTCTCTGGCTGCTGTGGCTGGAGAGGATTTATGCTGGCAATCACATGCATTTTCATTTCTGAAATGGACTGTCTTGTACTGTGTGAGAGAGATTTAATTTAAAAAAAACAAACAACTGCAGCCAGACCATTCAGACACACCACCAGAAATGAGTCTAGCCCTACTCCCTCTTGCCTGTTTCTCCATTATTAAGTAAAAATCTTTATCATGTCTTTTTGCCTCAAAAGACCAAGAATCCTCCTTTCTACTGAAGAAATGAAATGCAAGAAATGTTGAGAGATATTAGTTATTTGTCTTAAATAATTCATTTTTAATTAGAATAAATTATGTAGGGTTATAATGTTATGCTGTTTGCCGAACTTTACTTAGCATGAGTCACTAGATTTGCTGAAATGTTTAGGCTGCAATAGATTTAATTTTCTTAGTAATTTTCCCAGTGTTGTGTTTAGTCTTTTAGTATGAGGAAAATGTCAATAACACACTTATGTTTTAGTAGTGTTTTTCCCAAGTCTGGGACTTTTCAGTTTTCCAGAGCAAATGCACAAGAAGCACAAGCCAGGAGATCAGGAGGCGACAGCCCTCAGCAGAGACTGCACATCAACAAGGTAAGAGCAGTCAACAGCCTGGACATGGCAAAAGATTCAAATCGGGTGTTGGAAGACCCCAGATCAAAAATCATGGGGGTCACCTGCTGTGAAGGGTCCCTGGTGTGAGCTGTGATAGACTCGGGTGGTGTGTGTGCAGTTCCTTGGATGGCCTGGGAATGCTCTGGCAGCAGCTTCTCCTTTAATGAGAAATAGACTTTTGTGCTCATGGATTGTGTCTGCTGTGCCTGGTACTGAGCTCAAGCCTCCTGCTAGTGCTAAACAACACTACAGGGCAATTGGAATTTGCCAACACAGGTAAAACATTTCACACCTCCCCGAACCAGGTATTAATACAAAATGAATTTTGTCTCATTCTAACAGAGTGCCTGTGTAGGAGATGCACTGACATATCTCCGTTTTCACACATCAAATGTAAGGTCTGAAATCAAAAATCTTGAGGGTGAGCTGGAATTATTTCTGCCTCAGGTACAGTAAATTTTTAATATGAGGATAAAGTTCAATATTAGATCCTGCCCTTTTCTAAACACAGTATTTGATACTATCACCACAAGGAGAGAGAAAATAGGAAAAGAGGTCTCCAAAAGGATGCCTCGGCTTTGCCCAGCATGTACTACAGCCGCAGTCTAACAGCACTCTTGGGACACAGCCCTGGAAGAAGTGCTAGATAACCTTAAAACAGAAAATATTCCCTTTTAGGTTATTCTGGGAAGGAACAGAGGCTGCCTCGTCTCTCCCTTTCCCCATCTCCTGCAATAATACCAGTTCTGGTTTTCCTTCGCTTCCTCCTCCCAGCGATGTCTCACTCACCTGCCTTGGCTCTGGGCAAGGGGTGCGGATTCACCATGTCTCAGAAATGCCTTGCAACAGATGATTTCTCAAGAAGCATCTACCTCTTTTCATGTTTGTTTTCAGTCTGCTTTAGAATGAAAGTGGGCATTTTCCAAATATGTTAGCAGTGGAAATTCTGTCTCCTCTTCATTTTGGAGAACTTTAATTTTGAAAATTTTATTCTTTTTCAAGTTTGGTTGAGAATTTTATATCACTTTCTATGCTGTTTTTTTTGTAACAGTAGCTAACAGTATTTCGACCAATATCAGAAAGCCAAATAAAACAGCTGAAATAGTAATTTATTTTTATTTTCAAAACTAGTCTGACAGTGACTGCCTGGCACATACAATTTCCTTTACTAGAAAACAGTGTCTCCTAGACGTGCTGGTAATGCCACAGCTTGACACGATTACACATGTTGTTAATAACAGCGATACGCAGTGATAGGAAGTGATGTAAAAATCATAAAAATAAATACAGCTCTGAAACAAACTTTGAAAAGTTTCTCAATTCACAGTTATTTCCCTCATGGGAAATTATGTAAAAATAAATATATTTTTCATACTCAATGTCTGTTGTGGTGAGATATTTCCTATCAGATCTGAATGGGAGTCCCTGAAGGCAGCCAAGCTCTGTGTCTGTAAGGCCAGTCTTGGGCTGCCTTCTCCATAGGGAGCTGCTACCCCTGCCAAGCCCTGCCCAGAGCCTGGCTGCTCAAAAACCAGCTGCCCTGGAGAGCAGGCTGTCCCTAGCAGCAAGAAGGAAAATCCAATGGAGCTTTCCAAAAGCCCTGGCTCAATTTATATCCTCCCTCTTCCTCTCGCAGTGCCCCCAGGCTGGGCTTACAGAGACGAAGCAGCAGCAACGACTGTTCTTGGCATTGACTGGAAGCACACACCCTGGGGTAAGGTTATTTGTGTAGATGAGTCCTCCCTGTTCCCTATTTCTGTTCATTTCATAGGTGGTGCTTGACCATCCCCATCTTCAAGGTAGGAGGATCCAGTGCTGAGTGAGGTTGCCATGGGATCACACCAGTGACCAGAGAGATGTTCCACATTTATCAGCCATCGCCAAGGCACGATCCTTATTTCTTCCCACACACTCCATAAACCAAAAGTCTCCTCATTCCTCTTTGTTTAATTGGTGTCCATTGTAGGTTAAAGCTCAGCGTAAAAGATCTCAAGCATCTTTTCCACAGAAACATTACTGCTACTTAGATAAGAGATGTGCTTCCCCACTTCGGCTTGAAGAGCTTCACTAAGGTTCAGTTGTCTAGGAACTGGTTTCCTGCAACAGGTTTTGTATGTCTGACATGACACCACATATTACTGCTCAGCGGAGCTGAGTTTTGGTTACGTTCCTGGTTCCTTGTACATAAACTTGGACATAAAACTACAAAAACCTGATTCTTATCTCCAAGAAATTTAGACCACATACCTATCCTGAAAAAACTCTCCTCATTTTGCTGGCAACTCAGCTCATGTGAAAAAGCCATGTCTTGCTAGGGAGAAACTGCAGAATATTACTGTTTCTCATGGGAGCAATCCTGATCCCAGTTTCAGCAGCTGGTGCCTGAGGTAATCCTTTCCCTCCCATGAAAGTCATATCACAGGCACGGCTCTTCAGTGAGGTTAGCTGTCATCCAGCTTTGTTTCTGGAATGGAAATTCGGTCTTTCCACAAGCAGTACTGTCCCTCAGAGATAAGTACATGGGATGTTCCCCACAGAACAGGCCCAAGGACTTCTACAAATACAAAGGCTTATAAAACTGTTGGATCAAAATAGCACTTCAACCCTGGCATTTACCCCAGCGAAATGTTTGCAAGGAGCAATCATAGCCCTTCCAGATTTTGGGCTGCAACGCAAAAGAATTAAAAATAAAAAGGGAGGGAAAAAATGCTCTTTTAGCTTCCTGTTATGAAAACGCCTCATCCCCTGATCACCCCAGCTTCCCTTATCCTTCTCTGAACTTCCTCCAGTTTGAATTCATTGGTTTTGAACTGGTGATCAAAAGTGCATAAAATGTGATAATAAATTATCTTTCCCTTTAAAGTAGGGTTTTTACATCTAGAAAGATTTGAGTTTCTTAGACACTTGGTTGAAGGGGGAGATGAACACTTCTCTGCTAAAACCTAGACACAAGGCCAGGCAAAACATGAATTATTCCTATTACAATAACATAATCTTTTTGACAATCAGAACAGCTACTTCTTTACAAGTGAGGATGCCCTGGGTGGATGGCGGCTCACAGGCAAGCCTGTGCTCCCTCATCTCTAAAGCCAAGACTGAGAAAGAGATCTCGGGCTGGCAGAGACCCTCCCCTGGCAGCAGTCGCAACCTCCCCTCCTGAGACTATCAGAGCAGCAAACGGATGCCCCTGCCTTAACACCAGGGCTCACGGTCTGCCCAGCACCAGGAAGGGGAAACAGCAGCACAATTACAAAAATAAACCCTTGGGAAAAAGCTATTCAGTCTTCTGAGCTCAGGGAGGTTGGGAAAAAAACAATTTCATGTCAAAATATAAGTAGGGCACTAATCTCTGCATTCCTCAAATACAGGGAGAAGCACCCTGGAAAGGAAAGGCTAGAGACTTTCTCTCTTCACTGTGCCTCCAGACACGGACTCCTGACCAGACATCACACACTGGGCCTGGAGGTGAAGTGATAAAACAGGAGACTCAGGTCAGTGGCTCCTGCTCCAAAGCCCTGGTACTGATGAAGATGCACCCTTTAAGGTACATGGCTGGCCTACTTTAAGGGTACGCTAGTAGCTCTCCAACTGGACTTCTTCCAAGAATTCAACTCTGCAGGGATTTCTGCTGCAAAGTCCAGTGAGGATCGTGCTGTAGAGGATGGCTGCTCCCTATCTCCGTGCCCATTTATTTGGGCTCCACGTGGAGCTCCAGGGAGGGAATTATGTAGGCTCCAGTTCCACCTCCAGCATTAATGTTCCCCTCAGCAGCTTCTAGGGTGCTCTCAGGGTCTTTTCTTCCTACCTCTCATTGTAGGGAATATCCGGACATTGCCATTAACATGTTTTGTCATCAAAAGTCTGCATCAGACCTTCACACTGCCTTGCTTCTGGTATATTTTATAAACTGCTTGAGAGAGGGTACTGTGCATTGCTCCTCCGCCCGACTCACCAAGAGGTCCCTTTAGAAAGGATGCCAAAACCCAGCTTCCCCAAGCCAGACATGTGCCGTGACAGAGCACAAACTTTGCAGCCTGTTCTCTTTCAGACGTCCCCCCGTTCACTGGCACACAGGTGGCCGCAGCTCTCCCCCAAAAGTAGCACAAAATGCAGGAAAAGTACAGACCGTGTGCCGCCCCCCCGCCTGCCCTGCAGGTGTAGGACGTGCTCCAAGCATGCTCTCAAGGGCTCGCACGGGTGCTGTATTTACATTCCCCAGGTTGTCACCCGTGACAATGGCATCACCAGACCGCACTCACCTTTCAATTTCTTCTTGCCAAATTTTAATCCGAATAGAGACATCCCCAAGCTTTATTTTAGTCCAACTCCATGGAACTTCTGCAAGAGAAAAGAGAAAGCAATTCACGATGGGGGTTTCTAGTTCCGCAGCACGACGCGATGCAGCACATACATGTAATTCTGGGTCCATAAAATGGGAGAACTGAACTCCTAAGCACTGTCGCCAACAGCTACAGTTTATCACGTAGCATGTTTTAAAATGCAAAACCATCTCAGGTTTGCAAGTTGCACTGCATCTGTGTGAGCTACCTTACCTGGGACGTTTTGATCTGTTCATCTCCTGACACAGCACAAGGAAGAGGCCAGTGGAGGAGAGACAGAAAAGGACATTCCTACTACCTTGGCCCTATATGAAAAGGAAAAATGCACTTACAGGGCTTGTACTTAAGGCACAGAGGAACTGTGTGACTATCCAGAGCAAGACCAGCCTCCCTGAAGAGGGGGAAGCAGCGGGAAACACCAGTTTCCTGTACATCTGCCTGTGCTCGACATGTGCTGGCTCACGCTGCCATCCATCTGCTGGTCACCCTCCATGTTTTGGGGTGGACTAGCCTGTACAGCTCTGAGTAAAATTTCCCCCCCACTGGCTGCAAACTTCCCAGCCCAGAAGCCTAAAGCCAGGCACCAGGAATGCATTTAAGGCACTGAATGTATCCTGATACGCAGAGGAATTGAGCTTTAAACAAAATCACATCAAAACCTGTCTGTAATGGAACTTTCAGTGTTCCAAGCATCAGACAGTTTATTTAAAGTGCTTAATGGTGATGTTGGTGCTGACAGCCTGTGAAGATCCGTGAGCATGGGAAAAGCCAGCGCTGCCTGGCATGCCTGGCTGACGGGGAGCCTGAATCAACAGGAAGGCTGTACCAGCTGCTTCACTGGCCAGCAGAGCCACACTGAGACATTTGAGGGAATCGTAATCTATCTAGAACAAGTTTTCTAGGTGACAGAAGGGAGCTTTTGCCCTTTACTCTATGCTATCTGTGCAGAGCAAGGGTGCCTGAGGAGACAAGTGGAGCAAATACGTGGTATTTTGGAAACACGCAAATGAGAATACAGCCTATGCCGGTGCCCAAACGCAAGCCTGGTGCAACATCACTGAACCATGCCCACTGCAAGCCTGGGCTCAAGTCTTTTCAGAAAATGAAGGTAAACCCGAAGGAAAAGCCTACAATCGTTGCACAGGTCAAGCACTTCTGCGCAGATCTCTATTCCAGATGCTAAAGCAAAGTTATATTTAGCAGCTGCAATTCAATGAGCCTGAGATAAGACAAACAGCAGCAGGTAAGCTCCGGCCAGCCAGCCAAGTGCTGCACGCCCTGAACACAGCGCAGCCCTGGCACGGCTCTCCCTGCCCTCTCCACCGCATTCAGGGACCCCTCTGTGCCCACTCTGCTTGACAGAGATCCTTTTTCTGTTCACTCAAGCAGATCCAATTAATTGGACTCACCAAAACAAATGCTTTGGCAACACCTCTCCCAAAAATTTCCTCTGTCCATGGAGCTAAACCACTTCAAGTTACAATAGTCAATGTCACAACCTAAAGGTTTCTCAACCCTGCTGACCAACCTTACTCTCCAGCCCTACCTGACCTCAGCCTATCATTTTCAACATATTTCTTCCATGTTTTAGAATTGTTATTATGTCTTACAACACCCTCCTGACTAGGACTGAGAGCTCCTGTAAGATGGTGGGAGGAGCAAGACACGCTGCCCATGCAGCCGGAGGTGAAGACCTCAGATTTCCTAGAGCACCAGGAGGCACGGATCTGAGAATCGCTGTCCTCCGGCAGCACAAGGATGCAACAGGCTGGCTGGTTGTAATCATCATATGGCTATGCTGTTGAACTCTGGATTTTGCTATATTTGCCAAATGTTTTAGAAAAACTACCCGCAGCTACCAAACCTCTCCCAGCTGTGTACTCAGTTGACAAGGCGTGTAATTTCAGCAGAGGGGGAAAAAAGGATGTTTATATTTGTGGGGAAGCAGAGAAGAGAGGGTGGTTATAAGTCTTCTTTCAGCAGTAATAACATGAAACAAACAATAGAGTTAAGATCCGTGTCTCACAAACAAAAACGTGAAACTTCCTTCAGCTCTGACACATGGCTTTTGTTAATTACTGTGATTCTTTAATCACTGGTTTCTGCAGTGACTGCAGTATGACAACAAGACTGCAATAATACACTATTTTGGCATGGAGGGCATCTTTAATTCCTTCAGCTTCTCAGTGCATTTGATTAGGATTGCATTCATTGAACATCTTCACTCAGCAGCAAATTTAAGCTACGATCACCGCCAGCATAAATATCCTGGCAGGCTCACCATCCCCATAAAACCTTGGCCTTTGGGGCAGACAGGGGTGATAACTTGGCCATGCCCATCTGTACCAATAACCTCTCCGGTACATCATTTCCATCACACAGACTTGGCAGAGTTGCTTACTTGGTTGAAGCCCAGGAGTTCTAAGTCCTTCCTAAGCTGACCTGACCATTTATGTAAAACTCAGTTCCTGGGTTGCCCAAAACCACAGTGTCATTTGAGAGTGTGTCAGCATTCAATGGGCACACACACGATGGCATTAAGGGCTTGACACACCCCTATTGCACTGAACTGTAGCCTTAATTTTCATAATATTGCAAATATATCCCTTTGCTGCTTTGTTACTGACTCACACATATAATCCCCACACTCCTTTGCCTAGCAAGCCACTCTCACGCTGGCTACAGCTTCTGTGGGTGCCTATCTGCTCACACCCCTACCTGTGCCAGTATCTTCATACTTCCAGGAGTCTGCTTTCAGTCTGATAGTTCACTGGCTGCAAGTGTGAAAACAAGCCTAAGCAAATCATGGTGGAGTTGTCCCTTTTGGTGGTGCTCCAGGTCCTGCTCCTGTTTGTATTACTTATCACAACTTCCACAGATAGATGTGGTCTCTTGGCTGAACCTTAGCTCTGCCTGCCTTCCAGTCCCATGTCTTTTTCTTGTGGTATTTTGGGTTCTCAATCCTACCTGCAGGGTACAACATCTTTGCAACTGTATCTATCAACAATCTCCCTCAAGATATTTTTTTTCCCCCAGATTCCACTGGTAATCAAAATGCATGCTCCTGTTTTCCTGTTCAGTTTTCTTGACTCTATTTTTTTTTTTTTTTTTGCTTTACTCGATCTCTCTATTTTTCATATCTGAGATTCAGTTTCTCTTCCAAAATTGCAATGATGGGTCTTCAGCCTCATATCACTCACAGACACTGCTATGATTTTAATTTCCCTTTGTGCTTTCTGGAAAAAATGAAGTCTCTTATGTTTCATTTTCATGTGGCATGAAGTACTTTTCAGATTTTGGTAAGACACTTTCACAGCCTCCTATTCCTGAATTAATAGAAAACCCATAAAACACATGAAAACTTTCTATAGTCAGAAAAAAAAAGGCAATTTCCTGCTTGCCTTCATTTTCCCTGGCACAAGCTATTTTCAGAGACAAAGTGAAACGCTGCTTCAACCTCCTCAAGTTGCCTTCCACAGTCTGTGTCAGCCCCTCTGGACTTTTCCTTTTTTTGTTGTTCCATTTTCCACTTGATTATTTTGTGGGGTTTTTTTTTCATTTCTGTTTACTCCAGGTACCCTGTACTGTTCAGTAATCAACGGGGGCTCATATATTTGAGTAACCACGTAGGTCCAACTCCTCAGCTTAACAGGACACATGTTACTTCCCCATGTTTGAAAGCCTATAGCAAAAAATTATTTAAAGCTCAAATTCCCAGTTCCTCATTTTTGGGGATTTGGGGATATAAGCTATGAATAAATTGTCCCATTTCACTATAGAAGGCTTTTCATAGTACCTCTTTTTGTACCTACAGTGCTCTACAAATTCTCTTGCTAGGGCTTACACTTCTGCAAAGACAACCCACCTGCTTTATGGCTACTGACAGTTTAATCATGGGCTCTGAGCACTTTAATATCCACAGTGAGAAGCTACTTTGATGGGTCTTGAATAGGGAAGGCAGGCTTTCCCGCACACCCAGCTCAGCCTTATTTTAGAGAGACAAGAGCCAGGTTTGGCTTAAGAACGCAACTGCAAAGCTCCTCCTGCACGAGGGGCAGGTTGCGATGAGCTTCAGCTCGTGGAATTTGCAAGGTCTGCAGCCAAATCCAAAACCATGGCTCGCCAAGGGCTGCGCTGCAAACTGGAGGTGGAGGGAGGCACTTCCCACCACCGCAGTGACGAGTAGCAAAATGAGAAAAGACATGGCACAACTGGGATGAATGGGGAACAGATGTTGGAGATTGAAAACGTGGCTAGTCTCTTGGTCCTGTTTCTCTGGATGTAGCTAGACGATACATCAGATTCAATGATAAATACGAATTAGAAAATACTTGATGCTTCAGCTCCCATCACCTTGTTCCCAGACTCTGTTAAATGATCCGTGTTAAATACAATCATTTTTGGAAGGGTTATTTTAATCCAGATCATGGGGTTCTGTACAGACTGAAATTCCTGCCCAAGCAGTGGTTGTACCACATCTGAGGGGGCAGCAAGTTGTGCCAAAATACTAGAAGCAAGCACCCAGCGTCCCAGAGAATTGGGCAGGAGAACAAGAATTCTCCAGTCAGTTTTGCCACCAAACATAGTGTGCTATTTGTACACCCTAAAGAGCTTAAATAGTCCTGTCTAGGTAAAAATTCAGAAAACATACCATGCCTCCACTCACCAACTTTCTGTGTCAGGTCAGTTTTTGCACATGAGCAAGACTTATAAATTACATTTTTTTACATCTATGTTCAGCTGATATAACAACCACAATTACCCACAGGTCTTAGAACTTTTTTTTTTTTTTTTTTTTCAGGTTAAAGTATTAAATATCCAACCAATATTTAAGTATATGAGAAAGTAGATCTCAAGCACTGGGCATCATGACAGCCAATGCTCAAGACGGCCTGTGCTGCCTAGTGCTCTTGGTGGAGCAATGCTGTTAAATACCATGAGATGAACGAAATCTAAGCCCCTAAATTCTGAACACATATCACTTCAAACTGGATTTGGAGACACAACTGAGAAAATGCTAAGGGTTTAACATTAAGTCCTTAAACTCCCTGTTTTCTCCATGCCTTAGTTGCACACCTAGGGGGGTGTACATGTATCATGGTTTCAGTTGGGATAGAGTTAACTTTTTTACTAATGGCTGGTATAGTACTGTGTTTTGGGTTTGGGATGAGAAATATTTTTGATAGCACACTGGTGTTTTTGGTTGTTGCTCAGCTCTCAAGGCCTTTTCTGCTCCTCACACCACCCCACCAGTGAGTAGTTGGGGTGGGGGTGGGGCACAAGAAGTTGGAAGGGGACACAGCCAGGACAGCTGACCCCAACTGACCAAAGGGATATTCCATACCATATGGCACCATGCTTGGCGTAAAAAGCTGGGGGAAGAAGAAGGAAGGGGTGGGATGTTTGGATTGATGGTGTTTGTCTTTCCAAGGAACGTCACAGGTGATGGAGCCCTGCTTTCCCGGGGATGGCTGAGCACCTGCCTGCCCGTGGGAAGCAGTGAATGAATTCCTTGTTTTGCTTTTGTGCAGTTTTTGCACGTGCGGCTTTTGCTTTACCTGTCAAACCGTTTTTAACTGAGAATAAACCCACGAGTTTATTCTCACTTTTACTCTTCTGATTCTTTTCCCCATTCCAACTTGGGGGGTGAGCAAGTGGCTGTGTGGTTCTACTTGCCAGCTGGGGTTAAACCATGACAACATGCTCAGGAGCTAGAGCAGGAGAGTCAACGATCACTCCCAGGCACCACAAAGAAGGACATAGATCACAGTTGGTGCAATGCTTGCGAACGCTCAAGGCAAGAACAATGTAAAGGCCTGGCACACCTGGCACGGGCTGACCACACAAATGTAATGTGCCACACAAAGGCAGGTTTGCGAAGAACCCCCTTTAAACTGCTGGTGTATTAACTACTTCAGACAAATTGCTCGATTTTTGGTTTCAAAGAGTACAATTCATTTGCTTTCCCCTATTAAAAGCAAACACAAAAATTTGAGCCATTAGAAATAATTAGTACTAATCATCTTTCAACAATGAAATACATTAACATTTGTATTTCCCCGCCCCTCCTTACATCCTCTTGTGTTTGAACACCTCAAGAACAAAAGAGGGAGTAGCATGGGCTGTACTACTCCCAGATTTGCGAGTGGGAAACAGAAAGCAAGCTGCAGGATGAACATCGAAACGTGTATTTTTAATCCCAGAAAAGCACTCTTATGGGGCTGAAACTGGATTTATCTGAATTTAACTTGGAATAAGTTTAAGAAGCTATAAATGGTCACCTTTGGCATCAGGTTTTGCAAAAGGAGTGATGACTGGTTTAAATCTACTAGCTCAGTGCAAAGAGTTTGAAAGTATCCCTAAAACTTCCCCAGCTTTTTAAATACCTGGATGAGGTGAGCCAGCCCTCCAGCTATTTTTTGGTGCTGTTCCAAGCTATACATACAGAAACCCATGAAAATGTGTGCTCCTACCCCCTTACACTCAAACGTGCCAATGCAATTAACTATAATTGCTGGGAAACAGCCCCAGTCTGTTATCCGCCACGTTTTAAAGTAATGATCCAGTGCCCCCCATCTGTCTTCATTAAGGCACCCTTTAAAACTGACACCAGAACGGCTGTCAAAAATTTGCATTCGGCTCCTTTGGGCGAAGCCAGCGGCAATGCTCAGGTTACGGATGAAGCCAGCGAGTTCCCGCAGGGGGACACGGGCTCCGTCCCCGCTCCCTCCCCAACAACCCGAACAATAGCAGCTTCCCCGGGTGGCCACCGCCACCACCGCCGCCGCTTGAAACCCTGCACAGCTCGGCTCACACTCCACCCAGAACTCTATCAGCTCGCTGGCCGGAAAAAAAAAAAACCAACCTCAACCCCCCGAACGCTTTGATTAAGCTTCACAAAGCTCTCGGGTCTGGGGAAAATGAAAAAAAAACAAAACAAAACAAAACAAAACCAAGACAAACCAACAAACCAAACAACAAACGCAAGTTTTCTGCCCCTCAAAGCTGAGAGAGAAAACAAACAAGCGGAAGGAAAGCAGTAGATCTTACCCTTGAAGGCTTGTAAAAGTCACAGCAACTAAGTTGCTGCCCTCCATAGCACTCCGGTATGCTCCTGTCTTCTCATTTACACGCAGCTTTATCCCCTCCCAAGAACCAACAGCTTCACTCGGAGTCGCAGCGCCAGGACATTCATCTAAGAAAGCAAAGCTTCTTTGCCCTGTGAAATGGGCATCGAGTGCTTGTCCCCAAGCCCCTTAAAATCCACTGTGGACCCGCTCTGCCATGCAATGTCCTGGTAACTAAACTTACTCCAAGTTCCCGACTTCTTACTTCAGTCAGTGGGCCTGGCTCCTTGCCAAATTTTTCCTTTTTTTTTTTTTTTTTTTTTTTTAATTCTGTTTCCTGTAGATAGGGAGAGTGTAGTAGCTCCCTTAAAAATAAAAAGCTTCAGCACAACAAGCTGCAAAAGAGTAAAGCAGAAAAGCAGAACACCTAGGCTTGGGGGACCCCAATTAATTCCAGAGGCAACTGCTGCTCGCCTTACCTACCTCCTGCCGATGCGGAAGCTTTCAAAAGGAAACCAAGCAAGTAAAAGAGTCCAACATATCAAATTGCTTTAAAAAAGGATGAACCTGGTAAGGGATCTATTTCCCAGCAGCAGCCCCTCTCTCTGTGTCCGTAATGCTGGAGCTGGTCAGGACTCCTTAAACCCAGAGACACTGTCCTACAAGCTGATCCCAAGGCTCCACCTCACCCACTCTCCAATAGTTCCGAGTAGCACAAAACTTTGCAGGGAAAAAAACCTCATTGAGCACAATTGCACAACTCAACCACAGAGCTTCCTCCAGCCAGCCGGAGGATCGCTTCAGCACCGAAATGTCAGGGCTTGCTCATCCCTGAGAGCATGACCTCCCCTTGGCCTCAGCGACACGGATTAGATACCAGGAAGAAATTTTTCACTATGAGGGTGGTGAGGCACTGGAACAGGTTGCCCAGAGAAGTTGTGGATGCCCCATCCCTGGAGGTGTTCAAGACCAGGCTGGATGGGTCTTTGAGCAACCTGCTCTAGTGGGAGGTGTCCCTGCCCGTGGCAGGGGGGTTGGAGCTAGACGGTCTTTAAGGTCCTTTCCAACCCAAGCCATGCTATGGCTCTATGATACCCGCCAGGCCTTGCCACTCTCAGGGGGCTCCTACTCACCAAAACCCCTCAGCACTCTCATGAGCCTCCCCACCTTCCCATTCCTTCTCCCACCTTCAACAAACCAAACAATCACTTTTTTTTTTTCCCAAATTGTAGCACCCTTCATAATACAGCACCTCCTATATGCCAGTCCCCTGGCATTTTACCTGCCGGGTACACTACAAGACTCAGACTGGGCCAACTACAGCTTTAATCCACCTCCTGCTTCCCTATTCCTGTGAACTGTAATTATTCTAAAATCACCATATTCTTTCCCTAAGTTGCACTGACAGTAATGCCTGTCAGGAACGTGCCAATTTATTGCACACAGCAAGAGAAAGTTCAACATAAAAGATTTCCATATGTATTTATTTCTGGTTTTTTTCTTCATTTTCTGTGTTTTTCCACTGGATTTACATGAACACTGATAGAATTAACCTACCCACAAACACTTGAATGTATAGATCAGTTGATTAATTATAGTCACATGGGAGCCAAGGCATTGCCAAAGAGTATTTTCTAGAAGGTGAAATTTTCTGAAGTCATGTTGTTGAGAGATATTAGTTGTTTAGCTTAAATGAGTACGTTTTAAGAATAAATTATTTAAGTTAATGAGTTATTTAAGAATAAATTACTTAGGGTTATAATACGTTGTGATTTATGCTGTTTGCTTAGCTTTACTTGGCATGAGTCGCTAGATTTGCTGAAGCCTTCAGGCCGTGATACAGTTAATTTTCTTAGGAATTTTCCTAGCAGCTGGTACAGTGCTGTGTTTAGTCTTTTAGCACAAGGAAAACGTCGATAACACACTGATGTTTCCATAGCATTTTTCCCAAGCCCCCAGACCAAAAACCACAGGAGTGGCTGGCTGTGGAGGGGCCCTGGTGCGAGCAGTGGCAGACTGGGGTGGTGTGTGTGTGACTCCTTGGATGGTATGGGAATGCTCGGGCAGTGGCTTCTCCTTTAACACCTGTCAAGAGAAAAGCTATGGAAGACCCCGGATGCTGCAATGGCAGTACTCCAGTGGTCATGAAGGTTGACATGCAGAGTGGCAATGAAGAGGATCCTAAAGCACCATAAGGAATTTCTAAAGGAAGAACAAGACCTATGCCCCTTTGCCTTGACTCCAGGATTATTCTTCCAAGCTACACCTGTTTGAGACAGCATTCTTTGAATTGGCTTCGTAATTCCAACACAAAGTATCCATACAAACAGCCAACATGGGACATGGCACGTAGGACTAATCTCCTCAAGACCCAGGTCATTTTCAGATCATTTTAAGATGAAAAGCATCTAACCTGAGCAGGAATTTCCCCTGCACTATCTATTTCTCATGTTCTCACCACACACACCCCAGCTCAGCAGCAACAGCCACAAGTATCACATTTTTTTCCCGTAACCAAAAGTACAAGGATCTGGATTAATTTCGATCTTTCTACATGTTTGGAGAACTCCTTGGTCTCACTTTCTTTTCTCACAGAGGAAAAGGAGTTTTCCTCTTTCTTAGAACTTTCTTCTGCTTTTCCCCCCCATTTTAATGTTAGCTAATGATGATTCATTCCACACTATTCCCAGTTTATTGGCTGCTGTCTTTATACTGTATGTCTTGTTACCACTTTGACCTTGGCCACAGTCATTTCTTCCTTCCTAGGGTTAGGTTCATCTCCTTCTTTTGACATGAGAGTGGACCCCGCCATAAAATCAGCTGGCCTTGGGGTTTGTTTAGACTTTAAAATAGCTAAAAATTGGGTAGGCTATTTTGCTAATGATTTTTCTTGGCACTGGAATCCACCTCACATACATTGACAATGAGTTTTTCCCTCAGCTATGCTTTCCCCATGGACTTCAGTGAACCTGCTTATGTAGGGAAGCTCAGCACATGTGGAAGCACTTGGAAGAGCCGGAGTGACTCAGTGTTATGAACTCAGCTCTCTTGTCCTTGCCTTACACTTTGGCCCCGGGGTAGCATCTTCCCAGTAATCACACCATTCGCCTCCTCTTTTACAAATTTCAGAGCACATCAGGGAGGGCTGCAGCCTCCAATGTCTGTTGTCTAAAGTTCAGCACCTGCATAAGGGTGGGGGTACATACATGCTGGGTGCCTGAGCTCCCACTGCAGCCAGCATGGTTTGGGCAGAGATTCAGCTGACCGGCTGCAGCAAGGCAGCAGTGAATTTGCTGTGAGCCATAGTTGTGGGAAGAAGAAGTTCTGTCTGTCGCTTTTCCAATAAACAAGCTGTTTTCTTGGCCAGGCAGCTGCCTCCAAGCCATGGTGCTTCACTTTTTAATCCTTCACTTTCCCCACTGTCCCCTAGTCACAGAGGGCAATCTTTGAGTGGGATGGATTTAAATTCATGCCATTAAGGCAGTCCTTTTCCTGGGACTGTATCTGGGAGAATGACTTCCAGTCATTCAGCCTGTGCTGCAGTTCATCTATGAACAAGGTGCAAAACTGAAAACTTACTGACGCTGATGCTTAAGGGATGCCTTCAGCCTACTCTCCAGACCAGATCCACTCTCCCTCCAGACAGCAAAGCTGAGAGAGTAGAGGACCATTTCTGGAGCACACAGGACCAAAGACGCCTGGTGACCTAGTAAGGCTTTAAATGGCTTAATATGCCCCCAAGTAACTGGAGAGGATAACTAGAGGAGAGAAACAGCAGAGAAACACACCCTGGAGCATCCCACAGTGTAGATTTGAACTAAATGTCAGTCATTGTGAGAAGCCCTCCCTATGTCAATGCTATTTTTAAAATTACTGTCAATCTAGATGCTTTCCCAACTATCCTACATATTTTTAAAGGAGGACTGATGACCTTTGTTTTCCCTTAGCATCTTGTAACTGCAGTCTGCTACTCCTGAACCACAAGGTTTGAAGTTCTACCACAACTGGTACCTCTTACTGCAGAGAAGTGGCTGTGGCTAGTTGAGCCAAGCTGGGGTCCCCCCACACCCAGAACTGGTGCAATATCCAGGGATCATTTTCACCCAAACAATCAAAACTCCAGCTCCCAAACCAGCACGAGTGCATTGCTCATACTAACCATGGTAGTCACAACTCCAGAAAAGTCTTTCTATGTAGTGGTGGAGGGTTTCCTCACAAACCCCCAAGGGTCAGCCTTCGATGACCAAATCTCTTCCCACAGCCTATGCTTTCCTCATCCCAACTTTTTTCCCCTCTGATGGCTAGTCCTGCCAATGAGGAGCTCCTTGTGTATAGGAAGGACAAGGAGCATACTTCACTTTGGGAAACACTGACACATCTGTTGCTATGAGCTACAAAGTCAAATGGGCATCTTGTCCCAACTGCCCTTGTAGAGATTTTCTGCAGCTTCTTGCTGTGAAAAGTCAGTGTAGGATGCATAAGGAATAGAGGACTGAAAGGGACTGAAATTGGGAAATTGATGCCCACTCCGTGGATGTTTAAAAAATATAGTGTAAGAGGAACATCCAATTTGCAAATTGCTGTTGTCTGGGAAACACCAGCACAATCATAAAGTGAATAACGAAAGACCAAAGGTCCTAAAATACACTGTATCACAGGTGAGGAAGGCTGAAGTGTACTGGCAGTGTCCTGGATCCCTGCGGAAGATGTGGCAGCTGAAACTGTCCAACTGGCAGCAGAAAGCACATCAGGACACTGCACAGGAAGGGAAAAAGAAACCCTACATGTTCCTGTTATCGTGGCCAGACTGTGGGAGGGAAATGAAATGGACGCAGGAAGGCAGTGTCATGAAGTCACCAGTTGCTCTAGGGCTGTCCTTGCCTGCTGGGATCTACTCAGCCAAACTCATTTAACTGCTTCTCCAAGGAACTGATAAGCTGGTAGAAATCCAAAGTAACTCAGTGCTCTGGATTCCTACCCCTGTGCACCCATCTCCCTGGGTGTGATCTGAACTCAAGCGTGCAGCTTTGGCACTGCGGGTCCATACAGAAATATTCCCATACCTCACCGGTTACTCCAGCAGCTGGAAGCAGACGCAGTGCTGTAAGGTACATGCCAAATGGAAATGGTCAGAAAATAGTTTCGGTGGGTGTGTGCAGAATAACGTGACTCATACTGATCAGGATTCGGTGGAGTGCCACTTACCTGCAGCAGGGAAGGAAGGGTGCGTGGCTAGAAATTCCCTTTCTCCATCAGAGCCCCTTGCACAGCACTCCAGGCCCTTAACAAACAATGATCAGCTGGGGAAAACCGTAAGACATCCACACAGGCACAGCCTCTTGCCTTTAAATAAAAAGCAGCAACTTGCTCTGGTGACTATTGATCTCATCTTCCTGGAACCAACACCTGAAAATTTGAAACCTCCTGATGTTTTAAAGCAGAAATAAAAATAGTCTCTCTCAATCGTTCCCTTTGCAGCTCATAGGAGACGGAGCAGAGCTAAAAAACCTTTCGGTTAAAGAGCTTTCATCTGGCTTCAGCTGCTCAGATTACACTGAAGGGGAGATAAAGCTGAGCTCAGTTCTGCAGGGAACAAGGCCCAAGAGCATCTCTCATCTCTGAGGTCATTCCCACCAGATTTGGGATCTTGTGTTTACGAACTCCCTTCTGGCCAAAAATTTCATTTGATAGGCAAGGGGCTGTTGCAAGGGGGGAGGTCTCCTGGGTACCTGAAAAGTTTGCTGTGATCCCATGAGAAATTAGGTGATTCGATGAACACAGAATTCAGTGGGAGCTGATGGAGATCCACCTGTCTCAAGATTATGCTCTTGGACTATAAATCTGTGTCTCTTCATCTGCCTATGACACCGCATGTGCCCGACTGCATGGGGAAAGCACCGGGATTAATCAGCCACTGCTGCAAACCCCAGATGTGTCCACACTGCTTTTAGTACGTATTTCCTAATCATCATCAGCGAACAAAGTGGAATCTCAGGGGGATGCTTGGGAGGGCTCATTAAAAGCTAATCACGCCTACGTGAATAGAAAAATCAATAGCTGAGGGCAAAGCAGCAGCTGAGCTCGTTAGAGCCTCTGACTAAAGTGCCCTTTGTAACACGGGTATTACACAAGACCTCCTGCAGTTACTTGCAAGGCAGTAGCTGCCACAAACACATATGGTGTATCTGGTGACACTTCAAACACTGTCACATGCACGCTCCTCAGATACACATCAAAAAACCCAGCTCATACCACTGAGGAATTAGGAAACCCCTCAGTGGGACCCCGTGATTGAACACACAGCGGAAATCCAACCCATGTAGAGCCAACAAAAAGCCTCAGCATCTTACAGAGTCTTCCCACAAGCTGTGCATATGGGAAAAATGGGCTGCACTCATGGGAGAAACAGCACTTTTGGCACGGTGTAACATCACCCGACAGGCCGTATGATGGCTAGACGGTGCTTAATCTCCTGTAGCTTCCCAGGGATGCTCTAGGTGCTTAGCCTGTGTACTGTCTCTGTAAACTCCACTGCTGTGGGAGACCAAACACCGCTGCCTGACAGAGCTCAGCAGCCAAAGGAAGGATAGGGCTGCAGTGGACCTGCCTTCAGTTTTTCAGGTGGTCATCACAAGGGACACTGAGGAGCAGTGTCCACCACGCTGGAGAGGCTGTTTCATACCGTGGCAATGCAGCCCTGTCCCCCATTGCCATTTCCACAGTTTTCTGCACTAAGCATGTGTGGATGCAGGAAGCAGTTCGCCTCTGTATTCCCTACAGCATCACCCAAGAGATCTGGGATTTATTTCTTTAAGCCCGTCATGGTTTGCTATATATATTGCTCTGACAGTCGATTATCCTTCACATGAAAAACTCAGTGGCGTTCTGAGAGGATTCCTTTAAATATCATGTCACATCCATTATGCTCATAAACACTTTAGCCATAACTCCAAATTAAATACACCATGTGCATGTATATCTGCACTCTGTCTTTTCCAGGTTACAGTTACATCTATCCTGCCAGGAAAAAACATGGAGGCAACCTGCTGCCTTCCATGAAATTCTCACTAGCCTCAATGATCTTTTGTGTATTTTATAGGAGTATTTTCTGCATTAGGTCCTTATTATATTATTATAACTTTTGCTGGGTAGATGGTGATGAAATGGCCCACTACAGAGAGGTTGGAGGAAGCTCAAGGTGACCGACTGATGTTCGCTTTAGGACTGTGCAGCAGCATCCACATTTCATAGGGTCGTGGTCCCAAAAGGGGACAGGAGCATGTAGGAGTATATTATTCTAGCGCTGATCACTGGGACTGGGTGACTTGACCTGTTATAATGCAAGTTCTATGAGCTCTGAGAAGAATAAGGAAACCTCTGCCTGGTGGCAAAGGAGCATGGTCAGGATGAAGTCAGAAAAAAAAAAAAGGAAAAAAAGCCATCTTATAAAACAAGGCCCAGGGAGCTAATGTATCGAGAAGAAAGAATTTGGCTCCCCCTCTGAAACATAAAATTTTAGCTAATTAACCAAAGATCTAAAATGTCTGCCCTAATACAACCTGGCATAAATATGCACAAAAACATTGATTTCCCTGGAGATTTCCCCAAGGAAACTTCATGACATTTTTATCGATGGTTTGCATTTCAATTGCAGCATCACCTTGGCAGTAAATAAACCATATATAACCACTGCTGTGCCAGACAACCACAGCACAGGCATGCCCGGTCCTGGCACTGCCAGCCCTTGCTTTCATTCAGTGCAAGTTTATGTTATGTTAGATTGTTCCTTTATCTGCTCTCCAGGTGTGTAACAGAAATGCACGTTCCTCTGCATTTACATGGCTGAGAACAAAGACCTGTTTTATTCTCATCTCTACACACATGGACTGTCAGTGTTTAAGCAGTGAATTCCCATTAACTCAAATGGAAATTATGCACATAAATCGCTCCGCAGCTGTAGGAATAATAATAGAATAACCTGATGGGTGCATGGGGCCTCCAGGATGTGATGGCAGAGTTAAGGAGGGCATGTTCTTCTCCCAACAATTTAGGAGAAGCTGGAGGGGGAGAAGGCAGCAGCAGCTAAGTCAGTGAGGAATGCACACCACAGTGCATACAGCCACAGGGATGCTGAGGGTATAGCTCTTATCTGGGGTTAATCATTGCCATTTCTCCTGTTGGGGTGTGATGCATTATCACAGACAATCCCTTTAAAATCAAGGAGACACATGGAAAGGGAGGCAGGTATTTAAATTAAACCCCCTATTCCCAGCATTGCAATTTGTCTTACCATCTTTGGTTTTCATGTGCTGCTTGCAGGGTAAAATTAGTTGTGGGCCCGCATAAGAAGAGACAGCGTTTGCTGTTTGTGATAGAGGGATCAAGGTTTTGCTGTGTATCTGCAGAAGGCAATGACACACAGCCTGAAGCTAGGAATGTGCTAATGAAGGCACACAACAGAAAACTTAATCAAAGACTCCGAGAGACTACAGGGAATTAAGTAAGGTTTCAGCAGTACTTCTGCGGCACCAAACACCTAAGTCAGGAGAAATAAAGAAAGGAGTTTTCTTAACAAGGAAATAAAAAAACCCCACAAATCCCATGGTGCTCTAGCCTGATGTGGCACAGAAAGAAAAGCTTTTTTTAGTGCCTCCTCCTCCCAGAGAGATAGATAATCTTCAGATAATGACAGGACATCCCAACTTAAAATAATAGGAAGAGAGGGGGAAGCTACATGAGGCTTAGTGCAGCCAATGAGACACTGTACTCTTAAGCATAATCTTCAGGGTGTGTTTTGTTATTTTAGCGTCTTTTTTTGTGCTGTGTTCTATCTTTTCCAAATCTGCATTTTCAACTTTCCTATAGCCTTGAATCTTGACAAGAGACAAAGCGCTCCTCCTCCAAGACGTGGCACATCTCAAAAGCAGAGCTCTGCAGTGCTCTGCCCATCGCCCAGCTCGTCATGAGGCTACTGGTACCCCAAGCTTAGGCTGGTTTGACGGATAATATTTGCAGGGCTTGGGTGAAGAAGAAATGTCTTCTAAGGATGGTTAGTATCTGGCCAAGTTCCCCGCAATGAAGCAAAGTACTAGAAAACACATGTAATCTCCGAAGACCTTTGCAATGATGGTGTAATCAGAAAAGAATGAATGCCAATAAGTGAAAGTCTCTTAGAAAAAGCAAGATTGGATTAACTTTGGGAGTGAGCATGGTACAGAGATGTAAACAGCTCAGACACAAGTCTGAGTGTTCCTTTGGATGTCATCTGCTGGACAGGTTGTGTCTGCCCAGGAAGGCATGGACATGAATATTTTTCCTGCAGTCAGGTTGCTGTTTTGACCATAGGAGAAAAAGTAGTGTAAAACACAAAGGGCTTAGGCAAAAGCAGTGTCCCAAGTGAGTTTGTGGACCATATTTGGGAAGAGCATATTTACACTACTTCAGGGAAAATGCTGAGAAGAAATTTTGTTTGTAAACCAAATCAAGGAAAGCACACATTAGCCTGGACAGCCCATCCTCAGCAGAGCTTTGCAGCAAGGGTTGACCAGAAGGGAAACTGGTGACAATCCAGGGAATTATGGTCTCTGGCAAGCAGACAGAGTCAAAAATGGTGTCTGGTGACCAGCTGTAGCTGGGAATCCTCTCTGGCATGTGGCAAAGTTGCAGATAGCGTGTCTGTACCTTGAGATTCCCGAAAACGCCCATGACATGAGGCAACCATGCCAGCGAGGCATGAAATTTAAATAGACCAAAGCCTGTATTGCTTCATTAATCAATACCTGGTGTGGTGGAAAGTTTCTGAATGAATGATTTCTTGGAAGCTGGTTTCAGCTTGCAGCTCATCTTACAAGTGTCCTACAATTTTGGTCAGGTTCATCTATTTTTGGTTTGTGTTTCTAGTCTTCTGTTTGTTAAGAAAACAAGAAGGAGCCTCTCTAGAGGCTGTCACAGCACTTGAAGGAGAAGATTAAAAGGAAGAAGGCAGGCACTTATGGAGCTGTGAAGGCCAAGCAGCAGAAGCAAAAAGATTCACAAGTGAGAAAACGAGAATTTAGGAGCACACTAGGATGAAGTGAAACAGCCCTAGAGTCAGACGTAAACTGAAAGACAAACTCACTGCTCAATGGTTATAATGGTAATGAAATGGGCTTATATAGGTATCTCCAGGTTTGAGGTAAAATAGAACCAATTTTCTGTTCTGAATTAAGTCTCTTCTAACTAACTGCACTCTCCGAAATTAACAGCATATTTTTTCATATGATGTCCACTTCTAGAGTAATAAGGCCTGATGTTTATAGTTAATACCAAGGAATGGTATGCAGAGAGGCTCTTGCTTAGACTCATTGCTATAACAACCAAGGTTAGACAATGTTATTATTTGCCCCGTTGCAGGGTTGGAAGTGGAAAATCATAGAGAGGTTGCACCTGCGGGGAGGAGGGGACAGGAGAGGTGACCCAAAACTGACCAACAGGGTATTCCATCCCATCTGCATCATGCTCAGTATAAAAGCCGAGGGATCAAAGGGTCAGCCCTCTTTCTCCAATGGGCAGTGTCCAAGGAGGGCTCCATCTGTTCATCTGCCTTTGATCCCGATCCGTATATTCCTGAATTCAGACCCAGAATCCAGTTCCCATCTGTTGCTGAGTCCAGTCTGGGACTTTCCCAGTGCCTGTTGGTGATGTGATACTGGGTTTGTATATAGTGTATATATTTCTTTCCTTCCTTATTGATATTATTATCTTTCTCTTATTACTTTTTTATTCTTCATATTTCATTAAAGTAGTTTAGTTTCTTTTCAACCCATAAGTCCTCTCTTCCTCTCATTTTCTCTCCTCTCCCATGAAGGGAAATGGTCTTCCTTCTCTCAAGGGGAGAGAGGTAAAAGAGAACATCTGTCATTTGCTTTAGTGGTCAGACCAGACCAGACCAAGCCACAACATGCCTGTGTTTGCTATCAGTGGAGCCTGGGGTTACTGTAAGATGCCTGGGAAGCCTAACACAGCCAGCTGAAGCATGGATTGGTCTTGCAGCAGATACAGCTGAACAGGATGTTAATCGGAGTAGTCAAGGTTTACAACCCCACAAATAAACATAAATCACCATCAATTTCAGTTTATGCTCACATGACAATTCCTCCAAACTACAGCAGCTCAGGAGGAGATACTCATCAGTTTGGATGGCTTTGCTAAGGGGGAGCAGCCTTCACGAGATGTGCAAAGCTGTAACCCCGCCAGTCATCCCACCCTGCTGCAGAGCCAGAGCCCTTGGAAAGAAACACTCTGAGGCAGAGACCATTCCACAGAGTCTACAAGGACACCATAGCACGGGTGGAGGGCTCTGGAAGAGAAGAGCAGGGAGAGCAATCCTAACTGGGATGCAAGACAGCACTCTCTTCCAGCCAAGCATAAATTAAGCGAAACCATTGTTCTCACTCCCCTCACACCTGTACCAATATCTTTTGTACTGTTGTAAAGCCCAACCTGCAGATTTAAGACAGAAAGGTAAACTAAATCTTGTTTGTCCAAGAAGTGAAATGACAGGTGGGGAAAGCATTGGCCACAGTCCCGATGACAGCAACAGTATAACCTGCACACAACAGCTTTTACCAAAGGGCAGGGGAGAGAAAGTGAAGGTCTTAATGTTAAACTAGCAGGTAATCCAGGTGGCTACTGGATTGCAACCTGCAGTGGCTGCAGGTCCCAGTAAACTCAGGATCACATGAACTATGGAGTAGGAAGGAAGCAATGGATGGAAGAATAATGTTGGATAAGCTACGGAGGTGGGCAGGGAGCTGCACAGACCCTGGCCTGAGTCAGGGAAAGGGAAAAGGAGTCTTGTTTGTCTACAGATATTATCGGCCCTGTCTGCCGGGCAAATCCATTTATGATGGAGGCAAGACATTCCTGCGTCTCATGCCTTTACTGCAAAATTAAAGTGCGATCACCAGTAATGAGGGCAGGGAGAGTTTGGAGCATGTTTTAAATTTAAGCACACAGAGAAGGAGAAGCCCATCTTCCCCTTCACAAGTTCTAAATAGAGATAGAAGAGGGGCCTAGGTCCAAAGCCAGTAAAATGGAGTTGTGCTTTCCCACTGGCTTTGGAGAGCCTTGCTGAAGCCTCACTGCAGTGGTCCCAACTCACTCTACCTTTGGGTGTCACTGACACACTAAAGCCGGCACTACATAAAGAAAACTTAGACACAAGACCCGTTATTGAGAACCAACATTTACAGATGCAGAATAATCCAGTATGCAAAAGGAAAAAATTACACAGGAAAAAAATAGCTGAAATCTGGGCCCCTATAAAAGTTTTTACACTTTTCTTCTAGAGGAAGAAATGAAGAAATTGTCCTACCTGGCTGTTCTGTGTCTTCTGTTCTCCCTGAAGCTGTTTGCCGAGACAATCAGACGAGGTCGTTTTCAGCACCATACAAAAAGCTGCAGCTTTCTTTAAAATCTTTCAATGATGGTTTCTCAGCAGAGCACGCCGGGCTTCTCCCCAGCTTGGCCCTGAGGCTCACTGGGGAGCACCCGGCTTTCCAGGATCTGGAGGTAAACCTGGGCAGGGACACGCTGAACACGCTCCAGAAGTCTCAGTGTGCTTGGTGTACTCAGTCGGGACTGCGAGAGAAAAGGCAAAGTTCCCGAAGCTGTGGGTGGAACATGGCACCGTGTAGCACTGAGTAAATAAAAAGCGATTGATTGTTGGACTCGGGCACGACATCAGGTATTACAAAGGTTTATGTGCCACAGGCAGGACTCCCTACTTCGTCTGAGAGAAATGCAGCCTTAAAAACCCGCTGGTGCACAGGGCTGCAGCTAAAGCAGCAGCCAGAGATGCAAACGAGACCTAGTGCTCAGATTTTGGCAGTCAACAGATTTGTTATTTTGGACAGCACACAGATGGAGAATTTCAGTCACAAAATATATTTTATCTCAAAGGTCAGACATTTCATTACTGCCTATAAGGGCATATACATATATAACTTCTGTGGGATAATTGATTATTTGGAGGTTTATGGTGCCAAGTACAACAGGATCCTGATTCAGGCTTCTGGATCATACAGTCACAGAATGGTTTGGGTTGGAAGGGACCTTAAGGATCGTTGAGTTCCAACCTCCTGCCACGGGCAGGGACACTTCCCACCAGACCAGATATAGTCTAGTGCCATGGTTATGAGAAAAAAAACCATGTAGGTTCAGCTTTTGACACAAACTTATTTGTTTCAATGCCCTCTTCAGCCTAAAAAATGAAAAAAAAAAAAAAAAAAAAGGCTGAAATAAAAAAATAATTCTGAGATACAGAAGAGACAGAGCCAATATAAAAAAAAAATCACTGAAGTACAACTGAGGTAGGGTGTAATAAGAAAACTTAAGGTAAAAAAAATATTATCTAAATAATGGCATTTATCAAGCCACACCAGCACTGCAGATATTCCTACAATTCGAAAATCCAGACTTCCAGTGCTAATGCACAAGCTTTGATTTGCTTCTGTAGATATTTTGCCACCTACTTTTAGGTTTGATCACATCTTCTGCCTGAAAAAAAATCAGAATTAGTGTCAGGTTTGAAAAAGGATTTTTTTTTCAAAGAAACAATTTTTTTTTTTTTTTTACATTCCTTCCAATATGCTAGATTATTGAAGTGGAAGCCTTTTTAAAAGGTAATTCACATGTCCTTACTGTCTTGTCTGTAGTCTTTTTGTGCTGTTCGTTCTCAGCTAATGAAAAGAGATTCATCAGTACCACTGTTCTCTGCAGCCTTTTTCAAATCAAATCTATTCTTTGGCTTTCGGTGCTGCAGATTTCACTGCAAACATGGCAGTGAAAGCTCACCGTTTTATTTAAAGTTCTGCCAGTAGATAAGATGCCATGGTTATGACAAACAGGGTGATGTGGGCATCTAAAGAAGGAAGGATAGCAGAGCTGAGCGACCCTGAAATGAGACTCAAATCCCTTCTCACAGCTGTGACAGAATCTGGGCGAGTTAGTTAATGCTGATGTACTTCTATTTTCCTATTCATAAAAGGGAATAATGATTCTTCACTTCCTCAAGAGATCAAATAGGAGGCATCAGGGACTACAAGGTGTATTAGAAACACCAGTGACATCTCAGTACAAGAGAATTGCTAAGCCTCTCTCATGTAACAAAGGCACAGGCTATCCCCAAATCCTGGTATAACCTTTTTTTTTTTAAATTGGAACACTCACCTTTCTGAGTGTTAGAAATGAATAAGCTTTTTTTCTATTCACTTTCCAGTTCCTGTATTAGTCCATGATACTACCATTGAAACAGAAGAACATCTTCTTAAGGAAAAAGGTGCCACATAGTGCGGGTATCAGGTTTAATATCAATAGCAATATGACAGCCTCTCCTGCTAGCATTTTACCTCCAAGCACTACAGCTGTGAGTCAGCAAGCTGGTAGGAAGACTTTTACGCAGCATTCGGAATTGGTCTTAGAGGATACGCAAAATTACAGTTCTTTCCTGTCTTTGCTGTGTTGGTCACTAAAGTAAAAATAACTTCAAATTAACAATGATTAACAATTTGGAACTGAAACTTCAGCTTGAGATTAAAGCTTTTGTAGGATGAGAACTCCCTTTGGGGTTAAAAGCTACTGCTTAAGAATGATGCAATTTTTAAGGGGAAAAGAAAGACATGCTGCTGCTTCATGGAAAGCCATTTTGCAAGAACTGCTTACATGATCTGCTCTTACCCTAACGGCTCTGGGCTCTTTCCAGAAGATTTCTTCCAGGGGAGTTCTTTCAAAAGTTGTTGTCCCCTTTACACAACACAATGTATAGGGGAGTGTTTTCCTTCTCTGCCTGCTTCTAGACTATGGATGGGAGGAATAACCTATTTTTACCTTACTCTGTGAATTCACAGTCGGTTTGTACAGAGCAACTGAGCATGTTTCTTCATCCTCAGTTTCTGCTTTAGAAATATCCTGCTATGTTGTGGCTTCCTCCAACAGCTGTCATGTGCTGGGAAAGGGGCATGGCAGCGGATAGATCTCTCATGATTTCCTGTGGACACCCATCCTGCCAGCAATAAGCACACCAACTCTCCTGGAGTAAGAAAGTTTAGCATCATACTGAGGGATGAAGCAGAAGAAACTGGGGTTTGGCCCTCCTGCATATCTGAACAGAAGGACTGTCTTCTAACTGAAGACTGGTCCTAGAGCATGGATGCTTCTGTCACCCACATGATTTCACTCAACATTTTGGACAAGCACCAGCCCTACTTCATTCTTTAGGACCTGCCGTGCAGGCCACAAAAACCATACAGGTTATCAGCCATACATAACTGAATGTCTAAGAACATGTACTCATTGGGTGTGAAGAGAAATGGGCACTTTAAGTTAAGGGCACCGCAGCTCAGTACAGTTTGGTACAAATCTTCCTGCAAATGGTGGTTATACCACAAGCTATCAGTGCAGTTTCACAGGACATTGGCTTCAACACAAAAAACACCTTCAGAATCTCCTGTGTGTGCCCATTCCCAACTGGCTGCTAATTTGGGAAAAAAAAAAAAAAAGTGTATTAAAGTGTATTTGTTTGCATTTTTATTGGCTCAGTTCCCTTATCTGACTCACTGGCATAAAAGCAATGTCTGCACAATACAGTGACAACAAGCTGGTGGGGGTCTGGGTAACCCACACACTTTTTGTATTTTTTTTTTTTCTATTTTTTTTTTTAAATACATCTTTGCAGCAACTGGGTCCAAAAGAGGGTCTCACAAAGACTTGTGCTGTCACACAAGTTGTTGAAAGGCTGAGGGACTTGGGTCTTTTTAGTCTCAAGAAGACTGAGGGGGGGATCTGATCAATGCTTGTAAATACTTAAAGGGTGGGTGTCAAAAGGATGGGGTCAGTCTTTTTTCAGTGGTGCCCAGGGATAGGACAAGAAGTAACGGGCACATACTTGAACATAAGAAGTTCCATCTAAACGTGAGGAGGAACTTCTTTACTTTGAGGGTGACAGAACACTGGAAGAGGCTGCCCAGAGAGGTGATGAAGTCTCCTTCCCTGGAGACATTCAAAACCCACCTGGACATGTTCCTGTGCAACCTGCTCTAGGTGGACCTGCTTTGGCAGGGGGCTTGGACTAGATGATCTCCAGAAGTCTCTTCCAACCCCATATCATTCTGTGATTCTGTGATTCTGTAACCCATGGTACAATGAACTGTGATGCCAGGGTCTGGCAGAGGTTAACTTTTTAAACTAGTGTTATGGGTGAAACCAGTGTCTCATGGAAGCATGCCTTCACACATGGTAGTAATACCAGCAAAAGACGTCTCCAGTGGTGCCTACTATATGGACCAGAGAGTGGATGTTACTGAAAAGGGTGAAGATGCCAACACCTACTGTTGAATATTCAGCTTGTCCGTTTACTGGGACCCCTGTTTGATGAAGTGTATTTGAGGCAATGCAGCATTAACTTGTCTTCAAAGACTTGATTTGAACCTCAGGAGGGAACTCCCATGTGTATTCACGACAGCTACCCAAACTCACTTGCAGAATTTAGAAGTCTCCTACTGAGAAATGTGGCAGCAGATGCTTCCTGACATTTAATGCTAAACACCCGATAATGAGGCTATAAACAGCCTTTCACTCCAAAACATATGAAGGAATAGCACAAGGCCCCGGGAAGGGACAGCTCTGTAGAAATGGGGTTGTTGTTCCTGATTAGGATTCAGATAGCCCTCCCTGGCATTGTTAGTTCTGGTTTGATTTGTTCTAAGGCATGTCAGATGTTTGTAGCAAAACAGACTCCCTGATGCTTGCACCATTTTTTTGCACAAAAAAAATTTAAAAATCAGAGGTGTAAGTAAAGAAAGGGTGTCACAGTCTGAGTCTAAAAGCAGCACATGGCCATGTAAACATTACAGCCCACTGTCGTCATGAGAACTCCTGAGCAAAGTTTCCTTTTTAACTCATGCAATAGTGTAGTTGTCACCTTCCAGTGAATTTCAGGAAGATTCATGTGCCTGCGTCGCTTTAGCTGCTGTGAAAAGTCTCAGTTTCCCAGAATTTTGTTAGAATACCAGTGACATAACCTTCAAAGTGACAATTTCTGAGGCTTCTGGAGAAATGGAGAAATTTCAGTCATGGCTGAACACCCAAAAAGAAACCTTTCAGGTCTCTGAACTGTCTTATTAGCAGTTAAATGTAGAGAACATTACAAGAAAAGAACACTAAAAGGCAGGAGAGACATCTTCATGAAATACCGGCTAAAGGACAGTAACAGAATAAAATCTGGTCCCAATGAAGGTGAATCTCATCCTCAGGCAGACGTGAATGGTGTGTTCAGAACTCATGTTGTTAGAGGCTTGCCAAGGCTTGTGCAAGCTTTCTGCTCAGGCTCAGCTCACATTGTTAATGTGATCCATAACTAACATTATTAACGTGATCCACAGTTAACACCATTAACGTTACAGGACTTTGAACTCAGAGCAGGATGATAAATCAGAATTTGACCCCATGCACCTAACTGTGCAAACAAGTAAAAGATCACAAAACTTGCATTAAACTTGTAGTTGTTTAACACACACAAACTCCTGCAACTGAAAACGTTTGGACAATTATTGCAAGTGATTACTGACATGCAATCAGTACTGATATCGTACATCCTGAATTAGTCAGAGAGCTCTAAAACATTACAAAATACTTCCATTGAACATGTCACATATACAATTACAGTAGGGTTCACTAAGAGCAACATAGTGCATAAAGGAGTTAAAATCCCCCACAAAAGCAGATTCAGACACACCAACACCCATTCTAGCAGAAGAGAAATTTTGACAAAGGACTTCCAGAAACCTAATGGTTGACATGTTTATAATAAAGGATTAACATTAAAATACACTCTCTCAGCACGACAGGCAAAGCAGAGCACTTGAGACTCAGTTTCCCCCGTGGAACAAGATATTAAGGGCCATTTTCTGGCCCAGCATAAGTCAGAAATGAAGCTGAAATATTATGTGCTAGCCAAGGATTGGCTGGAGTTTTTCAATTTTCTAGGCCAGGTGGACATCTCCAAGCTGCAGCAGAAGGCTCTCATTTTGCTGAGGGCCCTTAATGCAACCAACCAGCAGCATCCCGCGGATGAGAATGCGTCCCACTGCTCAAATTCCCATCTGGTGTTCACCTCAGCGGCTTCGGATGATTCAGTTTCCATCCACAGAAGCTGGTCACCTGAGCGACCCCTCATGGTGCATCCCCTTCTTACAGCGTGACTCTCCCTCAGAGTCAATTTGCAAAGGAGCTGTTAATTACAGAATCACAGAATATTTTTGGTTGGATGGGATCTTTGAGATCATCGAGTCCAACCAACAAAAAACCCAACCAACCAAACAAACAAAAAACCCAAACCAAACCAAAACAAAAAAATTACAAAAACCCCCCAAAATCCCAGAACACCAAACACCAAAACCAAACTAAAACAAACGCCCACAACCACACCCCACCCCACCCACAAACAGACACAAACCAACAATTTCAGGCACCAGAGCATGCCCTGAAGTGCCATCTCTACACGTTTCTTAAATACCTCCAGGGATGGCGACTCCACCACCTCCCTGGGCAGGCTGTTCCTGTGCCTGACCACTCTCTCAGTAAAGTAATTCTTCCTAATATCTAATCTAATCCTCCCCTGCCCCAACTTCAGACCATTTCCCCTGGTCCTGTCATTATTCCCTTGGGAGAAGAGGCCAACACCCACCTCCCTACAACCTCCTTTCAGGTAGTTGTAGAGGACAATGAGGTCCCCCCTCAGCCCCCTCTTCTCCAAACTAAACATGCCCAGTTTCCTCAGCCTCTCCTCATATGACTTGCTCTCTAGACCCTTCACCAGCTTGGTGGCTCTCCTCTGGACACGCTCCAGCAGCTCAATGTCCTTCCTGTGGTGAGGGGCCCAGAACTGAACACAGCACTCGAGGTGAGGCCTCACCAGTGCCCAGTACAGAGGCACCATCACTGCCCTGCTCCTGCTGGCCACGCTATTCCTGATACAGGCCAGGATGCCGTTGGCCACCTTGGCCACCTGGGCACACTGCTGACTCATGTTCAGCTGGCTGTCCACCAACACCCCCAGGTCCTTTTCTGCAGGGCAGCTTTCCAGCCACTCTTCCCCAAGCCTGTAGCGCTGCCTGGGGTTGTTGTGACCGAAATGCAGGACCCGGCACTTGGCCTTATTAAACCTCATCCCATTGGCCTTGGCCCATTGATCCAACCTGTCCGGGTCCCTCTGTAGAGCCTGCTGACCCTCAAGCAGATCAACACTCCCACCTAGTTTGGTGTCATCTGCAAACTTACTGAGGGTGCACTCAATCCCCTTATCCAGATCATTAATAAAGATATTAAACAGGACCGGCCCTTAGCAAGGGCCTTAGCTGGTGCCTTAGCAAGGAAACAGCAGCATGGGCACCTAGGTCACACCTGGCTTTCCTTGCTTGGTCAAAGCCACCTTTTTGCCCCAGGACTCGTGGGATGTTTCCCGGATTTACATTGCTGCAAATCCTACCCAGATTTTGGCTCTTCATTATTTGATGTGTCCCAAGAGGTGCCTGAGGCTGCCAAGACTCTGAAATAGGTTCAGGCAGGAAAAATTAGGCAGGAATTATATTTTTCTAGGACTTTTCACACATTCCTGTGTTCAGTATGAGTTAAGGTAACGTCACAGACATACCTAAAAACTTCTGTTTTCCTCAGAAATAATATTTAGGCTTTTGAAAAGAGGCATATGACAAATAAGAACAAGAGCAATAATTTCAACAATGACACCCCCAAGTACAGTTTAAATTCACAGGAGAATAAGTTAAACAAGGATGTTATCTTATTAGCATCCTTTCCCCTTTTCCCTACATGTTTTTGGAGTGCCTGAGCATGTTTCTTGTATACTGGGGACATCAGATGTTGAGAGATGCAAATTCAAAACCACTGTGAAGATGCCTGCGATATCCCCCAGCTACCGAGATGATAAACTTCTGGTTTAGCTCTGCAAAATCATCAAACTTCCTGCTCTCTCCCATCTCCTCTCAAGAAAAGATAAAGGCTCGGTATAATAGGTGCCCTACTTACCTAAGGCTTTGATCTCTCACAACTCTCTGCTCACAGAAGTTGTAAACGATCTCTGAAGGAGCCCCAGCGTACGTGAATTTACAAGCCAGCGAGCCACTGTGCTTTCCAAGAGGGCTGGCTTCAGCACCGCATCTGCCAGGCTTCAAAGGAGAAAGGAAAGTTATTTTCTGTTTACCGCTCCAGTTTCCCTCTCCACTGCCTCTGGACACTGTCAGCCCTGGAAGATGTGAAGCTTCTCAGGATGGGCTCTACGCTGAACTTCTAAGAAGGATATCCAAGGAGGAATATGCTCAGGAGAGGCTTTGGTTTATCCTTGCAGGAGTTGGAGTGTGAAATACAGCCCGTCAGAAGTATTGGCCTTTGTTTCAGACACACACATCCATGCACCTCACTTTGAAACAGGTGCCTGAACCAAGCCCGTGACTAAGCCAGTGCTCTCCTGCAACCCTGTGGAGAGGGTGCTTACACCTTGCCAAAGCACAGACGGTGTTTTGAGGGCTTAGATTCCCCCTCCCTAAATTAACCGCAGTGGCCAGTTCACAAAGATTTTGCCTGAACTGGTCACCTGTGAGTGTTTTCAAGTCTCCAGGCGTAAACCGTGGCTGTGTACCAGCTCCTGCACTGCTGGGTTTAGATATTGTATTTTCTTCATTATTTGCAATGTTAGTCACATGGAAAGAAATCCCTGAAGATTCAGAGGGCTTGCTCTTAAAAGGGTGAAAAAAGCTATTTCTGCCTAGGATTCCTATTCTACAGAACTATGTATT
Organism: Numenius arquata; assembly: GCF_964106895.1. Classification (NCBI taxonomy): domain Eukaryota; kingdom Metazoa; phylum Chordata; class Aves; order Charadriiformes; family Scolopacidae; genus Numenius; species Numenius arquata. The sequence continues at coordinate 11,351,801 of NC_133616.1, read as the reverse complement.
CAGCTTAGATGCTCTGAGGAACTGGTTACGTGTAGAAGAGAAGTTGGTAAGAAACCAAACCACTAATTGACAAAAATATCTCAGTCCTCAGAGGGCTGACCTGCTATTTACCTCAAGCAGGTAACAGGATTAATTGGGAGTCCTCTGGCAGGCATGGCCTTTTCATTGAAAAAGCTTTATTTGGGACAGAGACACTAAAGGAGCTTGGAAAGTTATTTGAAGCTGCGAAGAAGAGCTGGGTAGAAACCCTCTGCAAGTTAACACAACCTGAAAGAATCTGCTTGATCCCAAATCCATTAACCAGTATGACCTTGAACATTTGAGCAAGATCTACCAACCAGACATTTAAGAAAAGGGAAGCTTCATGCTACCCATAACCCATGGAGTAGGGACTAGATGAATCTCTGGTGCTTCATGGGAGCTAAACACTACCAAACCATTAACCAACAGAGCAAAACGCCAACAGCTGATCTCCATTTAGCAGCAAGTATCTTCATGGGAGAGGTGTCAGAGACACCCAAAGCCACTGAGCTCAATGCTGAGTTAACCGGGTAACGCACTATGGCCTGGGCACTGCAGTTGATTAGGTGAAATTGTCTGCTGGTCCTTTGCTAGCTCTAATTATATGGATGTTACACATATTGCAGTCATTGTGGCTTTGGTGGAGTATAGGAAAAGGCTGTAATGCTCTGTAGTGAATTGGGCAGATGGTGGGGTCATAAGCTATGAGCCAGCTGGTGGGCTCTTCTGTCACAGAAGTAGATGTCTTTTAATTGAGAGGATTGCGTTTAACACCCATGCAAGCAACACTTTCTGTCAAGTCACGCTTTTCTGTTGATCTTTTAAAACCAGATTGCACGACCCAGGTAAAACCCACAGCAGGGACAAAGTTGGCTACAGCATTAGCACTTGTTTTACTGATGCACATTATACTGCAAGAACGGTTCTCCGCAGAACAGAGGTGAGCTATTGCCAAGGGTGAGCTGTTACCGTGTCGGGGGTGGCACCAGACGGACACTGGAGACTGAACAGTATCAATGTTGAGGAGTAAAAACCTCTTTATCTCCCACCTCATCATCCCACAGCGTGCAGAGAAAATTCCAGGTGGAAAACCCTCAAGCCATGTTGCCTTCTTGTCCCCCTCCTCTCTCTCTCTTTGGCTCAAGCTTCACTCACGTTAGCTAACAATTTCCAAATTTCAGCGAAACGCTCGATTGCTATGGTTACTGCAGGTGGCACAGGTGAATCCTGCGGGTTTTCTCAACATCAGAAACAAAAGATTGAACATAGAGGCACAACTCACCTTGATGGTCTGGAGAGAAAACGTTAAGTTATGAAATACAAGAGAAAGCCAGTAAATGACTTGTCAAGGACAGAGAAGAAAAAGATTTCCCATGGAGAATATATCGGCCTCCATTTTATTTGCTGTTGTTTTTAGTGGGGAAAAGCATTTGCTGGCATCACTACGTGTGTGAAGTTTGAGGGTTGTATATGGCTTACAGAGGTGTCTTGTTATTGGAAAAGGGCCCAAAACAGACTGAGGGGGAAACCGAGTGCCATCGTGCCAGTTATCTGTGATAAGTCTGCCAGGCGACTGCTGGGAAGCACGGCTTGTACCCACTGGCTTATGCCCATGGAAATACTCGCTTCTGCTGGCCCAGAAACATAGAAACTGGGTTTTACCTGAGAGCTTGTGAGTCGCCCAGTGGAAGAGGTTTGGCTTGTCAGCCTGGGGTTGTCACCCTCACGTTTCTCCTTTTTCAAGAGTACTTCCAAAGGCAGAAAAAAAAGTCACTGGTCTACATATCTGTGAAGCAAAATTTTCTCTGGCAGAGGTTTTGCTTTCATTTCCTTCAAAACTTGTCACTTTCAGAGAAAGGATTTGATAGCGTGCAGCACTCACCAGATGACTGAAGCCTTTGCAACCTCCTTCATTTGGGAGGTAATGGCAGGAGTTTAGCTAATCTGGACTCCAGCTGAAAGAACCGGATGTTCTCCAGTTGTTTCTTCTGGTTCCAGTGCCTGGACTGGAGGACAAGATCCCCCTGCAGAAAAAATGTGCAGGGATTGCTCATGCAGCATTACCAGGTTAAAGAAAGGGTGGTTTTGGAGAAGTCAGCTGTAATACAACAGCTTCACATGCAGCACTGACGGTAGTCTCCAGCTTCTGCTGATGGCTGATTCACCACTTCTGATGGGGAGAAGAGGGGCAAGGAGGAAAATGCCCCAAAGACTTCACATATTCAGGACATGGGGGTTGAGGGTATCTGTGATAGGGTGGGTGGTTTTTTTGGAAAGTGTTTCAAAACTTAACAAGAAACTTCCATGAAACAGAGAGGGTATTTGTGTCTTCAAAGTATGCCCCCCCTCAAGGGAATAAGCTGCTGCTGCCAAGCTTTGAGAGAAAACCTTGGTTGCTATTGTGTGGGTTTATTGCATCCGTGATGGTCATCCTCAGAAACTTCCTCCTTTGATGAAACAGATGACCTGACCTAGGCTTGACTCCAGGCACACAAAAATAATTCCAAATAAGGATCTGCAGCCTGACAAGCTGCTGGGCGGGAAACAAGGATAAACTGACCATGTTTAGCAGCAACTTAAATTAAGGGAGGCTTTTTGACTTCATCACCTCTCGCAGCTGCCAAAGTGATACACTTCTCTGCACTTCTGGCTGTGATTAGGAAGAAGGTAAACCACAATAAATTGTATTTTCTGCTCCTGGAGATGCTGACAGACAAGGCTTGTGTTCCTCAGTTTGCCAAACACCAGTGGGGAACAAGAGGGAGTTTTGGGATAGAGTGTCCCAGGGGGGTGGAAGGAAGGAAAAAAGATGCCCAGCAGGCACTGTGAGTGCTTCTTTGTTGGCAAAAATGCACGTAACTCAAATGTACCTCCCCACAGGTTGGTTCACAGGGTTGATATTCTCACATTATCTGAATTACAGCCAGTAGGTGGAAATCCTTTTGGCTGACAGTTGTCATTACAGGAAACGAGCATCTCAGCAATTGGTGAATAGCTTCTATTAATAATGGCACTACCAGATGTGACAACTGACAGGTTTTGTCAACGCATTGTCACAAAGATGATAAAACGAGGTGTTATTCTGGGTTTGGTTTCAATAAACAGTAAAAATACTAAAAAGAGCAATTCAAAAATCGCTGTTGTCCAGTGAATAGTTATTTGCAGTGTAAATGCAAGGATAAGTAGAGGGGTTTTAATTTCTGAAATAACAACAAAAAACTCCACAGGCATAAAAAATCAAGTAAAGATAAATAAGAACCGTTTAAAGTTCATCTGAGTTAATCTTGCCAAGGGAACAGAGAAAATATAAAGGTTCTTTGAGGCACACAGATTGAGAGCAGAGAGAACTACCTACTTTGTCATGGCAGAACTTGAAGTTAGTGCTTCGGTGTCACAGTGAAATCACTGCTGGGCTGGGGGAAGTCTGTGACACAGCTTGTGACGAGCGCTGCCGGCCTGCCGTCATCCTGAGTGCTCGAGGATGAGATGAGCATCTCCAAATAAAAGCTTTAGTCTCCAAGTATTCGGAGTCTTATCTTGATATTCCTTGAACTTTTCAATATGTTTACATTATTTATCATACAGTATTATATTGTACTGAAATAACTAATGTTATGCTTCCAGACTTCTGTGCGTCATCTGCAGGCTGTCAAAAACTCTCTCTCTTCTTCCCCAGTGTGTAACTGCTCTAGTTTTCAGTGGATTCTGCAATGCACAAAAGGTGCTAAGAAATCAGGTCAATCATCTCATGATCATGCTTTTGCTCAGTGTTAAGCGGGATTTTGGGTATGGAAGTCCCCAGGTCCAACTGACAGATGTCACTGGGGGCTGAGATTAGAGAGGAAGTGTGCACCTGCTCGCTCTTCTGTCTATGGAATCATAGAACGGTTTGGGTTGGAAAGGATCTTTAAAGGTCACCTACTCCAACCCCCCAGCAATGAGCAGGGACATCTTCAGCTATATCAGGTTGCTCAGAGCCCTGTCCAACCTGACCTTGAGTTATTCCAGGGATGGGGGATCTACCAGCTCTCTGGGCAACCTGTGCCAGTGCTTCCCCACCCTCATAGTAAAAAAATTCTTCTCTATATCTAGTCTGAATCTACACTCTTCTAGTTTAAAGCCATTACTCCTTGTCCTATTTCAAGGGGCCCACCTAAAATGTCTGTCCCCATCTTTCTTATAAGCCCTGTTTAAGTAGGGAAAGGCTGCAATAAGGTCTCCCTGGAGCCTTCTCTTCTCCAGACTGAACAACCTCAACTGTCTCAGTCTGTCTTCATAGGAGACGTGCTCCATCCCACTGACTATTTTTGTGGCCCTCCTCTAGACACATTCAAACAGGTCCATGTCTTTCTGTGCTGAGGACTCAAGAGCTGGACACAATAGTTCAGGTGGATTCTCACCAGAGCATCCACCTGGTGTGGATGCTAGAGTAGAGGGGCAGAATCACCTCCTTCGACCTGCTGGCCATGCACCTCTAGACGCAGCCCAGGATGCAGTTGGCCTTCTGGGATGAGTGCACATTGCCAGCTCAAGTACAACTTTTCATGTACCAGTACCACCCCCAAGTCCTTCTCCTCAGGGCTGCTCTCACTCCCTTCACTCTGCAGCCTTTATTGATCCTAGGGGTTGTCCTGACCCAGGTGCAGGACCTTGTACTTGGCCTTGTTGAACCTCATGAGGTTCACATGGGCACACTTCTTGAGCTTGTCCAGGTCCCTCTGGATTGCATCCCTTCCCTGTGGTGTAACTGCACCTCAGCTTTTGTCATCCACAAACTTACTGAGGGTGCACTTGATCCCACTGTCTGTGTCACTGGTGAAGATACTGAACAGTACTGGTCTGAATACGGACCCCTGAGGGACATCACTCGTCACCGATCTCCATCTGGACATCGAACCATTGACCACTACCTTCTGGATACCAATCATCCCACCAACTCCTCATCCACCAAACAATCCACCCATCAAATCTGTATCTCTCCAGTTTAGAGAGAAAGATGCTGTGGGGGATCATGTCAAAGGCCTTACAGAAGTCCAGACAGATGACATCCATAGTTCTTCGCTTGTCCACAGATGCAGTCATTCCATCATAGAAGGCCACGGGGTTGGTCAGGCAGGATTAGCCCTTAGTGAAGCCAAGGCTATTACTTCTTGTACATTTCCTTCCTTTAGTTTGATCAGCAGGTCCTGACTTAGCCATGCCAGTCTCTTGCCTTCCTTTCCTGATTTCTTACACCTGGGGATCAAAAACTCTTTTTTTCTAATTTCCTGATTTTCCTGATTTCCTAACCTGGTTGTAGTGCTGTGGTTCTAACTTGCTCTCTCCCTGTACTTTATCACAGTATCTTGATATTTTGAGACAACTGATATGACGCTGGAGGATTTCTCTTGTGTTCTGGTCTGAGGAGGAGCAGAGCAGATGTTCCTGGGGACTCTTCTGAATCTAAAGCCTGTTTTGTGTTCATGTGTGGCTGAGGGACAGGCTTCGAAGGGATCCTGGGGTCCCTTCTGTCATATGCTCTTTTTCAGGAAGAAGGTGGTCAAGGACAGGCAGATGAAAAAAATCCCACAAAAGAAGAACTTGGCCTCAAGGGACCGCCCACAGAGAAAGAAATAGCCTGAAACAGAAAACAAGGAAACAGAAAATACTTCACTACACTAAAAGTTCAGAGGGCTCAAACTCCTCTGATCCCCAGGGAAGGATCTTTTCCAGGCTACACTTCTGGTAACACCAAAATGGTAACATCAAAACAAGGGCCTGTTCATCTGTGAAGGTGGAGGTTATGTGACTGGAGAATAATGTGCAAAATGTATTGCGTATCCAAGTGACTTCCAGCTTGTTAGGATGAGCTGAACAGCACGCAAGGTTTTAGAAGAAGTCTTGAAGGCAAGAATGATAAAAGGAAGGATGGAATGTGAGACAAAAGGCAACATGGGTTTGGCAAAGCTAGAATTTGCAGGACCAACTTGACCCTGGCTCTGCTAAATGACTTCCCATCTCCAAACTGTCAAAGGCGTCGATTTCTGCAATCTCGCTCCATTGCTTCTGGAATGACTTTGGAGCAGTGGCCACCTGCAGAGCTAAATGCATGATGGTAAGAGGGATTCAGTGTCATTGAGGAACCAACTGAATCTTTCCACAGGTTGCAGCTGGGAGAACCTAATTTTAGGCAGCTCAAATCTAGGTGGACTCAACAAAAGCACTGCATACAATGTCGGATGGGAACTCTTGGTGAAGCTGGAGGAGACTGAGGCTGGTGAAAGGACTATGAGGTGACAAAACAGAAATGAGCTGAGAAATATGAGAGGCCCAAGGAGTTGAGGACTGATAATGAGAAGCTCTTCTTGAAACTAGGGAAAAGTGATACTAGAAAGGCTGCACGTTAGAGTAAATGCAAAGAAACTGTTGCACGGATGACTGGAAATGGACAGCACTTCTTATAAGCAGAAACTTAGCTCTTGTCCAGTTTAGCAGAACAAAGCTTAGTCTTATCCAAGCATCAGGTGCTGCTAAAGAGACTTCATCATGATAAACAACACTGTGGTGCAAGAACAAGTATTTCTAGATTGGCCATAAATCACAGGCAGCAACTGAGAAGATGGCTTTAAGTATTAGATAACTCAGGTCCTGAAAAAAAATTTCCAGTGTCCACACTCCTGGTTTAAAAGAGGAGTTTTGGGGGATTATCCCAACCCCCGGGAGGGGCTCAGGCCCACAGTGTTGGCACTAGGGAATACCACCACCCTCATTAGCCATATTGCACATGCCCCTAGGCCTAAGTCCAGAGTTTTCTCTAGAAGGGAGGAAATGAGAGCCTACGAGCAGAAAAGGAGAAAGATGACACGTCTGGAGGAAATCTCACAAGTGGCCTGACCTCCTCTGCTGCCACCTTGCTGCCTCCTCCCTCCCTGCTGCTGCCCAGAAATAGGGGAACTGAATCCCATGCCTGAAGTCCCAGCTGCCTTCTCAGTCTGTCCCAGTCAGTCCCCAAACCCTCCCATTCTCCTGCTCGCCTTCTGGTCTCATCCATCAGTTTGCTAATCTCATCCAGGAAGATTGATAGACCGCCCTCCCCACCTCTGCCCTTCGGTCTCTGCTCTCTCCCATCACACGCCCAGAAACACAACTTCCTTTCCCGTAAAGGCCCTCTTATCCCCATCACATGCTCACAAACACGTGCCCTCCCTCCCAGCCCTGCTGTCTCACGCCCCCATCCCATTTTTCTGATGGTGTCACAGCCCCAAGATGGCAGCAGCTTTAAAAGGGAATTTCCCAAAGAAAAAAAAAAGTCTCTTAAGTCCAAACTTCAGGCTTGCTTTCTCTTTCTCTTTTCTTAGAAAATTATCTCATTTTTTCAAACAAAGGCTAGAAATAAAAGGATTGTTAGCAACTCTCTACCATCCACCAAATCTCAGCAGGGTGGCTTCTATCTCCCTCAGGTTTGCTCGAGTAATGCTGACTTCCCAAGTTGCATCAGCCTCTTGAACTTCCTACAAAAGGTCTCCCTGTCACCTGGGAGGGTACTACCCCACAGCAGCCTGCCAGTATCTTCCACTGGAAGCCTGGAAGCTTTTTTTGAACTACCAACTATTGCTTTTGAGATAAGGAGCAAACTGCTACCTTCAGAAGGCTTCTCCCTGGAGGCTGGTCCACATTTTGAATGCTGGATGCAGTTATGGTCCTGATATTCCTGGTCCTCACAGCTCAGAATGATCCACATGAACGGAAAAGGTTCAAAGAAGGGCAAAGATTATCAAAGGCTTGGGGGGGCACTGCAGGCTCAAAGAGCAGTGACTAGGGTGCGATGTGACAGAGGTCTACAGTATCTCCATTGCCCAGGAAAGGGTGGATTGCACAAACGCTTTAGCATCTTTCTGAACAAAAGAATGGAGGGCATCCAATTAAATTAGTTGGAATCAGGTTCAAAACAAAAGAAGATAGGTGTTCATGCAACAACTCATAAATCCACAGAACTCCTTCTCAGGGTCTCAAGGCGGGACAGAAGGACAGCTTAGGGCTCATTAAAGAGAAATCATGGAATCAGGAATGTTACCTTTGTTAAAAATTACCAGCATCAGAGGGAATTTCACTGAATTTTTAGAGTTGGAAGGGACCATAAAGATCATCTAGTCCAACTCCCCTGCTGAAGCAGGATTGCCCAGAGCATGTTAGAGCACATTACTCAGGATTGCATCCAGGCGGGTCTTGAAAATCTCCAAAGAAGGGGACTCCACAATCTCCCTGGGCAGCCTCTTCCAGGGCTCTGTCACCCTGTGAAGAAGCATCAGAGGGAAGCATCACTCGTTCACCCAGTTCTTACTCTTCTCTGGACAGCTGCCTGTAACCACCCTTGGAAGCAGGATTTGCATCAGATGGACTCTTGGTCTGAAACCACTCTTGTCTTCCCACAGACCCCGCAGAAATCCCTAGACAAGAACAGCCAGACCATTGGCTGAATTCACCCCCCTGGTGAGTGACATACCCCAGGTACACCAGTATATAATATATAAAAAATTATGAATTATGTATTTTATTTATTCATTTAATGTATTTATTATTTTATATATATATATATTTGATGCTCACGGTGCATATCCTATACCCAGCTGTCATTTTGAGGAGCGTTCAGACAGAGTGAAGAGAGCCACCTGCACAACACGGCATTGTTGCCACAAGTGCAAGAAAAAGGTCTGGGTGTTTGTAGCTTGAGTCTGCAAGGTTTTTCAGGCATGAAAAGAAAATTTGAAAGCATCACAATGAGCGCAAACCCAAGAAACGAGGCAAGATCAGCAGACGGTTTTAGAGAAAGTTATTGGAAGTTTCACAGAAATTGAGTCTATGATGAAAAAGTTCACAAACGTGGTTTGCAGGAGAAGCACTAGACTGGTGGATAAGTAATACATTGAGGAGCCTCGGGCTCCCAGCTCTGGTAGCAACAGCCAGAGCTCTTGCCCTGCCCAGGCCTCTTCCCCATGGTTACAGACTCCTCCTTTGAATAGGTCTTTATTGATCTCCCACCTCTGCAGCACTCACTGAAGTGACGACAAAGGAGCGTACTGATGAGTCAGAAACCTGTCTACCATCTAAGCTGGTACTGAAGTGGGGCTTTAAAGTCATGCTTTAAACAACACATCACATGGGATATGCCATCAAGCTCAGTACCTTCCCCGTGACGAAGCCAGAAACAGAAATACAGTTATGTTCTGCTTTCAGCTGAAACACAGTTAATTTTCTTTCTAGTGTTTGCTGTGTTTCAGATCTGGTATGAAAGGAACGTCAGTAATGCATATTGTTTTAGTTGCTGCCAGGTGATGTTTATACCAGTCAAGGACTTTTCCCAGCTTCCCATACAAGCTGAGAAGGAACGTAGACAGAACAACAGAATAGCCAATGGAATATGGCCGTTGGATGAGGGGTAATGGTTTTAAACTGAAAGAGGGGAGATTTAGATTAGATATCAGGAAGTAATTCTCTACTGTGAGGGTGGTGAGACACTAGAACAGGTTGTCCAGGGAAGCTGTGGCTGCCCCATCCCTGGAAGTGTTCAAGGCCAGGCTGGATGGGTCTTTGAGCAACCTGGTCTAGTGGAAGGTGTCCCTGCCCATGGCGGGGGGGTTGGGACTAGATGATCCTTAAAGTCCCTTTCAACCCAAACCATTTTATGATTCTATGATACTCCGTACCATAGACATCATGCGCAGTGTGCAAATGAGGGTTGGCCCAGTGCGGGGGGTAGATCCATAATCTCCGCTAGGGTTGGGCCGGGCAACCAATTCACCAGGCAGTGAGACTTGTGTCTTATACATTCTTCTATTATTATTATTATTGTAATTTTAATTTTCTTTTATTCTATTAAACTGTCTTTATCTCAACACAATTTATTTTTTTTCCCCTTTCCCCCCCTTTTCCGCCTCTTCTCCCTACTGTTCTCGGGGGAGCGTGGGGTTGAGCGAGAGGCTGCATGGTCCCAGTTGCTGGCTGGGGTTAAACCACGATGAGCTACCAGCTGGACTGTGAGTTACCAGAGTTAGTCGCGCTGCTGAGCAAGTGTCACCTAAGGAAAAAAAACAGCATCTCAAGGTCACAAAAATTCAGGGACTCCCATTATCATGAAATATGAGTCTCTGAGTTATTTGAGCTTGTCTGCTGGAAACTGGCAGCACCCCCAAACAATGAGGGAGGGAGGGAGTAATTTACTTGACATCAAGAAGGTTTATTCTCTCATGTCTTGTCAATACCATCTACAGGGTATTAATGCTTATACCAGACTGAAAGCTATGAATCAAGTTTGGCATATAATTGTTTTTCTTCACGTGTTATCTGTAGAGTATAGAATCATAGAATCGTTTTGGTTGGAAGAGACCTTTAAGATCATGAAGTCCAACCATCAACCTAGCACTGCCAACACCACCACTAACCCATGTCCCAGAGCACCACGTCTACAGATCTTTAAATACCTCCATGGATGGTGACTCAACCACCTCCCTGGGCAGCCTGTTCCAATGCTTGACAAACCTTTCGGTGAAGAAATTTGTTCCAATGTCCAATCTAAACCTCCCCTGGTGCAACAGGAGGCTGCTTGACTGTCACTTGTTACTTAAGAGACCGACCCCCCCTCGCTACAGCCTCCTTTCAGGTAGTTGTAGAGACCAATAAGGTCTCCCCTCAGCCTCCTCTTCTCCAGGCTGTACGAGCCCAGCTCCCTCAGCCGCTCCTCATAAGGCTGGTGCTCCAGACCCCTCATCAGCTTCGTTGCCCTTCTCTGGACACACTCCAGCATCTCAATGTCTTTCTTGTAGTGAGGGGCCCAGAATGAACACAGTACTCAAGGTGGGGCCTCCCCAGTGCCAAGTGCAGGGGGACAATCACTGCCCCGGTCCTGCTGGCCACACTATTCCTGATACAGGCCAGGATGCTCGTGGCCTTCTTGGCCACCTGGGCACACTGCTGGCTCATATTCAGCTGCTGTTGACCAACACTCTCGGGTCCATTTCTGCCAGGCAGCTCCCCAGCCTCTGTTCCCCGAGCCTGTAGCGCTGCATGGGGTTGTTGTGACCCAAGTGCAGGACCCAGCACTTGGCCTTGTTGGACCTCAGACCACTGGCCTCGGCCCATCCATCCAGCCTGTCCAGAGCCATCCTATCTTCAAGCAGATCAATGCTCCCACCCAACTTGGTGTCGTCTGCAGACTTAGTGAGGATGCACTCGATCCCCTCATCCAGATAATTGATAAAGATATCAAAGAGAACTGGCCCCAGTAGTGAACCCTGGGGAACACCACTCGTGACCAGCTGCCAACTGGATTCCTACTGCCTGCCTGAGCCTTTCCGTTCAGCACCTTCAGGAGGCTGCCAGAGTACAAAGGAGACTTCACTTAATGGCCAGACTGGAGAAGAAAAGGAAGAAAGTTATTCTCTATGCTTTTCTGTGATATCTCAGAAGCCAAGAACTTCAGGGAAAGATGTCAAATACGGAGGCACCATGGAGGAGGGGGGAATTGCCTGACTCATACCCCTTGCTGGGCATCTAAAGCACCAAAGAAACATCTACGCACTACAGGGGAGTAATTTGCAAAGATGCAGTAGCGATTCCGCCCGATGTGATTTAGCAAATCCAATTACAGTTGCACTTCAACAGACGACTCCAAATGCTGCTAAAAGAGTTTATTAAAGACTGTACTAACAGTTCTCATAACAATGGCACATACAATGATTCAAAATCATGACAAATAGCATGGAGTTCTGAAGAGCGTTATTATAATACGCCATGGACAAGAACAAAGCAGATGTGCCATCTCAGAACACTATGAGCAGGCCCATGAAACACAGGAGTCATATCATACAGTTGTACAAGGTTCAGAGAAAATAGAAAAAGAAAAAAAAAAAGTCATTCATTATGCAGTCCTTGAATTTATTGACAGTATTACAGTACTTTATGGGCTTATTCCAGCTGCACTTTCCGGAGTACAAGGGCAGCTAGAAATAGCCAAAAAATCCCCATTAGAGTAAAAATCCTCCAGCAAACATACCTCAGGTGCAATCAGTTCTCCAGACCTTCCTGCTTATGAATTTTCAGTCAGAAATTCTGACCTCCCTGCAATTACTTTGCTCAGGACAGTGTTTCGTTTTGCGAGAAAACAAAACCAGCATGCTTCTTTAAGACAGTGCAAAAATATTTTCAATGGTATCGTTAAATCACAGATTAATGACAATCAGCGTGGATCAGCTGCAGCACGGCCAACAGCGCCCTCAGGATCAGGACTGAACGGATCTGCTGCCCCTGGGCCAGCGCTTGCAGAGGAGAGAGGGGCTGCTCCCTCCCTCCTGAGCGAGCCACCATTTCTAGGTTCATAGTGAGGAATGGTCTCGGCTACTCCAGACTAACAAAATGCTACAGAAAGCCTGCAAGTATTAAATTACCCAATCCTACGTCAGAAAAAAAAAAAAAAAAACAAAACAACCAAACAGCCTAACAAAAGAATATCCAAGAGGAAAAAGTATGTAGCAGCCATGTTATTTGCCATGGCTCGAATGTTGTTCCGTTCCTTACCGTGTCGCTCACGGTAGCCAAAGTGTGACTGGCAGAGTTCAGCAGCTTTACAGCACCCCCGTGATGATGCGGGATTCCCAGCAGCAGGCGGGGATTTATGTTCTCCGAGACACACCACCCAATTACACGGGCAGAGCAGCCGTGGTCTGCTCACAGTGTGTTACCTTGGCAGCTTAGGCCCCTCTGCACGTGTCCCATTGGTCTCACCCCTGCTCACAGCACCACATCCAGGGTCATACATTCACTCGGTGTGCATTTTCAGAGCAATTTCCAACATCTTTTTTTTAAGCAGACATTCAAGGTGTCTGCCTATCACATTGGGACACGGGTATAACCTGTGCCAGAACATACCCTGGCAGCTCCACAGTACATGAATCTCAAGGAGAGAGAACTGTGCTTTGCCAAAATCCCAAATCATTCCTCTTCTCCCAATTTCCACACAGTTGTGTGTTTGTATCATGGTGTGATTATGTAGAACCTTTTTAATGTCTGCCAACTTCAGAGGATAAAAATCACAGTGCTGCATATCAACAAAACCCAGCATACTCAGCCTCCAATATAAAATAATTTATATACACAAAGCAGAATTTGCATCTTAAATAAGAAGAGATTGTCTCATTCTCTATGGTGTCTTACCCAGCTACTAAAAAATAAATAATTCACATCAGATTGATGGATTTGTTTCCTGTACAGCACACGTGCGCTACCAGAGCTGACAAAGACAACATGAAAAAAACTTTTTGTAATTAATAAAAGAGAATTGTTGAACACTTGCACATATTGGCACAAGGCAGAAGAGAAAAGGGAACACTACACGGCACAGCTCAGGTGCCTTCCTCCGTGGAACGGGACTCAGATTTCAACTTTACAAATTCTCTGGCAACTTCATCGTTGGTTCTTTGAGAGAGAATCCTCAGGACTGTAAGTCCAGTCTCATCCATGTGAATCCTGCGCCCCAGGGGGCACCAGCAGGCGCAGCTTCCCTTGTCTGCTATGTCTCTGAGCTGCATCACTGCTATCCCCAGCACTCGGTCCTCCCGAGCAAAGCAGTAATCCTTCACGCAGACTTGGAGCTCGTAGGCATCAGGGCCGTCTTCATTCCCCAGAATGCTGAAAAACACACCCAGGTTTATTTATACTTTCTCAGAACATATAAATTCCCCTGCAAAATAAAGAGTGCTTAGGTAAGCCACAGAAAACTCCTCTCTACAGGAAACCCTGGTCAGAGAGGGAGAAGGAAAACCTATGGCACATAGGCGTTTTTGCTGTTTCGTGGACAATAAAGACAACCTGGCTACTTAAAGACAAAAACCAAACAGCCCATATCAACTTGCCTTTGCATGTGTGTGTGCGTGTGTGTGTGAAACTGTGAAATGAGAGGAGCAGAGAACATTAAAGCCATGCTAATGGATTTTCAACTAAGATGACTTTAAACATTTCTGCTTCTGTTCAGGTTGCTTCATTTCAGTAATTAATATTTTAATTAGATGAAGTCTTTGTTAAATATGCAGAACCTTCCATTAAAGCAAAAGCTAATAAAATACATCGCCAATCTTTCTGATGTTTCTAAAATTAAAAGAATATTAAAAAAAAAAGGGACAAAATCTCTTAACTTAGAGGAAGCCTGCCTTCCACCACATCAAAGAAAAATTACACGGATAGTCCCTCTCCCCCAAGATGTTCTGCTGGTCATCTCCTCTCCTCTCCTCTCATCCTCACTGTACAGCTGGGTGAGCACTAATCTGTAGCTCCCTTTGTTGAGCCTCCTGAGAAGGAAGATGCCTTTATAATAACAAAAGCCAAATAAGACGAGATCAATACTTGGTATTAAAAAGACGGCAATTTTAGCAGTGCAACTTACTACCACTTCCAAGGGCTGTATCCTTGGCAACAAGTTCAGAAAGCATTTCCCACAGGTCAAGATGGGATAAATCACACATTAAAATTAAAATAACTAAAAATACGTTGTGAACTTTTAGCCTCAACTCTACTAGTAAAAGATACAAAGTTTATTAAAATGATGGAGCACAGTAAAATACATTGATAGGACACACAGTGCGTTTCAGAAGGTAGCCAAAGGACACTGCTGGTATAGAACAGACCTCAGCATCCCACCCACAGCAAAAGACCCCAAAATCTAGCTTTTCCTGCCAAGACACCAAACTCTGGGCCAAGCTACTGGTTCAAGTGCTCCTTTGAGCCCTGAGCAGGCTGTTTGTGGACACTGGAAAACCCTATCTCTCTTCTGCATCTGCACTGGCCATGTCAGATCCCCAGGCTATTTTTCACACTTACAAGTGAAAGGTTTCATTGTATTTGGGAGCCCAGTTGTTGCTCTTTGACTTGGTTGTGAACTTCCTCTTCTTGTCACTCTGATGGGGCCCGATCATGGTGATTTCAACGAACGGACGGAACATGCCGGATGTTTGCCACTTCAGGTCGTTGGCCGCCACAACTGGAAAAGAGTGAAAAAACCAACCAGTTTTACAGTAAATACTCACCTGTTCCCATTACTCTGGACACCTTTCTGCTCTGCTTTCAACTTCTTGTTTCAGAGGACAAAGTCTCAAAACACGCGAGTGTCCTGACACCCGTGGGCAGGACTTTTCTGTAATACAAAGATATGCTTTTTTGCTGCAGAGTAATTCTGTAAAGGGAATTTAATGCTTGGGACAGCACTTAGCTTTTGCCGTATGCATAGTCAAGAAATTAGTCTAAAGAAACCAGGCTGTCACGCAGCTCCGGGCAGGCTGCCCTGCCAGTTCAGTGCTTAACTCTACTTTATGTGTGGGTTGAGGGAAAAACAGGGCATTTGGGGGGCTGATATTAAGGTCTCTGTTGAAAAGGAACATGAGAGTGGAGGTAAGGCAAACAAAGCCTGTGAGCCGTGGGTGATTCCAGAGCCCAGAATTATTAGCTCCTTAATTTTCATTCTCTCTGGGGTCACTGCAGGGAACAGACTGAAGCACAGGAACCAGCTCCTGCATTGCAGTGTAGATTTAGCCAGCAGAAGAGAGGCCTGAAGAGCTGTTTATATAAAACTTCAGAGGAAATTAAAGTAGTTAAATATGCTGTATTCGTGCAAAGGAGACGAAGGAGGAAGAGGAAGCCTGAGACGAATCACCGCTTTGGTTATTTTCAGAGCAGCTCTTCAGGGACCAGCGTGGCCTTCTGGACGGGGGAGAGGAGCCTCCGAACTCTTAGCGGCTCCGTGATCTCTCGCTTTACACTACACAATTTCACAATGTCGTCCTGCCCCGCTCTCTGCAGCGCAGCCTGAACTGTGGCGCCTGGTGAGAGCCATCATCTGATTTTTGTTTACTTCGTCTATCATTGCCAATAAACAACGGGTCTGTACATTGCTATGTCACTGGCAGGACAAGCTCATTTGCTGTTTTCCCTACACATTCCTGATGCGAAACAGAGAAAGCAGCTCTGAATTCACATTGCATGAGCTAACGCAGGGATACGATGGCTGCCAACTGGAGATCTGCCTG
Organism: Numenius arquata; assembly: GCF_964106895.1. Classification (NCBI taxonomy): domain Eukaryota; kingdom Metazoa; phylum Chordata; class Aves; order Charadriiformes; family Scolopacidae; genus Numenius; species Numenius arquata. Next base: position 11,335,734 of record NC_133616.1, on the reverse strand, counting down.
GACGCAGTCGCGGAGCCTGAGCAGTAACACACGCTTTGCCGTACCTTTCACTGTGACCTTGTGTTCACCAGTTCCTGGGTGGGTGTACAGGTCGATCTGTATGGACACTTCACCCACAGGATCATCCACACCAGAGCCTGTCGGGAGAGAATTGACACACACCCCCCACCATGCAGACACAGATTACTGTTTGTTGGCACCCATTTGTTGGTTTATGGCCTCAGCAAGACAATATGGCATTTTCAAAGTACATCTTCCTCGGCCAGCTCTTCAGTCAACATCGATAATGGAACATTAATGCAAAATAACATCAGGCTTGCATGCCCAACACACATAAACACTAACGTTTTTTGCACTCCACCATAAAGATTGCATCCTGTTAAGAACACTAGTAAGAATTTTAAGAGAATTTAAGAGACCTAAAGCTCGACAATGGACCCTCATGGGGATTTTTCAGAGATTCCTGCCAAGCTATTGTGTGTACATGCAGGCATTCCAGTGGTGGGCATTGGCATTCCTATCTGCTCAGGAAAGAAGGGAAGACAAAAAACCCAACAAAACAAACAAACAAACAAGAAAAAAAACACACCAGAGAGGAAGTCTAGGAAAAAAAAGACAAAGATGTTATTGATTTGCACTGAGCCATAGTGTAGTCTCACCCTCTAAGGAGCTTTTTCCCATGTTGTACATCCAATAAAGGTTGTCGTCCTGACAGCCTATCTGCTTCCCTTTGGAGGATAATGAGGATGCCTTCACTCTTGTGCCCCAAAAATGATGAGAGACAAGAGCTCACAACTCGCATACTTATTTCCCTTCATCAATTAGCCAGGGAGAAAACAAGACGTAGCTTCACAGAGGCAAAGATGTTGTAACACAGGGAGAAGGTCTCATGAACTTTACAATTCGTGTATTATGATAGTTTTGAGTTTATAACTTTTAATCATAATTATCATGCAAAATGTGGAAACGACATTTTTCTGGGTAGAAAAGCCAAGATGTCATGTAAATTACAGAAAAAAACTTCTTTGCAAAATGAAAATGAAGTCTATGATAAGTTAGTGAGATTGATTTTACTTTCTCTTTGATAACCGTCTGATCTCAGGTTGACAATTAGCAATGCTGTTGTAATTGGGATACCTACAGGGTAATTGGGTACCTACGAACAGCAGTGTGTTATTTTGTCAATTTTGGGGCTAAGACATGTTAGTAAGTGAAAGAATTGGTGTGTTTGAAATTCAAGATAAGGAGCTTGAAGGATATCATTAAACAAACATTTTGATTAGATAGATCTAACACGTCGACTTTCACAAGAACAGTCTGCAGGCAGCAAAAACACTCATTTAAAAACCAAGAGGTTGAGAGCTAATCTGTGCAATTCTCTGAAGAGAATTACATGGCACAGAACTGTAGGCAGTGAAAGTCACATTAATATACAAGTAAAAGTATCTGAGCAAACATAACAGAACTTCAAACTATTATCTCAGGGTAGATTCTCATTCTTAACCTGAATACAATGAACAGCCTCTAGGCTGTAACATTTGTACAGGATTTTGAATGTTCTGTTTTCTTGGAAGGGCACTGTTCCTTCTTTTCTGTACATAAGCACAAGAGCTTTAAAATTGATAGGCTTAATTACTGACCTGACCCATCTGATGGTGCAGATATGTCACTTACGCTGTTGCCGTTTTCCATGGGAACAGACAAGATTACCAACAGTATGTAACAACTTTAACAGGCTACACCTGCAGAAACGTCAGCTGCCAAACACTCAGGTCTTCATTTTACTGATCTTTAGTGTAATTAATAAGCTGTACAGGAGACACTGGTGCTTCAGAGGAATGACAGCAAAACTGTATCATTACCTTTAAGGCAGACGAAATTTAGACATTTTCTTTTCTACCTTCATTCTTGTCTTTTCATACAAAAATCTTTTTCTAATAACTCAAATGTCCAGAGACAAAGAACCACTTTGTAGATGCCCAGTGAAAAATATTCTGATCACATACAACTGTGTATATACACGTACTTGCACATTTAGTGGCAAGCAGATCTAAATCTCGACAAGAATATCTCATTGGTATTGTGATGCTGGAAGGTGAAACTGCAGAACTGAGCTCGTGCAATGGGTTACAGACATATTTCACCTAATAAAACAAAAAGACTTTGGACAGCAGAAAATAAATTGAGAGATGAAACATAAGACTTATTTTTAAGGCTCTCCTGAGCACCCAGACTTTTAGCTAACAACCACCACCACCACCCCCTTCAAGCCAGATCTTTCAAGCTTGGCCATAACCTTGAGTGCATATCAGACATTACCAGTAGCCTGTCTCAGCAGACCACATGCATGCAAGTCTAGGACTGGAAACAGCAATACACAGCCCACGGTAATAAGGCAGGGGAACAAGGCTGTAGCATCTCTCAAGAAACGGTCCATTTTTGCAGACAGCTTTCACATCCCATGGATAAACGCCAAGCTTGGGGACAGGCTCTCAGGCAGGGTACAGACTTCTACACCGTGCAACCTGTGGCTCCATCTGAGGGATGCAAGTGTTTGGAGAAAGTTCACTTCTACAGGGAGCTAAAGGGAGAGGGTCTCTGGAAAAGGTTCCTGAGCATGGGAAAGACGACTTCAAAAGCAAGGCAGCTGGCTAATGTTGTTATGGTAACAACATTAGTCTTGAACATACCCTTATCAGGAAGAACGTCCTCATTAGCGGTAAACCTAATACCTTTCCCATCATGCACTGAGACATGAATTCAAAAGGCAAGAGGCAAGCAGGATAAAGAGAGAAGAGTGTGAATTACCATCCAATTAGTGGTGTCATTAAACAAACACAAGACAAATATTCTAGCTCTTAATAGACAAGATATCCTCTCAGATCTTCTGCACCAACACAGGCTTTGGAGAGCAAGGGATTGTCTGGGTTAAAACAGGAACAGAATTTGTGCTGGTAAAACTAAACCACAAGCCTTGATCCAACTTTGCAGAGCAAACCCTTCATGGCATAGTGCTATTGCAGCCTGCTCAGGAAGAAAACAAGGGCAACAGATACCTCACAAACTGGAAGATGCAAGCATTGAGCCGTGAAGAGTCAGCATTTAAATAGTTCTGCCTGCAGCCATTCCCCCCATAGGCTTGTGAGAAGCCTGACTTATGCAAAGGGAAGCATCAGAGCTCTGGTGAGCAGATGGCAGCTGTAAATATTGGTGCTGCCCCTTCTCTCCCTCCAACACACGAGCAGGTCTCCAAGCCAATCTATCAACTGGGGTTACTGAGAAGTGTATGCAAGCAACGTTCTTTTCCAGCCCCAAACCCAGGAGCAAGTCAGGCCTTTCTCAGAGATATTCCATCATTGATCCTACAGATATTGGGTGGTGTAGCTCCAGTCTTTTGTTGCCCAAACAGGGTCCAAAACTCCAAGCCTACGAATGTAGAAGATGCTGATTTGGACCAGTTAAGTGGCCCACCGCATGTGGTACCTGTGTCCTGAAGAGGTTCAGACAAGCCACAAGAAATGTCATCAGTCAGCTATGAGATATGATTGTTGACCTCATAAATGAGTCTGTCTTTCGTCCTAAAACTAGAACTTAATTCTTTCCAAGCTTCTTAAAGAAAATTAAAAATACCCAACAAACACACACTTCTGGGGCAACTCTCTATATTCTGCTGCTCTCTGACGATTTTCAATTCTCTTTGTGTATCTGCTAAACACTCACCCCCAGTGGAGTTTTTACAGTCAAATCATGCATTGCATGAAGCTGCTTCCTCATATCAGCTTTGAATTTGCAATTTACACACTCCTGACTGTAGCACAGAGTGTAGAAGAGCAGTGCTGCACACATCCGTATGTCCTGGCTCATCACAACAAGATAACAGGTTCCGCATAAAAAACTAGCTTCAGTTCACGGTCTGGATATATAATGGGAAATATCTGCCATAGAACAGCAAAGACTGAAAACAGACCGTGCACACAAGTTTGCGGTTAAAAAGTGTTCTGTGTAACTCTAATGGCAACAGCCAGGTTCCTGGAGTCCCCTGCGGGATGTAGCAGTCTTTGACCTGTCTGGCCACTGGATGTCATCGTTGCTCTGCCGGGACACAGCTACAGGACCATTCTCTCAGACACATGTACTGGCTTTAGTTAACTTCAGTGTTTTAATGCAGTTTATTTCAACCTAAGCAAGAATATATCATGCTGCTAAAGGCAGGGATGATTCAGTCCCCCAAAACTACACTCAACTTTTCACTTTAAAAAACAAACCTTGTTTTGCTCAAGAATTCTCTGTGCTTTCTCCACTGGCTGGGGAATGCCAGTATCAAACAGTCTCATTTGTGCATGAAGGAAAAGTGTGTTGGCTAGAGAGTGCTTTCCCCTTGATTTCAGGGCTCCCCATGTGACAGTAAGCTGACAGAGTTAGTACAGTCTGTGGGGTCACCAGCTCTCATAGGCTTGGAAGGATTAAAGGAAAAAGGACCCCAAGCAAAAAGCTGGCAGAAAGACACCCCCATGGAATTGTATGAGTTTTGCCGCTGGGATGTAGTAGCCCAATGCCAAGGCTTGCATTTAAGCAACCTGAAAACTTAAAACATCCTTTTCAGTTTTCACCGAACCTCTAATATTATCTGTCTCCTCTTCCTGGGACTTGTGAGATTCTTAGTCAGCCAGTGAAGGTCCCCGATGAGAGACCAAATTATTCTGTACAACATGAAAGCAATGAAATAGCACCAAATCAATCAAATAGCACCACTATTGTGCCTTCCCAAAGAACTACCAAAGAACTTCAGTGATGCATCCCAGCAGCTTACTAATATATTGTGGTGATTTGTAATCATCTTGCTCACATGTATCCTGTGCTGGCTGCAGACAAAACACCCTCCTAAGTTACTCTCCTAAGAGACTTCTCCCTTTACAGGCAGTGTGTAGCTCCGTGACTCATCCCATTGCTGTCAACCAGCCTCAGTCAGGACTACCCGGGCAGCTGGCAACTGGCCTGTGACACAGGCACTGACTAGTTTCTGTGGCGGTGTCTTGCTGAAATGGTCTCTCACACCACCCCGTAAGTCTCAGTACAGTAACTTCAAATTTCACTTCTTTCAAGTCACTCACCCACATTAATTCATGAAACGTGACTCTTAAGTGAGGATTGCAGAAAAAAAGACCACAAACACCCCAGGCCTTATGTTTCACATATTTCTGTTCTCTCAAAATGTAGTTGTTGAGTGGGAAAAAACCCAAACCTTTTCCTCCTTCCCAGTTTCAAAAGCTCTGAACTGTCACGTTTCCAGAAACGTTGCTGCCAAAAGCACTCTACTAACTGGCAGTACAAGAGAGAGCAATTACGAACAGAGCAGATAGCTCCATTCAACTTTGCCAACACCACAAAAGAGTCTTACCCTGAGCTGTTTGTGTCTGGACAAAGGTTTTGATGAGAGTGTCTGTGGTCTGAGTGTAGAGAGAGAGAGCATAGCGAAGTGACTGCAGGTCTGGACTCTTCTCCAAGAAGGTTTTCTTCAAACCATTCCCACCAGCATGGAAATATTGCTAAGAGTAAAAAGAAATAGGAAAAATTCCGAGTAAGAATTGCAACCAGCACATTATTGTGTGTGCAAATGGGGAGGAGCAGGAGAAATTCACAAAACAGCTTCTGTATTGGAAATCCAGCTCTTAGACCAACTGATACCAACTGCTCATGGCTTTCCTCTTCCAAAGCACTTAAATATAAATATGCTGTCTCCTGGCACATGCCAGTCACCTGAGTCTATTCAGTTTTACACAAACATGGCAGTAGCACTCACTTTGTGCTTTTACTGCTGTAGCAGCAGTGACAGACTCCTGCCACCTCCTGACCCACGGTCCCAGGCACTATCCTCCCAAACAGAATTTGGGGATGGAGCAAGGGAATGACAGAGACAGAAATGGAGCCACTTACTTTGATCGTATCCAGTGCCAGATCCAAAACAGCACACTGCTTTGGAGTGAGGCTCCTAGTTTCTTCTCTCACCATATGATCCTGCAACAACCATTACATTTGACATGAGTATGGTGTCAGAGACTAAAAGAAAAGGAGTCACCAGTATCACCTCTTTCCCTGGATTCATGCTGTGGCTACATGGCCACAGCATTAATTCAGCTATTTAAGGAATGCTTAACGGAGTCTCTCAGAGTCATTTATTACAGCTTAACTTGAAAATAAACTCGCTTTCTCTGTTTCGTGCAGGCATAGAAGAGAGGAATAAGGAAAGGAACCGGACAGAGATAAGCAACAATTTAAAAATCACCATTGGTCTCTCAGGAAACCCAGATAGGAGTCTGTTTGGTACCCCTGTTATTTTAGAGCAACCACAACAACTCTGAAAACACCATCTCAATCAAGAGATTCTGAGAACCAGGTATCGGGCAAAGTTGTTCAATATTGTTTGTGGATTTTTTTAATTCTTCCATCTATAAATGTCACTAATACATTGTATCATTGCTGTAGAGGAACAAAAACAAACAAGCGACATGCTCTAGAAAATACCTTTGCTAAAAGAAAAAGCTGTTCCCATTAAGACGCACCACCTCTAATAGCAAAGAGCCAGGAATCCCTTGGGAAGGGATTCCCTTCCCTGCCATCGGAGCATATCCCTGTTAGTCTCCTGCCTGACTACAGGGACGTGTCATCCTTTGGTATTTCACTAAGCTTTTTCTCTCTGATGCTTAGTCTCGGTTTCAGGGAAAACAAACCCCAAATTCTAACTGTTTGAGCTGCTGGAGGGCCAGGCCAGCCGGTTGCAGCTGGGCTGCTGGAGCACTCATGAAAAAAATGCAGGCAAATCATGCAAAGGCAACTTATCTCTACTTTGAGCATGACGCAGTCTCTGATAAGAGACAATTTACAGGAGATTCTTCCACTAAATTGTCTTTGAGTAAAGCACGCCTAGTGTGTGGCATCACGAGTGCATTTCACGCTGACAAGCCTTCTGGCTACCTCGCAGCCTGGTGATTCTTCACACTGCCTGGTGCTTGTTCCTGTTCATTATCCACCAGCATCCACCTCCTGCCCCATGGAGATGGGTCTCGCTGCCAGTCCAGGAGCAGCGCCAGGTGTGTGCCATGCTCCTCACAGACATCTAGCTAGCACCTTCACATGGTCCTGCATTAAACTGTACAGAAGATGCCTCAAGCCAGCACTACCTCAGACAAGTTTTGCGCTGTGCCTTCTTGAGTTGTGGAGACATGCCTCAGCTTGCCCCTTTCCCCCATGCAGGCTGCTGCTGGCCCAGCACTCCATACACTGCAAAGTACCTTTAGCGACAAGCTGTCCTTAGGGGAGCAACAGCTTTCCTCCCTTTTCTTCATGAGCAGTTCCACTGGAGATGATGTGGCTTCACACTTCAGTACGCAGAGGGTAAAACATTCTCTCTCTGTCTGACGGTCAGATTGAGTACAAAATCAGCCAGAGCCCAAGGCCACGTTCACGGGAGAGGCCAATTTAGCCAGGGTAGCTGTGTCCCCGAGGCAGAGTGACTTTCACATCTGTTGACATGACTTTCAAGGTCTCCCTGCCAGATTCCCCACACTGTGACAGAAACCAGGTGGTCAGCATTCTTCTCTTCAACACCCAAAGAGCTCCTTTACCCTGCTCTGAATGGTCAGCCCACCGGTGCCCGTGCTGTCACTGCACAGCAACACGTCACTGCTTTCTAAGAGAGCTTCCCAGTGCCATCTACTTCAACATACTCTGTAAAAATAACCCAGGGACTGGACTGGTAGCACCTGCACCTACACACAGAGGAGCCCACGACCGTCATTCCCCTGCACACCTGCCCTCTGCAAATCCCACACTGTTCCTATAAAGGACTGCACACAGTGCTACCCTGCACTTCCCAGATTGCTCGCCACAAATATTTATGTCAAATAATTATGCAACTTCAAGCAGAATAAAAAAAAAAAAAAAAAATTATCTTCTCCTGGTCTCTCATATTCATCCTTGTATTCTCCACAGGTATTCATGGAAGAATCTCTTTGGTCAGAGCTCAGTGGTTACCCTGGGGGCAGCGGATGGGAGGGGAGGCTGCTGCTCCCTGCTCCAGCTGCCGACTATTAAGCAAACAGAGCAGAAAGAGTCTGATAATAAACGGGAGGCAGATATGTGGCACCAAGGTGCCAGTTTTATGGTTGGTGTTCCGAGCATTTTAAAATACACTGTGAAAGTGATTTGTCGTCAGGACGAGAGCCCGTGCTTGTCAGGTCTGTCAGTCTCAGTTTTCAGCTGAGTTATCTGATTCACTAGAGCTCTGTTCCCCCTGTTCTATTTAAGACAAATACAGCCTAAAATCCATCCCATAATTTTCCCAGGCTTTTAGAGGAACTGCAAAATGCACAGGAGAGGGGCTCTGAAGAGCCATTTAACTCATGCCTTCCCTGCTAGCTTTTATGTGCCCGCAAAAAAAAAAACAAAACCAAAAAAAAAAGGACAGCAACAACAAAAATATTTCTACAATGCTTACACACACCTAAACAATTTACACTCTTGTAATACCTTTACTCTTCTGGAAATTTTTGGATGCAGTGTTGGTTCACACCATCTGTCTGAGCTAAAGGTCTCCAGAACTCAGGTGGTGGAGTGCTTTCACACCTGTGTACAGCTCTCCTGCCGCATATAAAATCCTATGTAGCTGTGCTGCTTTGCACATGTGGATGTGCAAATAAGGGCTTGAACACACAGCAGGGCTTGTCTGATTTACACAACTGTGTGCCTTTCTAAAAACACAGCCCAGAGTTACCAAGTTTAAGACAGGCTGCTGCCGAGGGCTGGCCTCCGTCTGACCGGTACGAATGGAAACAGGCAAAGCTTCCAGCTCACTCCAGGGCAAAAACCACCTTGTATATATTAAGAAATTCCAGCAATGAGAAAACATGGAAGAAGTAAAAGATAACTGAATGTCACTGACTATGGGACTATGGCTGGGAATGCAAGCAAGCCACAAGAACTCACAGTGGCCTGTGGACAAACTTGTCCTTGTGGCCTGGGAGGAGAAACAGAGCAAACTCAGAGCCAGAGCTGACCCCCTTTGATACCAGGATTACACGCAGAGGGCAGGGGTGTCTTCTCTTCCTCCAAATGCTGGGTTCTTGCCATTGTTTTTGAAAGGGGAAGGGAATACTCCCAGGAAAAGGAAGTCACATTTGGAGGCTGTGGTCCAGCTCCCACACTGGACACAAAGCTCCTCTTTCCCCATCTCTCCCACGGAAGCAACACGGAGCACTGTAAGAGCTGGGGACAGTGGAGGTAGTGCAATCCTGGGGAGCCACCGTGTCACCAGGGAGGACGGCCTGGCTGTGGGAGTGCATGGGGCTGTCTCCCAGCACCGGTGACAGCCATTCCCCTGGGGAACCACACTTAAGGGACTGTTATGTCACTGTTAACTGCTGTCTAACAGCCTCAAAATGCAGCTGGGGAAAAGTGTTTGCTTCTAGTGACACACCTTCACGTCCAGACCACTTACTAGGATTGCTAATAAGCACTATCTTAAATGAACTGTGTACTGTCTTGGCTCATAACCTTCCATATGTAAAAAGTGTCTTCTGGTCAAGGGAAATAGATAATTGCACTAAGACAGCTGTAATAAGTGCTCAAGACAAGAAAAAAAAAAAAAAAATCACAGGAAACGATGAATGCATTTTGAAATTGCACTGATCACTTAGGAGAACGCCCTTTGCTGCGGGAAGATTTCCCTGACGGCACTCTGAGAGAGAGTTCACATTCAGCTCCCTCTTCCTCGCAGCACAATTTCTGCACCGTGACGCTTCAGATTTAGGCCTCCTCTTGCACAATATCTGTTTGGTAGCACAAGTCAAACCACAGCAGAGTGCAATCCAAATGTTGGAAGGCGTCACTATTTTCATACCACTCCCGTCGTGACCAGTGAATTAATGCTTGATTGGCTTATGACGAGGTGGCGTGCACTTAGTAATGCTCATGTCATGCACTGTCACGTCATGCACTGTCAAAACACATCAACACAGCCTTCATGCTAAATGCCAGCTTGCCTGTAAAGAGATCCCACGCAGAAGGAATTTACAGACACAGGCTCTCTTCCATAAGCAACAGTTATTTTTGTAACAGTTCATTTAATTCATCAATAGCTAGCACAATCATCTTTCCCACTGATACCTCATTGTCAGGATCACGTAAGGGACTCCCTTTTATACATATAGAGGATGTACAGAGGAATATGGAGGAACTGGCCAGAGACTGACATCTCTAGTTTTTTCATTTTAAATCTATACACGAAACTGACCACTCTTATCTACAGAAGAGAGAAACTACTTTTGATGATTAAACACACAACAAAATTTAACAGTTAATTTAAACACAATACTGGTGTCAGCAGGATGCATTTAAAAGCACATTTAATGTGTTTAAAAGCATCTCTCTGCAACTGCACTTAGCGACAAACCACTTGAAGCACAGGACATGCTACGCGCTATGACACTTCCATGCTCACACACACGGACATTAACACGAGCCATGCAGAACAATACCTTCAGCTTTGACAAGTGTCCCAGTTCCTTAGCAGCACTGAAAATCAACTGTGTGCCCTATGATTGCAAGAAGTTACAAAAGAAAGGAGGGGTGGGGGAAGAAAAAAGGTTATAAACAAGCTTTGCATGTTTTCCCTTTGAGCAAGTTGAGTCAGTTCACAGCTAGAACTTCACATAACCACCCCAAGGCCAGTCACAAGAACTTGACTCCCTGCCAGTTTATTACCTAGTATAAAACCTGGCATTTCCGCGGATACCACATCGAGAGATAAGTAGAGCCAGCAATGTGCCCTTGTTGCCAAGAGGGCCAATGGAATGCTGGGCTGCACAGGGAAGAGCGTGGCCACTAGGTCGAGGGAGGTCATTCTCCCTCTCTACTCTGTGGATATACTCTGTGGAATACTGCATCCAGTTCTGGGCTCCCCAGTTCAAGAGAGACAGGGAACTACTGGAGAGAGTCCAGCGTAGGGCAAGGAAGGTGATTAAGGGATTGGAGCATCTCCCTTACGAGGAAAGGCTGAGAGAGCTGGGACTCTTTAGCCTGGGGAAGAGAAGGCTGAGGGGAGACCTTATTAATGCTTAAAAGTATCTAAAGGGTGGGCTGAAGGAGGATGGAGCTGGACTCTTTTCAGTGGTTCCCAGTGACAGGACGAGGGGTAACGGGCACAAGCTGGAACATAGGAAGTTCCATTCAAATATGAGGAAGAGCTTCTTTATGGTGAGGGTGACAGAGCTATGGAACAGGCTGCCCAGGGAGGTCATGGAGTCCCCTTCTCTGGAGATTTTCAAGATCCGCCTGGATGCAGTCCCGAGTAATGTGCTCTAGGCAATCCTGCTTTAGCAGGGCAGTTGGACTAGATGATCTCTAGAAGGTCCCTTCCAACTCTGACAATTCCGTGATTCCGTGAGAGCTATTTCAGAGCTAGTTCCACAATATTCTGCTAACTGGTTCACTCTTGCTGACAGGAGCCACTCATTTAAACAGGATACGCCTTCAAATGTCCAAATCCACATGAAAGAGACTGAAACACTGGCCAAAGCTAAAAATCACACAACTGATGAAAATCTCGCTATAGAAGTAGAGCCCAATCAGCAGGGTGAGGGTAAGCATATGCCAGATCAGAAACAAAACTGTATCTGAGCAGTTTTCGGGTGAGAGATCAGCGAACAAAGTCCAGTGAACACAACAGCATGGCCCTTACATATCAAAAGCTTGGCCAAGGGCTCTTCTCTCCCCACTGTGGCTTACTGATGCTCTATGACCAGTGAAGAAATAAAAAGGGAAAATAAACCCCAGTGATGGGAAGCCTTCCTTCAAGTCACTTACACTCTAGTATAATGGATTTTTACATACTTTCTCTGCAATGGTTACCACAAAGATATTTTTCCTTTCCCCACCACAGCATTTCTCTTTTGTGTAATATTCCTGCCTGGGGAGTCAAGTCCAAAATTTAATGACAAAGCCAAAAGCAACCAAGACAATTCTCCAGTATCTTCTCCCAGAGATGCTTTATGGGGTGTGCTGGAATTTATTTTCTTCCATTTCACTCCTTTTCATTCATCTAATCTTGCCTTTTTCTTTAAAAAAGTCACAATTGCCTATTACTCAGAATCAAACCCCAGCCTACTGTAATTCTAGCTATGAATTGTGCATCTCTCATATCATGAAACTTTGCCCTCCGCTTCAGCCCTCTTAGGCCAGTCTGATTTTGGGCTTCAGGACCAAGACAAAGCTACAGGTGACCCCCCTCCCCTAATTAAACCTCCCTTCTATTACCTCCCTCAGGAATGCCTTAATTATGTCAGGAGAGCTGCCCTCTCAAAGATGATCTTTGGCTCTCTACTGTAATCAGTTATTAGGGGCTAAAAGTACATGTAAATGTCACCACTGGTACCAGCTGAGAAGTGCCTGGGGGATGTCCCAGCTGAATGTCTGAAATAAGCTTCCAGGGACAGACACTGGTGGGTGGCACTTTCCAGTAGGGTCTTTTTTTGCTCAGCAAAACACTTAGAAGAAAATGAAGTGCATCTTTGGAGACTGCTGGCTCCGTGAGGACTGTATTTCCCCAAAGGGCTCCAGTAAATCCAATTCTCCTTTCCATCTCCTTTATTACTCTTTCTCATCTCAACGGTCCTTCACCCTCCCACTTAACCACAACTGCCACCACCACTCCCCACCCCTGTCAAACTGCTACCCTCAAACTGTAACAAAGCACGATGTAAAAGCAGAATTATTATATTGCCCTTTGCCCATGTCTATGCCACTCAGCCCATTTTCTTTGCTGCCTTCTTTGGTATTTGTTTATTTGTTGCCTTCTAAGTCAGTACTGTGTGGAGCCGGAACTACCCCATACATGCATTTGCAGAGGAGACTCTGGGAACTGGGTTCTACTGCAAAGATCATTGATGAAATTCGTCTTTTTTTTTTCCTAGGATTAAAGTTAACATTAGCCCCACTGATGTGTTCCTCTCAGCAAAAAAGTGTCTTTATACTTGTTGCTAGAGGTAGCAGCTACCCTTTTACAGAGGGAAGAGCAGGCAAAAAGTTTACAGCTGTAACACTGGAGAGTCCGAGACACTGGACAACCTCTGCCCATTACAACAGCAGTCCAAAAGTGAATTTTTAGATGAAATACTTTTTTCTTAGTTTTGCCAGCTTCGGAAATTTCTTCAAGCTGAAAGACTCTGTGACCTGAAATCACAGCCAGCTTCTTGATTTGCTCTACCTGTAACTACCACCTAACCGTCACTGTTCCTCAGCCTTTTATGTTTGTTGAATACAAATCGATACAGAATGAACATTATTGACTTCGTAGCTAAACAGAAATTCTTGATAATTGATTAAATTCACAACTCTTGGAGGGGGGACAACAAGTGCAGACCAGGACAATGCATCCATAAAGAAAAGCTTCTGAACTGAGACTGGGAGCTTCCCTTGCTGCTGGTATCCAATGGGTAGTGTTAGAGAACAACTCACTTAACTGAAAGAGTCTGAAATTCTCTGTATTTCCAGCTAGCAAGGTTGAACATGACTGCACACCAAGAGCAACAAAGAGATTTCACTGTGGGCCACACCAAATACTTCACCAGGAGACATGGCTTCAGGCAGTGCTCTGGTATCCAGCAGATGCACCTGCTGTTCTTTACAACTGGTCACAAGGCTTGTTCGACTTCTGGGTCTTAAAACATATAAGGTTTTCATGACCGTTGACCAAGCAGAAAAAAAAAAATAACATTTTTATAACCTGAATTTCCAAAAGTTAAGGGAGCAGTCTCAAAACATACTATTTCTTGATGCAGTATTTTCAACTTCATTAGATGCCTTTTTTTTTTTTTTATACGTAAATTTGAACATTAACAACATTAACTAGCCCAGGCGAATAGTCTCTCTGCTGCTGGCTTCTAAGGAGGGCAGGCTGGTAACACTGAGCAATACACAGTGACTTGACATGCTTCAAGGAACAAAGCTGCTCAGATAACTACTCCTCAATTCTTGCCCACTAAGAAAATCCTCATCAGTCAGTGCCAATCTCTGTCAATGTGTCTGAAGGAGAAGTTATTTTACTGTTACAATGAGTTTGTCATCAATGCTGATAACGCCTCATGAAAATCAGGACAGCTCCTTCCTCTGCCAAATGGCATTATTGTAAACAAGATGCTACACCTCCTCAAAAAAGTCATTTATTCATGGAAAACATATCACAAAGTTCTATAGACAGCACTCATTTCAGGTGTGTCTCTAGGGAACAAAAACAACTAAATTTAAATATCAGGTAGTTTTGAGAAAAGCTGCCTCCAACGCAATTGATTAAAACATCAAAGGCGAAAGATGAGTTAAAAAAAAAAGTCCGTATTATGAATTCTTCTGCCTAGCTCTGTGGCAAATGTAGCTGGAAAGGTGACAGACCTTAGTGCTCGTTTTCCTGGTTCTTCCCATGAAATTAGTTTTACCTTCCTAAACTTTTTGGAAACATGAAAGACATCTATAGCCCACCCCACAAAGATTTTAAATTCCTCATTAATGGTATGACTGTATCCCTGTCCCCCACGCTCCCCCAGTGAAAGCATTCAGAGAAGGATCATCAGCTGACTCAATTCTAATTGCTAGAAGCCAACAGAACTGCACTGATTTATGTTCCAAGAGGCTCAAACTCTCACAGCATGACTGTCCTACTGCTCAGTTGACAAAGTTAGGAAACAAAGGCCACTGCAAGTCTTTTGAATTCCAGTCCTTTTTGGAAAACATATTATTACTCAGGCTTATTTTCCTGAGACATACCAGTGCAAGGAAGTTTCATCCGGTATTGAACATTCCTTTCCCAGATTTTTTTAATTCCTACATTCAACAACAACGAGATCTGATCATTTATTAGCAGCATTTATTTTCATTTAAAAAACTGTATCATCAGGCAATGTTTGCTACCATCCATTAAAAATTAAGACTATTTTTTAGCTGTTGTGGTGTATTAGCCATTGAGTGAATAGGCTTAGAAGTGGGGAAAAGGGAAAATAATTACCTGTCGGTACAGAGATCTGGGCACATGTGCAGTTCACAGACCATCATTTCATTCAAGGCTAAGAAAGCTTTTTCTCCTCATCACAGAGGAGGCCTTGGACTTTTTTGGTCCAAGCTAGCACAAGGGAGAGAATTCATTTAAACTCATACAAGTTAAGAAAGGTTTCAGAAAACCTCTTAAAGCCGCAATCTCCTCCACCACAGAAAAGCTCTGGAGTGGTGCTGCTTGCAGAGGGGCCTAAAGAACAGCCAGTTTGGAAGTCACGTGTAAAATCTGTCTGCAGCTTAAAGAAAATTTTGTTCTTATCCTGAACCACATTCTCATTTAGTGAAGTCTGATGAGTAGAAAAAAGCACAGCAGGAGCAAGAACAAATGGAGCCTCACGTGAATGGCTGCAGCGTAGCGTGTGAAATAAATAAAGGAGAGGCTCCAGAGGAATCATCTGTGTGTAAATTAAGCAAGTCTTCGTTGACCTGACTTAGTCACTGATGGCATGCTATAGTTTCGTCCTAAGCAGTGAGGGAGAAAGAAATGTATAACTAATCCGTTAATATCCCCAAGCGTTGTGCACTGAACCCCAAAATAAGGATTTCCAGAGAGCTGTGTTTGCATATCCACTCATCCGAGACAGAGAGTGTTTAATTAAATGTTGATCTTTACTTAAAACTAGTGAGGTGTGAACTGCTCGGTGAGTTACTGGAGATCATGTTGCTACTAATCTCACAACCCACGGGCAGCCAGTGCTCAGAGAGGCAGAAGCCGCTCATCTGAAAGCCATTAAGGCACCCGCAGCTCAGGTCATGAGAGTGGGAAGCTGTAAAAAGGCTCCGTCCCCACTGCATCCTTCATGGGCAGCAGTCGACTGCTTACTCACCTGAGACCCACCCTGCACAAAAATCTTCCACAAGCAGCAGAGAATGGAAGAGCAGAGCTCAGATTTTCCTTCCCTGTTTTGATACAGGCTGAGATAATTTAAGTGGAATAGATCGGTCCAGGGAGTAACAGGCATTAAAGCACTGTGCAGTGACTGGGTCATGCAAGCGACAAGTGAGAGACACTGCAGTGTGTTTGGAACCTTCTACCCAAGTAAGCTTTCCATGACCATCATCAGAAACACTTCTGCACCTCTAGCAACTTTACAGAAAGGAGAGAAAATATTCCGTAAAAGGGAGTCTCTTCTATCATGAATATCCCTTACTTCTTAAGGGCTGCAGAAGAGTTTTAGGAGGGTAATCCCCATCCAGTGGTCTTTCAAACACGGAGAGGCAGCACTAGGGCTTTCTGTTGCCGAGGTCCGGGGAGGAAAGTGAGTTACAGTGCCTGGGGCTATTTCTGAGTCTGATGTGCTTTCAAAAGAAACAAAGAGGAAGCAAAATCAGGCAAGAGGTGCCTGGCAGAGAAGTAAGAACAGCAAAGAGAAAATACTGCTTTGGCCCACACTGCCAACCCTGAGTTTTGTCTCACCTTTCCCTGCCAGTCTTCAATACTAGGGATTTATGGAAATCTGGTGGTAACAGAATAAATCACTATGTCCCAGGTGACGGTGGAAGCATCTCTTTGTCCCCCATAGCCCATCTAGCCTCGCCACAGGTTCCCTGCTCAAGGACTTCAGACAAGGCCATTTTAAACATCGCACTGTTCACAACCCCCTTTCCGAAACAGCAACTCTTTTCCAGTTTGCGCTAGTTCAGCCTCCTCACTATGATACAACTGATTAGACATCTGAAAATCTAGCTACGAGCATTTTGCATTGTCTCAGAAAACTGAGGATGTGCTTCATTACACAAAGAGAGCTTCTCAACTTGAAACTGAAGTGATGGCAACAAGAAACTACTCAAAGGTGGCTTATAGCAACATCCTGCAGGTTGGAAGAATTGGCTGATCACACCTACTGCCTTCTTTATGATACAAGTACTGAATCACTCTCCTACCCCGCCTTTAAAATTCAAAATTAGCAAGTATAAAGCTCAAGCAGCTCCTCCCTGGTTGTTTCTGAGGCTCTTGATCTCACTGCTTCCATTCTGAAGGGGTCATATTAATGCTGCTCTTATATGATGATTTTAGCACCTGTCCCGAAAAACTCCTTTTTAAAGCAATTCAACTGAAAGAATTTTTATCCTCTTAAATTTAGGTAATTTTTTTTTCCTCCTTTATAAATTAAAAAGGAAGTCAGAAATGATTACTCCAAATCCAAGCTCAGAGCAAGCAGTCTTTAGCAAATTACACCTCATGCTAATTTTATGCTTAGTAGGTATGACTGCACACTGCATCTCAGCAGTTTTGTCTAAAGTTGTCATCATCAAGGCTGGAGACAAAGCCCTTCCCTCTCAGAACAACAAACACCTAGTGCAAAATGCAGGTTTGCACCACTTCTCTAGACGCTGCAACCCAAGGAATTCACTCAAAATACATAGGCAACAGCTGAATAGTGAAAACCACTATCGTTCTACCCACTACTGGGAAATAAATAAATCAGCATAAATTAGTCACAGACCACAAGTTTACTCCAACACAGAGATGAAAAGAAGTTCTGGATCATCTCCAAATAATGAGGTTACAGCCCAAACTTCATTCTGCCTCCAACTGAGTGTCATCCCCCAGAGCAGCTGGGCGTGCATGACTGACATTTAATCAGTTTCTGGGGTTGCTCAAAATTGGGGAAGAAATTAATCGTCCATTGTTAAAAACATCACTACATTCATGACACACATTCATCCAGCACGTCCCATAGCTGAACAATTATATAAAAGACTGCCTTTGAAGGCAAACTATCTGGACATGGTTCCAACTCCCCAACAACAGAAACACAGAAATCGTGCCAGCCCATACTGATGCTAAAGCCTTCTGGGGGGTAAAACAGGAGATGGTGTCATTAAACAGCAAGCCAAAATTAACCACGTCTATACAGAGAGACACCTGACTAACAGATGACAGTCATCAGGCAAAAGGTGCCTAGGTGTTGATTTAATGCCACGAAGACAACACTAACTGCCCAATAATCCCACATGCGCAGCTCTCTTTAAAGGACTGCAAATCCCTAATCAATGTGATTTGACTATATTTGAGGGCAACTCTTTTTGGATCATGGATTTGGAATTGTTTTTTTTTTTTTTTCTAGAGTGTGCTCTGTATCTTGCAACCCTATTATAAAGAGAGCTGCTCTCTTACTTTACTAGGTTACAGACATATTTTTCCATCCTCGAGCAGGCTATGTGCAGGCAAATTTACCTGGGCAGATGACTCATTAGGTCAAGGAGATGAGTTACACAGGCAATGGCAACACTTTCTGCTATGAGTCAGGAAGGAGAAAATGCTTTACCGTATGGTCTGTAAGAGGAGGCAGCACAATCAGCTTCTCCATGGTATTCATTACAACCCTCCAGAGCTCTTTCAGCACCCGTTTCAACACCGTCTTTTCACACACAGTCGCAAACAGCGTCAGGCTGCAGGGAGAGAGCAAGAACTAAGTAAGTTCAAAGAATGCAATTTGCAAGGAGAAAGGAGGTTTGTATGGGAGAGAATCAGTGCCCCATCCAAAGCAGTTTGTCATAATGATTGCTTTAAGGGTAAAAAAATCTTCCCTTTTCATAAAGTGCAGCCTGGCTTCACCCTTGGAGATTTAGCACTAAAGACGTATGGCCAAAATGGATTATTGACATTTCTGACCTCAACCATTTCTATTTATTGACCTAGGGCTTACAGAAGATATCACTAAGTTATGGTGGTTGGGAATAGTCCAAGTAAGAGCAGGTACCATTGATCTGGTTCCCTTTAAGAAGATACTTCCTGATGTATCAAGTCTACAGAGTAGATAGGAAAAAATTACAAACATAGAATAAAAGGTTTTAAACTTCAAGGGGTTATTATAACGGCTTTTGTGTAATACCTAGATTATGCTTTCCAGGCTGTTATGCAGAAGTTCCTGCACAGCTGCTGAAGTCTCTAAACCTTCTACCTCTATAACCACCTCGAAGCATTTCTTGGACTCCTCTGTATTTTGTTGCAATCGCATTCACCACTAATCACCTAACATATGTTTATTCCCTTTTACAGAAAGAACTTCTGCTTTATCTCCCCAGTCATTCCTCCTTTATTATTGTACAGGCTATCAAAAAAAAGCGAAGAAATGTTAGATTCTTCTGCAGAACGATTGTTAGACTTTGGCATTTACTGATCATGCTGGGACAGCTACAAAACAGCAACTCGGCAGCCAGAAACAGTGCACAGGGGGCTCTTCTACATTGTGTTATTTTCTCCCAGATTCCCCTTCTTTCCATAGCTGGTTAGGCAGTAAATGAACAAAACTGAGCAGGGACAAGACTGATGTGGGTAGGATGCAGGAAACACCAAAAAGGACTCTCCTTCTGTAAAGGAGGAAAGAAAAAAATCCAGGTTCAGATTAGTGTAATCAAAATTACTTGCCCCACAGCTGGACAAGAAGCCCATTGCTCACCAAGTTCCCAGTGATACAAAGGAAGGTAGCTTCTAAGAATTCGTGAAGTCATACATAAAATGCTCAAGTGAGAGGGCTCCTAGATGTAACAACTGCTGCAGAGACTCACTTACTACATGGTGACCCAAAGGAAAGACGGGACAGTGAATACAAAGAGCAACGAAAGAAATTAGATTTTAAACTTGTACAGCTTTGCATCTCTCACAGCATTTATTATGAAAATTGCTCTCCACCTTCTACAAAGCAAAGAACTGCTGTGCATCAGCAAGAAGTTTGACTTTTACAATGATTAAAAACTGTTTTTCTTTGTAGATCAAGGCTTAGCTGGTGAGAATTATGTGCAGTTACCCACAAAAAGTCCATGTACAGCTGAATCACGCTGCATGGTGTTAATGGCAACAGTTAATTAAAGCAAAGGACCAAGTTTACATACATCACATCGTTCAGAAGCTTATTTTCTATGCAGAACAGCACCATGAATGACTAGAACACACATGTTTAACGTGACTGGGATACTGAGTAGTATATGTATCAAGTAGGTAACTATGGTTTGCAATATATTTGCTAGTTGGCTACAGTACAATTTGTATTGGAAAAAAAAAAAAACATAGATAGTAAACTTAGAATTTCAGCCTTTCCCACAACCTGATCAGCAGTGTGTTTTGCTGATTGCTGTAATTGTCACAGGAGAAAGGAGAACTGAAAGTGTGCTCTGGCACTGAATGAAGGTTGAAGAGGTGATCTATGGCTTGAAAGAGAGGCAGATATGGGAAGAGAAGCCATTAATTCTGAGAATTTGGAGGCCGGATATCTCAAGAGCAATCCAAGAACATGGGAGCTATTCTTTCTTCCCCCATCCTGTTCCCTATCCGATGCACTGTATGTGTGACATACACTTGAGCAATCACTTACTTTCCATCCAGGAAATCCATCAATGGCCTCAGGACGTTATCTGCATCTTGTGCAACTGTGTTTCTGGCATTAGCAGCAACATTTCCTGTCCCTTTCACCTGACAGAGGATATCGGACATCTGCTTGACGCACTCATCAATGCGAGTCTGAAAGCTGAACAGACAGGAGAGAGGCAAAACCAAGATTATCAGTGGCAGAGATACCAGCTCTAGTACATAAATTAAGTATTGCAAGGCTATAATCTACATGCTCAATTACACACTCTTCCTTCCCGAGATTTGCTGCGCATTTCCTTTCTGTATTTGTTACCAAGGGACATGCTATCCAGTTCCTTATGCCCATCGTCCACAGACAGCCGACCACCTCTGAACACAGGAGGAGTTTGTTCGTTCAGCTTGCAAAAAGAAATGATCCTTTCCCGATTTCAAGAAACACTGTTATTCTTAGCTCGAAGCACCCTGATGCATCTTTGCTTTCTATACAGGGTGTTACACCGCAGAGACTGGGATATCATATGGAGCATCGGCACAATGCACGCACAGCTCCCAGCACCCAGGAGCCCATGGGCAGAAATCCGGTTATGACCCACCACAGGGTAAGTCTTTAAAAGAACAGAGGCAGCCTGAAGGCAAGCTGAAACCAGTCCTCTGCTGTACAGTCCATGTCAGAATGGGATGTGGGGCTCAGCTGCGAGACGATCAGTGTCACTGTAATGAAGTGACAGCACACTTACTGTTCCATCTCTTACTGCTAAGAGGAAGTTCAAAATGAAATAATACAATGGTTAGAAATGATGAATAGATCAGCAGAGCTGTCAACATATCAATTCAGTGAATAAATGAAAATGCTTTGACATTTAAAAGAACAGTTACTAACAACAGGCATTACAAGTGACATTTAGCTATCCACTAATGGCACAGAGGTTTGAGACCAGGAAGGGAAGTCAGTGCTAGGAGCCTGGGTAAAGGTTTAAGAACAGGAACACAGGTCTGGAAATAAATCAGCTTTGTATCTGCATAAGTGGCCTGAACTTCTGCTGTGTGAGCCAGCCCTCTGCCCCGCGGCTCTCACCTTCCTTCTCCACCCCATCACTTTTTTCCTCTCCTGCACTGCCACCTCTAGCTGCATGGTCCCTCTTGCTCGCTTCAAGCCTGCCTCTCGCTGGCCTTCACTCCTACAGCCTCTGAGAACAAAACAGAAGCTAGCCTTGCATGAAGTATAAACCCTTTTGAGGCTCCCTTTTCTCTATGATATCCTTTAAAGCAGAAAATGTTTCTGTGTCCAGACATAATCCTCTCTCAGCACAAAGGTGGCGAGGCTCTCCGGATGTGTGCTGCTTTCCCAGCAGGTACAATTATCTCACACCGATGAAGAAAAGTTAAGATCTGCAGTGTCAGCTGCGGACAGTGTTGTAGGAGCAACATTGTACAGACTCTGCACAGAATATTGTGGATGTCTGTTTTGCCTCCCACATTTACATCCTTTAGAAGATGCTGCTTATACAGTAAACTGCAGCTCTGCTTTTCATTCTCCATTACTGTTAAGGAATGAGCGAAGCATCTGAGAGCTGCCTGACTGGCTGAATCTCTTGCTGGCACATCTCTCTAAAACACTCCCTGGTATGTATGTTGATACTGAATAATCTCTTTAAATTATATTTGCAAATGTCAAGATTGTACCTTAATTGTCTTGTAGCAGTGACACCATGGAGACAGGTTCCAGATAACAAAATTCACCCCCTAATTATGATTTCTCACTCACCCTCCATCTAATTACGAACCTTATCGATTGAATTCAGTTACAGTTTGAATCTCTCCCTTTCTTGCTATGGCATCCATTACTGGCAATGGGAAGTCCTCGCTTATTTCCCCACTTAGCTCTGCGTGCTGAAATCCAAATAGTCGCTGACAAATCCCACCATGATTTTTTGGTCATAAGTACTGCAAATCTGTAGACTACAGGAGGTCATGTTGGTACAATTTGCTTTATTCCCCCTGCCTATGTTTCAGCTATACTCCAGTTCATGCCTGCATTAATCTTGTTATAAAGCACAACATGAAATGAATGGGGTTAATCATGAGAAGCAGTTGTTTTTGAAGATCAGTTGGGAACCCTCTATTTCTAGATTTTGCTAAATTGACATCTTTTATGGTTTACTACAAAATTATTATGAAGTCGAGCACATTTTTATCCTCAGGTAAACGCTAACATGATTTGCAATAAAACTTAATTGCCATCAATTACTCTAGCAATACTTTAAAGAGCTCATCCCCTTGAAACATTAGAAAACACCATTCACCGCAACATTAGAACAAGTCAATCCCAAATTCTAAACCTGTTTCCTTCTTATTCCAATATGCATTTAACAATCAGAAATCATTCAGCTGTTTCATACGTTTAGAGCAGAACATTTAAACAAGAATGTTGCTTCATAAATGCTAAGCTGGAAACTGCTTTCTGAGCAGTAAAGAAGCAGGCAATTCTGTTACTGACAAGCACTACTTACAGAAAAGAATCACTCTATGTAATTCAAAGACATTTCACAGTTGAGAGATCTCCATGTTACATTTCTAAGCAGAGCAGTATAGAAAAGAGACTTTTAAAACATTTCTAACTTCTTTAGATGGTCTCAATATTTGAAAGACCATGAATTTATGACAAAAAGAAAAATATAATGCAGTTGACATGAATTTCTTTTAACCTGACTGAATGAGATTAGACAAAATAAAGGAATGCTTCAAGGACAGGGACCTCGTTACACTCACCTGTTACCAAACACTGCACTCAGCTCATCCAAAACATTGTTCAGCTTCACCTGGAGCTCTTTGAGATGGTCACTTGCTTCTGCATCCAACTGCGGATGAAAGAAGAGCACTTAGCTTGAACCCAGAGGGCAGCCTGCTGTCCTTCACAGTGCTGCTCTTCACTGTTGAGGTTACTCCTAATAAGCAGGTGAACTATCACCGCTGGACTCTGCCAGTGAGGATGCTCTCCTCCACTGCCTGCTGCTGTTACAGAAGCTGTGAAATCATCCACAGACAGCAGCCGGTGGCTTCCCCAGGCTCCAATACCCTCTGATACCCTTTCCTGATATTTGCAAAGTTGAGAAAGAAAGTGATCGTGAACTCCCTGTGGCCAACAGAGTAAGCAGGCTGAGAAATCATCAAGCACTGTGCGTTACCTTGGGCTCACGGGTCATTTCACCCCTCTACGTCTAGAAGGAGATAGGGCTTTTCACACTGGATGTTATTTACTTGTGCATTTCTCCATGCATGGTCTTGAGATATGCTATTTCACCTTCTACCCTACTGTCAAGTATTCAAACTGAAGATTGACCCAGCCACTGCTCTCAGAAGACTGAACCCCAGCTATTTTGAAAGTCTGGCCACAATATCATGGCAGGAAATGTTGTGCACTGATCACTTTTGGAAAGCATGATCTCAGCTACAGGTATTGAGTAGCTGTAACTACCAGAAGTACCACACAAGAACCACAACTACCTACAAGAACCACAAGTAGCTTTGCTCTCATGTGGAGCCAAATAGCCTTTTGTATACAACTGTTCAGAGGAGACTTCACAATCCAAACCAAAAAGTGCCCCAAGCACTACGTGGATGCTGCTGACACCCTGGCACAGCTGTAAGAAAGTGCTTGCTCTGTTATTATCAGCCCAAAGGCACCTGTTTTTGCACTCAACAGTGCCCTGTATTCCAGCTGCAGTCTCGAAAGAGCCACTTCTGAGCAACCTACCTGTGTGCACACATAACAACATATGTTGAATGTTTTAGGATCAGTTGCTCTGAAAAAGTAACTTGTAGAACAGATTTGCCTTTGTATGCAGGCAGGTAAGCTGCTTGTAAAACAAAAACCTTCCAGAAATGTTCTTATTGGCATTTAGAGCTTCTGCCCTTACCTCTAAGGCAGTGTATCTATTTACAAATGTAATGAGCCAGATGCCAGTACAGTGGTTAAAAATCAGTTTAGATTTTTTACGGTATATCCACGCATGCAGCTATATAGGATTTGAACATCACAGGAGTCCCCACTTGTATATACAGTGCTGAAGCCCTCTTTGTATTCCTCAGCATCTGTCAGAGAAAGCCAAGCCTTAGGGGATTTGGAATCTGATCCGTTCATTTTCCTGCTGTAAGCTGGCATGGAAAACTGACTCTATTAAGCATTTGAACCTGTGCTAATGAAACTCCTGGATCAGAATTTTAAAAATAATTCAAAAAAACCCCAATCAAATTATGATTACTTAAGCCTTACAACTTCAGGCATTGCTAGCTCTGATTATTTTTCCTTTATTAAAGTGAATTTGTATTCTGTTACCTTTATAATTGCCTCACTCTATGATAGCAGAAGGAAGCTAACATGTCAATCAGCAGTCATTCTAGCCAAGCTTGTAGGTAACAAAACAAAAACAGCATCTGTTGGTGGGAGTTTGTCTTGCCCCTATATTAATCCTTCCCTTTTACTGTGGAAAGGGGCAACGAGTCACAAGTTGACTGATTTGCTATCTACAATTAATAGCACTGAAGAGTCCTCTGATTTTGGCAATTTCTGGTAGATTTGAGGTAGGACCAGTTCATGATTCATCAAAACATTTCAACTAACTGCTTTTCCAGACTGAAAAAAAAAAAAAAAAAAAAAAAAAGCCAGAAGGATTTGGCACAAGGCACCTATTCCTCACTATTTATTTCTACTTCTTCATAAGCTACCAGATGCATGGTCTAGAGGATGTTCAGGATCAACAACTTATTGCCCTGGTTCATGAACCATGTAATTAATGACTTGTTTTACTGCGAGGTGACATGGGGAGCTCACCAACAACCTCTGAGCTTCTCCTTGCTATTGTACCTGTTGACTGCAAACTCATCTCAGGAGCAGAAGAAAAGCTGATTGCTAGCCCTGTACTGCAAGAAGGGACAGCTGGAGGAATGCTTTGCCAAGGGGAAGAGCTCCATTATCTGTGGTGAGGAACTCTCTCTCCTCCAGAACATCAGCTCACACCTCACTGGGTGCTACTAGTAACTCAGCTGCCCAGATTTAACTTTGAGGTGCCTCACCCTCAGGAAGCAAAGCCCTGGTGGGAAGCATTTTGGTTCAGTATCCACCAAGTCCTCTGTCACACTAGAAAGACTGTTGTCTTCTGAGCAACTGCTGCTACGGAAGGAGGAGTCCATATAATACAATAGTGACCATTAATGCTTAGGCACCAGTACGTTTTGGCCTGAAAGCAAATTTCGGGGAATTACCTGAGTGTAATTTAAGTCTATTAGGAAGCTGCCAGTAGGTGTGTAACACTGTTTCACATATATAAATTACACATCAGTTACAGAGTCCCTGTAGCATGTGGTATAACTGCAAACTGTTCTTTGCTGATATGGTGGAGCCCTGATAACAGTGCTCTTAATGAAACAGCGTGCGTTTTGCTGTTGCTGCTCAGCCAGTGTAATTCTAAGCACATCAGCTATCACTGATAGCAGGAAATGCTGCTTGGACTGCATGATAAATCTGGCTGCTAGAGTAATGCAGAAAGCGGCATTAGGCAGCTGAGGCACTGTCATATGTCACGTCCAGACCATTTCTATCGGAAGCTGGAGCTCAGCAGGCTTACAATCTCCATTCTGTGGGTGTATCGGAGATGATTCAGAGGAAGAAGGCTAATGAAAAGTTCTCCATGCAAAACACGGGACAGTACCCACAGCGAGGTAGCTTCTGAACTCTGAGCAAATGCTCCAATTCCAGCAGAAACAGTGGCTGGCATGGCCATAGTTCTGTGTTTGAGACCAAATGTGCAATACAGAGAACTGAGATGCACACAAAGAGGGAAGAGGTAACCCTATTTCAGGGAAGAAAGCATGGCCCTGTTAATTTCCTGCAAAGATTTGGGATTCGGCACTTCAGAGAATCCAGGCCTCGAAGTCTCATCCAAGCACGTTGAGGGCTGAAACCTCAAGTTCTCTACTAATCTGAATGGTGGCATTTACAGTATAGTGTTATAAACTGCAATTTAGGTTCATATTCTGCTTCTCTCATGGATGAAACAGAACCCATGAGTTCAAGAATCTGTGATGAGCTTCCAAGTTTTCCAAGAGATGTCATTAGTTCTTCTTTGGCTTCTACACACACTGGTGAAGCATAAGCAACCAGAACTGGAAGCTCCTCTGTAGCTGGAGAGACATAGCTCTTGCCTTTTAGGAGGTTGAAGACGTTAAACAATTCAGGTCTTAAAGCCAGAGAACCTGTGAAATCATCAGGTCTGATGACGTATCAGCAGCTAGAGAATTTTCCCCTGCTGTCCAATTTTAGCTTTATGCAAGTTATAGAGTTCGTCTGGCTCCAGCTTGAAGGTGCTGATTTTTGTTCTGCCTCCCTGTACCAGCACCTGGGAGCTCCCCCCTCTGCAGAGGTGACTGTGAGGCAGAGACCTCAACAGACCCTAGCTCCCTTTAGGGTCTTGCTTGTGCTGAATTTTCACACATCTCCCCACTTTCTTACAGGATTCAAGAGCACTGAAGCCAAGATGAATCCAGCTTCTCAAATACTAGCTATGGCCTTAGCTAACTAAGGTGGCCTTTGCTATGACACGTGGGATGCTAAAGAGGAGCAATCAGTAGATACCACAAATCCTTTGAGAACATTGCTATCAAGTCTTGGCCGTTTCTAAGTAGTACTGCAATTTGTTATTCATGTGGCAAACACAGGATTTAAAATGTGGGCTAACCCTGGCTGAGCATTAAGAGAAGAGTTTCCTGACAGATCAGCTTGAAACCAAAGGCATGAAAATTGTATGATGACAATCTGCTCCTACTCAGCAGCTAATTCTTTGGGTTCCCAAGGCAGTGCTTGTCTCCAATACTCACCCTGCATGCCTGACTTTGCGGGGGGTAGGGAAAAAGGGTGCAGAAATGTTTTAAATTAGGCTTCCACAGCACATCTAGGCTTCAGCAGTGGGCAATGCAGTACAGCACCTTTTAATTTCAGTGCCATGAGTTCATACCTCATTAAAAGCTAAGCAAAATAATGGACTGCAGAAAGCCATCTCTCAAGCAAAATGAGAAAGGCTTATTGTGGTGTCAGGGACAGTGCACAGAGCAGGTTGAAGTCTGCAGGAAAACTGCAGAGGTGGGTAGAAAATGCAGGTCACATTAGGTTTTAATTAGATAACATGTAAATAATTAAATAAACGGGGCCAAGTTTAGGCAAACAGTAGCAATGAATCTATGTAGCCCTCTTTAGCATGGAGCTAAATCGCAATCTCCATTCTGTGGCTGTACCGGAGACATTCAAGGGAATCAAAGGCTTCAAAAGGTATTCGTGTCCAGGACTCATCCCTCAATTCCACTGTTCATTGCACTTTTAATGCCACCTGCCACTCCACAAATGCTGCCTTTCCAAAACGTGCTTCAGAAATGTCCAAGAATGCTACTGAACCACAACGAAGCTGTTTTGATGCCATGAGATCAACACAGCTCAGAAGGGAAATAAAAGTATTGATTATAAATCCTGAAAGTCATTTAAGAGACTTCTTTCTCTGTGTGCGTGTATGTGTGTGTATATATATATATCTATATGCCTTGAGATCTCAAGCCACAGAAACCACCCAAGAGAATCCCTCCACACAGAGCTCTCTACTAGTCAGGAACAATAATGACAGCAGCAGAGCTTTAATGTTCACAGACCATATGATGTCAACTTATTAAACCCAGAGACGGTAGGAAATTTTTGCCCTGTTTTGTTCCTCCTGAGTACTACAGCTGGAAAAAGAGTAAGAGAAGTGGGGGCAAAGGTACCATTCCTCGTTTGGGGGAAAAAAAAGAAAAAGGAAGTAAAGGAAAGCTGTATACCAAGGAACCCCATCTCAAGAAACAGCACTGGGCAAACACTTCTGTTTCACGTTATGCCCCTACATGGCAGAGTGACCATGGGTGAGCCCTGTCACTTCGTTTCCCTTGCTGCAAAAGTGAATAAGCAATATGGATTTCCATAGGAGCGTGTTTGGGGCACACTGTCACAGATCACTAGGTAGCAGCAGCATTTCAAAGCTTTCCAGAGTTGTGCAATGCTACAGCTGTAGATGGAGATGGATCTGTGATTCAGAAGCAGATGAAGCCACAAGTACAGAGTGACTGAAACCAATCCCCAAGCTGTGGCTTCACACATGGTACATCTAACATACCTGCCACAAGAACAATGTAATATTTGATACCTAGTTCTCAACAACGTCTTCGAGAACGCAAAAAGGTGATCAGTTCAAAATCACCAGGACATTCCACTATGGTACTTTCTTATTCCCACACAGTTTTGGATAGAGAAGTCAGGATTATATTTGTGCAAGCTACTGTGCCATGTGTGGATGAATATAAACCAAATCTGTCACAGAAAGTAAGAACCACCCTTCCTGAACGAGAGGATAAAACCCAGAGATGCCCTTGCAGGAGCATGTTTGCCTACATGTTCTATTTTCAAAACTGTTGTCTCACCAATTGCTACTCACTAGCCAGGTACGATCTACATCAGAAAAAGGACTATTCAAACTAGGACAAGACCTTGTTCACTCTAGCAAAACAGAGGACCTGGCAGGTTTCAAGTCAAGAAGCAAAGTACTACATAGTCACCAAGAGGGAAACCCCTGGGGACAGGAAATAACGCAGGCACCTAACACAACACAATTTATTTCTGGTGACCAGTGGCAGCCTAATGAAGTGGAAAAGCAGCAAGTGAAGAGAAAAGAAAAAAAAATCACTCTGAAAAGCCAGCTTCCTAGCATGTTTGCCTGGTTTCTTCCTGTGTGTTTTATTGCTCACAGTCTGGGTTCCTCTCCCTTTTTTTTTCCGTTGATTCCACAGTGCAGGGCAAATAGCAGATTCATCACCTCTGTTTTACCTTACCTATACCTGCTGAGGAAGGTTTTAAAGGTCAGAAAGTAGAGAAGAAGTCAAGGCTAGGAAAAGTAGCTGACACTTTTAATAAACACTTTTTTTCTCCTGCTATTTAACACACTATCAGGTGGTATTTTCAATTTGCAGGTGGTATTTTCAATTTGGAATACAGGGAAATCCTACTTAATAGTCACCACTATGGAATAAAGCAGCAAATTAACTCCTTAAGGGAAATTAAGTGCACATGGATTAAAACTTTATAAACCACTTCATAAACAATCCATCACAAGTTCATTTTTTTCCTGAAAAACGAGCATTAGCACTGCTATTACAGCTGGGAGCGTATCATTCCATTTCTTCATATAGGGCTCAGAAATTAGGATTGTTGAGATAACACACAAAAGAATGACAGCAGTTTTCCTTGCCTCGTGGGGTAAATCTATTTGTTGAGATTTTTGCCACTTCATAGAATTCTGCCACTGAACACAAGAAAGATTTGAAACAGCAGTACAGGCAAAAACTGAGCTGCCCATCAGCAAAGCTGACTTTCCTCTTGGCATACAGGTCATAGCACAGGTTCTACCACAACACAACCAAAGAGAAAGCACTTAGGCTTTGAAAATAATTTTTTCCTAACATCAGCATCAGCTGCCTTTTCTTCATTTTCCCGAACCTTGAAAAGCAATGAAAAAAAAAAAAAAACAAAAGAGAAAAAAACAGATATAAAGATTATATCAGAACAGACATGGTGATCTGGGGGAGGAAAAACTTACTTCTGTAAAAATTCCCATCCCAGAACAAAGAACAAAAACTAAGATATTTATATTTGGGGACACATCAGAGCATCCAACCAGGCATGAGTACATAACTCTTATTTGCATGTCTGCAATAGATTAGATATTGGACATTCAATGCCAAAGGTACTGTCTCACATTTATATATTCCACATAAAATGACTTGATGTCAACAGTTCTCAGACCTATCTGTCTGTCTTCAGAGCGGTGAAACCACCAGCCATACCCACCATCCAGCCCACATGAGCACAGTACATAGAATCACAGAATCATTCAGGTTGGAAAAGACCCTTGGGATCATCGAGTCCAACCATCTTCCCTACTCTACAAAGTTTTTCCCTACACCATATCCCCCAACACCACATCTAAACGATTCTTAAACTCATCCAAGGATGGTGACTCAACCACCTCCCTGGGCAGCCTGTTCCAGTGTCTGATCACTCTTACTGTGAAGAATTTCTTCCTAATGTCTAGTCTAAACCTACCCTGTTGCAACTTGAAGCCATTCCCTCTTGTTCTATCGCTATTTGTTTGTGAGAAGAGACCTTGTGAGAAGAACGTATCCTTCTCTTTCCTCCTCCACGCTATTCTGTGCCTCAAAAGATTCACTCCTACATCTTATGATAAATTTTCTTGAAAAGTCTTCAAGGACAGCTGTCCCCTCACACGTCTTACAGTGCCAGGTGTCATGGGGCTCTCCTTATGACTGCAGTTTGCAAGTATCAATATGATGCAAATAACCCAGTAACAGTGCAGTAGAAATAAGCAATGCTCAGTCTCTTAGTGCTCTTACCTCTTTACCACCCATGGCTTCAAACATCTTCTCCAGCTGTACCCTCAGCTGTTGGATGTTATTCATCAGGATGCAGGGCTGAAGGGACAAAAGCAGGTGCCTGTTACTGCTCAAATGCGAACTCAGTTTCACCAATGGCACAGTCTGTGCCTCGACACCCTTTCCCCAAGCACCACCAGATCTCAGAGTCCAGTAAGAGGTAGGGCAAGCACAGACTTCAGCACTCATACCTAAAAAAGACAAGTCATTTTTTTCCTCCAGCTTGAAAAGGGATGGCCAGTTCCAGACACCCCAGATCAAGGAGATCTATGCTGTTGTATTTGCCTCCTCAGCTTTATCACAAATGGAGAACGAGCTGACTAGAAATCAGTTGAGACAAGACCCACCTCTTTGCAGTTCCTGCCATGCCCTGTAAGAATCCAAGAGGTGTCACCTTCAGCCTCTTAATGCTGCAATGTACCTTTGCGAATGGTGCACCTCCCAGATCAGAAGGGGAACCGCTGGCCAAAGCTGCATTCAGAGACACATCTGGGTCCCGCGCCAGGCCAAGCCTGAGAGGAACAGTCAAGGGCAGCCTGAGCAATAGACTCTTCCCTCTGTAGTTACATCCCCACTACAGGTGTGGGGGATAGCAAAACCAGCATGGGACAGACCCCGTGTTCAAAAACGTAAGGCCCTGTTTTATTTAATGCACAGAATTTTACTGAATTCAGGATTAAACAGCAAGATAATTAGATGGAGACAACAGTAAACCAAGAGTGCTGTTAAGTGCCAGATCTACAGAGCAATCTATGCCATTTATTTATTTATTTATGTATTTTAATCACCTCTGTGACACACAACCAAGACAGGCAGAGTGGAAGTTAATTTCAAGGGGACCTGACAGCCTCCAAGCCCTGTAGATCGTCTTCAAGACCTAGTTTTATTATGTGGCCAAGCCAGAATTCAATCGCAAAAGCGTATGAATGATGATAAAACCAATACTGAAAATATTTACACCAGCAACACAGCCAGGTGCAATGTGAGAAACTTGGTTTCATCAGGACAATTATGTGATTCCCCAGGGCAAAAGAGAAGCTCATCACAACTCACCAGTTTCTCCTTGGAACAGTAGGACTGGAAGCTCTTGGAGAGGATGTCAGCGTACTGCATCAGCACTTTCCCAATAGTCTGCGAAGAAAAGATGTTGCTGTTACTTGTCCTGTATCACTGCAAGAGAACTCCAGGAGATAAAAAGAAAACGAACATCACACTGTTTTGCATCCCACTGAGGGAAGATAAACAGCTGGATGTTGAGGGTATTACCTTAGCAAACCTCCTGTTATAATGAGCAACAATGACAGGGTCTGGGCACTCTAGCTTCTTAATGATCTCAAAGCTCTGATTGAGCTGGGTGAAGACATCCACCACTGAGCAAGAGAACAGAGCATGCTCGGATGTTTGCTGGAACTAAAACAGAAGGTACAAAGAGTTATTCTCAAATGGAAATATCTGAAATACACCCATTTCATGTGTGTCTCCATCACTTGCCACACTGGAGGCAGAACAACTTTACCAAAACCTGCATCTTGAAGGTCCCTTCCAACTTAGATGATTCTATGATTCTATTCTATGATTCTATCTTCCTCAGAATTAGTCAAATATTCTCCCAAAGGCCCAGAGAAGTGAAATAACCAATTCTGTTGGATTTTAAGTTTACTGTCCTTCACCAGCTATGACGTGACAAGGAAGTGGAGCATGATGCTGAGACCCTTAATGAAATGCACGGCTTGCCTGTCAGTAAACAAGGAAAGGAGGAGAGTGAAGAGCTTTTTTAAGATTTTCTTAAAATTTAGATATTAAAGAGAACGCTTACATGAGCATTGCAGACTACAGCGCCAACAGTCACTGAACAAAGGAAAGGCTCTTGCTCTCCATCAGGAATACTCAGCAAATTTAGAATAAGTTTAGTCTGTCACTGGATTAAGGTCACATTCTCCCTGCATGACTAAGGTACATGCAAAATACCTTATATTTCAATTACCTCTCACAAACACAGAGAGATCAGAGAGCACCAAGCCACTGGCTGACAGACAAACAGCAGCAGAACAGAACAGGCGTAAATGAATGATATGCACCTTGCTATTAAAAAGCTCTCTGTCACCTGTAGAAAGAAGTCCTGAAATAAACAAGTTTCCCAGTTGTTTAGCAAGCCAAAAGGGCTGCATCCTCCATTTGTATGGCAGCTGAATTTACAGTGTTGTTGTGTGGTTCTGGGCATGGAAGGATGTAGCACCCAGTCCTTCACTCAGAGTGGCCTACATACCCCATCTTTTTTATCTCTCTCCAGAGCACCATGCAGAAATTCTAAGGAAACATCTTCATTTTCATCCAGCCACTGCATCACAAACTGCTCGAACCACCTGCAGGAGGAACAGGAAAGACAGTAAGTTACAGCAAGAAACAGAGCACCCCAGCAAGACTCTGGCAGGTCCGCTGTTTCAGCAAGCCTTGTGAAAGCTTGTCAGTGTTAGACATCTGAATGTGTGCTGCCAAAGTTCCCAAAAAATACTCCTACCTGTACGCAAGCTGCCAATGAGGGGGGGCTGTACCATTGCTTGGGCTGGACAAGCAGAACAAAGGCCAGCCCTGCCCAGCCCCTGCTGATCGTTTGTCCTGTGCTGGTTTTGTCCTTCTCCCCTGTCTTTTTCTTTGTACCTCTCCCTTTTTTCCCCTTGAGCACCACCTTTATTTAACTTTGCATCATCTCAAAGCACTTGGTCTTTTCTTCCCCTTTCACCCATGTGCCAGCGAGGAGAACAGAGACCTCCAATAGCACTATCTCTGCATGCTAAGAGAGACGGCAGACTGTCCTGCTGCCCATTCGGGTCTACCACCTTTCATTCATGCGAGAGCTGCAAATGAGTATAAAGGGAGAAAAAGAAATGTCTGTATTCCAGGGGCCTTCAGCCACTTTATCTGCAGATACAGACATATTTCTGGAGTCCCAGGAGGGAGAATCAAGGTTAATAGCTTCTCCACGTTAATCCCGCTCTCTCTTTGCCCAAGCCTTCTCTCAAACACCCTCCCGTTTGTACGGGCTGCTGATCTCACTGTGAAGATGTGAATACGATTAACTTCTGGTGATAGCATGGCACATCTGCTAGGGCTTGCAGGAGGCTGGCCAGCCCTGTAAGCAGCTCTTCATTGTTTTCTTTTAAAGAAGCACAAACTTAGTTCATGTTAAGAGTTGGACCACCAGCCTTGCAGCATGGTCAAGGCTCCAAACCAGGCAGGTCCTAGAAGCAGGACAGCAAAGCTTGTCTCTGTTCCTTCTCCTCACTTAGGACGATAAGCTAAATGGTAGAGTAAAATCCAAGAAGCTGTTGCAACAACCACTGCTGTAGCTCGGGGACATGCCTCACATGAAGTGGTGTCTGGAGCTGTCTCCTGCACTGAACAAGGGGCTTCTTTGAAACCCTACCTTGGCCAAATAGTCAAGGTGAGAAACATCTTCAGTGGTGGGACCTTACAGCTGGTCATTCCTCTGTTCTCTGCTCTGTGGGATGTAACCACATAGTACAACACTGTGTGTGTGGGAGGGGCTGTCTGTGTTTAAGCAAGACCATGCACTTAGAGCTTTATTTAACGTCCATCTAGGATTTGTTGTGTGCAAGTGCCAACACACTGCAACTGAAGTGAATCCGAATTTCAAATATTACTAAACAGCATTCACAAATAAGGGGAAAAAAAAGTGTCCACGTGTGATTTCAGTTCACACAAAAGATTATTAAATGAGCTTCAGAGAGTAAAGCCTCCTCTAAATAGGCAGCTGTGTTCATAGAGATTGTGCTAATTATAGGCTGAGTTTGCAAAGAACATGAAAGCATGTGCCAGACATGAGAGGGAGATCAAGAGCAAATTCACAGACAGAGCATACTAGATAGCCTTAAATACTCTCTACACTTTGAAATATAAAGCACATCAATGCTAATATCGGAAATTGTAACTGACACAGTGTTAAATGCCAACAGCAACCTGTCTATGCAGCTCTAATACAGACAGCAGCAGTGGAATGTTGTCACAGACATATGGACTTCCTGTGTTCTGGAAAAATTCCTTTTGAATGGCACTTTGGGCTCCTAAAAGTCAGCATATTTCAGAGCCTGCTGCAAGTTTCTTGAGCTTTCAAAATTTTCTTATTAATTACAATAGCATATCTTAAAGTGACAGCTCAATCCTTAGAAGTTAGCTCAGGCAATTCACAAGGAAACAACTACACATCTTCCACCTCTTTCACAGCTCCCAGGCTGCAAGCTGTTGACCGTTTCACAGGTCA
Source organism: Numenius arquata (assembly GCF_964106895.1). Classification (NCBI taxonomy): domain Eukaryota; kingdom Metazoa; phylum Chordata; class Aves; order Charadriiformes; family Scolopacidae; genus Numenius; species Numenius arquata. The sequence goes on along the minus strand of NC_133616.1, from coordinate 11,300,527 downwards.
TAGGTCCATGAACAGGTGGGATCGCTTGTTTGTGCCGGAGACCACAATTTTCGCTCTGAGAAGTAAAACTACTTCCTGATTATCATTTATTCTTAGTTATTGCACCATATCGATAAAAAAAGGGACATTCACTGTTGTCAACAGTCATTGCCCATTTTTATGGCTACTGTATACACAAAATCAAGTGCATAGGTATTTTACTGCCAGGTAATGTAAGGCAGTATTTTACTGCCTTACAAAACTGTCTAAACAAAGGTAGTACCGAAAAAGGTAGTATTGGGGATCAGGAGGGGAGGTACCACCACCTCCCTCCCCCACCCCCAAATGAAAAAATGCACTTCCTCCAGGAAGAGGTTTAGTATGAACGTTTAAGTGCAAAGTGAATCACTTGGATCAGGTCAGGAAATTCTGTAGCTACATTTGCAAAGCCAGCCTCAACTTCGTCACTTATTGGCTGGCAGGAAAACTCAAGAGATATAAATATAAATATAGAAATATAAATACTTCCAGTTCCCAGGCACCTTCAGGACCAAAATGTGCTTTGAACTGTAACACAAACCTAGAGTAATCTTAAGCCAAATACCCCTTACACGGTTTTACTATCAGGTCTCAGGCTGCTGAGGGGAGACTCCAAAGTCTACAAAGGCAACATATCCAAAACGATATTCAGAATTATTGAGCACAGAAACTAATAAAAATAATCTGATTTCATGCAGAAATAGCTTCAAAATGTAGTTATATAGCAAACATCTTCTTCCTCGTCTGCTTCAATTATTGATCTAGAAGCAAACGTTGAAATGACTCATGCACCAGCACACAAGGCAGAGGCTCGCGGTGCTGCTTCAGAGACATTCTGTGCTTGCAGGGGTCAGCACAGCCTGACTCGAGACAGCACCTCTCCCAACCTCTCCCAACAAGGTTTGCACAGAATACGCCTCGGTCCTGTCTGCTAGGAAAGGGAGCAGAGCTTTGTGACTAAATGGAAGTTTACCTCTGCTGGCTGCACAACAGTAACGTAACACAAAAGGCTGCAATTTCAGCTTGGCCATGAGCCTGGCTCCTGTGGTCTCAGACTTCACAGGTGAATTAATCTTGTTCATTTGCTGTGTTGATGTATGTGGGTCCATCCTGTGGGCCTTGGGAGGCGCAGAGGCAAGAAGGCGGGCAGGGTTTCAAAGAGTAAAAGAATAAGTACTAAGCTCGATGAAGTGAGCCAGAAGAATAAGACAGGATTTCAAAGGAAGGAAAGCCTTCCCCCACCAGAGAGAAGGTATTCTCCAGCACAGCCACAGTACTAGCTGCATGCTAACATCAGTATTAAAACAAAACATAGAACACTTCTTCACACATTTAAAAAGCCAGGGTTTTTCGGAAACTGACACTTCACAGCTTTTAGCTGGCAGCTAAAAAATGAAGAGAGGAAGTTTGGAAGATCCACTTCCAGCTATGTTGCTACTTCAGTTTCAGAAACTGCTGCTGAATTTCAGAAAATAAGGGGACTATAAAAACTTCAATATTTTGGAGCCTTCACTTTATTCAACCGTATCTCAAGGCTATCAGCACACTGTTTCTCATAGTTTCAACATGAAAAGTGAGTTGTGGGTCGCCTCTTGTCCATCGAATAGACAGACAACTCAGCCACTCTCTGGAGAGCAGCAATTGCGTTTCAGTAAGAGTTTACTGATGTGCAAACCTGATGCGCAGACTTCTTTGTTTAAGGAAGGTTCAAGACTAAAAATACTTGTGATGAAGCAAATCAAAGGACAAGAGCACATTGCTGTAATTGATACCAAGGGGTTATTTCATGACAGGTGAAGGTTATGGTTGAAATAAACATCACCTGTGTCTGACAATGTGACTACTGTACTAAAATACATGAGAGAAGTAACAAAGCCAGTGGCTGCAAATGTACAGGGGCACTGAAGCTCTACCATGAAGCCCAGCAGAGCGGAACAGTCTGCAAAAGACTGCAGAATGAAACTGAGCATCATTATCCTGATTACACAGGAGAAAAAGAGAAATTAAGAATATCTGATGGCTTGCCTGAGACGGCACTGACTCAGAGGCACGGCAAAGAGAACAGGGCTTCCGAGACTGTCACTCCAGCACCCTGTTCACTGAGTTAATGCCTCTTGCTGACCTGATTTATAAAGCAGGGCCCACAGCCCAAACTGAGCAATTACGCCAACTGCCTCCAGTCTTATTCGCACACAGCCAGCACCGGGCTTGAGGGACCGTGGGCACGGCAGGATGGGAAGAGAATTCAAACTAGAAACACCATCCAAGCAAGATGTTTTTTTTCAAGGGGGTTAAGTGCAAAGTCCTGCATTTAGACAGCAGCGGACAGTCATATACAGGACGGAAAGAACAGCTAGGACATTCTGCTGAGAGTGCCTGGGGTTGGCTTGTGGCCCACTGGAAGCGTGACTAGTATATCATGGAAGGAAAAAGAAAAACACCCCCAAAAAAAGGCTCCTAACATCCCAGCATGCAAAAGCAGCAGCACTGCCTGCAACGCAATGCAAGGCCTAGGTGAAACATCAGTTTTAAGTCTGGGTGTTGTATGTCCAGACACAGACCAGCTGGAGAGAGAAGAGTAAACCTCACTTACAAGGGAAGCTGGGAACAAATGGGAACCATCAAGAGACTGGGAAGGGGCATGAGAAAAGCATTTTACTCGTGTAAAACAGGAACAATTTGTTCTCCATGCCCCGGCTGGTAGGACATGATATAACAAGCTCAAATCAAAGCAAGACAGATTTGGAGGGGGAAAAAGGGGTGTTTGTTAAGCCCCCCAAACCCAGTGGAAGGATAACAGTGAAGCACATGGCAAAAAAGGTGCTTGAAAGAGATGTGGACCAACCATGACTGAAAGCCTCTGAAAACCAGTTAAACACTGGTCAGACACAACACACCTGCTCTTGCCTTCGTCCAAATGTGGGACTCTAGCTACAATATTCTCTCCAGGTTGCTCAGACTACTTCTTGGGCTCATAAACCTTCTTCAGGTCTGAAATCTACTGCCACTCTTTTAAAGTTAACTAAAAGTTGCGAACAATCATTTAGAGCTTAAGAGCAAAGGCTTATCTGATGTTTCCATCTAAACCACGTGGTCTTAACAAAAAAAGAAAGCACTACCTTTACTTACAAATCCTGTTGTGTGTCTATACATACAACATACATACACACCCTTACAGACATGCACGCAGTACATATAGATAAAGCTGTATCTACTAACACAAGAATATAGGCACACATCCAGAAGTCTTCTGTTCAAGAATTGACCAAAGCCCACACTGCAGGCACAAAGTAGCTTAAAGACCTTTCATGCCAATGCTCAAGCTTTTGAGATCTGGGGAGATACTGTGTAACAAGGGATTGCATTGTGTTGGGGACAGTGACACGGAACACCGGAGGGGACAAACATGCACATAAATACAGAAAATCAGGGGTGAAGAAATGGTATCGTGAGGGCAGCCCCTGGAGAACCAAATGACTACCTTAAAGGTAACACAAGGAGATGCATAGTGGGGATTTACTACAGGAGACATAACACACTCACGCTGGATATTCAGGCACTTTTCCCTTGAAGGCAGGCAGATCACGAACATATTCATTGTACAGCCACTTCACTTTGAAGTGTAAGTTCATGTAGTCTGCACTTTTACACAGTCTGTGTTTCTCATGCTCTGTAAGGAAGGAAAAAAAGCAGTTAGGTCTGAATTTACCACTGTCACTGCATCAGGCACAGAAGGGTCTCATAAAGCATGTCCACAGTATGCAATGGTTTTGAGGTTGAAGCTCCTATAGAGCCACAAAATCTTCATGACACAGGATTTTGGCAGCAGGCAGGGGTTCTTGGTGGTTCACCGTTGGGGCTCTAGAGTTTGTTTCTGTAGCTCCAATTAATATATCATTTGTAAAAGACTCTTTGGTTGTCAAAGCAACAAAAATAGAGCAATCTCTTATGGCCTTTCCACTTAACATGACAGTCCAGATTTCATCTTTGCAGGAAACAAATCAAGGAGAGCAAATCTGTTCATTCTTGGATATAAACAAACGCAATACCAACATGTTACACTACATCCCCAAAGAGACAAGAGTAGAAAGAATCAAGTTCTTTAGAGTTTGACAGCATTGAGTCACAAGCAAGTTCAAATGAGCTACACAGGAGCTGGAGCCTTCCCTGATCCCCAGCCTGGAGAAATTCAAGACGCTTCTCCTTCAGAAGGCAACTGTTTTCTTATTGGCATTGCCCTCCTGAGCACAGTCCACTGAAGTGACCCATGGGTATCTACCTGCTGCTGAGCCTCTTCCTCCTGCCAGGTTTCATTACGTTTTTGCACCCAGGTTATGTGGGGACAATGCAGTTCCCTCCCTGTATATTGCACGTACCTCTACAACACGACCCCTCCCACGCACCTACGCTGTTCAGACCTATGTTTCTGCAGACATCATCTCCCGAGACCACCCCTCCCCTTTCTCTCTCACAAGACGTGTACACTCCGTGTCTTCGCTCTCACGGCCCTTCACAGCCTACGTCCACACTACCATCTTTCAGCACCTCTGATCAGCCCACCATCCCTGCTTTTAAACTACTCGTTAAGTTCTCCCAAAAGCATCTCAACGCTTTCTCCCAAGCCACCCCTCATGTGCTTACACAGGCAACTCCTTCTACTGCACTGCTTTTCCTCAAAATCCTCCTTGAAAAGTATAAAATTAACTCCCTTTTCATGATGCTAAGAGGACTCAGCAGCTGGCTTCTGCCTGCACTGCAATCCTGAACTATCAGCTGCCCAATTCTGCACCGCTGCTCCCTAGTGCCACCTGTCCCTATCCAGCTCTTTCTTCTGCCAAGCTTCGACATCATGAATACACTTGGTGCCAGGCTCCCGTGTTCACTCTAGCACCACGGCAAGCTGCTAGTCCATGACTACAGTGTGAGATAGGAGACTAAAACATAAATGATTTTGGCTTAGACTCATGGGTTTTTTTCCCCAAAATTTGACTCCAGGCATGTCTTCTTACCTTTTATGTGTTAACCTCATTATTGATGTAGCTTTCAAAGGGCATTACTGCTGATGTGTAGACAGGATCCAACTATGTTAAAAAGCGGAAGTGTTTCACTTAACTTCGAATGGCTTTAATCTAGGATTTCAGGACAAGTATCCAGTAACTGGGTAGATACATGCACACGCAAGCAATACATGCTACAGATGTTCATTAGCAGAAGATACGTCCTAATGATGTAAAATGGCCCTAGCTTTCTAACCAGTTAGCTGACAGACAAGCTTATCTTACAATATCATAATCTATTTTCATGTAAATATGAATTCTTGCAGCTATTTCAAAACATTAAGAAACTTCCACATCTCTCTTGAAGCTTCACAAACATGCACAAGAAGAAAGGCCAAATAAATTATGAATCACCCAACTGAAAATATAAAAAAGGACTTTTCACGCATAATTGTTCCATAAGCCTTGTCAACTCCCAAGCAGGGAAACACTCCAGTGAGCTGTTTGCAAAACTCTGTAACAGTGTAATACAGATTTCTTTCTAATTCACACGTAGCAGACCCACACAGATACAATTAAAAAACACCCAAACAACCCAACCTTTTTATTTGAAGAAATTAAAATGTCCAATATCTGAGAGACATAGTCCCCAGGGGTGATGGTTTAATGGAGAAATTACATGTGCTACTGCTTCACATGTACTGTGATCCATTACTCTCCATGGCAAACTTGCTTGTATTGGAGCCAAGGGAAGTCCATTCCTGTTTTACATTAATAAATCTGGTATTTTTCTTGAAGACTAAGGAAGTATGTGTATACTTAGTGTGAGCACTGCTGACCTCCCTCAAGAACAACCACAGAAGAAAATGCAAAGCTCTCTCCGCAGATCTAAAACTGGCAACACACACAGCAATAACCGTGCCCGCTTAGCTCCCTGCGAGAGCGAGGAAATCAATGGACAATTATAACTTCATTAACTTTGATGTGCGCTGCCACCCAAGTGCTGTTCCCGCATGGAGAAAATGCTGTTTCTGCAGAGGGAAGGTCTGACTTGGAGGTAAAAAGGACTCAAATCAGAGCTATTTCCTCAAAACTAAGCAGTGCACTAAAAGCAGGTAATTCAAGCTTTTCCTGATTTTTTTAGGAAAACACTACTATGTTGCAGAAGAGGAAGATGCAAAGCGGCCACAGAAGCCTAAGACCAAGGGCTGCTCCTAGGACTACCTAGCCACTTAAGCAGTAAAGGAGAGGCTTGACACCAAGGGGATAAAACTACAGTAAAGTAAAAGAAAGAAGGAGAGGTCTTACCACCATAAAAGAGAACTTTACGTATGCGAAAGAGAGGTGGGGCTTGTGACAGAGAAAAGACAAAAGTGAACTATAACAGCTCAGACATGACGGAGGACCAAGAAAGCCAACAAAGCCTCCCAAAACCCCCCCACCCCCAACAGCTTGTACCATCTGCCTTCCCCCCTTCAGTGGACCCTGCACCGTTTTGATCAGCTGCTTTCTTTGTAAAGGGGGAATGTTTAAGAGCACTTGAAGGTGACATGGAAACACATCGGCCAGAGGTATGCTTTGAAACCCCATTTTAGAAAAAGGAAAGCGAAGAGCAAGGGAGCCATCAGTCATAGCACATTCCTGTTCTGCTTGATGACCTGCTGGCTTTTGAAGAGCTTAGCGGCAGCAACAGTGGAAGAGTGCACTGATATTTTGCAGGAACTGCTGTGTTTCATCCTGAAAAGAGCACAGAGTTCTTTAAGTCTCTCACATTTCCTCAGCAGATTTTATCTGCAAACAGTCTCCTCTGGAGATGAGCTTTTAGGGTCACCGAGGCCATATTATTAAGGCATTAATAGGGAACTGCTTCCTAGCAGCACACTGTCTAGTGTCATGTCCAGTTCTATTTTTCAGGCAGAGAATAGGACTTCCACCGCATCTTTAATCCACGGACTTTTTTTCTTGAGCATCAGCCTACTTCCCATTGGTTAATTTCTAGTAAATAATGCTGAATTTCTGCAAAGAAAGTCTAATAGGTACTGAGGCTGTTGGAGCGTTAACGCTTTAGACAGCTGGCATCTGTGAGTGCATCTGATCACCCACCCCTTATTAGAAGTGAGAATGTGGCAGAATGATTTATTTCAATCTTGCCCGCCAAGTCTACTCAGTCTCTCTTCCTGTTAGCGATGTTTCCAATTTACAACTCTTCTAATGCTGATGTGTCCAAAATAAGATGAACCATTGCTGTCAAGGATAACATTGATTTTCTATTACTGTCTTTCTAGTAAAGGAAGAGCAAAAGCCCTCTTTGCCTGGAAAGTTGGTGCTTTCTGGGCCACACAGGTTTCACAGAGGACAGCAAGAAAACTAGTGACTCCTGTTACCAGTGGGCTCACAAGGAGGTTATCCAGCTGCTGAGCACTGGCCAGTGTCCCAGAGGTGGAGCTAACTGTATGACTTGGAAAAATCATCCTCTACGCTACAGTGACTCCAGGGCAGCATGATCTCACCAGCCAAGTCTGGGCCACACAACAACGTCTATCTGATCTGATTTACTCTTGGGTTGATGGGGAACAAGGGATATTTCTCAGTGCATCATCCTGTACTGCCTTCGCCAGCAAGGAGGGAAGGGACAGGTCTGCTGTCGATGATGCCCTGAGCTGTCACTGCTTTGGGACAGAGAAAAAACAAAACAAGCAGGGTAGATACACTTACTTTCCAGCAGTGAAACACAATACTGCCATGACTACTGCTTCCAGTTGCTGAACATATTTTAAATCAAAAATAAGTGTTTCATTTTTATGACTTGAACATTTTACACACTAGTAATCTAACTCTTCTGAAGGTTCCCAAAGGTCAGGTGCTGCAGCATCCACAGGCTAGCAAGACTTCTGGTTCTAAAGCCCCAAAACACTGTATTTGAGGTTTAAATTAGTATTTATACGTTGCACTGAACAGGCTACACATGGGGATTAAGGTCCCTGGGAGAGGCAAGGTTAGCTGCCACCCGTGGGGAAAAAGGAAAACAACTCATGCAGCCAGGCACTGCGCTCCAACTCAGAGAAACCATCTCCCCCCTGAACCTCCCAACTCTCTTTCCCACTGGAGAGCACTTGTGGAAGCATCAGGCTGGCTTCAAGGAGGGAGAGGGCAGTTTCACGCCACCAGGCCAGCACTCTTTCTACACCAAAGCCATTACACGGCCTTTAAGCTAGAAGAAAATTTTCACCCACTGCCGAGTAAAAGGGCTAGAGACCCTCAATCATCAACCCAGCCAGAAAGGAAGGAACAGAGCCACACAGGAACCAGAGCTCCCATCTCACCAGCTCTTCTCCATCAAAAGTTATGTAAGATTAATGCCTGGGACCCAGCAAAGGGGCTCTCACCCAGAACTCCTCAGAGTATTGGGTACCATCAAAAAACAGCAGCTGGAGTAACTAGTCAGAACAGGAGTCTCCCAAGCAGCACATATCTTCCATTTCTGCAGCAGCAGTATGGTCTTCCACATCTTCTTTGCAGACCTGCTCATCACTGGCATAAAACTACAGGACACTAGAGCTAATAACTAGCAACTATATCCAAAGTGCTAAAACTACAGGTAGTAGATGAAAGTCTTTGCCTACTCACAACTAAGAACTCTACTAAGGAGCATGAACTTACCACTTGGTGAGGTGAACGAGCTCATGTTATCCAGAACTTAGGAACAGAACATAAGGGGAAACACCATGAAGAAAGTTAGGAACAAGTATTGTACTCTGGCTTTATGTGCACATATCTCCAGAAAACAGATTAAATTGTGTTGTTCCTGATGCATACAGATCTTGGAGCACACCAGAAATGTACCCAAAGATTACTCCACAAACTAGCAAAGGCAGCAATATGAAACTCTTGGTTTAGTTAAACTGGCAGAGAAATTAGAAACTCAGAAGTGAAAGAGCTGAGGACAGCAAATCTGATCACCATCCTTCACATCACTTAATCTGTTTTCTTTAACCCCCTTTTTTTCCCCTCATTTAAACAAAAATGCAGTGAGCTAGTCCCAATGACTGGTATTTAAAATACATGTAACTAAGACCAGCAACTGAAGAGCTTGTTATAAAGGTTATCTTCATAAGTTTCTGGAGCGCAAAGAAGTGAGGACTCACACTTGCCTCAAATAGAATTTTGCACCCTGAGGATTTCTTGAATATATATTTGGAAGAGACACTCTCCAACACAGACTTTATCATGGTTCAATCCTCCTGTAGCACTTGCACTGCTAAAGTACAAATACATGTACCGTGCAGCTTTGCAGCTTTCATTCAAAATCCAAACCCTTCCCAGTCCCACCAGCTGCCTTTCTGTCAACTTTTCTCACTAAGAAATACTCTGAAGAGGTGTATTAGGTTTGAGTGGCAAGGTTTTGGTAGCGGGGGGGGCTACGGAGGTCGCTTCTGTGTGAAGATGCCAGAAGCTTCCCCTATATCTGATAAAGCCAATGCCAGCCGGCTCCAAGACAGACTCGCTGCTGGCCAAGGCTGAGCCCATCAGTGACAGTGGTAGCACCTCTGTAATAACATACTTAAGAATGGGAGAAAAATTGCTGCACAACAGCAGCCGGAGAGAGGAGTGAAAATATGTGAGAGACCAACTCTGCAGACACCAAGGTCAGTGAAGAAGGAGGGGCAGGATGTGCTCCAGGCACCGGGGTAGAGATTCCCCTGCAGCCTGTGGTGAAGACCATTGTGAGGCAGCCTGTCCCCCTGCAGCCTGTGGAGGTCCACGGTGGAGCACATATCCACCTGCAGCCTGTGGAGGACCCCACGCTGGAGCAGGCGGATGCCTGAAGGAGGCAGTGACTCCGTGGGAAGCCCACGCTGGAGCAGGTTTTCTGGCAGGACCTGTGATCCTGCGGGGGACCCAGGTGGGAGCAGTCTGTTCCTGAAGGACTGCACGCCGTGGAAGGGACCCACGTTGGAGCAGTTTGTGAAGAACCGCAGCCCGTGGGAAGGACTCATGTTGGAGAAGTTCATGGAGAACTGTCTCCCATGGAAGGGACCGCACACTGGAGCAGGGGAAGAGTGAGGAGTCCTCCCCCTGAGGAGGAAGGAACATCAGAGACAATGTGTCATAAACTGACTGCAACCCCCATTCACTGTCCCCCTGTGCTGTTCGGCAGGAGGAGGTAGAGAAAATTGGGAGTGAAGTTGAGCCTGGGAAGAAGGAATGGGTGGGGGGAAGGTGTTTAAGGATTTAGTTTTCTTTCTCATTACCCTACTTTGATTTGATTGGTAATAAATTAAATTAGTTTCCCCAAGTCAAGCCTGTTTTGCCCATGATGGTAATTGCTAAGTGATCTCCCTGTCCTTAACTCAACCCACAAGCCTTTCATTACATTTTCTCTCCCCTGTCCAGCTGAGAAGCGTGAGCAATAGAGCAGCTTTGATGGGCCCCTGGCATCCAGCCAGGGTCAACTCACCACAAGAGAGAAGCTCTTTCAGCAAGTATTTGCTATGACGTCACAGGATGGAAACATTATACCAATCCTTGTCTTAAGAAGCTCACAGGTGACCAGAAGGATGTCAGGAAAAGCTACAATAAGCCCAGATTCACCAGGGAGGACAGAGTCAAAGAGGACACGGTATGAGATGTGAATAGAGAAAACCTGGGAGGCAAAGTTAACTTGGGCACTGGCAATCAAGTAGAGCCATGCAAACGAGGAAAAAAAATAAAGTCATGTCCCCTTTGACAGACAAATTTGCACACACCATCAGTAACCTTTTTGCGGCTGCATTTTGGATGCAACAGGGAAAGGGAAACTTAGGAAAGTCAGCAACTAGATCCAATTATCATGGCTGCTGGGAAAGGAGGAAGATACAGCACTTTCAACTGCATTGTAAATTCCCAAGGGTGAGTGCACAGGGGTAAATAAGGACAAAATGGAAAGAGGAGCCAAAATGGTTGCAGGAGCAAACAGTTCCTAGGGAAAGTGAACATGGAGTTATCACAGTTGCTTTATCTCTAACACATGAGCAAGTAGTGACAGTCGCTATAGAAGAGAATCTCCTACAGAGTAGGTGTTAGTCATTCTCCCCAGTGTCTGTTCTTACACCAACACGACCTCACAAGACAAAGGCGCTGTGGGGTACAAGCTTACCTAAAAAGTTCCTAACACCGATGTAAGAACATTTCATCCAGACCTGCAGCCTGCTGAATTCAAGCCTACAGCTGGAAAAGGGTGTCCCTCCCGACAGCACAGTCTCTACCCCTGTTGTGCTGACAAAGACTAAGAAATGGAGTCAATCTTCTTCACTTACAGAGCAACCCCACAGACTATTCCCAAAGAACAAAACACGGGAAAGTTTCTTGGCTGGCAGCAGGCTTTTTTTTCTAGCAGTCTGAAGGAAGAGCCTAATAGGCTGTCACTCCTATAAGGGAGCTTAGATGAAACTGGGGGCAAATGGATTGAGCATGATTTTGTGAGTGATGAAAAGCAGTAACTTGGCTTGGTTTTGGACTATGAATACAGCTTGCCTGCCATAGGCAGCACTGGCACTTCGGTTTTATCACAATATCACCTTACAGATGCTGATAAAGCCTGATCTTGCAAAGTACTGAGAAAACAACTGCTGCCAGGGCTGCAGAGCTGGTGGGAGCTGGATGCTCTCTGAATCTTGTAAGAAGCTGATTACACTGTGCAAATTAATTTATAGCACTAAAATCAAGCTCAGAAACTGTAATAAACCATCAGAAGAGTATTGTAAGTGGCAGAATTCCTTTCTGAGAGTTTGCTGGGCTCTGCATGACTATCTCATTCTCACGAACAGAAAAATTTCTCCTTTGCTAGGAGTCTGGCAGAATTATGCAAAGATTCATTCAAAACAAAGATGACCACAGCAGGATTTGTTCTAGCAGCACATTTCTGCCGATGGCTTAGACAGTTTACACTGTATCATCCAGGGAACAACAGCCATGGCGCAACCCAGAGTCCACCTTCTTCTCCAGCCCTTTCTACCATTGTACATTGCAGAAAGAAGTGGCTGTTCATCTAAGCTATCATAACCTCAGGCCGAAGTGAAATTCTGATTTCAGACCAGCTGGGATGACAATAAACAGCTTGCAACACAGCCTAACACACAGGTCTAGAGCTCAGGCAGATCTCAGCCTCAATTCTCACCCATAACACAGCTGTCCACAAACAAACCTGTAGAAATCGCTGCTCCAAACGGTGCTACTAATGTGTTTAAGCCTCATTTACACCAAATGGATCGAGAACAAGAGGTCAGCAGCAAGTCAGCTGGCAGCAGTGAGGAATTCTCTTACCTTCCATGGCGTATTTCATATCCTGGGCAAAAAGACTCCACATCACCTCCGCGCTGATCTTCCCAACAGCAAGCTCCTGAGGAAACCTGAGGGGACATTTGGGAAAGGCTTTGGCATGTATCAGAGCAAAGGGCTCTTTATTCAGCTCTGAGCTAAACTAGAAGTTGAAAAGCTCAGTGTTACAGATGTTTCCTTCCTTCCTTCCTTACAGATGACCAAGTGGAAACTGGAGATCACAGACTGGACTTTGTGGCATAGATTAAATACCCTGAAAACAACACTGCTGTTGAGACTGGTTTTTAACTCAAAAACCCAGGCCCTGGATGTATCTCCTAGAAGAGATGCATACAATAATTCTGGGAACGTGATCTCAATGCCCTTGTACCTTCTTCCCCTTTCTTGTCCTTTTTTTTTTCCCCTTTTTTTTCCTAGGGTTACTAGGCTGAAAGGTGAACACTGTTCATGTGTCCCCGCCATATTAAATCAACGGTCACTAGGGCACAATCCAGTTCTCTGTGTACAATACCTTGTCAGATATCTCCCTCTCTCCTGCCTTGTGGGACTGTTGGAGGAGTATCCATGGGTTAAACAGAACGGTTTCAGGTTCCTTTCCAATGCTGTGCCAACCCCCCCCAATGCTGCACTGAACACCACGTTCCTCAATCACAGCACAAGGTACTGTCAACCATGGCACCCTGTGTGCGTTAATGTGCATCCCAGAATTGCTCAACATCAGAAAAAACCAAAAGAACTCTCACCCCATTTTCAGGTGCCTCCCTGAGTTCAGGATTGTAATAATCAGGGTGTTTGTGCTCGAACGCCATCGTAACTGAACCTTTTGAAACTCTTCCATCCCAATCAAAAAGAGTTATTTATATAGATAGAGACAGATAAGACAGAAAGACAGACAGACAAGATAAGTACTTCTATAAATACACCAGTGACAGAAGAGATAGAAAGCAGTTTAACAAATAAAGCAGAGCACACGGAGACGAGCATTAGCTGTACAGGACATGGAAGATTCTTACTGATTCAGGACTGGGGTATAAGAATTCTTGTCCTCTTCTATGATGGAAACTATTAAAGTGATGAGCTTGGGCCAGAAATCCAGGTTCCTGATACTGGGGCCCTGTTCCTCAGGAGGAAGGTCCTGATTTTTGTTCTGGGAAGGAAGCGGTGGGAAAACCAGTGTAAATTTAAAGAGGAAATAAAAAGCTGACAAATGAAGATCACCACACAAACTCCAAATACTAACTACTCATGTACCTTTTCATCTGAAGAGCTTAAAATTCTTAGTGTATGCTGGCAACTTGCACGATCTAATGCAAAACACAATAACATGCCAAACTATGCTGCTTACCGGTGGCCCCACACCCAAATAATTCCCTTTTTGTCATTTCTGATGCCAAGAGCAGGTCAAGCTCCAAGAGACCTGCTATGACATCATGTGCTCTAAGCTTGTTCCAAATACTTGCATTTTAGGCACCTGGGTTGATGACTATACCCACGTTGACACATAGTGTTTGGATTACTGCAGAGTGGCCTGTAGAGCTCTCATGGATTTGAAGACAGTTTGTGTCTAGAGGTACCTCCTAATCCCAGTGCAGGACACCGAATGCCAGAAAAGATGATAAAATTTCACTGCTTGAGGTTTATCTATGCTAAAGACAGTTTTCTCGACCAGTCTGCATTTGCTCTACATGGCTTTTGCTCGCTCAAAGCTGTATCAAACCTTCCCTTCACAAATAACAGCTCATGAAATAAAATAGCTGAGGCTGGCAAAACGAATTGTAATTAGTTAGTGTAAAACAATTATCACCCTCCACTTACTAATTAGTGCTCATTAATTGATTACAAGTTTTCTGCATTCAGAAGATAACAAGTCACATAATTTTGTTTGCGTTGGCTTTTTATATCAATTAGTATTCTTGTTATTATCTTAAGAAAATCAGAAACTTGGATTTCTGCCCATTTATGAGCTACTCACAGGATCTGTCTGGTACTCGCGACTGTACAGCTCATGACAATTGTTGAAAATGTACTCGTAGGTGGAGTTGAGGCAAGCTTTTACACAGTCCTTCACCACCTGGCTGGCTCGGGGTGGACTCTGCAGCTCTTGGACCTGGCAAGGAGACAGAGTCAGTCAAGCAAAGCATAAAAACCCCCGTTTGTTCACAAAATCAAACAGGGAAAGAACAAGTCACCAGGGTTTTGGAACTACCCAGGACTTGGTAGTTCTGCTTTCAGCGACTTGTGCTATCAGTGACCTGAAACCATGAATGGGTCGCTCTCCCCAGGCATAAAACAGCAGTGACAACACTTATGATCCTGCAGGATCATTCGGAGCATAAAAGAGATTTTGAAGTGCCAATTAAGATTCTTCAGAATAAACAAATCATGTGGCTCGATGCGCGTATAATCTGAGCAATGCACACACATTTTCTGCTAAATTTGTAGGATGTTGCTATGAAGCCAGCGAGCAATCTTTCCAAACACTGGAAGAACGTGCAACAGTCTAGTGAATCATAGAATCATAGAATGGCTAGAGTTGGAAAGGACCTTAAAGATCATCTAGTTCCAACCCCCCTGCCATGGGCAGGGACACCTCTCACTAGAGCAGGTTGCTCAAAGCCCCATCCAGCCTGGCCTTGAACACTTCCAGGGATGGGGCATCCACAACTTCCCTGGGCAACCTGTTCCAGTGCCTCACCACCCTCACTGTAAAGAATTTCTTCCTTATATCTAATCTAAATCTCTTCTCTTCCAATTTAAAACCATTGCCCCTTGTCCTGTCACCACTCTTCCTGACAAAGAGTCCCTCTTCAGCTCTTCTGTAGGCTCCCTTCAGGTATTGATAGGCTGTTATAAGGTCTCCCCGGAGCCTTCTCTTCTCCAGGCTGAACAACCCCAGCTCTCTCAGTCTGTCTTCATAGGAGAGGTGCTCCATCCCTCTGATCATCCTCGTGGCCCTCCGCTGGACCCGTTCCAACAGGTCCATGTCCTTTCTGTGTTGAGGACTCCAAAGCTGGACACAGTACTCCAGGAGGGGTCTCACGAGCGCAGAGTAGAGGGGCAGAATCACCTCGCGAGACCTGCTGGCCACACTTCTCCTGATGCAGCCCAGGACACGGTTGGCTCTCTGGGCTGCCAGTGCACACTGCCTGCTCATGTTGAGCTTCTCATCCATAAGCACTCCCAAGTCCTTCTCCTCGGGGCTGCTCTCCAGCCATTCTCCACCCAACTTGTATTTGTGCCTGGGGTTGCCACATCCCAGGTGCAGGACCCTGCACTTGGCTTGGTTGAACTTCATGCAATTTGCACGAGCCCACCTCTCCAGCCTGTCTAGGTCCCTCTGGATGGCATCCCTTCCCTCCAGCGTGTCAACTGCGCCACCGAGCTTGGTGTCATCAGCAAACTTGCTGAGGGTGCACTCTATCCCACTGTCCATGTCACCGACAAAGATGTTAAATAGTACTGGTCCCAGTACCGACCCCTGCGGAACACCACTCGTTACTGGCCGCCACCTGGACATTGAGCCATTGATTGTAACCCTACACATTACATTAGCACATTACATCTGGTCTGGAAAGTCTTGCTGAAGACCAAGCACTCACGTGCCTCTAAATACAATAACTTCCTTTAAGGACATCTTTCTTCACAAGCTTTATTGAATTTTAAAGCACACCAGAGTCCTTAGGGACATGCCAACTGATACGCCTTCTCCTCTTGCAACAACAGCTCCTTTCATTATTTCATTGTTATGTTGCTTTAGAAAAACACTGCAGGGTTACTTTAAACTAAAAAGATACGCAGCCATCACCCTGCAAATAAAACTATAACCTGAGACAATTTTGATATTGTCACTACCTCAAAACTTTTTGGAGTATTTCTGTAAAGCATTCAACATTCAACATAGACATATTGTCTTAGCGAACACTTTCAAAATAAAGTTCTAAACCACCATTTACCCTAGGGCCTAAGAGTACAATTTTAAGCACTTCCTCAAATAGGTCAAATTGAAGACTTGCTTTGGTTTTGATAAGATAAAAATTATTAAGTGACATTTACTAGCCTACAACAGTATTTTTTAAAAAAGCTTATAAACGAAAATCAGGAATTAAAAATAATCTCATTACACATTGCTAGACCAATAAACTTAACTACAAAACCAGCACATTAGCATTCATAACAACTCTCTTGGATCTCTACTGAGAGATACTACCCCATTTCAGTATCTTACCCTCTAAGAAATAAATTTAAAAATATTTACTAGATAAAAAATAGTGAAGAGATGGCAGTGACTGATAAATGTTGCAGACAGTTTATAGGAAGAGCTTCTTCATGTTATTAACAAAAGTAAATTATCTTCCTAAAACCAGACCATTTTCTTTTTTTCTTCTTTTTATTTTTTTAAATTTTTTTTGTGCTGTATTTATGACTGAAGAACCCCCGGGAAAAAACAGCTTTCATCTTCATGACCCAAAATACAGCGAACCAGAGATAAAATGCGGATGTTTACTACATGGGCATCAGATGATCTCCATTTTCCCTAAGCGTATAGAGCACAATAACATGAAACAACGGTTTGAAAATGGGAAACCAACTCCTGTGGCAAAAATGGCAAAGGCCCCATTCCCATCCCCATCCGTCATACTACCTTCATCCTGAAAAAAGTGATGCTGGTCAGCAAATCCACCGTAGACTTCAGGTCCTGCAGCCGTTCACGGCTGCTGGCTGGGAAGTTATTCTGTCAACAAAAAAGGGAAATCGTGTTGGAAAGCACAGTCGGATCCATGCAAGGCTTCAAGCATGTGCTAAATAAGGAAAGTGTCTTGGAAACATTTCCTGCTCGAGAAGCTTGTACCAGTCAAAACAATGCTCAATAAATAAGGCCTTTTTGCTGCAGGAGTTTATCCGTTTGCTTAATTAAATAGCTTCTCCTATGAATGCAAAGTTTGTGGATGCCAGGAGACTGACAGCCCTGGGTGGCAGGAGATTTCTCCTTGGCTGTAGAAGGAGCAGACGGGGAGTAACAGCCTAACCACCAGCAGCCCTGGCCTCCCACCTGAGGTTGCCTGTGCCTGCCCTTTCCCTTCTGCTTGGTTTTTGACTTCTCTGCTGAGATACCAAGAGATGTCGTATATTAGCAACCTTCTCCAGAGAAATAAACTGGACTGAGAAGGGGAAACGACCACTGTTCCCTGTAAGAAGTCAGTGTAACCACTCAGCCCCCTGTAAGATCCCATCTGCCAAGACAAGCAGTGCCTCCTTTGCTCTAAGGCATTTATTTTACATAGTCTGCCCGCCACCCTGCTCTCCATAGGCATACCTTCCTCTTCCACTCTCTGGATTCCACTGAAACAAGAAGTCTCATTGTCCCTTCCATGTATGATACATATGTGTGCTTATATATGTCTCTATATGCGTGCAAATGCATATGCTGAGTGCAGCAAGCTTTGCTTCTTACAAGAGATTGTTCCCTTTCTGACCACAGGCACTTTCCTACATTCCCACTCTTTCCTTCCTGTGTCCTTTAACAGCGTTCATGTTCTTCAGCATGTTCTTGCTGATGGGACTGGTTTTTCTGAGAGTAAAGTAGCAGAAGTGCGACCTTCACTTGGATAGTCTCTTCGTATTTGCACATTCAAAAATGGGGCAGAGGGGAACATGTTTTCATTTATCACCGAGCACTTAAGAGAAAAATATGCTGTCTCTTGGAAGCAATTGAATATTGCTGCAGTTCAGCTAACCACTGCAATTTAATGTTCTTCACAGTCATTTGTAGATGCTTGTTCCTAGAAAACTCTCCTTTTAAAGTTAAGATGCCCGCACATGGACTCTCTGGCACTCAGGGTAGTTACCAAAATCAAATACTTCTGTGGGTCAAGATTTAAAAACAAACCATTGGATGAGTCTTGGGGACTGAATGCATGTTCTTGATTTGGAATAATAACATCAGGAAAAGATAACATTATCTATATTGAAATTCAACTTCCTCTATGCTTTTATCAGCTAGCAACCAACCAACAAAAAGAACAACTGGCATGCATACAAAAGTATTTGCTCACAAAAGGTTTTTCAAAATAATTATTCAGAGGGTGACTTGGAGCTACTTTTGAAAGAACTCCATCTCTTCTCTCTCCGAGTCTGCCACCCTGCCCTGGAAGGAACACACATTGGTTTCACACTTTCTTTTTGACAAATCCACACTGCTTGTTATTCATTGTTTTAAGTGCTGACAAATAGCTTGGTTAAATTAGGGGAGGGGGAAGGCTTAATCTAGGTAATTTAAGTTGTAAATTGCCATCTCCTCTCTTGAAAGCCGGAAACCAATACCTTTTTTTTCCAGAACTTAACCTGCCCTTCAGGGGTCTTACAATAATTACTAAGAGTTCCCAAATTGCATCAGCCATTTCTCTAAACATTCTGCCAATTAGATTAACATCTAAATTATTTAAACTACACAAATCTCTCCTGGTCCTTTATGTAAGATCTTGTTCAAGGTCTAGCTGCATTAGCCACCGGAAAGCAGCTTTTATTGAAGATGAAGCAATCAAAAATGGCATCACCACTACGGCTTCCTATTGCCATGTGTTGATAATTTTCCCTCTACTACTCAGTGCAACAGAGCTCTCTTTAGACCATCTCTTAATAGTAATGCAGCTTTAGAATAGCTTTTTGCACAACATTCCTTTTATCTTCTTTTGCACCTTGCCCCTTTCCCTTTTTGTTCATCTTCTTAATGCACTTCTCCTCTTAGTCTGCTCGTGTTTCCCTCCTCTATGTTTTACTGTGTTTCAGATAAATGCACTAACCAGAAAAGGACCTACTTTTAGATAAATGAATAAAATCAAAGCTCACATTTTATTTTGACACCGTTTTTAACTTTTTCAATGAATTAGTCATTAATAAAAATAATATATAAAGGAATTAAAAAAAAAAAAAAGTCAAGTTACATGTTAAGACTATGTTGACTGTGGAGTAGCAAAGAAAGAACTACTAGGTTTCAGAATCCTGATGGACTGATACCAGCATTTGAAACTCATCTCTTCCCAATATGCTGAAGTGAGGGGGATCTAAACCTGAGAGCACATCTTGTAGATCCAAAGTCAGGGACAGTGAATTGAGTTTGCCAGACCTAAACTGAGTGACAACATGGCTACAGGTCCTCTACAAGACTTCTGTCTTACCAGGGGAGAACAAGTCTGTTTTCTCTTTGTAGAGGATACCTGACATAGCCGACAAGAATAATTAAAATCAATTAATCCAATTCAGCTTGCATCTCTGGGAGAGTATCAGAGATGAGCAAATCTTACAATTCTTAAATCATTTCAGATGTCTTAAGGAAGTTATAACAGAAGAAAAAAACACAGTTTAAGTTCTATCCATGAAGAAAACAAAATGGTGTATTTGAGCAACAAACTTTTCATGACAATTCCATAAAACACAAACTACCCAAATGGTTAGAACTTTAAGATAAAGCCCAATAGTGCGTTTCCCCTCTGCCCACCAGAACGCCTGAAAGGATTCTGTTTATTCCCACTTACCCTGTACATTGAGAGATCAATCCGAAGTGAATTATGGAGCTGGTCCAGAAGCTTCACAAATCGTTCTTTCTGTGGAGCAGAAAACACCAATAAACATCACGTATCATCACCGTCCAATCGATGTTCACAAGAAGGAGTAGGGTATCAGGGAATTAGTCTCAGATCTTGGGAGAGCGGGAAGAAACAATATGGATGCTCTGTATTGTGCAAACAGTATTTTCTTTTGAATCTTGGATTTACTCTTACACTGTAATTATTTCTGAAGTCTGTGTAACATTAGAAGTGTCAGAAAAATACGCCATTTTCACTCTGAAGCAGAGGCAGAACAAAAACCCTCTTATTTCTAGTCTGCAATTTTCACCAAACTTATATTTAAGAGAAAATATTTATTCAGAGATGAGTAAAGGAACAGGCAGAAAAGGGTCTAATTCAGAGCAATGACACAGCTCCAAAATCTTATCTATTACTTCTCTGTATCTTCTCGAGGTCAGATCTCTCCAATGGATTCCGGTTTGTGAACACCTCCTCCTTCCATCTATATATTCTCAATCTGATGGGAAGCACGAGCTTCTCCAAATACTTTTCCAGCACACTCAGCTCCACCACACATTATACAAAAAACATTTGAACCACTAGGCAGATAGAGGTGAGTTTTTTTCTTAAAGCAGTTGCTGTTTTTAAAAACAAAGTTCTGAAACAAACAGATCGCACAGTATATTTTATCAAGAGCATCACCACGCAAAATTTAATATTATTTGCTCATTTCCATACCATCTGTGCTCCAGTGCAATTTGAACACAAAGAATAAACATCACAATGCGTTACGCTGATTAATATCTAAAATGTGTGATGGTGATGACAATAAAACCATGCTCTTTGTCTAGTCTAGAAGAGCTCCACAGCTTCAATTTTCCTTAAACAAAGCAAGTTATTTATTGAAAGGCAGAAGCACTGTAGGCAAATTAATGAAATCCACTTGTAACATCACCAAACGTGCAAACATACCCCAAAATTGGAGGCTGCAAAGCGGTCCGAAGCAGACACATTTGTGGAGGCAGTTGTGTGCGCATAATAAGCATTGATATTGGCAAGTAAGGTGCTCATCACAGCTGGCACGCCTGGGCACATGTATTTAGAGGAGAGACATGCAAAATGCCTGCAAAAGGACAGTTCTGTAAGTCATTCTCATTTCTTTTGTGTAGCACAACTTGATGCTATCCCTTACTCTAGCTGGCACCATGAAAGTTATGTTTTTCTCCCTTTCTGTAAATCTCCAGCACCTAAAGAGCTTTTTTTTTTTTTTTCAGAAAGATACCATCTAGACACCAGATATGCTTAGAACAAGAAAAATCCCTTCACCACAGCCCTTTCAAATCATAAAATAGCGTCTCAACTATTGCAAACACCTTGTGACTTCGGTGATACCCCAGGTCCTGATGCCAGTTCCTAGAACCACGCCTGACACGAGGAAATCTATATAATTTGCTGTCACTTGAGGCAGCCCAGGTCCTGAGGTGACATGGAGCAGCAGGAACTGGAAAGCATTCAAGCACAGAGAGATCACACACTAGTATTTCTGTGCTGCACTGATATGTGATTCCTTAGGGCTAACCCTTCCAGCCTGCAGGAAGCCTGCACGCTCATTTGCATTTTCCCATTTAACTGTTGTCATTGAAGTGCAAGGAACCCTCCTGCAGGAAATCTCAAAATAATGCCAGAAGCATCCGGGCTTGCGAAATGATTCAACAATCAAAGAAAATCTGTTAGACGTAAGGGGGAAAAAACCCCAGAGCTTAAGAGGTCTGATATTATGGGACACAGCAAGTAAAGTTCATTCCAGCAGAGTTGGTCATTTTTAAACAGTCCTTTTTCAGCAGGAATGCTCACTGAGCTCCCAAACTAAATTTGGGAACTATTTTCTAAGTAGCTTTCTGCCTCAGGGGCTCATCACAGACGTTAGCTTACCTACAAATGTTTATAACCAAAAAAGCTCCAGTGAGAGAATTCCACAGGAATTCACAAGTCAGTATTTCAGACAAACATGATACTGATGCCTGAACATTCACTTGCTTGTTAAATGATACCTACGTACCCATCAGTCATTTAGGCACTTCCTAAATAAAGATACACACAGAAAATGGCTTTATTTAGCTTGAAGAAGAGAGTGGGGAGTGGGGATCTAATCAATGTCTTGACTAGTTAGAGAGGGGAGAGTCAGTGAGAAGACTGAGCCAGGCCAAAATCCTTTTAGAGGGAAGATTAAAAGATAAGCAGCAATATGCAGCAGTTACAGCATAGGAAATACAAAGTAGGATTTTCCAATTTGGCTTTCAACCAGGAATTTCTTCCCCAGAGTAACATAGCCTGAGGAGAGGAGCCCAGAAAGGTGGTGGATCTCCATCCTTGAAATTTCCAACAAACTGGAAGAGGTCCCGACCAGTCTATTCCAACTCCTAAGTAAGCCCTGTTATAAGCAGGTACTAGACCCTCCAGAGGTACCTTCCAATTATTTTCCACTTTGGCTTAAATCAATAGGCAGAAAAGGTGACCTAAGTACAGATCATAACTTATCCAAGCACCCAGACCCAAAAACTTTCAGCTTCTAGCTTGAAAAAGTTCACTTTTGTCTGCTATGTTTAATATTATATTTGAAATAAGAAATGAGCTTAGAATTGCACCACCAGTCTAGAGGAAGAATGGTTAATCCCAAATCCAAGTATATGCAGAGTGACAAGGAAAATGCTCTTTGAAGATCAAGAGCTGCATTAGCCTAGCTCCAAAGAGGACAAATTGGTGGTGCCATTACTCAGACTTCCTATAAATGCCTTCAGCATCACCTGGGAAATTAGTGACTTCAAAGGACTGTATCGATTGCCACAACAGACACGCAGGACAAACAGTTTCACAAAACCTCTTGCCTTCTCACGTCATCAGAAATCTTCAGTGGGATCCTTGGGCAATATCTTAACAGAAGAGCGCTCAAATAGAGATTTGAGAGTCTTAAAACAGGAATGGCTCGGCTATCAATAACAAAATACGGTCATGCATGCTCCTGTGGCTGGTGTAATTCATTAGAATTAGTTCTAAAGGTGCTCACATGAACTGTTCAGATAGCTGCTTAATTCCAGTACTTTGACAGACATTATTTTCTAGACTTTGAGGAAACCAGTGATTCAGAGACAGGCAGTCTCTTCCCGCTTACAGTAAGCCTCATAAGGAGCAGCTGTCACTGCCAAGCCTTCCATTACCAACATACTTGATCTTCGAAATATTAACAGTCATATCAATTAGCTACACCGATTATCTGCACTAAAGACAACATGAAACGCAGCTTACGTCATGGCCTGGTATATTGATTCAATGCCGTAACGCATTGCAAATTCATCCACGATCTCTTGAGCTGTCTCATCAAAATACACCTTCCAGGCATCATCTCCTTTGGCATCAGGGATCTTCACCACCCCATTCCCTTGCACATCTGTGAGATGGTGAAAGAGGTTCTGAAATACAAAACCGGAATGAAATTATATGTGAGGCTGGTGAAGTCTCCAAGTGAGTTTCTTCAAGAGCTTGGAACTGCTAGAAGGTGGCACCAACTTGCTTCCCTCTTTCTTTCCCCCTACCCACTACGTATTTTTCTGCTTTTACCTTCTTTCCTTCTTGAGTGCTCCTAGATTAATTTTTTCAGGCATACCTACAAGTTTACCCAGCGACATTGTGAATGATGCAGAGGAGTGCTTCAATGCAGTGAAATCACAAACTAATTAGTTTCCTGAAACCTACACACTTCTGTCCTCAGAATGAAATGCCTTAACATGGACAAGCTATTTAAACTAGCTGACGTAACAACTCTGCATGAGCTTTGTAATTACTGTTACACAGCAGAACAGTTCAAACAGATTTATATTTTTTTTCTGAAAAGGACGTCCTTAAGATCACCCCTAACAACTAGACACTTGCATTATTATTCAAGATAACCTTTCACTTTATCTAACACTGCAAAGGCTTTCAGCTATCATTGCTGTGCAGAAACTGCACGCTCAGTTCAGTGAGTTTCTCAGTAATCCTCAAATTCACGTCACTTACAGATTCATCAGCCTTTCAGACAGCTGGCTCCCTGTAGTAAGGGATGCAAAAGTCTAATGATCTCATTAGGAGCTAGAGGACTGTGCTTTACACTACTATTTGTCCTGATTAAATTATTCTAGCTGTAAATCATCTTCATTTCATGATACACAAATGAAAGAAGATGATACTTAAAAAGAGACATATTTGTAAAAAAGAAGGATAGCAGGGGAAACAGCTCACCAGACAGAAGACATCATTGAAATAAAAACCAAGAAATATGTATTGAAGGACACAACACGGCCTACTAAAAGAAGCCTCCTGATGTTTTTTTTCTAAGATTTGTATCTGCCTGTTCCCTGGTAAGGCCAAAAGACACCACAGGGCTCATCTAGCCCAGCATCTGGATAAATATGCTGTTCCCGTAGCCGAACATTCCTCTCTGTGATACATGAGTCCTTCTTTGCTAATCTGAATTTGCTTAAACCTCACGATATTCTTGTATGTCAGGTGAAAGGGACTCTTCCTTATTCAGGTACTTAGAGACTGACCCTGCCACCTTGCCTCCTCTTTGACAGGCCAAAGGGGCACCAGGCATCTCTCTGAGACAGGGTTTTCCATTTAGTCACTCTCACAAGTCATCTTTGGATTTCTCCTAGCTTCTGCAGCGCTGCCTGCCCAGCTTAGTCCACCCTGAGACAGGTGAGTACCCAGTAACTGCAGCTTATTCTCCTGTTCCCCAACAGTTGTTCACAGCTATACACCAGTGCAGCGGCACAGAAGAATTTGTAACACCAATACCTGCACCACTCAACAGGCAGAGTCAAGGCCCTCCCCAGATCAGAATTCACTCATCAAGCATTTCAGTAAGCCTTCTCTGAAGACAGACATAGGTACAGTACATGCTGGAAACATCACTCAAGGAAATTCAGAAGTTTCTCCATGCTAAGCCCAGGGGGGAATCTGAGCTGGACCGATGCGTGATCTCTGCCTGGCAGCAGCACGGCTGTGACAGTGAGACAGGCTGCGGCAGCCAGCCCTCCGTGCGGGGGAGACAGCTTAAAGCTGCCTTTGCCTTCCTGACAAACGCGAGTCTGATGATTCAGCGTGTTTCCAGGCCTCCAGAGCAGGGAAAAGAAAACTCATCTAGGGCAAGGAGGAGCATTTCAAGGAAATAAAGGTCAGAAAAATGCTTCTTCAGGAAAGAGAAGGGACATGGCAATGACTGAGCTGAACCTGCTTCTTACCTCATGAAGGCAAGTGTACTGAATGTGATATGGAGCCACCTTCTCCTCGCCTTTGATCTCCACGCTGATTTGCAGGCGAATAGCCCCGGATACTGCAGACTTATCTGTTCGCTTCTCTAGAAGAAAAAATCATCAGCAATTACATGCATTTTTCATGTTCAGAGCAGAGCCATCTCGAGTTAAGAACATTGGAAAAGAAACTGCTGGAAGCTCAGGCTGAGCTTGTGATCAGAGTCACCATGGAGAAAACTTTCTGACTTTTTTTCTTTCAAAACATTGAATACTATGTAGATTATCAGCAAAACAATTGCCATGATACACCCTCAATACGACACATCTAGCTAGAACTATGTACACTTCTAGATGTAAGCTAGCCTTTCTGGCAGGGTCCTGGATTCAGTCAGCTGAACTAGAACCATCAAGGACACATCCCTTTCCTGAGAACAGAGCTGACATACGTGGAATTTGTTTCCAACTTCACCATAGTCCTCAGCCCCTAGGAATAACTGGTTGTCCCTATCAAGATTTTGGACCTCCTATGATTAGGAGGTCATGTTACTCTGCCTGTCAATTCAGCACCATCTGGTTACTTGCCAATACTTTCTACAACACTGTGTTCTGGTTTCTGGGAAAGGTCTCAACAACTTCCCAGCCTGGTGCAGTGCACTTACAGGTCTTACAGACTGGTAAAATGCTCGTGTCAGCACAAAAAAAGGGCACAGGACAGGAAACATGTCTCCAGCGCAAATGGAATCCAGGCCTTCCTCCAAGTATTTACCCACTGTACTTTCCAATGCCTGACAGGGAAAACCCATCACCCTTCTGACACGTTATACTCTACATTTTAACTGCTGCTCCACGGCACCATCTTACACCCCGTGAAGTCATGTGAGGTTTTTTGTTTGTGGTTTTTTTTTTTTCTTTCTTTCTTGCAAACTGCCCAGATGGACCCAAATGTTCTCAAACATTCCCAAACTAACACATGACACATTTTCAATCCCAAAGCCCTGCTCACCAAGGTTGTACCACACATCCATTTCTCCGCTCAGAGTACGGACTTCAATGATTGTCTGCCCCAGGAAATCATCCGACTCGCGTTTCAGTCTCTGCTTGACACGAGACTTGATGTCGTCATCTTCATCCCACACTCGCACCTTGATCCGGTCAGAGGAGTTATGGCACTCACTGCAAACGAGACAAACGTAATGCTGAAGAGCACATAATGCAGCCAGCATTTATACGCTACATGCTTCGTGTTCCTCTTCACCCACTTGTCCAGCAATAGAGGGAGGCATAAACAAAATGTAAACAAATGCCTATTTATTTAAAAGTGTAGTGTTTGATAGGAACTACACAACAACTTTTTGGCACGCTCCAAATGCTCCTGTGGCATGGCAGATACTGCACCCCAGACGCACGCTGAAGGAGTGCCCTGCCCTGACCGCAGCCACCAACCTCAGACCTGCTGACTGGCTGCAACTCTCCTGCTCCTCCTCACTCTCAGCAGCAGCTCCCTGAACTTGGGAATTCTCTTCACTCTCTTTGCTGCTGCTGTGAAGCCCACAAAAGCCAGCTGATAGCTAGGCTGGTAAACTCAGCATGCACACCCCAAAAATGCTGATGAGCATCTCACTGGTTTCTGATAGCTCTTCCCCGTCACCTTCCCCATGTTCAGCTGTAGGTGTTAAAGGCTACTTGCGTTTACGCACGTGCAATATCTAGGATAGGACAGTCAAGGCCTACCACAAACAACCTTCATGCTGTTTTCTAGTGAAAGACAAATAGCTCAGGTGAAGGTAGCTTTCTCACTTCAAGACAGTCACAAAGCAGCAGTGCATTAACATACAGAACATTACAATCAGACGATACAAACACTGCCTGTGCATGGGAGGAAAGGGTGGGATACAGAAGTTACAAACTTGGCATTTAGTTACTAGAACTGATTTTGCCTATTATTCACAGCTCAGACTGATAGTTTGTGTGCCCCAGGCAGATCATTAAAGACATCTGCATTTTAAAAAAGCAGTTTACTGTTTGCTGAATCGGCATCCTGCAGCCTAATGTACATGCAGAATTTGCAGCCTCCCTCTTTTTTTAGGCGCTCAGATACCTTTTGTAGACACAAACAGGCTCCTGGGTGTCAGAAGTGGGTAGAAGAACCTTATTATAAGGGCTCTGCTCATTTACAGGGCATGCAATACAATAAAGCAATTTGAATGCTCATATGAGACCATGACAAGGGTGATTACTCACCATAACCACTACAAATGTCTGCCCTCAAGGAAATAAAAGCTATGAAAACAGGCAACTTCTGCTGAAGGCCTGTTTTCCAGCCTTTTTAACATTAACATGCTGCATCTGTTGCTAAGCAACAGGGAGAAGGAAGAAATGGGTCAGAAGAGATCTGCTAAGCCTGGTCAATAAGATGTGGCAGTGACTGGTATTTGCATGCTCTCTACCAAGAAATCGTTTGGGCTTCTGTTGCCACCATTGTGATTCAGGACTGTTTAACACATGTCCATGCAGCTCCTACTGATTTTTCCAGTACAGAAGAATAGCTGGAAATTATACATAGAAAGTTAGAGGCGATTCCATGCAGTCCTGACCACGGGCAGAGAACATCGCTGTTCCCTGCCTTCAGTGAGCAATCAAAGCTGTGTTTAGAGTTCAGAAGCAAGAAGGTTCAATGTTTGTCTTCTGCCTTTATTCTCCCTCCCTCCTCCTCTACTTCAAGGATGTCTTCCTTTAACAAAACCACGCAGCAAGTGTTCAGGGGCAGGGAACACTTGGATTGTTGCTCTTTGTAGCTCTCACATTTATCTGAGTGCATTGCCATATCTATCAGCAACACAGCATAAGCATGTAAAATAAATCCTCTGTTCCTGACACAGTGCACTAATGTACATCCTGGCAGTTCTGTAGAGGCTCAGTGTTCAGAAGTGCACGGGTCACTAAAAACACAGATTCGCACACAGTGACATTTACAAAGCACCAGCAAGTTAGCTCCTGACTTCTTCAGACCTCACCTTCTGGCACATCAGTTCTTTGATGGGATGGCTTTGATCCTGTTTCTTTGCTACCAATGGTCAGAAACTTGTTCTTTCCTTAACGAAAACATTCACCATTTAGACCTAAATCTACCTTAGGGAGTCCCACAAGCTCCTGGAGTGCCTGGCTATCACCCTTCACTCGGCTACAGCAGCATAACTCACCGGTAATGCTACAGGAAACTTTCCAGTAGCATTTACTGAGCTACTGAAGCTTCTATTTTACCATACCTTTCTCTGCTGTTTTTAAGAGACTGCTCAATTCGTATTCCTTATGCTGCTCCCACGCCAGAAAGTGAGCCTTATCACTCGCTCACAGCAGGTGAAAAAAAGCCTTGGGCTGGTGGTTTACCCGTAAAACATCACCATCTCAGTCTGTAGCAACCACAGTCCTTGCTTTCGGTGAAGCAAGACAGTTGTGTCAACACTAGTTCACCTTCCAGAGAGCACCCCAAAACAGAATCATGAATACTGGGGAACTTGGGCTTGTTGACTGATAACAGGCTTTCTAATGAATGAGAAATAGCTTCCAATTTGTGACAGCTTCACGACTCCCTAAGACTGTGGCTAACAAACTGCTGCTAGAAACCGTCCCCTTCATTAACAGGAGCTGGCACATTTCTAATGATGCCTGCCCCACTTCTTGCTACAGTTTTTGTGAAGCTGGATTTCACCGTGTGCACATATACGTCGGTCCAGTCTCCCATAGCGGAGCTCCCACAGCTTTCCCAAGGGGATGCAGAGAGAAGAAACACTCTGTGACCCCAATTGCAAGGAAGAAACTACCAAATGCTTTCAGGCCCACTTCAGAGCGCAAGAGACTGGAAGCCAGGTTCCCTTTGTACATGGCTCAGAAATGGTTTCTTTCTTTTATACCCATATTGTCCTCATGCTTGCAGTGATGCCTTTTTTATAAAGAACTAACTTTTATACTTCAAGCTACCAAATAAAGTAACATTTTCAAGAAGCAGCACACCAAATCTTTAAAAAAAATTAAAATCAAATAAATTGTGATTTTTTTTTCCCATGAAGTCTTTCTTCCTGAAGCTAGTGGTTGAAGGAGTGGAAACAGATGAGCTTGGTTCTGCTGACTTGCTCTCTATCCCACTCTCTACCTCCATCTCTTTTGCCATGTTCCCCATTGGCCTTATTCAACTTCCAACCACCACCAGTTTCCCACACACGTCCCCCACCCTGTCAATACTCTGGCCTCTTCCCATGCCCATCTATAAACTGGGCTGAGGAGAAGCACGCGAGCACACGAAGCTGTGGTTAATTCTGATCTGCACACACAGGGGCATGCCCACACACATGCTAATTGGTATATTGGTGGCTAAACAGAAGAGGCAACTGCTGAATTTACACTATAGCGCTTCCCACAATGAAGTTAGTAAATTGTATCTTTCTAATCTAGCTTCAGTTTCCACCAAAAAAATTGTATAAAGTGATTCTTTGTTCTGAGATCTCTGCCCATATATAGGTTGGCCCAGATTAGCGCAGATGATGCCAGGGGCCTGGGATGGAGTATTGCATGTGCCTGGTATCCTCCAAAAGTGGAGAGACAGAAAAAGAAGAAGTGTCTAAAAATGACCAGAACATCACTTTTGAGACAATGATTCATAGTTTGAAGCAAAAAAACCTAAGACTTTTGTGCTGAATTTGCTAATCATCTGCTGTTTGTGCTAACGACGTTTGCAGGACTGTTACTTAACCTCCACCTGCAGAAATGCTAACATGAAAGCCATACACCTTGTTAAGTTGTGGCAACACTGACAGTTTGCTAATGTTCTGCCATAAAGCATGGAGAGTGCTCAAATTGAAAACCTGTAGCCTACTGACTCCATTAGCTCATGCTGGTGAATCTACACTGATGAAGACAGTCTGGTAAATAACTATAAGGGGTTTTTAAGGTCCATTTGTGTCACATTTGCATGAATGTGCAAGTGTGCATGAATGTTTCTTCCCAATCAAATTCTCATCTCAAGAAAGGTGTTACCAACACATTAGCCCTGCAGGAGACACCAAGCCCTTGGTTTCATTTCAGTAATGCTGCAGCGAGACCTGGACTGTGCATCTCTAAAATGCACCATGCAGACTGGAGAGGTGGCACGCCAACGTGACCTTAACCCTCCACATGCCCATTTCACCTCAACATGTTTCCTTAAGTTATGTTGTTTTCTCCTATTTTCTGCCTGAAGAAAAAGGACAGTTCAGAGGCCATCAATGCATCCAGGACTCCACTGTGCTTGGCAGCTCCCAGACAGACAGACAGTCCCTGCCTTCTGGAGCTGACAGGCGAATAAAGGCAAAAAGCAACAAGCAGATGCAGCAAGTACAAACAATGGAAGTGAGGGAGCAGAGGCAGCAACAATATTTTGTTGATCTGAAAGTAGGGCAGTCAAGTCCAGAATGAAGTAGTTTTGCTGTGTTTTGATATTAAAAAATATTTATGGCTCAAAAGTATCTATACATCCATATTCTGTGAGCCGTTTCCCTTCTACACCACGGCAGACGCAGCTCTCAGGATGTGCCTGTGAAGTTTCGCAGTCCAGTGCAGGGCACGTTTCATGCAATGGTGCAGAAAGAAAGTGCAGAGCTGTGATCATTTTAGAAGGAAAGTTTTTCTTCTGAGGAACTTAAAAAAAAAAAAAAGGCAAAGCTATTTTCTGGAAAATCTGAAAGGAAGGAGTAGTTGTAGCAAACCAGTATGAGAAAGCCCAGTAAAGAGTTATAACAACACACACAGAAGGAGCAGGAAAAAAGCTGTCTATAGGAAATGGTCTGGCTGAAAAAGCAGGAAGATTTGGATATGGTTCAAACGAAGTGTCTTGACATGGCAGGGTCCAGCTGGCAGCTCTGTTGTGGCAAACCTCAGTGGGAACAGAAGGCAGAACACTTCTCAGGCCAGGTTTATTTTTAAACAATGCCAAGTCTCCTCTATTAGGGAAAACAAAAGCAGAGTGGAGAAGACACCGAAGGCAAAATCAGAGTGGTAAGAAAACCAAGCTAAAATGCTTAGCAGCTTAGAAGTTAAGCACGACAGCACAATAATATGCCCTAAGATCCAGCTGTTGCTGTCTAAGAACAAAGAAATGAATTTTCTCCTCTTTCTAGCATGAAGCTCTTTTCTTAGGGGAACAAGTGCAATCATTTTGCTCTTACCCAATGCTACAACACCGACTGACAAATTAATAGTGTGGCTCTCTGAACTACAAAGAGCAGATAAAGTGATTCTGAGCGTTACATCCTTAGCTACATTTACTCAGCTTCCCAACAGGCGCTTGCCACAAGGCATCAACTCTGTGTTCAAATTTAAATTTCACATTGGTAACGGAGCAGAGAAACAGCGGGATTTTATTAAGAGTGCCAGTTTCAGTATCTGCAGTACCTGGAGAATAAAGAAAGCAAGACAAACTTGTGTGAGGGAGGCCGAGGGTGCCGAGTTACAGTGACGTTTGTAAACACAGTGGTCTCAGAAGGGGAAGTCTAAAAACCAGCTCTGGAACAGTCACATATAGCCACAGAGATAACTGAAAGATGCTGAGCTTGATAACAGGCTCAGCAGCGGAAAGGAAAATTGAGGAACCAAACAGAAGCTTTTGGGTGACAGCCCAGTGGTTGGCTATGCAATAGCATCATTCCCAGAGGATTAACAGGAATGCCTATCATGCGGGGCGCTCTGCATGTCCTAGCAAAATATTGATTATCTGCTAGCAGGAGGCCCTGCATTTATTTTAACTCAGTTACTCTTCTGCAGTGAGAGAGAATAAACAGGCCTCTTGCAAACTCTTCAGTGACAATGTAATCTGTTCCAGGCAATGATTTCACACCCACCATTCAAAGATTCAGACACAGCTGTATTCAGACAATACAATTAAGGGGATATTACTGTAAAATGAATGAGTCATTTTGT
This sequence comes from Numenius arquata, assembly GCF_964106895.1. Classification (NCBI taxonomy): domain Eukaryota; kingdom Metazoa; phylum Chordata; class Aves; order Charadriiformes; family Scolopacidae; genus Numenius; species Numenius arquata. The sequence continues at coordinate 11,268,391 of NC_133616.1, read as the reverse complement.
GCCTTGGCCAAGAAAAGCAGCAATGTCCTGTTGAATCCAGTAACTTCTAGTGCTCACAGTCATTAAAGACTGGGGTGCTTCCTGAATAAAAGGCACAGACTAGCAGCCCTCCGACAGAGCCCAGGGCTCTCACTTTATAACGGAAACTTTGTCCTGTGGTCAAGTTTATTCTCCTAAACACCATCTGCCATTATAACCCATTCAAATGGATGCTCAGCTTCAGCCTTTACAAAAAAAAAAAAAAGATTCTAGGAAGACTGTATTTTCTACTGACAGCCTGAAATATGTCTAAATGGGGAAATAATGTCTTGTTCTAATTGCACTAAATAGTGCAAAAATATCTTCCCTCTAATATTACTGGGCTGTTCCCTAAGGAAATGAGTTACCCAGACTTGTTATGAAAGCTTCTACATTCCAACAAATTTTGTGAAAAAATTACAGCTAGATGGAGAAGAGAAACCCACACCAGCTGCCGTCCCTGGAAAGTCTGGAGCCACCTGGCTCTCATGCACCAACTGATCCAGAAAACTCAGAACCAGCAGGAGGTAGGACACGTGCTGCCTTCTCTCCAGCCAGAGTTAAGGGCAAGGGAAGGGAGGCGAGGGCACAGCGGAGAAATCTACAGGGCAAAGCAAGGCGGCTGCCTATTAAGAATCCTCATCACAGCTATAGGAAAGGGATCTGGGATTACTGCAGAAGGGGAAAGGGATGTAAAGCAAGGGAAGCGGGCTTCCATGCTCACAGAACAGCATTTCTGTATTGCAGTAACGGTTGGTCCTCCATCAGGCTTCTTCCTGCCAAGCACCATACATATGCGGAGTCTTTGCATCAAGCCTGAAAAACTTCGAACTGAGCAGAAAGATCAACCCTGTGTATTTTCATAGGTCTTCAAACTCCAATGAAAGATATAAAAAATCTCTCTATAACAAAACATTTCCTAAAGCTAAAAATGTAAATATCCAAAGAGATTATTTTCAGAAAGAAATAGGATCTGCAACCACCTGGCTCAGCCAACATGAACATGCTCCAAGAACTGGTCATTAATCTAACAGATGCCTACAGTGACACAGGCTAGTAGTGACCCAAATAGCACTTATAATGGAAACCTAAAGTGTTTTTAACATTGTCTTCTCTAAGATACAGTTCTAAATCTGGACTTCCAAATTGGGTCAAGCCTACCACGACATTTTTTTCTGAAAATATATAGAAAAGGAACAAAGTCATATTTAAGGAGAGGTATTTAAGTTAATATACTTTTCCATCCATCACTGTAAAGAAGCACAGAAAGACTATTTGAAATAGGTTACTGCAGCCTTAAAATTTTAAAAACTTGTTTAAGCTGATTTTAATAGACTTTACTGCATCTGTGGAAGGAATCGTATCACTCAGCTGTCCATAGGCTGCTTCAATTCGTGCCATGGATTATAATAACAATGCTGCAATTATAATGACTGATGCACACAGATTTCTGGCTCTATATCCAACCTTTGAAAAAGACACTGGTATTGTGATCATTTAAAAAACACTGGGCACCTAATGAATACCAGCTACAAACAAGTCTGTCCAACAAACCAAACAGAAATGGAACAGCAATTGCTAATCCACACATTAATTACTGACCTGGCCTCTCTCTGCTCACAGATCTTGCACCCATTGAAATGCTTAAGCATTTTTGAACACCAAACTGTTCATATGTCTGCTGCAAGGTAGGTGTGCAATAACTACCAGCACACCTTTCTCCCACTGTAAGAAATTAACTTCATTCTAACAAACAAAGACACACAACCCAATCTTTTAAATTTGACTATCTCTTGATTGTCCTGACAATGTCTTCTAAAAAATCTTGGTATGGAATGGGTATTTTTTGGCCTGCATATGCTGATTTAAATCTCTATTTGATTATGGGGTAGAGAATTTCAGAAATTTTAAGATCTGTAAACTGAAAAAAAAATCTCTAAATGCAGAAAAGGAAGATGGGCATGTAAAAGACCAGTGCTGCATACACTTCCAAGTGACCCTCTCCTCATCCAGCAGAAGGTGAGCTTTGACTTCTACTAATGAAATGACACATTGATTCCAATACTGAACGCTCTCCTGCCATCGATCTACTCATTTCCTTCATCTCCCCTTGCTATTCCAAGGCAATTAAAACAACCACCGAGACATAGGTAAGACAGAAAGTAGCACCAACTCTAATGCCCAACCGCATATTATCTGCTGAATCACAGACATGGTGATAAAATCTAAACAGTGCACCGTTAGAACTGTGACATTTATCACGTTGCGCTATCTATCTTTAAACACAGTTGTTGAAGCTCCTAAAATTAGAAGGGAACACACTGCAAATACCATGGTAACTACTTGGCATGGTAAATCAAGGTCCTTAAGGCTCCCACACAGACTTACTGCTATTGTGACTAGAGTTATCCAAATGGCACCTAAGCATACTTACTACTTACCAAGCAGTAATGTTACCTTGGATTAAACTAAGAAAAAAGCCAAGGGCTTACTTGCTCAAAATAGCACCAAGATTTCTCTGGCGTTAATGAGTGGCCCAAAACTGCTTTAAAAATAATTTTGTTTGTACTGTGCATCATAAAGACAAAGCTGGGCTGATTTTAAAACACAAATTTCAGTTAGCAGAAAGCACTCCCCTCAAACAGTTAAGGAAAATAGAGGGAAGGAAAATGAAAGGGAGAGAAGGTACCAGGGAAGAGCTTACACATTCTAGGAAATAGAGATGTTTCAGGTTGAATGAGATAATTTAAGATGTTCAGAGACACTGCTTGCTGGATTTCATGTCTCCATTTTGTTTTATAACATGTTCAATGATAAACTGAGGGTACTGTTTACTTATTCAATAACAGCAGGATGGAATAATACATTCTTCAGCCTTCTGAGAGTAGTTGATTTCTAAAGAATTGTGCCTCCAGCCTTTGCTTTCATTTCAGACATGGATGCATTGCTCATCTTGAAAGCAGATAATCCCTTGCGTGATCATTACATTGATTTTCCAGAACTGAAAAGTGAAACTGGTAGTGTCACAGACAAGTGACAGACAACTAACCACCTTTAACCTTTGTTGGTCAAACACCAGTAGCAGGTTATGGCGAGTTTGCTTAGTCTTTTTTATAAACTTCACTATTTCATATTACAAAGAATTTTGAAAGTATGTCTATTAGCCAGGAATAAAAGTCACTGAGTTCAAGATTTTCCTTCCTGTTTAGCTTTCCCTAGAGACATCAATATAAACATGTTCACAGATCAGGCAGTTTATACACACACAAGTAAGAGAGATGCAATGGACAGGTGGGCACTACATACAGTGTTAAAGACTTCAACCCTCTGGACACACACAGACAAGGCTGAGGAGAAATGAAGCCATCATACATTACAGGTGGTGTGTGAACGCACACTGACACAGAAGACAGAGTTGCTGAAGTACAGATTGTACAACCGGGCAAAATGGGCCTGAGAGTCCTTGTAAGAGCACTTACAAGTAAAACTTCTCTTCCCAAACAGGGTTCAGATTCCCAAAAATCGTTTTTGTCCTCTTCTTTGTTTTACCCACTTGAACGGTTACGTATGGATCGCTGGACCCCGTCTTGTCTTTGGCCTGCAGACCCTGAGCACACACCACTGGAAAGAAAAGAGAAAGGTTACCACCACCATGCAATAAGACAATGTGTCTGCACACCATGTGAAGCAGCAGCTCAGAATGGCCAGGGATATCACTCATGAGAGCTCTTTTGATGAGCCTCACAGCTTGGCGTAGGAGTGTCTCTACCTGCTACCTCTACACTGAGCAGAAAGAGACACAGGACAGAGAAGCCTTTCCTCTCCATTCTCTATAGCTTCACACCAATTCTCTCTTACCTTGGGCTTCCAAGCAAGGCCATGAGAACCCATGGCTCCCTCACTCACCTGTGATCGTGATCTTTGCTGACCATTTTGAGGTGCCATCAAGCACGCTCTGCTTCACTGTCTTCATCTGCTGAGCATGTGTCAATTTGCTCTCACAGAACACATCTCTGATCAAGTCAAAGATCTCTGGCTTGTTCCGCTCCCGGATTTTCATGCGATCCTTCATGGCCATGATGAAATTCTGGGTTCTGTCTTCAGCTCCATGCTTTGAGCTCTTCTCCGCTGCTCCTGTGCACCAGAAAGTACACAAAGCTCATCAGAACAGACAGACACAAATTCACATTTCACTGAATCTGGACAACAGGATCAAAGCCATGAGTTACGTTCCACGTGATGGCTCTTGCTATTGACTTTTACAGTCAGACCCTCCACCCCCATTTCAACACACACACAAGAGAATCTGGACCACTCAGAGCTGGGAGGGGATAATGGATGGGGAGAGTCAAGACTCGTTTATAATCTGAGACCAGGCTGTTCTCCACAACAGGCTTGAGTTCAATAGCCCTGCAGCTGAGGAAGACCCAGAAATGAGGTTGTTACTCATAACAGCATATATCATCATGTCCCCTCCTCTCATCACCTTGCTCTGAAATCCCTGGTTGGGCAATTGCTAAGAGGAGGATGCAGTAACTCCAATACAAAGAGTATCTATGAGCTTGTCTCAGTGCTGCACCTCTGCACCACGGTGTCATGGTTTAACCCCAGCTGGCAGCTAGGACCATGCAGCTGCTTGCACAGTTCTCCCTCCCTAGAAGGGCAGGGAGAAGACTGAAAAAAGGAGGGGAAAGGAAAGGGGAAAAAAACCTCATGGGTTGAAATAAGGGCAGTTTAATAGCACAGTAACAGTGAAAGGAAAACAACAACAATAGCAATAATAATAATAGTAAAAGAATATACAAGATAAAGTAATACAACACAAGACACTCTCACCACCTGGTGAACTCATTGCTCAGCCCATCCCGAGAAGTGATAGTGCATTCCCACCTCCCAGCCAACCCCGACTCATACACTGAGCATGACATCTATGGTACATTATATTCCATTGGCTATTCTGTTGTTCTGTCTATGCTCCCTTTCAGCTTCTATGGGAAGCTGGAAAAAGTCTTTGTCTAGTATAAACATCACCTAGCAACAAGGAAAGCAATATGCATTATTGACATTCCTTTCATACCAAATCTGAAACACAGCAATCACTAGAAAGGAAACTAACTCTATCTCAGCTGAAACCAGGAGACAAAGAAGAGCAGAAGTTCACATGAGCCAACATGGTCAGCATTTTCTACTGATGTGTGCCCCAGGACTCCCCATTCAGCACAGAGTCACTGCACAATCTATGTCCCATTCTTCTGCCAGGAACCACCCTGCTTGGATGAGGCATCAATCCAGAGGCATCCGAGGTGCCTCTCTGGATCCCACTCTATTTTATCAGGTTCTAAGGACACAACTTAAATAATCCATTCTTAGAATTGCATAGGCATAGTAACTATAACAAATACCTATAAGGCAGCAAATCCAATAGATAAAAACTTGGGCCATCGTAAGTATGGGGCAGTAGTACAGTATCTAGCAGTTGGAATCACAAGATCCAGTTGTAGGGGTTTGTACTACACAGGTATTTAACGGTAACTGTAAAAAGGAAGCCTCTGGACACTTGCATACCACTTCCGAAATTTAAAAGTTCACATAATTATGAGATAAGAATGCTCCCACAACCAGCTACTCGCTACACAATTTTGACAGTCATGTTTGCTGTCAAAATCCAGCCACTGACTACTATGTCAGATGTGAGGCATGCATTAATGAAAGCACTGACACGAGATAGCAGGGCAGAGAAACCAGGGTGTGAAACGAAAAGCAGGAACCCAAGACTGCACACGGTCTCTCTGCCTGCAGTCTGCCACGATCTCAAGTTATGATCTTATATCAGATTAAGTTAAACCAGTACAAAAGTCCCGTGAACGCATTAAATTATAGTATTTCTGTTTATTTTAATAACCTTTTGCTTGTTTTTCTTTTCTGGAATAGTTTAATTAAGTAAGCTTTATTAGTTTAATATGCTTTTGCTGGTTTTTCTTTTCTGGGATAGTTTAATTAAAGTAACCTTTGTCCTAGAAAAATGATCTTCATCCAGGTATTCACCAAATATTAAATTATCTTAAAAATATGCATTAAAGCAGGTGCAAGTGTGTGCAAAGGGAGCCATCAATCACAAAGATACACGAAACTGTTTTCTTCTGGAAGAAGCGTGCAAGTAAGATATCTGGAGCACCTTTAATATATGGCATTACACTTTTGCATATGAAACAGTTTCAGCAGGTAGTGTCCAAATCTGAATAAAGTTCTATGAACACAAACACATAAAGGACCCCCAGCAATACAACATAACAGGCAACCTTCTTAGCAGGCTTGACAGGGTGCCCAGTGACTAACACTGCCTGAAGACACCCATTTCCAGAGCCTTCAATCTTACAGCTTTCACCGTTACTAAATTCACTTCAATAAAGAAACAAAACTCAATTATAACTTCCACTATCCAAACCAAAAAGAGAAAAAAAAACAACTTGGAAAAGACTGTGACTGCTAAAGTTTCAGAAGTTCATTAAGGACACTGCATACCAAGGCATGCTATTAAAGACCTGCATATAAAACAAGCCATAACTCTGCATTACCTGATAATAATTTTTTTCATTTTACTTGCTACAGGCTTGATGTTCAGTATTTCACTTAGTACAATAAAACGTATCTGCCCCAGAGTTCCCTATTGTTGGCTTAAGATGAAATGAAATCAAAATACTGGAATTAATTACTCACTCCCTGCTGTCTCTACTCACTGGTGATGAAGAACTAGCACCACCAAAAGTGATGTCTGGTATCCGGCAATCATCCAACTGTAGACCCAACATTTACTAAAGGAATAAGAAACTGAAATGATCCCAGGGGCTATACTTTGAACTTCAGATAAGAAGTGCTATTCAGCTTTAACAGAACTGGGCCTTCTGGGGATGGAGGTGGACTCTACGCAGTATATGCAGAGCTACAGAAAATTCTTGGCAAACTGGGAAATGCCAAGCTGAACAATTTGCCTTTCCTAGCTGTAATGCTGAAATCTGTTGCGATCCAAAGAAATCGAACCCTGCCCTGACCCTTTCTAGCTTTAAGGAAATTAAGAAGCTAATTCAAACGTTAACAGTTCATGTTGTGCATAAGTGGAGTGCTCTATTTCAGAACCATTTTCTAAAAAAAAAATACCAGCCAGGCCACTTGTAAATATAAATGTTTCACTGTTCATCACTGAGATGGGGCAAGAGTTGTCGCAGTTCTGGAGTGGCATGGTCTGCATCACTGCCTCAATGCAAGCATTCCAGGAGCATCAAATGATGCTTTAGAATGCAAACTTGGACAAATGGAAGAATTCTAGTTAAAAACATTTACGATCCCCACCACCTCCAGAGACCTTGCATAGTGGGCCCATTTATCACCCTGCAAGGCTAGCAGCAGTCCAGGGTATCCTGGGTTGCAGAACGTGCAAGCCATGTCACATAGACACCAAGAGAGCCCCCTCTTTTGCCACCTCTAAGGCTTGGCTCTGCTTCCTGACTTTCAGACAAAACCCCCCTCCATCCATGCTGCTCCCTGGCTCTGCCCAGATAATTTGCCCAGGTAAGAAGGCTCCATCATTCCTTCCCTGGGAAAGCTCGCTGTCTCCCTGCAAAGGTTGCACCTGAACTGCAGTGTAATATCCAGAATCAGACACCTTATTTAACAATAAATTGAAAATTTATTTTCAAAATTTGAAAAATTTCAAAAATTGAAACCACCATGGTTGAGCCGGGACCTGCTGGTCAAACTAAGGGGTAAGATGGGGCTACACAGGAAATGGAAGAAGGGACAGGCAACCTGGGAAGAGTATAGGGATGTTGCCCGGCTGTGTAGGGATGAGGTCAGGGAGGCCAAGGCACAGCTAGAATTGGACTTGGCAAGGGACATAAAGAAAAACAAGAAAGGCTTCTACAGGTACATTAATCAGAAAAGGAAGGTTAAAGAAAATGTACCCCCCCTAATGAGCAGCAATGGGAAACTTGTACCAACGGAGGAAGAGAAGGCAGAAGTTCTCAATAATTTTTTTGCCTCAGTCTTCACTGGCAACCCCTCTCCTCCTAGCTCTTGTGTTGATGGCCCACAAGTTGAGGATCCAGGTGACAAAGTCCATCCCACTATAACTGAAGGCATGGTACGTGATCACCTAAGGAATCTAAAGATATACAAGTCCATGGGACCTGATGAAATCCATCCCAGAGTCCTGAAGGTACTGGCTGATGAAGTTGCAAAGCCACTTTCCATGATATTCAAAAAGTCATGGCAGTCAGGTGAAGTCCCTGCAGACTGGAAGAAAGGAAACATCACACCCATTTTTAAAAAGGGTAGAAAGGAGGACCCTGGGAACTACCGACCTGTCAGCCTCACCTCTGTGCCTGGGAAGATCATGGAGCAGATCCTTCTGGACGCCATGCTTGGGCACATGGAGGACAGGGGGATGATTCAGGACAGCCAACATGGCTTTACTAGGGGCAAGTCCTGCCTGACTAACCTAGTGGCCTTCTATGATGAAGTGACTAGGTCAGTAGACAAGGGACAACCTATGGATGTGATCTATCTGGACTTCTGTAAGGCCTTTGACACGGTTCCTCACAACATCCTGCTTGCCAAATTGGAGGGATATGGATTTGATGGGTGTATGGTTCGGTGGATAAGGAATTGGCTGAATGGTCGCACCCAGAGGGTGGTACTCGATGGCTTTAAGTCCAGATGGAGAGCAGTGACAATTGGTGTCCCTCAAGGGTCCGTCCTGGGACCAGTACTGTTTAACATTTTTATCAAAGACATAGACAGAGGGATTGAGAGCACCATCAGCAAGTTTGCAGATGACACCAAGCTGTGTGATGTTGTCGATACACCAGAGGGATGGGATGTCATTCAGAGGGACCTGGACAGGCTGGAGAGGTGGGCCCAGTTGAACCTCATGAGGTTCAACAAAAGCAAGTGCAGGATTCTGCACCCGGGAAGAAACAATCCTCAGTATAAATACAGACTGGGGGGTGAGGTATTAGAAAGCAGCCCTGAGGAAAGGGACTTGGGGGTGCTGATGGACGAGAAGCTGGACATGAGCAGGCAATGTGCTCTCGCAGCCCAGAAGGCCAATCACATCCTGGGCTGCATCAAAAGAAGTGTTGCCAGCAGATCCAGAGAGGTGATTCTGCCACTTTACTCTGCTCTGGTGAGACCTCACCTGGAGTACTGTGTGCAGGTCTGGAGCCCTCAATATAGAAAGGACATGGACCTGATGGAGCGGGTCCAGAGGAGGGCCACCAAAATGATCAGGGGGCTGGAGCACCTCTCCTATGAGGACAGGCTGAGGGAGCTGGGGTTGTTCAGCTTGGAGAAAAGGAGGCTCCAGGGAGACCTCATAGCGGCCTTCCAGTACCTGAGGGGGGCCTACAGGAAGGCTCGGGAGGGTCTCTTTACAAAGGCCTGCAGTGACAGGACGAGGGGTAATGGTTTTAAGTTGGAGAAGGGGAGATTTAGATTGGATATTAGGAAAAAGTTCTTTACCATGAGGGTGGTGGAACACTGGAACAGGTTGCTCAGGGAGGTGGTTGAGGCCCCTTCCCTTGAGATATTCAAGGTGAAGCTCGACGAGGCCCTGGGCAACCTGGTCTAGTTGGGGGTGTCCCTGCTGACTGCGGGGAGGTCGGACTAGATGACCTTTGGAGGTCCCTTCCGGCCTGGACCAATCTATGAATCTATGAAAATGGACTGTGACTCAACAACACGCTCTTTCTTAATTTTAACACCTGCTTGTTGGTACAAAACCACCAGAGTTTCCAAATAATCACTGAGTGATTAATTACCTATAATGTATGTGATATAACCCAAAGCACATCATTATACTGGACGGCAGAGGGTGGTTTTCCTGCCATTGGACTTGGACAGTATTTATTCGGTTGCAAGAAGAAGATTCTGGCCAGTGGATCTGCTTTTCAAGTAGTCCAATAAATGGCAATAGGAAGGCACAGGAATATACAAGTATTGTGCACAGTATCATACAAACGGTACTGGGATTTTCTTCTCTCTTCCTCTCTAGGACTGAATTATGAGTCAATTTATGACTGGAAACAGAAAGCAAATATGTCTATATTGGGAATTGTATTGATATAGCTATTAGTAAACCACCAGTGCTGTTATCCTATGCTTTAACAGGAAAAAGTCAAGAAAGCAACACTGTCAGGATAGAAGGCAGCTGTTCAGTAGGTGGATAATGCTTAGAAATTATATATTCCTGAAACTTAAAATAGATATTCAAGTTTCAAATAAAGGTATCCTTCCTCCTTCTGTGCAAATATTTTCCTACACAGGATTCTGGGAGCAAACAAGTGTTCATCTCCATGGTGCCTAATCATCATTCAACCCAGAAGCCAAGATGATTATCACGAGTAACTTAATTGGTCTCGCTAACAGTCCACTCACTGAGCCAGCCTCTGGACTACAGTCTCTGAATTCAGTGTGCAACACACACGTTTCTTATCCAAAAAGCTGCAAACATCCTGAGTCAAGCAGAACTAAACAAATCCAGAGGTAAATCATAACCTTAGGAGCCAAAACAGCACCAAAAGCAGAGCACTCAGTAACGCAGTCCTGATAGCTCATGTGAAGTTCTCCAGCGTTTGTTGCCAAAGAAGCACTAATAAAGACACATGGCTAATCACACTCACAACAGAGATTTTGTGTTCAAATGTAGGCTGAAGCCTGAGATCTCATTTCCTTTCAAGATCGCCAGAGGATCAGGTTCTGATATCCCAGGACAATTTCTTTTCTTAGGTTTAACTGTAATTTACCAAGAACTAGATTAGCATCACTACAAAAAAAAACCCCAAAACCTGAGGAAAAAAAAAAAAAAAAACAAAACACCGAACAACAAAAAAACACCCAAGACACACTTACAGAAGCAGGTTACTATGGCTTTTCAAATGCTAGTCTAGAACTGTACAGGCCCCTTCCACTAGGATCTTGCTAGCATAATGTCCTTCCCTGCCACCCTATTCATAATCCTGCTTACTACTCTGCAACTGTTCCTTGGTATCCTACACATCCACCCTCAGCTTTACTCTTCCTTTGATACCAACATTGCCCAACCCGTTGTATTTTCATTAGTACTACACCAGTGCTCAGGGCAAGAGATAAACGGTCTCTTTTTCCAAAAGCTTTGCATGCTACGGGGATTTTAAAGAACATCCCTCCAACCATTTTCAGCCAAGTAAGAAAGGAAATGTACCCGTGCAGCAGATATTTCAAATACTTTCAAGAATAACAGGAGGCTAAAAAGAGAGCATCCTCCCTTGAGCAAGTATTTATGAGCTTATGATAAAAAGGTAAGCACCCCATCATCAGAATAATATCTTCTAAGTACCTACAATAGAGAAACATCCTTACAGACAAACAACCTGGTGCCAACAGAGCCATAAACCAGATGGCTGCAGTACACATGCCACAACTGATTCCAGTTTACTGCACTGTGCCAATTCATGGAACAACCCTGCTGAACCAGCCTGCAAATGGATTTTGTTTCAGATTACAACAAAGCATTACTAAATTTGAGTATTTCCTCACTGCAGTCCCACACATTTGTTCACTGTATCATTTACCCTCTATATTTTAAGAACCTGAGTAAGAAAAAAAACCTCGGCAGAAATAACAAAACTTACTTCTAACAGACTTGAGGAAAGAGATCCTTTTATTTCCCACAGAAAAGCACTGAAGGACAGAATATGGATAAACAGCACATTCTGATTCTAAGGAATCAAAATCCCAGATGTCTACCCAAAATTTCAAGGCATAGACCATGGAACAGTATTTGTGACCAGCCTGAAAATTCATTTTACTCCAATGCAACATTTTCTGGAAGACTTGCGCAGACTGAAGTGAAGATACATCCTGAGGCATCAGGATATAATCAATAGAATTGTATTTGTTACCAGCCTGAAAATTCATTTTACTGCAATGTAACATTTTCTGGAAGACTTAAATAGATGTAAGTGAAGATATGTCCTGAGAATGTTGGTTTTTTTACTGACAGCAACAATAAAGCTTCTGTTAGCAAGAAACCTCTCCTGAGTTCAGTACACAGGAAAGTTCTGTCTGGAATTTACTGGATCTCTAAACCGTTGTTTGTCCTCCAGAAACCCCATTTTCTCATTCCTCTTCAAACACATATAAGAATTAATTTAGTTCGCCCATATTCTTCTAGCCTAGTGGGTTCCAGTTAGAAGGATTTTAGCATGAACATTGCAAAGCAAAGAACACAGCTGCATGAAAAAGCCTATTATTAGATTTTTAGTACTGATATAATTTGTTTTCCCAACCCCGCAGCACATCCACATATTGGCCTCACCATCTTCTTAATCTTTCAGCACTATCTTTCCTCTGCCTACTCTGTCTTTTAATTCCACAATTGCCATTTTCAGTTTCCTTTACACCTCTGCCCCACATAATGATACCCACCACACTCACACTGGGTACCTCCACAGAACCCTGGCTCACAGTCTCTGTATCTTCCCTGTTCTGATGCTGGGCAGCTTTCAAATAACTCAATAGTAAGTAAAGTTTTTGGTTGGTTGGGTTTTACCTTTATACAAGTTTCACATGCCTATCTGTGAAACACAGTGTACTCTCAGTTGTTTCCTCTCTGTTCTTTAACTCTGCATACTGAAGTATCTTGTGTTTACATTTTTAAAGGAAATGTGCAAAGCAAACATCTGCAATCCCCTGAATAAAACAAGTTCTTATCTAATGCTTTGCCATATGAAAAGTGGAATAATTTCCAGTTGTTATTTCTATTCCGTAGAAAAGTACAGACTATGGCCATCATCACATCCCACAGCCCATTGCATAAACTTATTTAATTCCCACCAGAGATTACAAAACCTGCCCCCATAGTTATTCTTCAGAGGCTGTTCCAGAGATTCCTGGTTCTCATCACTGAAGTTGTCTTCTACTTCCACCTTTAATTTTCTTACAGCAAATTTACTCCTTTTTTCTTTTTGCAAACAGTAAGCTTAAACAGACCATCTTCCTCCCTGCTGCTTATTTCCCTCTTCCCCAACATAGTTCACGGAATTGTCAGAGTTGGAAGGGACCTCTAGACATCATCTAGTCTAACTCCCCTGCTAAAGCAGGATTGCCTAGAGCACATTGCTCAGGACATAGTTCAGGCATAAACAGGTTCAAACAAGGATTAAATCAATTCACAGAGCCATCACTGCCAGCTATTAAGTATAGCATCTACTGCTCAGAAAAGCTTTAAGCCATGGATAGCTGCAAGAGCCAACCAGAGCCACAGGAGCTCTACATGCACATGTCTTACAGCTCCACCTTGGGCTCTACAACATCACATTAGAAACATTCTATTGGGATAGACTTAGTATGGCTATTTTTCTTTTTTTTTTCTTTTTTTTTTTTTAAACAGCATTGTTCCTGTCCCACACTGCCAAGCCTCTCTTTTGAATAATTAACAAACTCATACCAGCCTCTCTCAGGACATTCTTATATTTTCCCCCTTACCATTGAACTCCCTCCAGTCCCCATCCCAGTCTGAAGTCTTCCTTCTTGAGTGTGGATAGCCACAGCTGCCCTCTCCAGGAATACACTTCCTCTTAGTCATTCGCTATTTCTTAAATTTATCACTTTCTATTTTCAACTTCATGACCTCTGCTCTCTACAACAGCTTTGTGCCTGTTTCCTCACTGCTGCTGGTGCGAACCTAATTTTCCTCTGCTCTGCACAGCATTCTCCCCATACTGAGAAAACACAACTCCAGTGCAACGTTACAACATCTTGGACACGCACCTGAATCAAGCTTGGACGCGCATATCAGCAGCTTTTCATCTCAAATACTGCAAAATCAACAATTGTAGAAGGTTCTGGTGAACTCCAGAAGCAAAGTTATCCTGAGCCTAACTGACCCTCTACATCAGGTTTTGACAGAAAACTGAATTATGGCTTAATTGCATTCTCCAACTCCAACAGAGCAGCTCTTTGATTAGTCACAAACTGGTTGCAACAAAGACAAGGTGTCAACGATGCAATTCCTCGAATGTTATAAACTGTAAAGATCGCCTTGCAGCCCTCAAAGACCAATCCAGAAACGCTAAGTGACTGAGGAGGAACAGATATTTCACCGGTATCAGCTGTGTCTGCTAAATAAGTCATTGCAAAAAGCCCCAATCCTAACTATAAATTATTTAAAATTCTGCACACATCAAAAATACAAGCATAAACAATGTCTATTTTGGGTCTCAAGTTCAGCCATAAGAAAAACAAATGACCTAAGATTCAGTGGTATCCCCTGCTGGATCATCCCGTCTGGCTTTCTCAAACTAGAGCCTGAGGCAGATACAAGCTTTGACACTCTATATTCCTATAATCGCTGACACGGATTTGCAATAAGTCTGTTTATACTTCACAAACTTTTCTTATTCCTCAGACTTAGTCCATCAAGCTGAAACGCCAAGCAAAGCAAGAGTGAAGAGAAACAGCCCCACCTTCCTACTCAAGATTTAACACATATGGCAGGAATTTCTATTCCATTTAGACCAAGATATTTTGCTCTCAAGCAGGAACACAAATGTGAGACCAAATCAAGAAACGGTTTTAAAAGCAAATAAAAATAACCTGACCAGCCAGATGCCCAAATTAATACTTTTTCTCCCTCCCTTCTCCCCACTCCCCACCCCCTCTATTCAAATTCCTTTTAAAATACTCCAATGTTTGTGTAAGGTTTCATCTATTCTGCAGCATCACAGCTCTTTGAAGAGCTCCTCTTTGAAGAGAGGGCTTAGTTTTTGAATTCTGCAGAAAAAAAAACCCAACAAAATAAACAGAAATGCTACTCAGAAGATGAAATACTGCCCTTACACTCAAACAACACCTTCCTATCTGACCCATCATCTGTGCTGGCTCATCCCAGTCTCTGAAGTGATTCAGCCATGAGACCCTTCTGTTAAAAAGACAAAATGCCTTGCCAATCTGCAGGTTGTACAGAGAATCTGAGCAAAATCCATGGACTCTGTCCTCTAAGCAGGAACCCAGTGCAGCTCCAAACAGTAAAACAGGCTGATGGCTAAAACAAGCAACCTATCTGCAGTACCATGGCAGAACAAAAGTCAGAATATCCAGCCTAGTACCCTGTTTACCCAGGTTGCTGCCTCTCTGCCATGCAGGATATGTTGGCAAATACACCACCTGAGCTGACAGATTAAACATTACTTGGCTTAAAACCAAATAGATGTGAAAGAGTCAAGAATTAAACCTTCTTTTAAACAAAGCACATCAAGTGCAATGTTGCAAAGAAGTTCTTCCGCATCACTGGAGCTGCCTGCATCCACAGGGCGATGGGGTTAAGGTTTGGCACCTTTTCAGAAAATATGCAGTCATTTTAATAAATGCATCGTCACTGATCACAGAGGTATCATCCCCTGTACATTTAGGAAAGCTCTGGTGACACTTTTGGAAGGGGCGGGCTCCACCGGCCACTACTCACTCTGTAAGCAGTCAGCGTTGAGCAGGTCTTGGCACTTCTCATGGCACTTGACTCCGCATTCCCCACAGCGCATTCCCTGCCGCGCGATGCCCCACAGCAGCCCCTCACATTCGTAGCAGTAGGTGGGAGTTGTGGCTGTCCACACTTCGAAGTTGTGAGGGGTTGTACAAGAGATGGGGTAAATTAAGGCTTGCAAGGTCTTCTTGTAGACATGAGATTTCTGAAAGGCAGGACCACATATCAGCCAGCATCCAGGAAGGTGAGCAAACCTATTTTTGGTGGTTAACACACGCATTTTGAGGGAAAAGGCATGAGCAGTGCAATAAATCTACACATCCGAGGCAGCCAAATTTATCGAACTTTTACAAGCAGCAGCAGAGGACACCCTTCCAAAAATGCTTCTCCAGGCATTTAAAAAAGTGGAGGAGATGGAAGAAAAGAATTAAGGTTTGTGGATGAGGGATATCTTGCATAAGGCAAGTTTCACACACTGTCTCCCATGGTAGATAGCACAGAAGAAAATGGTAAGATTAAATTTTTCAGGATCATATTGACACGTTAAATGTTAGTTTTTACATGTTTGGTTTCTTTAAACAAATGATACAAGAAGCTTTGCATCTATATTTTTAGACATCTGTGAAGCTGGCTCTGCATCCCAGAGAGCCACATTCCCTTAATTTGCTTACTAAAAGTTAACAGGAGCCAAGCAACCCTCCCACTTACCAGCTCTTCATCTTTGAGAGATGTTCTAGTGGCCATTGCTGAGGTAATTCCGGCTTTCCGGGACTGAACCAGTGACTAAGAAGGAAGAAAGTTTGTTATTCACCACCAATATTCAGAAATGCACTGGCACTACATGCCCAGAGATGTGACCATGGGGACTGTCATCCCAGACACCAAACCAGCAGTCTACTACGTTCCAATTGGATTCTTAAATGATAGCTCACATCTCAGAAGCGTCAAATGCATACTTTGAAAGGTCTCCAACTTGTTTCCATCTACGGACAATCAGTCTCACTCTGGTAAATTCGTATTTGTTTCTCTGGTAAGAGCTGTCAGCGAAACCTGGGTTCACATCTCCACTTCCACGTTCTGGTAGCAATGATAATTCTGCTATTGCCTAAGGTCGCTACATGGGACTCACTCTTCTGTATCTTACTTCATTCATATCCAAAAGGAGATTATTTCATCAGTTTTACCAGAGATACAACAGCCCAAACATGACAGTGATAGGGTTAAAAATAAACAGGTTAAAAAACCAGCAGACTGGGCTGGGAACACAGGTTTGAATGTGCTGATGTATCACATTCGTCGGCCACCACTGAATACAATGAACAGCATTTTCCCCTCAAAACTGCTTCCTTCACATCATGCCAACATGTTCTATAGCCTTGGGCAGAACAGGGCAATGCCTTTGCAGCACCTCACGCTGGCATAGAAAGGACTTCTTCAGGAAGCCACTCCAGTTATATCAAGGCAGAAATGGGAATTAATGCCAGCAACATCTGCCTTGTAGATTTCTGTCAGGGTTTGATGATTTCATTTATGGTCTGATTCATCCTGTTTGAAGACAGATTGAAAAAGTTCATTCCATCAGTGATGGAGCCGGACAGAGTGCTGGACACACATGCACTGCAATACTGCACGTTCAAAGTAAAAAGCAAAAAAGTGGAGGGAAAATAAGGTAAAACAATTTTTGTTTCTGGTGAAGAGTTGGTGGATAGTCTTTAGCTCCACTTACCATGGCCTGAGGAGAGAGAGAATGAAAGCATACAAAGGAAGTAACAAAAGTTAATGCCATTACTGAGAAGATTTAAGATACAAGCAGTTAGTAAGACACATATTAAGCTTCCCATGCATAAGCTGGCAGAGAGAATTGCATGCATCTTTTCACAGGAATTACAGAATATGGAAACTTTGGTATTTCAGCTGTTACAGCATTTCTCTCAAGCATGAAATTGCTACGTGTACTGAACACAGCCAACAGAAAACCATTTGTCCCGCAAAAGCCTTATTTCACCATATCACACAAGCATATGAAACTTGTCCTCATTACTTGCTTGGTTCTTGTGCTTCCTCAGTGCAGAAGCCTATTGGCAATATTGCAAATTACTTTAAAAATCCAAGCACATATGCTCGTTTATCTATCCTCTGAAATTCCAACCTTCTGGTAAGTTGCCAAACCTCACATGGACATTATGACTTTCCCCAAAGTATGTGATTTTTAGGAAAACATTTAAAAATAATGCAGGCCTAAAAATAGTCAAATATTCTGCACAGAATAAAAAGGAAAAAGAACATGAAAAATATCTTAATTCTGCCAAAAGAATTAAACTGTCTATGAAACTGTAGCTCATTCTTACTGAGATTTTTCCAAGCACAATTCCTAACCCCCTACTGTAAGAATTAATTCCACGAGGAAACCTTCAGCTTCTTGAAGTGACAATGGATGTTACCATATGTGAAAAAGTAAAGCCACGTGAACTAATGGCTGTGTGACAGAAGAAAAATCTCTTACCAGATCACTGACAAGTGGAATTGGCTTTTTTTTGCGTAGATCAGGCATGCTATCAATGCCATAGAGACCACCTGCAGGCCTGGAAATGCAGAAGAGAAAAAAAAAGATTAAAAATCTCACCAGCAGTGAGAGACAGAAAAGAGATGACCAAAAAACTTCCTTAAAACATCAGTCTCCTTGCTAATATCATAGTCAATGAGAACAGGAAGAATCAGATCACTGCAAATGCAACTTAATAATAACCAAATTTGTTAACACACACAGAAAAAGGTCATTTTCCCATTCTCAGGTCCAAGCTAGCTCAGAATAGGCTGAACACATATTTGCAGAGCAACCAGAGTCACTGCTGCCAGCACGGTGGGTTAAGGCAGTCTTATCCCCACTGCTTCCTTGGGGGACAGATTTGGCGAAAAATACCCAATGGCAGAACAAGAACTCCGCAGCAGTAATTCACATGCAGCTTAGTCTGTGGTAACTGAGCCACACACCGCTGCTTTCACAAGTACCTTTTGCTCCTTAGGGAGAGCTCCGTTTATAGTTTACCAGTGGCATTGAGCATCATGGCAGGAAGCACATACTCACACAGAATCAGAACGGTAGGGGTGAAAGGGACCTTCAGAAATCATCTAGTCCAACCCCCCCTGCCAAAGCAAGGTCGCCCAGAGCAGGCTGGACAGGAACCCACCCAGGAAGGTTTTGAATAACTCCAGAGGAGACTCCACCACCTCTCTGGGCAGCCTGTTCCACTGCTCTGACACCCTCAAAGTAAAGAAGCTTTTCCCAATGTTGAGATGGAATTTTCTGTGTTCCAGTTTGTGCCCATTGCCCCTTGCTGTGTCCCTGGGCACCACTGAAAAGAGTCTGGCCCCAGAAGGAAATACTTTGGAAATTTGAAAACATGCTGTCTCCAGTCTTCTTCTATCCCCTTTCTTTCCATTTAATTAATTTAGCGTTAAGGGAGGGGGAGGAGGGGGATGCTTTACTGGAGGAAGGAAAATCAGCCAGAAGATTATACTTAAGAAAGTGTAAAGCTAACGCTAAAAACGATTAAGTGTTTATCTTCTTCATGCAAAACAATCCAGACGTTCCTGCCTGGTGTTGGTTAAGAAGGAGCACGGCAAAGTAGATCAGCCCAGGGGCAGGATGCTGTTACCCATCATCTGATTCTAGGCTAGAACGTACTTAATCCTGGCCCTTGAGATCCATATAATTACTAGGAAAAACCTCACATCTGAGCAGAAAGAAGATTATTTTTATTTCTGTAAAAGGGACCATCTGTGGTTGCTCAGCATTTCAGGCCATGTCGACCACTACACACATGAGCTGTCATTCACTGGTGGAAGTGGCAAAGTAAAGCCTTGCAGAAATGCACACTACAACCTGCTTCCTTCCCAACAAGACCAGCCTGAGTAATTGTATCTGGATCCTGCCACGCACCAGTAACACCTCACAGGTTTAAGCCTGTGCTTGAGGAAGGTCTGTTAATTCAGCTTAAAGGCCCCAAGCAAATTTAGTTGCTTTTTTTCTATGGTTGGGAAGTGAGAACCTATTTCTTTGCTGCTGCACCCATTGCATTCGTCTGAACTGAAGAGCAGACCTGTGATGTGAGTCCCTCCCGGCAATGAACACCCAGCTGCCAGCCAAAGCCCACAGCCCTGCTCAGTCTCTCACTCAACTTCCCCAACTCCACACCATTCTCAGGCCTTGCTAACACGACGAATATGGTTCCCAAGGGCTTTTATTTGGCTACAGAGACTGTAAAGAAACGCTTCTGCCTCTCTATCCCGAGCCATTTGTTTTCACCCTGTACCTTTTGCAGTTGCCTGATACATTGGCTGGCACTTTTAACTTGCGTATTCTGATGATTTGGTACACTACACCCAGCTGAAGTGCTTTAGGACACCACAACTACAGGAAAGAGGAGTATAGGTCAAACTGTTCCCATTGCAATAGAAGACAAACATGGAACTGGGAATTAAAACAATCTAGGAAACCAAAATGCCACTACAAATTTGCACATGGCATAAAAACTGGGAGGCTGGCAAGTGATAAAAGGCCACCTGCACTCCTCAGCAAGCAGGGCTTACTCAAACCCCCTCTGAATACAGCTGAAAGTCAAAAAAACCTACATCCAAGGTCATCAAACATATGTTAGAGCAGGCCATGCTCTTGGATGGACAAGGATGTCAGGGCACAGCCTAGCACAGGGCTGTGTCAAAGACAAAGTGTCCATTATCCACAGAAACATGCCATAGCACTGTAATGGTAAAATTGTCTTTTTTTTGACAGGGCGTAGGAGGGTGACAGGTCCGAGCCACGGCACAGCTGACAGCTGCTGGGGGCAGAGCAAGCCCGGTGGGAAGGTGAGTAGTCACGGGGTAAGTGCCCGAAGCGCGTCGGCTCTGCGTGCGGCGTCAGTCGCGCTCCCACCGCAGATTCCTGCTCCTCTGCACAGTGAGCACAAACCACCCGCCCTCAGCTGCCACAGCCCGTCCTCACCCCTGGGAAGGGAAGACAATACTCGGGCATCAGAAAGGGGGAGATTTACAGCAGTTATTTATAACTACTGGAATCTTTAGTCAAAATTGAGAAGAGTTTTCCCATGCCGGAAATCCTTACAGGGAGGCTACATGGTGTTTTTACTAGAGGTTACACTCACTTCCAACAGAGAATTCCAGAAAAACCTTTTGCCCAAGTTACACTGCAAGAACCCCTTCTGGCTTATTATAGAAAAATCTGACCCACATCAGCAAACAAGAACTATCGGCATAAAGTGTTTATATTGTCAGAACTCAGTACGGTCTTGCTGGGATCAAACATGGAGTTTCATCTGCTGCCCTAGAGATACCAAACCTTTCTGATATTAGCGATACTGTTTTGGGGTAAAATAGGTGTCACAGAAGCCTACCCAGACGATGCCAAGAATTCCAGCATTATTTAAATCACAACAGAGCTTATTGGTAAGTTTTGGGTCAAAGATTTGTGTCAAATCACTTGAATTATGAAAGCGTATGCGAAACAGAAAGAAAGAGTCTGTAAGCTGAGAAGATCCAACAAAATGGTCACAAGTGAAAACCCACAGTCAATGCTCCTGCTAAAAGTCAATGGCACAGCAGGGAATTTATACTTCTTTTCTACACAATTTCCAATGATTTTTTTTTTCCTAATTCAATTGAAAGGGAACTGTGGTACTCTGACATTTCTCAGGAAAGAAAAACATTAAAATTGCATGTTTTATAAATTCAAGATGAACCTAAACAATTTATTTTGCTTAAGAAACGTGTCTAGTTACAACATGGTTTGTTGCAAAACATTTAAGATAGGCTGAGGTTTAAGATAAAATCAGTTGTAAGCTAGACTGATGGAGAACAAGGCTATTAGAAAAGTGCTTGTATTCACCATTGAAGAGAGGTATCCTAGCGCTTAGATATTTATACACTCAGATGACCTGCTTTTAGCCTGTTAATATTTTAAAAAAAAAAAAGAATTTTCAGTAACAATTCTTAATTTTCGAAGTTATTTAGCTTGTGCTTTCAGCTACCTCAGTCTCTTTATTCAAGCACAAGCTCTACTTCACTGAACAAAATTACAGTGTTTGCACAGACAGAAGTACTGACAGTGCCTCAAAAAGCACACTGGAGCTTTATATGTAATAGGGTAACTCTCCTCTGCAATGCATGTAATATTTATAGCATTATTACGGAGTGCTGTATTGAGGAGTGAATAGCATTTCAGTATGAGAAGATGATTTGCACTAATAAATAAAATATATAGATATGAGATACTACAGCCAGAGATTGATCCATAATGCCAGTTGTACTTTTTTTGGAAGCTATCTCTCCAAAGCCAGTGATTACAGAGAGGGAGCTACTTTTCGCATTATGCCAAAAGTGCAAATAGCTTGAAGCATGGATTCATCTTTTAATACAAGTTTCATCAGACAGATGCTTCCATTAAATCTTGAAAATTTAAGCAAGCAAAGATGGTTTGCAATGACAGAAGACGATTACTTCCTTCAAAGGACACGACTTCTCTAATCTTCATATGAAAGAAGAACTCCAAACGTAAGTGCTTTAATGTACTTTGTGGCTAATAAGCCACAACGAGGCTAATGGTGGAATTAAGGGTTCACCACCCACAACTACCTTTTCTGGAAATCCCTTGCATGTGGGGATACAGTGAATAAGCTAAACTTCTTTCAAAACTGCATTAGCCAGTCTGTTTTGTTATAGGTCACACAGATAGGTAAAAAAAAATAACAGACTAGAGCAAACATTGCCTTGAATTGACAAAATACATTTCTAAGTATTTCAGGACTGTAGGTATATTAATCATTCAGGCTGGGAAACCATTTTGTGTGCATGAATCAATAAAGTCAGTACATTGTCTCCTTGTTAAAGCAGGAGAAGGTGCTGTTTATAGTTAGAATAAATCACTGTCTTCTGCTCCTGCTAATTGCCAGTTCTCCAGCAGCCTGCTCACTGAAGTCCCAGGCTCCTGAGGAAATCGCAGGGTTGCTAGGCAGCTCCAGGCATCCGCAGGTGTGGAGGATGCTTTGCGGGAGTACCAACATCATGGAACAATGACTCCAAAAGCAGAAAGCCATATAATGAACCTTCCGATTTAACTTTGCGTTTTATTAGGGAAGCTTCCTTCGGTAGTGTGAGAATTAACTTATGTGTGTAGCAAGCCAACCTCATGCTGAGATTTCAGGGCAAATCTGCTGCTATGTCAGCTCATAATGACTGCACCACCACTAAACCATATCGCCCCGATCGCGCACAAGGCACATAACCTAGCAGCTTGTAAAAATGTGTCATTGTCTTTTTTTCCCCAGAGAGGATTCTAAGGAAGCCACCATGCTGGCACCTATTATGCAGAGTATCATGCTGAAATGACACACAATCAGGATCTGTCTGCTTCACTCGCTGCGAATAGTGCATTGCAGAGAGAATGCGCCGCCTCTCGCTCTCACCTGTGCAGAAGAGGCATGATGATCACTGCTTTAAAAACTATAAACCGCAATGATTTCCAGAGTTTTACTGCAGTTTTGACTACTACAACGGCCACAGAAACCATTGCAAAGACAAAAGACTTCCCCCAAAGCTATCTCTTTCTTGTAAGAGCAAAACACACAGCAATCTTCCCGAGCTACTCTTTCCCTTCCCTGGTGCCCTCAGTGGCTGATTCAGGAAAAAGGATCTCATCCAGACCGCTCTGTGGTGCTCAGTAAGGTTTACTTCATACTGCTGCCATAAGCACTTGCTGCCAGCATGTGACAGATTATACATTGCAACTCTAACCATGTTCTCAACCACAGATCTCCTGAAGATCAGCCCACCTCCAGCCCCTTAAGAGGACACTCTGAAACAGAGCAGCAGCCTGGCGCTACGTGAGGCATGGTCCTGAAAACAGCCATGAAAACCTCAGAAGTGCTGCTTTCACTTAGGTTAAAATACGCAGACGTTAAAATACGCTGTGACTATAAACAGAAGGAAACAAGTCTCAAAATACCACTTACCCTGCTTTAAGCCAGGGTGGTTTTGATGGATCAGTCTCATCTTGACCCTTAAATGGAGGAAGGGAAAAGAACAATATGAAATTAGTTTCCGAAAACACTGGAAAAAGTATTCAGGTTCTACTGTGAGGACAGGATAACAGACCACACTGCATGCAGGCAAATGCATACAGAACCTTATTCAAGCACCTCCAATGACCAGCACATCAGGACAAGTCATACAGACATGGACAGACTACACAATTTCATTGAACACTTAGAACCAGGACCAGAAGAGCCTGTTCAGTGCACCTCCTCTTTCACAAGTCAGTCTCAAAGACCAACTTTTTTCTTTTTTTTTTTCCAACCAAAAAATGCATAAGTTATCAGAGAGCTCCTGTTATTACACGTTACCACTTACATGAGCGCGGTCATAATGAGGACATTATAAATTAAAAGCACCTGTATGAAGTGCACAAATGGGTGATGAACATGAAACTTTGTACAAACACTTGTGAGCTTTGTTCATGCTCAAATGCAAAGACTTTATCCCCCTAAGCAGGGAGGTCCCACTGCAGCTCCCCCCATTCATACACAAGTATTTAATTTCCAGTGGGTGTCAAACAAGGGCCATCACTTGCAAGGTCATTGCAGGTGAACTGGGATCTCACAGAACGGTGGAAAACACCACAGACTGCAAATACGAGGATCCATATTCATTAATTCAAACCATGTTCTTTTGTTCATATTAGGAGTGTATTTATAGCGTGATGTTTTTTTTTCTTTGAAAAGTCTTCGGCAGACTGATTAGAGCTGAGAAGTGCTTAAACACTTGCAATGTTCCTGGAGGAAAAAAAAGTTTTTGGATAAGGGGAAAATGATTTACCCATAAGGGGGGAACTCTTTGTTCCAGTTTACAGTTCATACCTTCTCCTGCACTCGCTGAAAGAAAAGCTGTTTTCAAACAGGACTAAGCAAGACACACTGCTAATAGCTAACACCCCAACCTCAGATAATCATGTCTGCCAAGAGTATAAAGAGCACACAGTGGAAAACCAAGTACTTCCAGCCACTTCCAACCTGAGGGTCATAACAAAGTGAAAGAGTATCTGTCAGGAAACAAGCTCCAGTTTTATGCAAGATTAAAGAACACAGCCCCAAAAGAAAGATCCTTCTTTTTTGTGAGCATTTGGGTGGGGGTTTTGGGGGGGTTCTTTTGTCCTGTGCTTTGGGTGATCTGTGCAACCTCAGGCTGTTCACAGGTGAAAGACAAGGTCTCCCAAGAAGAGCAGAAATAACCAAGGAAAACAAGGTTCTGTTTGAGGTCTCAAGCTATACAGCAGCAAAAGTCCAAATGCTTTGTTAGCCCTACAACCCCAGGGCTAGGCAGATCTGAAGACTACATATATTTTTATTATTTTATTTCTAAACAGGCATGAACAACATGACATTATCCATAGCTGAATGGACACTCCAGCTTTTCTCCGTGATCACACAGGCCTGCAGACCCGTGATCCAGCCCAGATGCATGTTTTCCCCACAGCTGGAGCAGCACACTGGGATCCAGGAAGGATCTTCTGCAGGAAGGATCATGCCCTACACATCCGTGCTCCAAGCCAAGCTTCCAGAACCCCTCAGCCTGAAACGTGCACTTTCTCTGGAGGGATATGAATCAACTGCTGGTCAAGAGACAAGAGTTCATGATGCAACCAGATCCTTCAGAGCAGACGAGGCAGGACATCCCTTCCTTAGCCTTCAAGCACCTGGAAAAGCTGTGGCTAGAAAGCAATCCTAAAATGGAACAATGTTTTATACTGGGCTGAGTCTGACATTGGTTGGTTCAGCTGTACTGAATGACAGAGAATGACAAACACAAACATGGCAACATTTACTCACAAAAGGAATTGGTGTAACAGGGCTTTCCATCAGTTCATCTGAGAAACTCCAAATAAAACCAATCAATATTTGAGGCTTTAACAGACCACAAATAGCATGGGCAATACTGAAGCCTGGGGAACACAAGAGCGTCAAGAACTCTGTTCAGGGAAAGAAGATTCAGGGAAAGCTGTTTTTACCTGGGCAATAACCATTTCTTCCACGAGTCAACAGAGTGTGGCCAGGAGTGTGGATGCCGGGGAGGATGCGATGTGGAAGAATGATCAGGAAACAAACCTTCACCATCTCCCAGACTGAGACATGCCAAGTAAAAATTTCTGGGAGTCCAGATAAAATAAATGTGCAGAAGTACAGTTTAATTACTTTTGCCAAGTCTTTTAGACATGCAAATAAAAAGAAAAAAAGAAAAGAGAAAGAGCTTCTCTAGAGTCAAGATTAAAAATCATCTTGGTTCACCAACACGAAACTAAAGAGCTTTCAGTAGACAACAATATTGATGCAGGGGCAAGGCAGGTGATGCCTGTGCGGAAACAGGAGTTATCACCTGCTGAAAGCAAAATAAAGAGGTAGTTTGCTCCAGGCAGCATTCTCCCTGAGAAAATGCCAAGAGAACCAGCATCTGACATCTATCAAACAAGGGCTGGTGCCTTAAGACTGTGTAAGAGCCAATACAGTACCCACAGTTAAGGTGTGCGGGGGAAGGAGGGAAATGTGATCTAAACTAGCCTAAGCTCATTATTGGCTTCAACAGCTTGCAAGGCTTCAGAGCAAACATGAAGGAAAAAATTAACGTGGACACAATCAGAAAACACGAAAAAAATATAAAACAGGGCACACCAGTTTTGAAAACATTTTTTTGTTTGTTTGACAAAGCAACCACTTTTCTTTGGACTGTAAAATGAATTATCAACGGAATTTTCATTTCAACAAAAAAACTTTTGACGCAATGCCATATGACGTTAATAAGGCCGGATAAGCGGAGAAGGAGTAGGGAGCCTTAAGGGTGGGTAAACAAGTAACTGAGCCAGCCATGGACAACGCAGTAAGGAAGCTAGTGGGAGTAAGTAGGATCTGCTGATAAAATCTGCCAATGACAAACACAGGAGAACTACTGATAGAGAACTCGGAGGCCCAGCGGAAAGAATTGATGGCAGTGAAGATTGCAACAATGGAGGATTAAATGCCATATGAAGGGCAAAGTCAGAGCCACAAAGCCTGCTGTGAATTACTGCATAACAAGGTGTTCCTCAGTGGAGAAAGGCATCCTCAGTGGACAACAGACTTGAGTTCTGTTCCTCAGTGGAGAAAAGCATCCTCAGTGGTCAACAGACTTGAGTTCTAATCATCACGCTGGCCGTGAGCCTCTCTGATACAGCCATGTAAGGAGAGAACATCATCCATAGAGTGTGTCCAGTAAAATGTCTCCATAGAAATAAAAGCATAAATACCACTGTACCGTGCTGGTAAGACTCCCTCAAAGCAGCATATACAATTATTTTATTCTATATCAAAGAAAAAAGAATTCCCACAGGAAAATGGCAAAAGTAGTATGTGCAATGGCACGTACTAGCATGTGCAAAAAGTAGTTTTTGCAATGGCAAAACACACAATACTAGAGAGGGAGAATAGGACAGCTTGCTTACTCTAGGAAAAAGAATTTTTCTCTGTGCTTATCAACAGACAGGAGAACATACTGCATAGAAGAGGAACTGTGGCTAAATATAAATGGAGGATGAAAATTAGAAGGTGTCTAACCATGCCAGTTCTGTAGTACCCTTTCAAAAGGAGAAGACGACACAAAACCTAACCAGTTTCAAAGAAGGAATTTGGGCAGCTTATAGACAAGGTAATGGCACAGTTATCACACAGTGGCCCGAGGGCTGACAATGGCCCGAGGGCTGACCGTCACCAAGAAGTCCTCTGCAGTCCCTTGTTCCAATGACGTGCAGTCGAAGAACCAGAGGCTGCATTACCTACAAGTGTTGGCATGAGGGTTAACAGGGTCCAGACACCTGGGAGCACCAGTTGAACAGTCATCCACAGTTCACACTACTGTTGTCGATAGAATCACTTCCCACATTCCTTTTCATTTAAAGGTGGCAAACAGCAGTGCTGTTTAGATAGATTTGCTGCAGCTGGGGAGTTCTCCACTCTCTGAAGGCAACTCTCCCACCAGGGCAGAGAAGGGCTCCAGCAGCTGCTCTGGGTCCTGTCACCAGCCATGGATCTGCTCAAGTTCAGTCATGACAACAGCCTCGCTTGCTTAGAGCCTGGGCAAGCAGAGGAAACGACAGGCAGATGAGAACAACACGGGAACAACTGTGAGAGCTTTTAGCAGTGTCTTTCCCAAAACAAATGGGTGGGCAAAGGGAAAAGTAGACACAGTTTAACGCCTAGACATCCACATGCTGCATATCACAAGTGTTTTGCTGGCTCATGCTTCACTTCTCCTCACAGCTCTGTCACTTGATCTCTCCTTGAAAGCAGCCAGACCAGTTTGACTCTGAAATTTTTATTATTTAAAAAAAAAAAAAACACCACACCTCCTTTAAGCATATAAAGCAGCACTAAAAAGATGGAGAAGCAAATACGTAAACAAAACAGCCCATCACATCTCTATTATATTTTTTTTTTATTTCTGATGCTGATGGATGAGTTTCACACATACTGTCCAACAAATACCTCCGGCCGCAGATGTGCTTGTAACCCCTAGTAATGCGGTGCGTGCACTCATGGTAAAGTGTGCTGCAATCAGTTGCTAAAAGGTCTTCTCCAAGTAATTAAAGTTTCTTATCAACCAAGAACCAGTTAGCAAAATAATGCCAGCAGCAAAGTAGCAGAAATTTAATACCTTGGATTAAACAAGTCAACAGACATGATCATTTAAGGCACAGTATTCAGTCATAGGAAAGAAAATGTTTAGTGAAGCCTAAAAAGGAAACTAAAGAGGAGTTTTGCTCACTCAGGAAAAGCAGCAACTAAGCTTACAAGTAATTTGAGAAATTATTAAAACAAGATGCAATTTCTAAATTTCGTAACTTATCTCATACACAAGAAGGTGTTTCAATGGACAGAAAAAGCAATTATGTACTTCTGTAGACGAGAAAGTCCATCAAATGGACAGTGAGGCATCAAATTAAAAAAAAATAAAATCATAAAGTCTAGGGCAGCACAAAGAAAAGGAAGAACAACCCCAGGTCTGTCAGCCTTCTCCACATAAATCCATCTCTCCACATAAAAGGCTTTCTAACAATGTAACTTTCCATCACATTTAAGTACTGTGTCTAGCGCATTATCCTTTTACATAAAAAAACAGATGCAAAACATGGAAAGCTGCTTTATTTAAACAGATAAGAAAACTATCAATAATGACTTCTTATTCATTTTGAAAATCATCCTAACTTGTTTTCAAATACCATGCTTCATTATTAAACCTCAAAGACCTCAATTTAGCTATAGATTAATCTGAATCAGGCTAAAACAAGGCACAACTGTTTCACTGTCTAAATTAAACTTCTGGTCATGCACAATTAGACCATTTCTTCAGGGGTATTACGAGAATCAGACTGAACTAAGTCATCCCAATTAAACCAGACGGTCTTGTGGTTCAATGACTCAAGTATGCTACGTTTTACATGGAATCCAAAGCTGCAACAAGCAAAGGGACTA
Source organism: Numenius arquata (assembly GCF_964106895.1). Lineage (NCBI taxonomy): Eukaryota > Metazoa > Chordata > Aves > Charadriiformes > Scolopacidae > Numenius > Numenius arquata. The sequence continues at coordinate 11,239,294 of NC_133616.1, read as the reverse complement.
TTTTAAATTCACTGTATTCTGCAACAGCATCAATTTAAATAATGACTGAAGAGCCCCAAAGGAAGCTCCTTCCACCTGATGTATCTTCCAGCGTCAGCTTCCCAGCTGCCAGATGAGCGGTTTGAAGGAGGCTGCAGTGTTTTTGCACTGAAGCCAGAAGAGGACGGAATTTGACACCAGATAGCTCTGCATTCCTGAAAAAGCACTAATGGAGAGACATTTGCCAGTAAGGATGAAAACAAAACTATTGATATGTGAGCCAATAAAGCTTAGAAATGCAAATTCATCAAACTCAAGGGATGAGATCTGCATGGAGGCTCAGAAGCCATGCAACGCTCAGCCTCCTCCAGGAAGCTGGTTTAGCCTGATTCACACAACTAAGGCAGAGGCAGAAGCACAGCAGGCACTGAATCCACACAGCACAGATTAAAGAAAATACAAAAGTTGAGAATCCGAGGGCCAGAAACTTCTCCATATGAGGTACAGTAGCAACCACAAACTAAGATGCTATACAGCAGTCAAGAAAAAAATTCTGTGGATCCTCTTAGGAGGAAAGAGTTACCTGAGTTACCTGTTGTTCACAAGGTGATAAGCAGAGAGGTAACCAGTCCATGAGTGGAGAAGCAACAGCTGTAGGTATTAAGGGAAAAGTCCTGCCCTTCCTATGGGGCACACGGCCCTGCTCTTAGCAAAGTGCAGCCTGTAGCTAGCTAAAAAGGCACAGGATCTGCAGCAGACACCCCCCAGCACCTGTAGTCTTGCTTAATCTCAGTATTATAGCCCATAGTGGTACTTCTGATTTTAATTGCTGTAAGTCTACGAACCAGACAGAGATGGAATGAAATAATACAACAGAAGAAAAATGAGGAAATACTTGGTTTAAACAAGATTCATAAAGAGGAAGACTGGAAAAGACAAGATAAACGATTTGCACTCTGCTAATGTGGTGCCTGTGCACGTTACACACCACAGAGCACCGACGGGAGGAGACTACTCCCAGCATTTCTGTTTTCCTCTTTGTACAAGGTAATACGCACTGAACAGACTCTTAACTCATACACAGTGTTAACAATTCCTCTGACATGCTAAACTGAATCTCAGCGCCTCAGTGGCAGCAACTGGCATGCACACACAGCAGTTTCAGAAAGAGATGCTGGTTACAAGGGACAACATGTACAACCTGGAGCTCTCCTCTACCTCCTTCTGCAAAGAAAAAAAGAGAAGGAGAGGAACAAAAGTTAATAGACCAGATTTCTGCCATGAGCTCTGTAAAATGATCTTTGAAAGCGGGATAAACATTTGCCGCAAGTTGATAAAACATTGGTGCAGTGGAGAGTTTTCTCATGTGCTTCCTGGGATGTACACCAGTTAATTAATCTCTACCAATTAATCTTGAGTTAAACTAATCAAATTTCATCCATAACTGCACATGCATTAGAACATAATGCTTTTGAGAGCTGATTTTTGAGTTACAGTTTCTGCTTTATTAACTCAAGAATTCTAAGTATTCTTAATGCAGAATTGGAGCTGCTATTTACCATACCGGAAAGAGAACCTGTATTCATTACAGAGAGGAACAGATTTTTTTTCCCCTTTTCCCCCAGACTGCATCTACTGCCTGCATCTGAAGCATCCCCCCTCCTTCCCTCCTCACCCCCTGTACATTTTGCCCGTTACGAGGAAACTGGTAGCTCCCACGGAACACATTTTGCTTTTGCAAATACCATAATGCAGAGAGATATTTTCTGATTTTATAAATCTAGGCAATTCTCCTCTGAGGAAAAAAATAATCCAGAAGCCTCCTACACTAAATCTCATGTTTATGGATAGGCAATTTCAAGGCTAGTAAAGTTATATGAGAGTCATACTCAAAACTTCCGGTACAGACATGATATTTTTTTAAGTCTTCCAATCAGATAATTCTGTATCTGCATAGAAGAATCATATTATTCATTTGCATATGAAAGATGGAGGGGAAGGAATATCTTCATGGCAACACGGGCCACTCTAATTGGTTTAAAAGCTAAAATAGTTTTAAAAGTTACTGTCTACATGGCTGTAATTACACACATGCAATCACTAACATAGCAAAACAGAGAAGCTATTTTAACTCAATCACTAAGGAGAAGTCAAATTACTTTAGCAAATGAAGTGCTGGATTGTAGCTAAAATAAAAATCCTACTTTCCACCTTAAGTCATACCCACACAGATCCTGAGGAGCGAGGAAAGCCTGCTGACTGCCCTGCAAGCCTCTCCTTCCTTAGCTAATGGAGGAGAAAACGCAAGTGGCCTTTTGCTGCTGTCTTCTGTCAAAATGCCGGTGCTGCAGCAGTGACATATTGCGACGGTCAGCTCTGCACAGACCTGCCCACCTGGAGGAGCTCAGGAAACCCGGGGTCCACCCCAGACTCAGAGGGCAACATGCTTTTTTGGGCACAGATACTTCTGACTGTCCCCCTCTAAAGCGGTTTTCTATACTATCCTCCTGCCTGTCCCTCCCTGTTATGCAAAACCTTCTCACCCAGGCAGCCCCAATTCCACTTCAAGTCCTCTGGTTTTCTGCTTCTCTTTGCACATTCACCCAAAACCTTCAAGCCCAAGCGCAATCTCTCCCGCCTTGTCCCTGGGGTTGTTCCAGTGTGTCCCAGGCAGATCCAGACTTCCCTCATTCCTGGGTTTTTATCTCCTTTGTATTTGACCCAGGTTCCTTCCTGGTTCCTGATGTATCCCACGAAGCCTCTTGAGTGCAGAAGACCTGGATTCGTGTCCCCTCTCAGGTCTGCCATGCCTCAGTCATGCCAAGCAGGGAAAGCCCCGCTTTAGCCCCCGGCTGGAAAACACTGAGGACAGATGGAGTCCCTGGCAGCGCAACAGCTCAACTGTAGCGAGCTACCAGCAAGCATATGCAAACTACACATTTTCAAAAAGCTTATTCACTTCGCTCATTTGAGGTTGATTTTCCACAGAAAAATGCTTGACACAGACTAGCACTGCCAAATTTTAAGGCCTGAGGGCATCATTGCTTCTCAAATATAGGTCAAACTTATTTTTATACAAAGCAATAAATCTTGCATTAGATTCATGTTTTGGGAAGGGAAAAAAAACCAAAAAAGGATTATTTTGGCTTAAATTCCATACATAACCTTGATTTCTGAGCCCCTTCAGTTTAAAAGCTGTTGGGGTCAGTTTCAGGCCAAATATAAAATTTGGCAAAGCTCTGAGCAACTGCAGACAAAGATTTAAAATCATCTTAATATGTCTCATTACTGCAGGTGTGCTCACAGCTTCTTCAATGGTGACTAACTTGGTTAAACCCCGATCACAACTCTTGCACTATTCCACTTTTGAGCAGTAGATTTACAGCTACAAAAATCTCTGCCATTTCAGGGCTGTTTTTAAACATACACAGAGTGAAACTGTTTTCATCTTCACTTATGCTATTTTTTTTTCTTTTTCTCAAATTAAAACTTTTTAAAGCATGCTCAGATTTTCAGGACATTTTATTTTTTCTCTTTTGAATTCAAATAAATACAATAATCATTTACATGCATCTGCCAAGTTCTAAATTGTTCCGGTAATTTGCATCTGTGTACAACTATAAATAATTTAAACCTTTATGCCAGTGCATCATCTCTGATTCACCAAAACACACAGATTTACCAACACCTTCAAAGTTATCATCCATTCCTTTGCTGAAAATTGCTGCCAAACACATTTAATGAAATACCTTAAACTGAACTTTCAAGTGGGCATGAGTAATACAGTGGTTCAGGCTCGGAACCAAAAAGCCAGCAGGCAGAACTGGGTTTTCAGTGGACCTGACCCAGGGAACTTAAAAGCCTAGTAAGAACAAATTGTATTTAAGTAAGACACAAACACTCATCTGCAGCTGGGGAAAAAAAAGCAAACCAACAACTTTTCATTGCATGCCCAGTGCGATGCTTTTTCCAAAGGAAGAAAACAAGAGCTTGGCTTGGATTTATTTTGAGTACAGTGAAGAGGCACATAAAACTGTTGCTTCCCTTTCTCGGAAAATGCATGCCAAGACAACCCTATTTCAAATTGAGTAAGTGACTAGTTTTGGCCTGCTCTACAGCCCTTGGCAATACTGTCATCCCCTTCTCTCACTCTGGCTGTTACCAGGTGGTTATATTCACTGCTCCCTCGGCCGCTTACTGCATCCTGCACGAGCACCGCTGCTTTGGTTGTGTCCCTCAACCTCCACTCCAGACAGGTCTCCTCTTCCCTTCCCAGCTCCCCCGCCTATCCTGTGATGGTCTGGGCTGCTTTGCTTCCTGACATCTCCTCCAGGGTGTTTTTCCAAGTTCTCTCCCTCTTCTCATCCCTTATTCAGTGTTTTCCACTACCCTTGACTCTTTTAGACTCCTCCTGTCTCTCAGAGCACATTTCCTACATCGTGATTTCATCCCACACTTACTGTTATATCTTCAGTTGTCATGTCCACCATATAGACCTTTATGCGAGCGTCACACAGGCATCATCTCTTTGTCACATCACTAGACGATGTTCAGGAGAACTGAACCAGGCAGGCTCAAGAATGCAAACCCATCCTGGAGCCAGATCTAAGGTACCAAAGTCCAGCCATGATCCTCCTCCACCTCCTCCTTCCTCCTCCTTATCTTATTGTTCGAACCAACTCTATACTAAGGATCTTGTGCGAAATAATAAAGCAAAGAGCTGATTACAAGCTTTATGACCTGCATAACTGAGAAGGTCACTGGTACAGAAGTCAAATACAGATTGACAGATTGTTTCTTCACAGAAAAAGCACCGTCACTGGAAAGGACACTTGGAGAGAGACAACTCTTTCAATGGGAAAAAGAGCACTCTGATTATTCTGACTAGCTTTCATGACTGCAAGGAGAAAAGTGAACAAAATATTTGATATAAGGATGTTCACAATAAAGATGTGAAGATTTCAAGCTGTAGTTCCAATAGCTGTCACTATTGAAACAAAGCCTTTTCCCTTAACTGTGTAGTGATTTGGACAGAGATGACACTGAGAAAGTTTTCTCAGTGCTTGGAGAGGGAGGGAGCAGATGGACATACATGTCAAGGTTAGGTTTGGTTTTACCAAATCATGGCCCATCAAAACATGTTGGTCATTTCTATTTCCTACATCCTCAGGAATGGGTTAACCAGCACAGCTCCACGGCTGTATCAGCTCACACCTGCTGTGGTCAAACACTCCATTATCTATGCTGGAAATAAGGGACAAAGCTCCACAGAAACGGAAAAATTCTCACCTCATGAACAAGTTATGGAAACAGTACCAAAACACAGGTCTCAACCATTTTTATTGTTTGGTTGTTTGTTTGGGTTTTTTTAATTTTTAAAGGTCTCCACTAGGATAACATCTAGCAGTGAGTGAACTCTGAGAACTCCCACTTCATGATGGAGCCACTTGAAGTCTGGATCCACTCAACTCCCAAAACTGCAAATCTAGCTACTTATAGCTCAAATGCACACTTTGTTATCACATGTCTTAACTATTATATTTAACAAGAAACCAAGTCACGAATTATGACAAAAAACCCTAACACCTGCTATTTTGAAGATGCACTGCAAATCTCCCTCTCAAAAAAAAAAAAAAAAAAGGAAAAAAGAAAAGAGGAAAGAGGTGAAGCTTACTAACTTGCATTTCAGTGTATCACACAATAAATTTTAGGGTTTTGTGGTCAGTACTGTTGTATAGCGTATGTACTTGCCTCTGTAATTATTTGCTCACCACTTCTAATAAACTGTTCACTCAGAGAGTGAGGTGTTGGCTACTGGCTGCACAAATTCCAGATTTTGACATCTCCTTAAAAACAGTTTTTCAGTTTACCTGAATTTGTCTCCTCAGCGGAAATCCAGTTTCCTTCCTGCGCTAATTCTTTTAAGAGTCTCCTACGCATTTGTCTCTTTTCCCTCAGGACATTTTTGAAATTGTTGATGCATTTGTTCAGGTAGATGGTCTCTGCGCACACCTTGTCAAGGCTCATGGGTCTGCACTCCTTTGCTGGCTCAGGTAGAGAGTTCACATCTCCTCCAAGCTCCTCAGGAGGTGAGCGCTGCCCAGGGGGGATTTCACAGTCAGATGATGGCACCGAACTGGAAACAGGAGGCTCACGTGGAACAGAGGAAAGACTGGAAGGAACAAATTGCATCTGAGCAGACGCTTCGCTGTTGACAGTTGTGTTTGCCTGGCTCTCGGAGGACTGACTAGGAGGGGTTTCTGCAAAGTTGTCAGAGCTGCCACACATACCTGAACTGGTCAGCATAAGCGTATTGTCGTCATCCATCTGCAAGCCGCTATCATTTTCCAAAAGGATTTCAGAATCGCTTGTCTCCAGTTTGTGAAACACCAGCTGCAGAGCAGACCTGAAGTGATGAATAGCTTTCCCAAGTTTATTAGTGTAAAACTTCATGTCTACAAGATCAATGTTATCCCGGGAATGGTCAAGGAAATACTGGGAATTTTCCAGGACATCCCTAAAGACCTGATCAGTTGGATCTTGATCATTCAGGTCCATTTGGATCATATCTTTCAAGCTGTCACTACTATCAGCCATTTCATCTGTTGTATTATCATAGCTAATGGTTGTCACCCCACTAGAAACATCTTCTCTTTGAATATCAACTTTCTCCACACTGGTAAGTTTGCATGGGGCATCACAGTCTATTTCAATTTCTTCTGCGGTTATCCCCTCATCTTTATCTAGAAGGGAAGAACAATTCTCAGTGACACTTTCAGTGTCAAGCCTGTGCTCACTACCATTGCTTGAAGCACACATCTGGCTTGCATGACCCAAAGAGTCAGGTGAGCAGCAGTAATTTCCATCACCCGATTTGGCCAAATTGGTCACCTGTGGATTTTGTAGAGGTTCTTGAAAGGCCTGCTGAACATCACTGTCATCCGAAGGCTGCTCACTGCAGCTTATTGTTTGTGCTTCCTTCCCAGTTTCAGGTATTGTGTTGCTCTTCTTTGTCAAGGTTGACTTTTGCACAGAATCAAGTCTCTCCCCTACGCACTGTGTTTTCCTACTCGTACTTTTATACTTAACCTGGCACGAGTCCGTTCGAAGGTGCCCCACTGCATCAGTTCTCTGCGCTGCATCAGGATTCACTGAGTGGCGATGGTTTTTCTTGAAGCTAGACTGTGAAGAGACTGAATCTGTTTTGCGGCCCCTCTGGCCATTCTGTCGCTTTTGGTCTTCACCGGTAGCAATCCGGACCCCTGAGCTTTGCAAAAGGAGAGACTTCTGTAAAATAAAGTCTCTCTGTTCACAATTGACAAGTTTCACAACTGCTGGCCTTGGCGTTGACGTCTTGCCTGTACCAATATCTGATCTATAAGCATCTTTTATATACTTACTGCACTGGATACCATTGAAACAGTGATATTCAGACAAGAAGCTGCAGATAAGCTCTACTGTGTTTTCACCATCTTTTTCTGGGATGCCATAAAAGTATAATACTGGTTCTTCCTTGTGTACCTCCTTACTCGGCTCTCGAGCATGTGTACCCTGGGTTTTGCCAGCGGAACCACCTTGCAGGCCTTCTATCTCGCTCAAGACTGTATCCACGCAGCTGGAGACTTCATCCACAGAGCCTTTTATCAAGGTGAGGTGCTGCCGAAGCTCTGCAATCTCTGTCTGGATGCGACTTATTCCCTGGAGCTCTTTAACTATGTAGTCAACCACATCAGCTGAGCGATCTCTCGATTGCCGTCTATGGCTCTTGTATGCAGCAGGCTTTTCCTGGGGTAAGCACCCTTGCCTTTCAGCCATGTCCCTCCAGCTCATGGTAATGCTCAGGGAAGAAAGATCCTGCCCCTCGGACACTCTGCCCTTTCTTTCAGAGGAGGTCTGCGTTGTATCCTCAGAAGAATTTCCCTGCAAATCCTTCTTGTTCTGTTGAACCGAGCAAGGTATTTTTACATAGCCATCCCAGTTCAGTTCCACCTCACCAACGCACACTTCGCTCACTCCCTTGGAATCACATCCTCCCTCCTGATGGAAGTCCCCTCCAGCAGTGGAAAATTCACTGCTGGCAGAGTTCCTTTTTATTCCACAAACAAACATGTCCGTCTCGATCTCCACCGGGGAGAGCTGGCAGTGATGAGCGTGGTTTGGATTCTCATCTACCTGGCCTTGAAGAAGCCTCTTCATTTTGTCCCGTAGAAACAAATGGAGTTTTTGCTTCCGGAACTGCTTCCTGCCCCACAGTTTTACAACAGGTTGTCTGTGCTGAAGCGCAATTTCATTTTCTTGCTTTTTCAATCTAGTTCTAGCAAACATCATCAGCAGCTGCACCTGTGTTTCTCATAGTGCTACAAGCTGCACAAGCACACATCAATCACTTCCCAATGCACAACTCACATCCAGTTTTTATTCTGTCACGAAGCAGCTACCAAAAGAGGGGAAAAAACATTACAGTTTGGTTCAGATAGAAATAGCCAACGTTACTTAAGCAGCAGAATAAAGAAAACAGCATCCACACAAAAGCAGACAGAAAGAGGATGTGCTATTTAAAGTGTACAGACAGCATCTTGGTTTTGGCCACCTCCCCAGATCAGGTCCTTCTTTGTCAAAGTAAGTGTTCCTCGCTCCCTCTTCTATCCAAGAAATAAAAAAAAAAACCCAAAACAAATAAAAAAATAAAAAAAAAAGCATTAAAGAGCAACTCTGTGGCCATTCCCATTTTCTGGCAGGTTTGCAAATCATTCTAAGCTGAGCTCCTGGCAATAGTGCACTGTGTGATTTAATTACCCCTTTAAATACAGAATTCTGAAAATTATTAGGGATTCTATCCCTGCATATTTCCTTTCCTTTCAAGTCCACAATCTTCATCCTTCTTTGCTTCAAATCAAAGCAGAAATTGAGTTTAACTTGGCGCAGTACTAGCCATCCCACAAGAATCGCACAAAGTGATGTAAAGTGGCAGGAAGACTGGATGACAGATTTTAAGTGTAAAACCCTTTTGCTATTTTAATATTTTTATCTTAATATTTTGCTACCAAACACTAAAAAAAACCCCACCAAAAAACCTCAAAGCTTACAAGCTCCCAAGCTAACCTGCAGTTAAATATGCCACACTCAGCATATGTACGAACAGGCTGAGCTGACAGCATGAAGATTCTGCACGTCACTTCTACTCCAACACTCAAGATTTTGCAGAGGATCATTTTCCCCGATTTAAATCTCCTCTGTAGACCAAAATAAATAATAAAAAAATATACTATGTTAACTACTTAAAACTTCCATGCGTCTTCACTGCTGAACTTACTAAGCAACACGCAATCAGTTTTTTCCTCCAGAAAGTAAGGCAGACAGAGACCCATACAGAGGTCCTCCTGGAGCCAAGGTGACTAGAGAACACCAGCATCTTTGACGATTCAATTTGGACTTGCTGCTCAAGCACATGCTCTTTCTCACGTTCTTGTTTAAGACCTACAGTAACTGCCTTTCACTTTGACTAGCTAGTTCTTAAAAATAAATAAATAAATAAATAAATTTAAGCTCGACAGTGCACAAACATAATCATCACAGGCAACTTTTAGCCTAACTTAAATTTTGCCAAGTGTGTCCAGCTTTGCGCGGGAAGGTTTACTGTCATGCTGAAAGGAACAGAAACAGGGTTTCCAACCTCATTTTTGGCTTAGCTGTTTTAAGGCTAATGTGTTACAGTTCATACTAAGATGTTTTTGGCTGGTAACCTTGGCTCTCCTAATGTGGTCTTTGCAACCCTGAAGTCTTCTTGAAGAACATGACATGGGTCACATGTTGCCCCAGCAGCACCTACTGGAGAATGCTGGACCAAGTGCTGAGCCCAAATATTTCATGCTCTCATGCCAAGCAGAGGAATGAACACTACAATACGTCTGTTTGCACTGGATTGAGATATTGATCTGAGGCCCAACAAACTCCCTCCGAGCATTTTCACCACCAAGAGCCAGCTCCAGAGCTCAGAGAAGCTTTCACTTGGTGCCTCTTTCAGGTGTCAAACAATGATCCCATTTTCAAAACTTTAACTCACAGTTTCTACACCTGCACCCATCCCATGCTGCTGCAGTGCAGAAACCCCCCTTAATACATCCTCGAGCTCCACCGGACAGCCATTTACACTACCAACAGCATTTTTCTGTTAGTGAGAATTTTCATCCTAGTGAATATTTTGTTTCCATTTTTGTTGTTTCACTTTGGGGGCAGGGAAGGAGAGAGTGGTGTTTGATCTGGAGGAAGCAGTATTTGCAAATAACAGTCTCTATAATCAGAGCTAATTAATATTCTATAACAGAGGCTGCATCTGTGCTTCAGGTTTAAGCCCCACCATCCAGCATCTCAGCAGAACTTCCATACCAAAGGCAATTACCTGCTCTTGTGTAGGCTAAACAAATTCCCCGTTGGACTTACTGTCAGCTTCTTAAAGAAAACAAGTTTTAATTTTATAAAATTTTCAGACCATTGGTCTATAAAGATCAGGTTTGCTTTCTCACATCTTTCTTATCTAACTACTCCTTCATGGAACAGGGTTAACCTAAGAAATATTTGCTCAGGCTCTCTTTTTCCACCACTTACACCGTTTACCTTTCACTTGAGTGGCTAACTGGTGTTTAACACCAGTAAAACACTTCTGTATCACTATTATGAAGTGAACCCTCAGAGACCAAGCACCTGAATTCAACGGTAGCCCAGAAGAATAGCTCTACGGTTGTGGCTCCCTACGTGTGTTGCTTGAGGGTAGCACACGGAGATGCTCATTTCAAATACTTTCCAGCGTACCGAACCCCAAGCACCAGGAGAAAAGCCAACACATGCTTGTGCAAGAATTCCCTCAGAAAGCTCAGTGCGCATCACGCTTCCTTCTGCATGCAGCTTTCAAGGCACCAGAGGGGCTTAATGATCATTTTAGTTTAAAAAAAGAAATCAATTCAAACCGGAGTTCACTCTCATTTCCTTTGTCCGCTGCAACACTCAGCAGCAGTTTTTTACAGAGAATGCTTTTTCCTGCTGAACATTTACTTGTAGGACTGCAGCCCCCCAAAGCAGGCAGTTTAGTGCAAACACTACAGTGCTGTCACTTTTATTTATATATATCTAGTGTTTGTGGTGTGCATATATATATGTGTGTATGTATATTTATATACAGATATATAGAAATACTTATTTCATTAGAGATTTTCAAAAAAACATCTTTCTAGAGGTCCCTTCCAACTCTGACAATTCCGTGATTCCGTGATTTCAAATACCAGCAATACCTTTCCAGCTTGCCCCAAGAGGGACAGAAACTGTTTCCTCCTAGGCTAGGAAGAAGGCTGGACTAAAACACCAGGACAGCAGCTCTGGCTCAGAGGGAAACATCTTTATCTCTCCCTATAGTGGGTGGAAGGGAACGGAAATCTCTGTTTCCATCAAAGAGCAAAAACACTTACAGGAATGCCAAGAGGCAGGTAAAAGCATCACCCTCTTTACACCTCTACCACAGTCTCCCTCTCTCCATTCCCCAACTTTTCCCATCCCAGGCCCATGCTCAGACCTGGAGCTCTGGGTATTCACCCCCTCATCCTGTGTGCCTCTGTGCCTCCTGCCAGGGTCCCCCCCCTCCTCCTTTCCACCCAGAGTTGTGTGCGTGCTCCCAGTCCCTTCCACCGTTCCAGACTAGAAAGACTGCAGTCGCTCGTCCCCTGTAAAGTTCCCTTATTCCTCTAACGTTACCTGTGTTGGGGTCACGCTTCTTTGTAGCACAGACAGGCAATGTGACAAGCAAAGTTAATGCAGGTTCAGACAGGGAAAAAAAAAAAATTAAAAAACCTAATCTGGATATAAATCCTTGCTGAAGTCTTTTTCTCTTCCAGAATCACTCCAGGAGTCACATTAACGCATAGCAAGAAATCAAGTCTTTAAAGAAAGAGTATTTGCATCCTGGTATCGTGCCAGATACTGCAAGCCCTCACTGACTACACAAGCTTTCTTCTGACTGCCGTTTTAGCAGGCATTTCTCTCCAGAACTCCATGCTTTCAGCGTGGAGCTGTCTCCGGGTTTGCAGACTGAAGAGAAGCATCCACAGGTACCACCATTTCTACATCCCCCCTCGCTTCCCAAAGGGAGGCCAGGCTCAACCTAAGCAGGAGGAAGGCATCACTGATTTTGAACAGGGGAAACAGGTGAACTACTGTAAACACTGGATCGGGCACACTTCTGAAATACCCTTGTAATACATGAATAACAGTTACTGTTCCTCCTGACACAAGGATTCACAATGACAATAGGAGCAAACGCATTGCATGCCAGCATCAGTAAGTGAGAAAAAAGAACATGAGAAATCCCACGAAGGAATAAAACACAATTTTGAGTTCTCTGCTCATCAGCTAGGGATCAGTCATACCTTACACTTAAGAGCATTCTAGGGGAGGTCAGGCTCTCACCGGACTGAAGGTGAGCTGGCTGCAACCCCCTCTGAGCAGCATTTTCACTTCTGTGAGCTGGCTGGTCAAGTGGAAGAAAGGTGGGGAGAGAACAGCCCCTGCTCCCATTAAACCTCAGACAAATGAGGTTGATTTTTATCTTCTTACTGGCTCTCTGGTTTTCACCACACTAAGAGAAATACTGAGACACCTTTAGCCCACACCATCACGTTAGAAAGTGCTGGTAGCCCAGGGTAGATGTGATGTTCAGAGCCACCAGCAAAGAGGTATAAAAACAATTAACTATGATCAAAAAACATTTCACAGCAGCTTCTCTGGCCATCAACTCATGCCACCACGGCACTGAGTACAGTTTTTTGGCTTAGATTATATTTGCATTATCTTCCACACAAAGTGGTATGGCATTACCAGTACTAACAATTACAATGGGAAAAGCAATAAAATGACTGATAAACGATCTTCCTACTTTATAAAGAACCATTTAAACATTAAGAATACCAATAACTAAAATGCAGGACATTCTGAGAAAAAAGATTTTGGCATTAAAAAGAGAACGAAATCATGGCTAAGGCTGCCATAGCAACATCGCCCCAGCATTGCACGCTGAAACATCGACTCTTCCTGGGAATATTATAGCATTTTTAAACACATTAATTGCTGAAAGGATCCTAACAACAAGGCTTGACAGAGATATGAAGGGTTACCGCCAGCCTTGCTGATACATGACTTCCAGAGGTGAGCATGCAATTTTCTAATTAACATGATTAGATTTAATTTTGGGTTGGATCATACCTAAACATGGCATTATTGCTTGCTTCTGAGAATGTGTGTTTTTTCAAACCTTCTCCTGATAATTAACAAAAACTCTAACTTTTGAGTCCTGGCATGAATGACAGGAAGAAGGTGGTACTGAGCTGAGCGATCCTGGACAAAGAACAGCAGGACTGGAGAACAAAATGTACTCTTGAAAGATTTGTTCACCTCAGGACATTTTTGCTAAAAGTAAGGTGCAGAAGAGACATATGGCACTTCAAAGTGCATTAAAGAGGAAATATATCCATGCTATTGAAAAGACAGTGGCTACAAATGGATGAAAATTATTTCAAAAACAAAACAATGTGAGCAAAGAAACTACGACACAGTCCCTTATTAAGCCTTTCACAGTCCCTTTGCAGCCAAGCCTTAATCTAGGTTCCTGTTCAGGAATTACCACACGAGCTGCAAAACCACATCCCAGCCACGCTGGTAAAACTTCCTGAAATTTTTAAGCACTTCCAATGATGTTTTTCAGGTTTCATCTCTACCTACAAGTTTGTTTCAATAAAGTTGAGCAAAAACTGTGTCAGAACACTTCAATGCAGACATTAGTGAGAGCCAGCCTTCCCGCCTGCCGTGTTTTAGAAAAAAACCCACACTTAAAACCTTTCCAAAGCAGTTTAGTAGGTGTGACAAAAGGTGAGGTTTGGTCAGTCAGTCATCCTTATGGTGGAAAACTGATCCAGGGAACACTGCTTATTGGCTGAATGAATTACATGGTTCTGCACCACACACATTGTGGTTATTTCTTACCTTTTACAAAAGGCCATTCAACTGAGGCAAAAAAAAACTGTGAATAATATTTTGCTGTACCAGCAAGTTATCAGGGTAGCTACAAAGTGAAGCAACAGTAAAAACCAGTAAGTATGAGGATAAAACACCCACTGAAGTGTTGCAAGTACATTCACCAGTGTAAAAAATTCCATTGCAAAACAGCATGAAATTAAATTCATGTAATTGAAGAGTATCGCTATGCAGTACAGCAAGGAGATAGCACACCCTGTCTTAACTCTTAATACCCCAAACAAACATGGGGGATGCCACAGAAGATGCTATGTGACTCTCAGCTTTCTGTAAAATGGGACTAATGTCAGTCATCCACCCAGCGTCACTTCTGTGAGCACAGATGGAGACGGATTGAGATGTTCAGGCCTTTTAAGTCTAGCTGTCTTGAGAGGGCCCAGGGAGAAGCTCGGCACCAGGCAGCCCTGCCATTCTTCAAGACGTGCTCATCCCCCTCGGCCACCACATCCTCTTATCACAGCTTTTTATACAAGCTGAAAACAGCAGTGCCTGGCACAGCAGTGCACCGGCTGCAGTGACAAATGAGGTCTGTCATTACCTGGCGGCCAAGAAAAAGGCAGCTTCCAGAGACGGAGTCACAGAAATAGGGGTTGTCCCTGAGTGTAGAGGGAGGCACAGGCTGGAAGCTGCCAACTGCAGAAATGCAAGGCTCATGCCCAGCCGGCAGCAAGCTAAGGATAAGGCACCCACCCGGTTTTGAGACCATCCTGTGCTGAGGAAAAGGTAAAAGGGATAATTGACTGCTAAAAAAAGAAAAGAAATCACAGCTGCTTCTGTCGTTCTTATGTAAAGTTCCTTCACTTCTTGGCAGCTTATACAAAATCTGAGCAGCAGCTATCAGCAGTTTGAGAGCACACTGAGAAGTAATTGAGTTCAGCAGACCCCTTGTTTCCAGAGCTTGGAGGTTTTGCACACAGCCGAATCAATCAGTAAATGGTTTACCCATGATGACCTAAACCTTAAAACAGATTTTTCCCCAAAGAGCGTCCTAAGGACCAAGTATTATATTGAACAGATGAGCCAAGAGCAAGAACCAACTTTTCGTTTAAAGAAAAGAGCACTAGGAACAGCTCAAGCACTGTAGCACACTGACAAGCTGAGATCAGGGCTGTAGAAACGTCTGCTGGGCTTTGGGGAAAGGTTATTCAGATTATTCAGCTATCTCTAACTGGAGAGCAGACAGACAGCACTGCCAGTACAAACCCAGTACTTCTGCTTTAAATAAGGTTTGCCTGCACCATTATGAAAGTGATGAAGGATGCTAAGATCGCTGCCTTGACTAACAGAAACAGAACGTGCTGTATCTTTCCTTGTAATCCAATTTACAACCCAGCCCTGAAGCAATAGTGTGAACTCTCCAAGTGCTGCATTTTTGACAAGAACCACCAGGAAACATCCCTAAGAAATTTTTCAGAACTCTGATTACTCACTGAGGAGGTCTGGAGCTGGTTTTCCAGGTGATGGTGCCTCAGCTCACAGGGAACACTCAGACAGGGGAGAGACAGGCAGCACTCACCAACCCAGGGTTACGAATTAGGAGATCCACCTTCTGTTGTCAGGGCAGTGCTAGCACAGCTGGGGTACAGCCTGGTGCTACATAGTCTCACTCACTGTTTCTGACCTGTCCTGCACTCCTTTAGAGCAGATGCTCGGCAGCGTTCAGCCAGGCTGGGTGAAGTTAATGTAGGCAGCTGATGGAATAATTAGGGTTTTCCAGCTCATACTGCTAAACTGCAGCACTCGGCAACTGAAATCCTCCTGGGCTAAAACTGCAGTTTTACTTCTATAAGCTTTCTCCTTTTCATCTTGAGGACAGAAGACCTTAGCATTCTGTATTAAGTCTTGATGTTTATCCCCCGAAGGCTCGCTCCATTAGCAAAAGAAAGCTGCCCTTATAAAAGGAATGAAAACTGAAAAGATATCTGAAACAGTCACACCATCTGCTCCGATTCACCAGCTTGTACAGCATCCTCATCACTCCTGCATGCCAGTCATTCCATCTCATCTCATCAGCTCACAAGCTTCTCAGCACAGGAAATCAGGCCAATGACAAATACTCTGGGTTAAAAGCAAGCCTGTTTTAAGTGACATTTAAGGAAGAATCAACCCAGTAATTTAATTACCTCTCAAGCTATTTGCTTTCAAGTGATCAAATTTAAATTATCCCCAAATCCCTTTGCCTTTAACTCTTCTTCACATAGTGATTTTGATGTCAAATTCCAGCTGAGATACAAACCCTCCTAACAGAAAAGTATGAGAAGTAAACAGACACAACCTCAATTATACCAGTGAAAAGACATCTACAATTAGTGTCTAATGGGTGAACACAAAAACTAAGAAACAGAGCATACAAATGAACATACTAAGAGTAAATAGTTTTTACAAAGCACGTGTTTTAAATCCAGTCAGCTTCCAATGGAGCTATTGTACTGCTAAAGTAAACACACACACAGAACCCA
This sequence comes from Numenius arquata, assembly GCF_964106895.1. Lineage (NCBI taxonomy): Eukaryota > Metazoa > Chordata > Aves > Charadriiformes > Scolopacidae > Numenius > Numenius arquata. Next base: position 11,222,783 of record NC_133616.1, on the reverse strand, counting down.
CTCTAAAAATAAGAGCAGTTCTCCTTGGTTGCTGCCTCCTTGCAGTTTATACCCAGTGACTTCATTTGTTCCAACCATGCACTTACCTTGCTGCTTCAAAATAAAACAAAAGGTTAAAGTGTAAAGGAAATCTATAGAATTAATAGAAAACTACAGAATACAATAGCTTGTTCTCATAGAAAAGACAAGTCCTGAAGCACTCTTAATCTTGTTAAAGGTTCACCAGATAATGAACTTTCTCTATGGAGATTATCAACAAATTGCTGGTGTCCCATCTCAGGTACAGGGGAAAGCAATGTTAAAGGCACCGAGAGTATCCCCTTCCACGGCAGCACTAGGATGAGAAATCACGTAAAGTTGAAGGCATGTTTTCAAGCGGAAAAAAATTGCAAACAGCTACTAAAAATCCAAAAAAGCAAAAATCAGCAGAAGCCAGTGATGTAGAAGCCAAAAAAATGCAGAAATCCTGTCGGCTTCCAGGAGTATCCCTCAACAGAAATTCTTTACTTCACCGCCACAGTGCATCTTTTCCCTTTCTCAGGCAGTACCAAGTACAGTTAAAACTTCATCCTTCTCTCTTCAGTTGTGACTCAACAGAAAATATTGTACTTCAGAGGCAGAGAGAAAGCTGTGCAGCTATTGCTACTTTACTCCTCCTCGTCAGCTGCTTACTGCCTAGGCTCCTCACACACGCAGCCTCCCCGCTTCGCTCGCGCACCAACACTCCTCGCCTCGGAATGATTCTCCACTTTATTATCCATTCAGAAGGAAACGTGAACTGATGGAGCCAATCTGACTAAAGACAAAACGCACTCCGTCGGCATTAGGAGAGCAGGCAGTACAGCGCAGCGAGCCGATCCGTGCTGGAAAAGCGCTCTGCCTGACTCCTGGCATCCTATAGGACTGTGGAGCAGGGGGGCTGGGGAAAAAAGCAGGGGACTCAACATAACTAACCGGCTCCAAGAAGATTCTTCGCCCAACTCAGATATAGATGTTTATTTTTATATCTCCTGTTCACCCCCAGACTAACCCACAAGAATCAGCCATGCCCTCGCTGAAATGAATCGCATCCAGTTTCCAAGGAAGACTAGTTTCCATCCTTTTCCAGTTCTGCTACGAGTGTGGGGGATTGAACACCCGTTGATCTCGCGTTTCCCAAAAATAAAAGTCACATTGTTACATAAAAGAATGACTGCAGAAGTGTTGTGCAGGGAATCAGATCCACTCACGTTGTACCGACACTCCTCTCCTGGGAGCGATCAGCAGCAGGCACTCATCCTGCAAGGAGTGCCCGCACTAAAGGAACCATTTATTTGCCCCACAGGTTGCCCCAGGGGCATCCAACGTACTGCTGCTAAGAAAACCTTCCTGGCCCATTGGTCCACGTTCACGTCCTCCTTTTCACAAATGTTCCCTTCGTCCTGTCTCCCTTCTTCATGCACCCAACACGAGCACCCACCTCCTTCCAAAAAGCTGTTTTCTCTGCCTTTAACACCAAAGGCACTGTACGGGAGCTGTGCACATTTCCCAGTTCTGCTAAAGGACAGCTCACTGCATCTTTCAAAATAAAGTCTTTTCACAGTGTGGGGTGGGATTTTGAAGAGGCCTATATGACTTAGCTGTGGAAATGCCACTATCCTCCCATCTGCTCAAATACCTCCTACCTCCTTGTGAGCCAGCCTTCCTGTGAATGATACTTCCCCCCCCCAATCTCTTACCTACACCAATATCAACTTTTATTCACCACTTCCTCCACAAGCATCACTCTGCTCCCAGCCCAGCCCTCGCTGCATGGGATTATTCTCCTGCCACCTTCTACCCTCTGGTCCCACAGCTCCATCCCAGCACCTTGCCGAAGCATCAGCTGACAACAGCCCATCAGCTCATTTCTTTAATGGAGATCAGCAGAAGTTTTGCTTACAGGTAGACCAATGCCATGACTCACAGTACTTTGTCTCAGCAGCACCATGGGTGAACAGTAGCCCCCTGCTCCTCCCAAGTGCAGCCACAGCACTGCCCCTTGTAGCCAGGCACAGCAATCAGGCCACCGACCTCCTTTCAGACCCCCTGTAAGGTCACTTACGCCTTCCGTTCCCCAGAAAACGCTCCCTTCACTTTGCTCCTTCCCTTGCTGCAGACGCAGGGACCCCAGGTCAGAGTCTCAGAAGTGCTTTAGCTTTAAGTGATTTTAAGAGTCTGGCCCGGAGTTTCTCATTACATGTTTGCACCCTGCCAGGAGAACAGGGCTCCTGCCCCACTAAGGGCACCAAGTTCCACTGCAATAGCAATGATTGCAGCTAAACACACCAATTATAGCACTTGAGCTCGGAGCCGAAGCTCCGTATCAAATTCACCCACATAAGGATGAAGACTGCCCAACTGCAAAAACAAAAGTGCAATCCAGGGTTTGGGCAGCACTTAGTATCTTCAAAGAATAAAACAAAATAGATCTTGCCAGGGGTCCCTTTCACAGCAATAGTTTTAAAAAATATTAAGCATCCGTCAGACACTTTCTTATTCACATTAACTCACTATAGCACCTGAAGCATCCACTAGACAGGATGCTCCCAGGCTTTTACATGCCTCACTTTTTCCAAAGGTCCTACTACAAGTGGAGCCAATGTCACCTTGCCATTGCTGCCTCTGTCCTTCACATCTCCTCCTTCCTTGGTCTTTGCCCATCCGTGCAGCCACCAACACCAGACATCAGCATGTCCCAAGTCAAAAATGCACTGGGGTGAAACACAATCCTGCAGTCACAGCTCTTGAGGTCCAAAGAGTCTGTGCAGATTTCCAAGCTCTATCACATAAAATTCCAATACTCCCATGGCTGCCTTGTAAGAACAGGAGCAGAAAAAAAACCATGGAAAAAGCAAGCAAGTCTCATTAGACAAAGAGACAGGAGACATCGCTAATGGAGGTCACGAGCAATGAAGTGCTAGAAAATGTCACGGTCCTCACCACAGCTCACAAGGAGCTGGAGAGAAAAATGTGGCTACAAAAAGACAAAAACGCAGGTGCCCTCAGAAGCGAGGAAGATTGCACCTTGCAGACATTTAAAAACCCTTACCTAACGCACAGGAGATTGCGACAGGCTCTGTTTTTCAGTGATATTTTGTTTACTGAAATAACAAAGACAATTCAGAATTGGGAAAAATAGGCACGACTCGCATCGAAAAAAAACCTGTGAGAAAGAGTGTGCTTTACCTCAAGGCTCAGAGTACCAAGATATTTGCCTTCTACTAGAGAAATAAACTTCCACTTAAAAATTTAAATACTTCTTACTGCTATTTTTTTAATTCACCAACCAATTTTAATTTTAGGTTGAGCCAGCAGGGAATTATTAAAACTGATAAAGCCAGGCTCAGCTATATAGGCCAAATGCTTTGATGTCTGCGAGGTATACATTACCCTTTCTTCTTTTTTAATCCTCATTATCTATTTCATTCCAACTTCCTGTAAAGTACTGAATTACTGATAAAATTGTAAAAGTAAGCAATTCCTTCACGAGCACGAGTGGATTAACCACAGGAAAATGAGCACGCTCCGAGCACAGGTCCTGCTCCTCCCTCTCTTACACTCACACCCTTTCTCCCTGCGGGAAGACGAGCAATAACACTTCCAGAGTCCTGTCTGCTAGAGAAGTATGAAATTGGGTGGTTAAGTAAATTAGAGGATAAGAATATTACATAGAGAGATTAAACAAAGACAGAAAGGGAAAAAAAGTCAAGAGAGAAGAGGGAAAAGTCAATGGATAGCTTGTCTGGAACAGCAAGGATAAATTCTGTCCAACTCACGCTCAGATTTAATTCATCTCACAAACGGCCTCAGACACCTCTGACCCAAGAGCTCTCCAGAACAAATTTTTTAGTTGTTTCACTGGAAGAAAAATAAGAACCAACTGTCCCAAATGAAAATGCCTGCTGCATCACCCTAAAGACAGAGTTCTCAGGCAGATAGCTCAGGTTCAGGGCTGCATTAAACCTTAGAAGTTCAAATACACAGTTGTAAAGTTTATCAATTGATTCAGCAGTGAAAACATGCTATTTATTATCTTCTTCAAAGCCACAAGGAGATCAAATCAAGACAAAGCGTTAATGAAAAAGCAGTAGCCTCCTGCTGTTTGACAGCTGTCCTCAATGAATACCATGCTTTGAGGAACTGTGCATCACCACAACGTAAGCAGTGCCGCTGTGACAGACAGAGGCTTGGAAGAGAGAGGAGACCACATATTCCAAGGCATTTAAAACTACCCTGTCAATGCCATTTCTGTCATTACAATAGCTCCAGAACACACTTACGAAACATGGGCTTAAGACGTTGCTTTCAGATGAAAGAACAAGTTTCTTTAAGCAAGGTGTCACTCAAAGCACCGATTCTTTCTTCTCCCTTTAGGAAAAAGGAAGGGGAGGTGCAAGGGCAACCTGCAAGCTCAGAAGGGAAAAAAGACACAGGTCCTTCCTACAGCACCCCGAGCACCTTGGAAATTGCCCATTGCCAGACACTGGCCCTGAAACACTTGAATGAAAGAAAGGAGACAATCTTCCCCCTAAAGTTCTCCCCTCTGAAAAAAGGTTTTTTCCTCCCATAAAAGAAAAAGATGAATTATTTGGCTTATAGAAAGACAACAGGAATAGCACTGGCACATTGAAAAAACTGCTAAAGACTGAGATATTCAGGCTGTTCACCTTCCAAAGACAGGCAATATAAGTCAGATAGGCAATATAACATTTTGAATGGGTGAGAACAAGCCACCAGCTGACTCGTCTTCATATGAAAGATGTTTACACACATTAACATTATTTGACTGTAAGGATGTCTGCTGAACCCTGAGAGATGAACATTTATGAAATAATAGAAAGAACAACTTTCACATAGCCTGCAAATAAAGCATATTTGCAGGGCCAAGAATGCAGCAAGATTCAAGGACTGGGATTTTTATAATGTTAAGGAAAAAAAGGAGTTAACATAGCACTAATGCTTTTGCAGGGCTACAAATCTTTACATTTCACAGTTTAGGCTGATTTTCATCAGGCAGGTATTGAGAAGAAACCTTACAGCTGCCTGTAGTGAGTCCTCCCATCTCCTTCCCTCTGAGGCTGCTGCTGCCACACCAGTGAAAAACTCCTTCTGGGGCTAAAACCGATCTAGTCCGACACAGGAATTTTTTTGGTCATAAAGTTAGAAAAGCTCAGATTAAGATCTTCCTCCATTTGATTTCTTTATAGTCATCACTGTCACTCATAACATCAGACAAAGCCTCTCTGAAGCAGCCCTTTAAAGCACAGGCTAAACCTGCGTGTCCCATTCTTGTGGCTCTTTGCACTCTTGACTTTTGGGATACAAAACCAAATACTACCAGCTCTGCAACCCAATACTTCACAGAAGAGGCTGTTTTATTCCCTAACCACTGAGTTCCAGCCACTCCAGGGCACAAACAAGCCTTACCTCCTCAAAAGCCACAGCTGAGACACTGCCAACCCCGCTCACCACTGCCCACACCAGCCTTCAAAGCCAGGGTCAGACTTCAAAAGCAAAGCAAAGCCACCTCAGGTTACAGGCCCTGGGGAAGTGTGTTGTCTCCTTCTGTCCCAGTAATTACAGACAGAAAACCTTCCCTGAAAACACCTGAATGCCCCCAGAGCCCTTGTCCTGGGTTTTGGCTGCCCACCCAAAAGTGTGGAAGCTTTTCTCTTCCTGAGTTGTCGTTCTCCATTTTTTATGTACTTTTAAAAAAGTACAAGTAGAACATGGACTGCTAGCAAATCTGTGCTGCCCTCTACAACTCAGCTGATTGAAACGTTTTACCAACTCAATTCCCCCATTCCAGAAACAACTATTATACCAGCTTTTAAACTGGAGTCAGCTTGAACACCTTAGTCAACAGGCAGTGAGGAAGCATTTATAGCAGAGAAAACTCTCCCTCTGCTGCTTCCTCCTTCAAATTACATCTCTCCCTCTTAATGGTATCCAAAGCATAAGGACTTGATATCTCATGAAACTGGAAAATTACAATCAATGTCTTAATTGCACATCTAATTAAATAATCAGCATCACCAAAATGCAAAGGCATCTGAGCACAGACACGTGCTGGAGGTGGAAAAACCTGAAATTATACTCTCGGTTAAAGCTTTAATTGCTTTTTTTGATCAAGAAAGCTGGGAAGGAAAAGTTGCAGATGCTGTAAAATGTAGACCTCAGGTAGATCTAACAGCCGTCCAACATGAACTAGTTGAGGCAAGCAGGAGGGAAGTAAACTATTCAGCATTTCTATTGTACATACAGGTAAAGAAATAACAGGCTTAACTTGCAGCCATGGAAAGCTAGGTTAGGCATCTGGAAAAGCTTTTAACATAAGTGTAAGTCAGCATGGATTGTGTAGGGAAGCTAGAAAATCTCTGTCCCAGAAGGTTTTAACAAAGGGCGTACATGCATTTTTCAGGGATGCTTTTGAGGAAGACAGATGCTTTAGTTAATCTCTTCACATACCACCCGGGTCATGGTTTTACCGCTCCTTACCTGTACCCTTCCAGAACCTGTTCCAGGTAGGAAACCACATGGTAACACACATATACCTGCTAACAGTCATGAAGGTGCATTACTCCTCACAGTGCATGACAACCCAGCTGTCCATAACACAGAGGCTGAGTCCAAACACCGAAGAGCATGTTTTCCTACCTGAGCTTGACAGTGAGAATGGGGAAATGGTCTCTGACAAAACTGTTCGTGCATTCTGCAAAAGCTAGGTCCAACACATAAGGATTTGGCCACAGGAATTCAGCGCCTTGATCCTACAGGGTAGCACCCAATATGAACTTAAAGACAATTCTTTCTCTCATTTGAGGGAAACCCCTTTCTCAGGAACAAAAGAGGCTGTTCCACTGCTCATTCAAGAATAAACTATTTAATATTTTTTCCTTCATGTTATCCAATGTTATTATATCATGCATTATTTGTTGTGTCACAGCCAGGCCCTACCATTACATGCAGTGAGCTAAGCAGTCTTCTTTGCAGTCATCACCATATTACTTAAGTAATTCAAGTATTAATTGTTGTTTTCATGGCATACCTGTGAAGTGGAAAAGTCCCCATTTACAACTGAAGAACGAAGGCAGGTCAAGACCTTCTTCTTTATTTGGACAGTCATCTCAAGATAATAAAACCCTTATTTTTCAGAATACTTAAGTTTGGAGCCTATCAAACACTGTGAAGTCTGGCTTCCAACTACTTCACTCGCTGCTCTGGTGGCTCATTTCCAGAATCTTAAATCAAATAACCAGAAATCAGTTAATGGATGACAGGGAGAAGAAATGGAAAAACCCTTTTCAAAAACCACCATGGCTTTTCCAGAACCGTGTAACAGCGTGGCAGAAGAATAACAACTAATAACCATATGGAGCAATGCCCAGCTACCTCTGCCGACAGACTGTTTCCTCTGCCAGCACTTCTCTCCTCATTTGCTACAGATGCACCAACTTTCAAAAAGCAGGGAAGTAATGTTTTTCACTACCCTACCTTTGTCTTTATGACTGCTGGCTTAAATAATATGCCTTTCTCTGTAGGCAGGAATAATTTCCTATATTTATATTCCCTGCAGAAGGCTGCAGTTGATTAATGGACAAAAATATCCCACATAAATACTTGTTATGAACCACATATAAGCCTCTGTCAGTCTCTGAGGACACTGTTAGTGTAGGCACTGAACAAGAAAAAAGGGGCACTGCCACACCGTAGCTCTGACAAAGCTGACTCCAGCAATCACACCCATATTAATAAGCCCAGAAACAGTTTTCACACTTCCAGTCAAGGCACTTGACAGGCTCGACAAACGGGCCCAAATTAAGTGGGTCTAGAAACTCAGTCAGTCTGCTCCCCTAATCAGGAGGGACAGGGAGGAAATTTAATGCAAAAAATTAAAATGACGGGATTTAGAAAGACTCTGCAAGTGGATGAAGACTGTGCTACAAACCAGGCTTTGATGAGATACCTGACCTAAGTCAAGTGCCTGAGAGGCCACTTAGCCCCTTGGGTGAATCTGTGATGGGAGGGACAAGCACAATTTGACCAAAACATCCCCAAATACTGCGCAGGGATGGCAGGGGGATCATTCCAGTAGCTGCCACCTCTGCTCTGTGCTCTCAGGTCATGGCAGCCACTTCACCTTCACCGAAACTGGAGAGAAATGGATGTGAAGACAGGATGAAAAAGGGATAATTCTAGCAGCTGTACACAGTTGTATATTAACTAGCTATTACTACTGCAGGCTAAAAATAGAGTGACTTAATTAGGATGAGTAACATGTAACTATGTCACACAAATATGAAGGAGAGTTGTACTTGCTGTAAATTAAGTTCCTTAAATTAGGCGTAACAAAATTCAGAGTGAATACACCAGCCAGTCTATAGATATTTGTGTAGACAAACCTGGATCCTTCAAGCACCCGTTATATGAGATATCACAAAAACACTTACATGCCTTTAAATCTGCTGCACTAACATCATGCACTGAATAACACTAGACAAATTTAAATAAATTGCAATAAAATTTAGCACTCTCAGTTTCTCAATAACAGTTTCTCAAAAATGTGTGTGTTATCTTAAAATACAAGGTGAATATTGACTCATTAACAAAAATAAAAAACAGATGGAAACATGGTCAAAATAAACTTATCTTTTACATAAAGCAATCTCTATTTATATTTCATATATTCTTGTATGTAACAACCGAAAGTATTGGCCAAAGTGAGGCAAAATAGATACATCAGTTCAAGCCTAAATCTAAATTTCCTTCTAGCTGGATAGCTCCATTATCTCCTTTTTGGTACACACCACCAGTTTTGTCTTGATATTCTCTGTTGCTTTTCAAGCTCTCCTAGAAAATAATTTTCCAGTCTTAGCTTTTAAAAACTTTTAATGAGTATAGGTTCAATTGCAATTTACTGTCTAAATAAGCAACTGAAATCCCATGGGGAATTTTAAAAATCTCATTTAAGAACAAACCTGTTTACAAACTACACCGTATTTTCTGAAACTGTTACGACTTGAACATTTGTCAGAAAACAAAATTATATCTATGACAGGTTCATTACCAGGCATGAGTCACTAATAACTACCGTTCCTCAAGAAACCCCTCGCACAGCCTCACGATCCTGAATATCGACTGTGCGACTGCATGGAAAAGCCCCCACCCAAGAGGGGCCTCAATTTGATTTTCGTAATTTGGCTTCAGTGACAGCATCTACGTAGCAAACACCTCTCCCACGCACCGCTGGTTGTGCTCCGAAGCCCACAGGGTCCTGCAAGGCGGGCGCAGCTCGGCAGCAAAGGCAGGCAGGTGGGCAGTGTGAACACGGGGAGGCCAGGCTAGGAAAAAATAGTTACAGAGGCTGTGGTTCCACAGACACTTCTCACAGCTTACTGAGAGGCTTCCTGGATGATGAAGTCCCATTCTTTGCTCCCACAGGCGACTGTCATATAATAGCTTTCATAAACAGACCCATTTTTAGATTAATTAGAAACAGAAAGGGCAAAGAAACCCATTTGGAAGCTGTTCACTAACAATTAGAAAAATCACTTTCTGATTTCTAGCCCGGGTTTGTTCATAACCAGCTTATACCCTTCTGTTCTTGCGCTAACACTAACCTTTAGCTTAAATAGCTGTAAACTTGCCAATATTTACTCCCCTGCTCTATTAGTACATGGCAGCAACATCCGCTCTTGGCTTCCAGTCTGCTAAGCAGAGCCGTACTTGTTTGGTCTCACCTCACACATCCTCAGCACTTCCCCACCCCAGACTGCCCCAGTGTCCCCCTTCCCACTACTAGAACTTATTCTCTGATTTCTGCAATAGCCCCCATCTTCTCCAAACCATTTGCTGGTTTCCTACATGGAATACTGGAAATATTATGGAAATACAGGCAGACGAGACCTACTGCCCACCTGGTCTGTGACAGCGGAGCACGGAGTTTAAGGCAGCATATAATTGTGTTTTTACTAATTTCCCATTTGCCAGGCAGTAAGACTTTCTAACCTTGCACACTAGCAAGGGCAGACTAAATGTGCCTGTAGTTACCCAGAACAGCCCCTTCTTCTCTCTTCCTGATCCAAAGCATGACTGGCTTAAATGGGATCCTTCTGTTTTTACGAGGTTACTCCCACCGGCCGGAGGGCAGCACGGCTGCTCACCTGGTACCACCGTATCATCCTGCGAGCCTGAAGGCACAAGCCACCCCGTGCAGCAGGAGACGCGCTGCCTATGGCACCCCAGTACATTAGCACTCAGGCTTACCACAGCCCTTCCAGCATCTGGTACCCGCATGCCCAAGCAACAGATGAAAGTCCCCGATGAACCAGATCTGATTAAAATCTTTGGGATATCACCCCAGCTTTATCCCTAAATTATCTTCAGTTTTATAGCACACAAAGGATGAAGCTGCCAATGCATTCAAGAAATTCCACCCCCTGCAGAAGAGGTATCTGATACCTTGATGTTCTCAAGCACTTTTCAGCAGAGGATGCACATTACAAACCCAGCTCACAGACTGCCAGGAAGGGCTGCAGGCATTTCCTTACAGATTCAAAACCCAAGGAGAGGAAGAACTAGTCCCAGCTTCACCAAGAACAGGTTTCAAGTGAAACTAAAAGGGGAACTACCAAAAAGCCCTTTTTGAAATTGCCAGTGATTAACCACCACAGCAATGGAAACAAACACATAGCTTGATCCAGGCTCATCTAATCAGCCCTCCACAATGTCACAACATTGTTCAGACTCCAAATATGAGCAGACAGTAGAAAACTTGCTGGTGGCCATGATATGGCTTAAAAATCCTGTTTGGTTGCCAAGAAAGGAGTCTAGGATGCAAAGAAAGTTCTCGTATCACCTGGCAAGAACTACTTCTTAATGGATAGAATTCATTTGTGTACTACAAGGCCTTCAAGTGAATTGAATTCAATAAATCCTTGACATTAAAATGTGCAGAAAATAAAAATGCTACTTTTATTTTACATATTATGTAGCATCAGCCAGAACAGGAGTCCTGCTGTCTTCAGGCATTACATTAAGTATTATTAACAGCATTTTGACTTCCAAAAGCCACTTTCATAATGGGTGGGAAAAAAAGCAATTATCTTACTTAAATCCAGATGCACAGTACTAGAAGATTCCAGTTACAATAACCCTTACACAACTCCAAAATTAGCTGAGAAGCACACAAGGCAACCCTGCCCTACATCTAAACAAGTTGTGTAACCATGCAGCTTGGAAAACAAGAAACAAGTGAAAGAAAAATGTCACTAAAAGACGAAATTTTCACGTACCAAACCCTTTCCTCTGACCTACTGCCTTTTTCTATAAAGTTATGATGTTATTCAAAGCGTTTGCTAACATTGCATCAATAGTTAACGCCTCATTTATGATGCTCTCAGACAGTGCTGGTGAGCTCATCTTTTCCCCAAGTCTTGTGCTTTGTAAGCCAAAGCCCACAGCTATCTCTCTGGTGCAGCATTTCTTGTACAGATTGCTTCAGCAATACACAACACTGGGAAATATCCCCTCCTCCCACGCAGAGCCTTAAAAATAAGAGTGTGAAGTCTGGCTCTCCCAACAGCCAATGCTATTTTTAAGGGCTGCATATGTGGCAGGTAGGAGTCCCCCCACCCACCTCTCCCATTGCACCCCTATTCCGAGCAGGAGGAACTGACTTACTCCAGTGCTAGATGAAGCTCTCTCTGTTTCTACTGATGAGCACCACGTGCGAGGTGCCGTGTCCAGGGCGTCAGGACACTGCAGGTTTCTCAGCCCCACTCCACATCAGATACACGCCTCTATCAACAGAGCACGCTGCTGTAATTTGTCCTGCCATTGCATCCCCAAAACAAGGTGCAAAGAGGGCAGTTTTGCATAAGGTGGCAATGGTTGCCTCAGCTCCAACATTTTCAATATTCTTCTACAGCCTGTCATATATACTATTTAGAGGATTCGGTCCACCCTCCAAAAAGACCTGAGTTCCAGTTTTCCTGAAAGCTTCAGACAACTGCTGCAGGAGGTTCTGGGAAGAGACAAGCACTTGGCTCAGCAAAGTATTTGGAAAAGTCTTGGTATGAGTGTGAATGCAAGCTGGGCAGCAGCAGAAGGGGGAAAAGAGCTTACTGTAGTTCATCCCAGTTCAGAGAAACTCTGTGCACATGGATAGTTCCCTCAGCCTGCAAAACACAAGTTACTTCTGGAGATAATAAATACAGAACTTGCTGTGACCAGATTGCTTAAGAAAAATAATGCCAGAGACAGAAAGGCAGCGATTCTGTGTACGCAGCCTAATTGGGAACCTAGGAGCTGTACAAGACATAAGGTCATCTATCCACATTGCCAGCCCACCGCCGCCACCCACATCTTGCTCTCTGATCATTAGAGGCACAGCATCCATGGAGAGGAAGAAGGTGAATAAGACAGCCTTTCCTTCAGAAAACACCAACTTGTCAGAATCAAAACTTGTTTTACAGGACCATGATGAATTTGAATGGGAATGTTTCTCAGGTCTAAAATGTCCAAACAGGGGAGGGAATGTAGGGAAGAGTCACTCCTTAGAAAAGCATTACAGCTTAGCAGTCAATGCACTTTTCTAAAATGTGGGAAACCTAGGTTTAAATCCCAGTATTGCACAGTGTAGATCAGGAACTAGAGTCCTCTTCCCCCCTTATTCTACATATATTCTTGCTTAAGCTGCTGGTTGTTCTGCAGAGGGTTCTTCCACATGTCATATCCCAGCCAACCTCAAAAAGTCAAAAGCAGAAAGTCTAACTGCTCACCCACCCCCAAAAAAACCCCCACACTTTGCAAAAGCAGCAGCCACTTTCCATCCAGCTTCAGTCCAGAAGTCAAACACTCACACTTGAAGTGTTTCAAGTTAAAAAAAAAAAAAAAAAAATGTATATATATAACGGCAAACTATTCATACGCATCCCAATACTGTCATTATGACCTTAAAATTCAGAGAACAGAAGCATACAGATCAGGCAAACTGGATTACTTGAACTGAATGTGCAGTGCTAGTACAAAATAAGAGACACACTTGATTGTAGAACATCCTGTGTTTGTAAACCATATCCCAGACGTTGCACAAACACCTCCCCTTTGTTTTTAAGGAAACCAATGGAATAAACCTTGGAAGAAGAGTAAATTACACTTGGATTCCCTTTCAAATGCTTCATAAGAACTTTGACTTATAGATGTATATAGTTTACAATACAAAATTATCGAAGCAAAGCTATAGTCCTGGATACTACTATAGATCAGGAAAAGAAATGATGTGTCATGATTCTTTGCCTTCTCCTTTGCCCAAGTCTTACAAACCCACAGGAGGCTTCCAGTGAAAAAATAAAATAGCATTACAGGAAAGTAACCTATCCACTCTGCAAACTCCTGTTACAACTAAGAAAACAGGTTTTTTTCTAACCAGCGTCAGGAAGGCATGGAGGAACTCTGTTGTCACTGAGGGCGACAGATGTCCTGTGCGCCAGGGAATACAGACCATCATCACCAAAACTGTTCTTTAGGAGAGATGAATAAAAGGTGCCAGCACATTGATATGTTCAGAGAAGCATGCAGAAAATCCTGTTAGCAATCAAACAGGCTCCTAGCTGCTGCGATCATTATAAAAAGCATTTCTGATCAGTATGTTGCTCCACAAGAGAGCATTTCTTTTAATTTTAGCATAACTACTCTAAAAAGGGCAAGCGTGTTGATTTTTCCCACCAGAGATAATAATGTTATCAAAAAGCTACCCTAAAATCACAACAGCAGCTAATGAAGGCACAACACTATTTTATTGTGTGCACATAATTATCTCTTTGCTGTAACATAACTGTTAACATTTATTGCAAAACAGGTTAAAAAAAGGTAGTAGGTTTCAGAGAATCTCAGTAAGGATAAATAAGCATGCATTTTATTCCAAACAAATGTTAATATGCAGATATCTTATTTAAGACACTTGGAGATGAAAGAAGCTTCTCTTCCTCCGAGTACAGCGTGTCAGGTGAACCTTCCTCGCAGAGAGGCTACCAGAAGAGACAGGTTGTTCGAGCCCCGGGGAATCACCTGTGAAGGCTTTGGGGAGTCCCACAAGACTTGCCAGTCTGCAAACTCAGATGCAACCCAGGGAAGGAAGATTATGGCATGGGGAGACAGCAGCACACCACCACTACTTTTGTATTTAGATGCTTTCTAAGTAATTATTGTTGTGCAATCCATAGGGACCTGAAAGACCCATAGGCATTTTACAGATGAGGTATGCAGAAAGCATTTGATGGCCACTGTGAGCAGAGACACCTGGCAACAGTCTGGCAGCAACCCCTTGGATCACACCTTACCTACACAGACCCGATTCTCCTCTCTGGTGTAGCAACAACAATTTCATGAGTACAAGGGTGTTCTACAGATCCCCACCAACCCTGATCCCTGGGACATTTGATGTTGGTACTTTGATGGAGGTTAAAGATAACCTTCATAAATACAACAGATAGAAAAGAAGGAAGACATTTAACTGGAGATGTAGCTTTTCCTGTATGAAGAGAATTTTCTAGTAACTCTCCATTAGAGTCACAATGCTTCAGCCTGCTTCTTTGCCACTGTGTGGGAGGCTTTGAAAATGCAGAGCTTACTCATCTTCACGGGACTGATAAAAAGACACCTAGGCAACAAAGCTTAAGGGAAATAAAATGCCCAAAGTAAACTATTGCATGGACTGCACAGTTAATGAGAGGCGGAAAGGGACAGTTTCTAATCTTCTGGCGACTGACTCAAAGCAGGCATATCCTCCACTCGCCATCTGGGCTAGTGTACAGTACATGGTTTTAATGATCAGAGGGCCTGGATTCACATGTGGGCACTGGGGGCAGGCAGGTAACTTGCAACTGGCAACCAAAGCTGGCACCAGTTACTGCCTTGCTGGTCTCCTCACTAACAGTGGAACAGTGGAAGGACAGTAAGGACTTTTCAGGGTACCCCACAGCTACGTAAGAAGGGAAGAATGGTGTTTTGCAACAACAGCTTGCCCTCTCAAAAGAAAAATAGGGCTTCACACTCCAAAATCAACTACAACACGTTCCCTGGGTCACGGCTTTTAAAAGCGAGAGACCCTGATGGTTCTTAAATTTGCAGGTGCTTGATCAGAAGCGCTGACTGTGAAACTATGAGGCATGGGGAAGGGAAATAAGACTGAGGATATGATTTGGTGCTTGTAACACTAGAGAAGAACAGCCATTAAGTCCCCCCGCTGGAGATGCTTATCATGTTCCAGAAAAACCACGTCATGAACCACACCTCCCATCTCAGTATGTGAACTAGTCACATAGCAGTCAAAAATAACAGACTATTTACATTTAACAGGGAAAGACAAAAGATTAAAATTAAAATACTTGGTATAAAATGGCATCTAGAAGAAGAAAAAAAAAAAAAAAGCAGAAACATTGCTCCAACAACTTTGGGTTTGAAATGAAAACAAGTAAATTGATGCATTTAATCTCCTGACACAAAAGAGGATAATGATACATAAGACATTTTGCCCCATAAACAAATTCAGTATAAGTGGATAAAGTCCCAGATCCCACACCCTTTTGTAATACTTAAATTTACTTGAAAGAATTGGTAAGAGAGCCAATTTGATGATTTATTGAATTTTTGCTCTTCTCCAGTCCATCAGTTCTTCTGTGTCATATAAAACTCACATTTTAATTTGTGGAACTTCAAAAGTCACAAAGCCATGTCCCTAGCTGAACGCTATGTCAGTTAAGGAGTTCTGCAAGTTGAGGATGCAATAGCTACGTGTCTGTTCTTCTTCTGGAAGAGAAGCTCCCACAGAGGGACTGCAGCAAACGAGCTATCAATTAATCCCTCTTTGTAGACAAAGTTCTAAGTGTGAAGGTGACAATTATTGAGTCATTTCTCTCAGGGCTGAAAACTCTAGTTTGATTCTGGCATAGCTAAGTTTCCTCTTCACAAACACAGAAAGAGAACAAGCAAAACAGCAGAAGTGAAGAAAAAAATGTGCATGCTACCACAAAGCTTTTTTAACATGCAGATACAAATTCCTGTGCCATTTTATAACTGTCAAGTCTTAATTAAAATACTACATTTCTCTGACTCATGGTGCTGTAGGATGCATGTATGTTATTCACATGAATATTAATCTCTTCCCAGGTAGGAGGCTGACTTGCTCAGGGGATTTATTATCACATCACATATGGAAAAATCTTGGGGGTATCTCTTTTCTTCTTTTCTTTTCTTTTCCTTTCTTTTACTTTCTCCTTTCCTTTTCCTTTCTTTTACTTTCTCCTTTCCTTTTCCTTTCTTTTACTTTCTCCTTTCCTTTTCCTTTCTTTTCTTTTCTTTCTTTCACATTTCAGCCAGATCATTAACAATTAAGAATCGTAAGAACTGTCTTGGTAGTCTACGTGAGAGGAATCCAGCAGTTTGTATCAGTGAGCTGGAGCTCCACATGTATTAATGAAATGATAGTGCGCATGGAGGAAGGGGAACATGGAAAAGAGCTGGAGGCATCACTTTGAACATTAAGGACATAAGCAGCTGCTCTAAGCGCTGGAACAAAAGAGGAGGATAGCCCTCTTAAAAGCTTCTAAGTAATGACAGAAGATGGAAAGATGTTAATGGGGTGATCAGAGAAATGAGACATAACCTTTTCCAACTACCAACAGAATCACCTGGGTAGACTATCATCACAGGGACCTTTACAATCCTGATACTTATCTGGATAATTTGTATTTGTATCAGCGACTTTCAAACAAGATCTAGAAATGAGCTGATGATGCACAAGGCACAGAAAGCAACTAGCATAAATGTTCTTCTGGATTGAGCAAAAGTACGGAGATAAATGAGGACGCAAATAGATCCAAGAAAACTGTGACAGTCTTCCTGATACCTTGGAAGGAAAAGAATTAGACAAGGTAGAAAAACACTATGCAATTCAAGAACACAAACTAATAAAAACTAATAAAAAAGTAAGTAGTTAGAGTTCATGAGAAACAGGCTTAAAGGACCAGGAGTTCAGGAAGCTGTTAACAGTTAATGAAACAGCATTAACAGAAAAAAAGCACAAGTTATCCCAGTGAAGAAGGAGAAAGGACGTACAATGAGAGACCTGTCCAAAGGAAAAATCACAAGCCCCTCAGAGAGCTTGACCTCTAACTACAAATATCTTCTTGTTGGAGTTTTTAAGAACAAGTGTGATTCCACAGGGAAGAAATCAAAAGGCCAAAGTACAAATTTAAACACTTAGCAGTGAACATAGAATATGACCAAAAAAAAGCTGCTACTCATAGGAAGGGCAAAGCTATCATCAGGTGACTGGAACATTTGATGCTTTAATTGCTTCAGGTCTTCACTGTCAGGGACAACTGCAGTCAGGCAGCTGACAGAATTGTTTTTTTTTAAAAAAAAGGGAAAGAAAGTTTAGCAAGTTATAAAAAACAGGCTGCAGTAAAGTAAAACAAATTTGAAAGCAAACAGATAAGGTAGTTATTTCTAAGTCAGCTGGTCCTGTTAAATCTTCATCCTCAGGTACCAAGTTGCAACGCTGACAATCACAAAGCAGTAAGAATTTGAAAAACAGGCAATGCACTTGAAGATTTGAAAAGGGCAAAGCAAGCATTTATGCTTAAAAAATAGGAAGAGGAGGACTTGGATAATTATGAAAGCGCTAACTTGACTTTTTTCCCCTGCTCCTGGGAATTGAAGACTGGAACAAATAATCAAATTATTTGCAAATCTTCCAGAACATAAAAAGGAGAGAAATAACAGCGAGTTTTATCAAGAGTAGAACTGTGTCAAATGCATTTAACTTCCTTCTATGACAAGGTATATTAGTCTTAAGGGTAGGAGAAGAACAGTAGAAGTTTTATATCCTGAGGTCTGGATGAAATAGATGCAAACACACTGGAAAAAATTATACTCAGGGTAGCCAACCTCAAAGAGTTGGCTCAAAGAGTATCACGCAGTGTCCCTCAGGCAGCCATGGTAGCACACAACCTGGCAGCTTGGGTACTACACAACTTTTTCACATACAACTTGAAGGATTTGTAGGCATAACGGATTAGGAAGAGACGCACAGCAACATGCTTAGGGAGTGAAAAAAAAACAACAAACAACTCTGTACAAACAAGTGCAAACCCACATTCAGCTGTAATTCAACAGAAATATAGGCTAGGGAACAACTGACAAAGCCTTTCTTCAGAAAGAATCTCAGCTCTGGAAAAGATGAGAGGCCAACTATACATCAGTGTTAGTCTGTGATAAAAAGGTACCATCACAGCAGGATACCCGATATCTTGGGATATCAGGATCACAGCCTGGAGAACAAAGTCTGTGTTGCTCTGTAGTGTACATGAGCAGGATCTCTGCTGGGTTTCTACATTCAGCTTTGGACACTGCACTTCAAGAAAAACAAGAAAAATAGAGAAAAAGGGGAAAAAAAAAAAAAAGACAGGCTGATTAAAAAGTGCCTGAAAAAAACCTGACAAGAAAAGGCTAAAAGAAAATGGGTCATTTAGTGAGCATGAGAAGAGCGAATGGGGCTTTCTCCTCCCTTTGCAGGAGCCCTTCACAGTTCCAAAGAGGAAAGGAATCCATTCTGCTCCTTTACTATTTTACAGCAAAGGAGAGATCTAGAGCAGAGGTCAGAAAAAGCCTTTGGACAGCAAAGACAGCTAAGCCCTGCAGCAGGCTGCTGGAAAGCTCCATCTCTTGCATTTTTTTTTGTTTTAAAGAAATTTTGGATCAGTAATTGCTGGGCGAGGTCAAAGAAAAGCAAATCATGACATTTTGCGGTCGTTAACTAAACTAGTATTTCTGTAACAGTCATCTCAAAGCATGTCTTCCTTCCAATTCAGCAGAAACACAAAGATTGATGCTGAACCACCTCAGGGACATTCTACTCTCACAGAAAAAAAATAGAGAGATACCCAGGGAGAGGCATCACTTAATCTCTTGTCCCTTCTAGTACGTTCTAGCACTTGTTTTCCACAAAGCACAGATCTAAACTGTTTTGCTTCCATGCTCTACAAAACCACAACAAAAGTTCCTTTCCTTCTTAGATTTTCTTCAGTTTCACTTTCCATGTCATGCTGACAGTTTTGACCCAAACCCCTGCTGCTCAGAAGTGAAGTAACATAGTAATTGCTTGAAGAGAAAGAATTTACAACCCAGATAAGCCAAAGTAAAAACTCCTTCCGCTATGGCACTTCCAGATGCCTCCCAAAAGGCAAAAAAAAAAAAAATAATTGTTTTCCTAAAAATTTGCAATAAAACCAGAAGAGAAAGAAAAGTCCTGCTACTGATAGATAGATACTGTAAAATAATTTCTTTACAGAAACAAAAAAAAGAAGAGCTTTAGAAGAAAGTAGTATTTCTAAAAGAAATATCTTAACTCTGCCTGTTGGGTAGTAGGCAATAGTTTATCATCTATAGAATATGAACACCATATGTTATCTTTCTGTGGGCATACAGATGGATGAAAGCACAAGACTTTTTTTAAAAAAAAACAACAATTTTTGGGTCTTAATCGCTGTTTTCTAAAACAAGAGTGTTTATACTGCTGAAGAAAATGTCACAACCTTTTCCTTTTGACTTCCCAAATGAAGATTATTTATTTTTAAATCTTACTTTCACGAGATGGAAATACCAAGACTTATTATACACCCACTTTCAATTAGTATATATAAAAATATTTGATGTAAAGTTTCCCAAGGAACATTTTCACACGACAAATAATACAGGTAACTCCTACTAAGCTAACAAGCTATCCTCAAGTTGCCTTGAGAAAAAGTCTTCATTTCAAACTATTTAACACAAACCATTTAGTCCCAGACATTATTATTACTATTTACAAATTCAGAGCTAATTTCTCTGCTTATGCATCTTTTCTGATATTCATCTCTAGTTCCACACAATGATGTTCAAAATATTTGATAGAATTAGATAGCTTTAAGACCACCATAACATGTTACAGTCCTACACAATACATTTGATTAAATTTTTGTCTGCAAAACATCAAAACTCTAAGAGGTGTCTTACAAGGAAGAAGGAATGAAACCTTCAGCCACAGATCTAAAACGCAGGCAGCACAGAGAAGGAGCGAAGCAATACTCCATCCTACCTCTTGAAGCCGCAGTCGAACTTTGCTAATGGCTCTAATCCAATGGGCTCTTGCTGGAGGAAATGGTGGTGGCTCGTTGTCACCATGGTAGCTTAGAAGCAAGAAACAGAAAATCACTATATGAGAAACACTCATCTGCAGCATTAAAGACTCGATGTTACACAGTGCAATCACAGCTTCAACTCTGGAAGCTGAAATAACCAACAAGCTCCAGTCAACACAGCCCTGCACATGCCCTGGGTAGTAAGAGGCTAAAGCAGAGGTTTCTTTCTACAAAGGAACTGTCCCGGAAACTGATGAGCTGAAAAAGATATAAGCTAGGATGGAATCCAGCCCCAGGAGTAAGAAGATGTTGATAGAACAAGAGGAAAGCAGCCCAAGATACCTGATCAAGCCAGTTCAACATGTTGGCATCGTAACTGCACAGACAAAGAGGCAGATGGAAGATTCTCCATCCCCTGTTCCATGTCTGTTGCAGGTCTCTTCTAACCACTGCCTCTTCCTACTCACCCCTACTGCTACAAATTTACAGCCCCTCTTCAGTGGAAACACTGGGCTCAGTGGTGTTTTTCACCATTCAGGGCACTTTTCTCACTCCAACCTTTCCTACATCTTTTCAAGAGGGCATGTGCATCTGGCAGCAGTGCCCCATCTCAGTGCCCACAGCACATCTTACACTCCCTAACCTCGTGAAACCTTGAGCCTTTGGTTGCATTCATTCTTTTATATGTTGCTGAAGCGTAAATCGCTGAAACAAACATCTTTCCCTGTCTGAAAAGCAACCCCCACTGCTGACAGTAAAAAAAAGCCATAGCTGGGAGCAACACGAATCCATGCCACACATCTAGCTCAGGTGCAGCTCCAAGGATCAACATTCAGAGCTCAGTCCCATGCATACTCCATGGACACAGGAAGGCAATGCCAGATAGCGGAGAGAAAGGGAGCCAGTGAGGCAGGAGTATCCAAGCCAGATGCCTAAATTAGCCCGAAATAGACTATGTGAATAACCTTCCCTGTGAACAAATATAGGCCAGCCATTCTGGGACAAGACTCCTGCTGCTCTGTAAGGAGAAGAGGAAAGTGACTCAGAGTTTATAAACAGTTTAATGCTTTTTCTAGTCTTGCTTTCCTTTTTTCATCTTTAGTGTAAGGGTTGCCTACACATGAACAGCTGTGGTTAATTCTCTCGTATAAGCACAGTGACACCAGCTGTACCCTTCAAAGGTACAGACAGGCAGACATCTTTCCATGGACCTAACTGAACCAGAAGAAAACAATCCCTCACACTTAAGAAGGTATAACCATACCTACAATAGGGGCTGCAATGACTTGACCACCTCAAGGAAAAAAAGTCACTCCCAAAGTAGTGAAATTTGAAATTCCTGTTAAACCTGTACAAACCCCAGCACATTACTCCCCCAAACTTAGCTGAAATACTTTTAAAGACTGTTTTCAATACTGCTGACAGCTTGGAAAGCCCAACTACAAGGACAAGAAAAGCCGCCACAGTGAGTCAGAGCAAGATGTCTATTCAAATTGTAATTCTACAACCTACAACTACATAAACACTAAGTGTGGTAGCCTACTACACAAGAAAGGAACTAGCGCAGCTCTAACCATGACTACATGTAGTTCTTGGTCGCTCACACGTAAGCTTGATCACACATGGGCAATGGCAGCAGCTGTCTTTGAGCCAGACTACATTCATCAAACCAGAAACAGAAAATGCAGCAAATGAGCTTCAAGGTGCTAGCAGGCGTTCCTCTTTACATACGTAGCAAACATAATTTAAGCTTAGCCAATGTCTCATAAATAACTGGTCCTGCACATAAAGATGTTTCACAGATCAGCAACATCAAAGTTAGTTGTTAGAGAAGACTGTAAAAACAATTACATAATTTGCCCCAGGAAATAGCAAAGGGAGGCATCCTTTTGAATCAGTTGTGAAGAACTCAGTAATAGTTTCACATACCTCACTTGGGCTCCTGCATCAACGTCCTTGGGCTTCTCAAGTTCCAGAGGTAATGTGGCTGCAGAATGGTCTGCACGTTTCTCCTCTGTCTCGCAGACCTTCTCCTCCTCTCCTTTGCCACAAGGCTCCTCTTGCTCCCTGAGCCACGCCTGACCATCCTTCTGGTAGCTGCCCGAACTGTGGTAGGAATGATTCGACTCTCTCTCCTGGTGATCATCTTCTTGCTCAGAGCCATGGGCACTTTCATGGGAATGGTCCAGCTCACTTAGGTGAGAGCTTCCCTGGCTGACATTACAAGAGGAGCCATATCTACTACTGCCAGCAGGACTATGAGAAAATACAAAAATCCATCAGAAAAAACACAGTGGTTTGGGGAAACGCAAAGCAATCTGCACATGTAACAATCTGGACACTAAGTATTACTGAAAAAGCATGTTATGAGGTCATATTTAACTATTATTTTCCCTGAACTAGATCTAGACTTCTGAAGCTGAAAACTTTGGTAGGCAGTAGAAATACTTCATACACAGCCAACCAGTATATAGACCGTACATACCAATGGTCTTTCTTGCACCACTGACTACTTCTTCACCTTAGATCAGCTAGAAACTGCCAGTGAAGATATTCTAATAACCAGACAGGAATAAGAATGGAAACATAGCAATTCAGAGTGGAAGTGCTCCTGTCTTCTGCAGTTTCACTGCAGCTAAGGTCTTCACCATGACTATTTAAGTGGATTATTGTTAAGAAGTACAGTTAACTTAAAGTTAACTTTATTTTTATACATATTATACATTTATGATAAGATACATTGAAGTCAAGATTAAGCTGTCAAGACTATCAACTTAAAACCTTTTACAAAAGAAGAGCAATCGTTCAAAAGGAAGCAGTATGTCTCAGTCCCAATAGAGCTTTTTTAATAATTTAATTTATATAAAAAACCCAATGCCATAGGGGTGTGATCTCTGTGATTCAAGACATCACTTCCAGGACTGAATTCCTACAATCCTCACACAAAATACAGTGGATGGATATTTCTCATGCAGACAGGAAAACTACGGCCAAGAATTAAGCAGCACTAGTGTTTCTCTCACTTGCACACTTCTGATAATTTGGAGCCGGATGGGAAGTTTTGGAAGTGCAGTGTTGCAACTGTGTGATCAGAGGCACAAATTTCACTTGTGCCACACAGAGACATAAGTTTAGTGAGTCTCCGTTTCTATTTTTGAGAGCAATTGTAACTTAACACATGCACAGGACTGAATACAGACTCATGAAATACTGATACCTTCCTTTAGTGGCTTTCCTAACTGCATGAAATAACCTCTGCACAGTAGGAAAAGCAAGCATTAGAATACCTTCACTGGTATCTCTGAAAATGTTTTAAAATCCTCAATAATGTAAAATGAACCTATTTAGCTCTATAATGCATCAGCCGTAAGTTAAATTTCTCTCTAAAATTAAAAGTATTTACCTTACATTTTGAAAACAAAATGCTCTTTCATTCCAATACATTCTACCTAGTGTTACCTTTTTTCTTACAAATAGAATTTAATTATCACTAAACAAGAAAGCAAAGTGAATTGTATGCATCAGAATTAACACATAAAGAATACAACTTCTGAAAGGCTAATGAAATTAGCACTAGAAGCATCTCATTCAGTGGGACACTGTAAGAACATGGGAAATCCAATCACACAGAAAAAAAAGAGTGGGAAAAGGTGAGTAAATGGTCTAAGGGCTTGTACGTAACTAGGGACTGCCATTTGCCACATCCTCTGTGACAATCATCAGAAATGCTACAAACACTTTACAATAAATAGGGGATGGAACTGAGCTACAAACATCAGACACCAAGGCCAGTATCTACTGCTGCAGTATTGCATTATAAATGGCCAAAAGACTTGAAACCATTTATTATGCCTCATTTGTAACTAGCCTTTTCTCATTCAGTTGTTCCACACTATTCAGATCTGCAGCCTGTGCGCTGGGATGAAGCACTGCTCCATTAGGAGCAGAATCAAGCTCCGTTTCTTTCAGTTCAGGCTCATCTGGTGCGTGCTCTTCTGCCCCACCTTCTTTCTGCAGTTCATCTGAAATCACGTTCTGCTGATCTTCTGACTCTTTATCAAGCTTCTCTCCCAGCTCTTTGTTGGATGTATCATCAACAGCGCTTGTACCAGATGGTTCTTCGGAAAGTTCATTGTCTACAGTGTCAGGCTGCTTTGAAGACAAGTTTACTTCTATATTTGCATCAGTCAGTTGATCTGAGACTGCAGATTTTGAGTTTTCATCTGAACTGACTGTTCCTAACACCTTGTCATCTGGTTTTGACAAAGCCTGTGGTGGTATATGTGGTTCCCTTTTGGCAGAGGTCTCCCTGTTGTCTTTTTGCCAGGGAAAAGAGAAATCTAGCTTTTTCCCAAATACTGCTCCTTGGGCACTCTCTGGCTTACTCACCTTTTCTTCACTACCTCCTTCAAACAGAGTGGAAGAAAGTTTCTTAAAGCTGGACATGAGACCCTGATCTGACCCTGCTTTAGTAACAGAAGGTGGCTGCTGAGAGAAGAATGACCCAAATGGCTTTCCACTCTCAGCAGACATAAAACTAAATTTTGGCAAATTGGGCACGCTTGGTATTTCAAAGACTGTTTTACCACTGTTTGCATCTGGAGGAACGTCATTAGGTTTACCTTGTTTCTTCAAGTCAGATTTGGAAGGCATCCCTTCTGCAGGCACCTCATTAATTGCTAAATGTTTCTGCTGTTCAGCAGTTTGCTGTTCTACCTCGCTTGTCTTCTCTTCATTTGGCTGGAGCAGATGAACACCGGGCTCATCAACTGGAGCTGTGGGCTCCCTGCCATTACCACTGATCACATCCTGCTGATCAATACTAGTGCTGGCCTCATCCCCTGTAAGAGCAGGCTCCGATTCAAGTGTAGCACTCTCGTCCAAATGGGAAAGGTTTGTGTCTGCCCCCTTAGTTGGGGCTTCTATTTCCAGTTCAAGCCCATCAGAAGAGCCAGTCTGAAGGACATCAACGGCTGCCTTCTCTGTAGAACCAGTTTGCTCCTCTGTTACGTGTGAAGACTCCACATCTAGTTGGCATGTATTTACATCAGTCTGGTCACTGGTCTCAGCCTGCACTGCATCAACTGCTTTACTGAAATCAGACTGGCGTGGCTTAGTATCTGCTGTCTCAGAAGGTTGTGCATTGTTATCCAACTGCAGAACCTCGAGGGTTTGATTTTCACTAGAAACTGCTGTCTCTGGAGTGATCCTCAAAGGTTCCTCTTTGCGGGTTTCCAAGTTCCTATTTTCCTCAGTTTCTGTTTTCATAGGAGACTCTTTTGTGGAGTTCTCTTCTGCTGAAACAGTTAATACATCCTGCTTCTGAGAGCTCAAGACGTCTCTTTTAGTCTCTCTGGCTGCAGCTGTATTTTCTGTCTCCCTAGAGGCCTTTCCTGGAACAGACCCAGTGACATCTTTCATGCTACCGCTTTGAGGTTTAGGGGTGGATTTTGGAGGCATCTGTTTTGGAGATTCTTTTGGACCTTTGAAGATGCCAAACAGATCATTTGTGAAAGCTGGTGCTGGGCCACTTGGGAGGGATGAGAAACCAAAGAAAGAGGAGCTTTTCTTCTGTGCAGTAGGAGGTGCAGTAGCTTGAGGTTGGGAAAAGAAACCAGATAATGTTTTAGTCGGTTTCATTTTTGTCATGAAGCTTGAAAACATTTCAACTGAAGAATCCAGTACTGATTTATCACCCTCAGATTCCTTAGGTTTGTTTTGCAAATTAGATGCCTCTGGCATTTTAGGAGAGCATAGCTCTTGTGCCTGTTGTAACCTGTCACCAAAAGCTTGCTCGGGCAATTTACATTCTGGCAACCCAGGCTGTATACATACTTCTTCAGAGACCACTTCATTTTTAGTGTCACTCATAATATTTAAGTCATTTAGACTCGGGGAATATATTTTATCCATGTTATAATCTTTCTTTTCAGAAGCTTGTTCTTTTAAAGAATAAGGCTCTTCTTTATCAATAAGAAGTGCAACACTGTCCATTTTCCCCTTGCTATCCAAGGCATCTTCTTCTGCCCCTAGGGAAGTAGCCTGTTGGCCCTGAGAACCCTCTTGCACACTGGGAGTCTGAAGGCAAGGACCAGAAGCAGCCGAATCGGTTACTGCAGTGTCATCAGTCTGTGGAAGCTTCTCTAATCCACTCTCTCCAGCTACCACAGCAACACTTTCCACATTATCCACTGCCAGCATTTCTGATTTACTTTCTGGGATCGTGAGATTATTAGACATCTTTTTGCCAGTCACTGCTGCAATAATATCATCAACTTCTTTTTTATTGTCTGTATCTTGTGGCCTGGCAGAACTGCTAGTTTTAACACCAGGGTCAGCGGAAATATTTTGCTTCACGTACGGCTTAGAGTTCACTGGTTTAGCTGGTTTTGTATTATTCTCCTGTCCTGGAGCAGTTTGTGGCTTTTCATCCAAAAAGGATGTCAAATTGAAGAAGCTAAAGCTAGTACTTCTTTGAGGTACGCTCTTCTCAGCAGTTGGACTGCTGGAGAAGAAGGAGGGCAGATGAAACAGCCCCTCTGTTTCTTGCTGCTTCCCACTAGCAGGAGCAGGAGCTGAAGGCTTTGGTTCCTCTGATCCAGTGAAGAAGGAGAATATACTCCTACTGGCCGGCTGCGCTGGCTGTGATTTCGAAGTAGTGATATCAGAAAAGCTGAATGGCAAACTGAAACCCGACTCTTTAGGTGTCTGATCTGGCTTCGGTTTTGCCTGATTAGCTGTGCCTCCTAAACGATTTCCTCCTTGTGGCTTTGGTGTAACCGTGGGTCCGCCGCTTTGTTGCACAGCTGACTGACTCAATTGGCTTATTTTGGGACCTACACTCATTGGCTTCTGTGAAGCGCATCCAGGAGGCATTTTTTTACTCTCGGGAGACTCCTCCTGAGCTTTTCTGCTTCGTTGTTCCATTTGCACCCCAGGGCTAGGAGACACCTGCCTGTCCCTGCCTTCTGTTCTCACCCCTTCCGTAGGGGTGGAGGACAGACATGGCATACTGGCACTCTGAAGACCCCCGGACTTATCAGTTTTTTGTCTCGACTCAGCCACCGTTCTGCTCTTGGTTTTTGGCAGAGTCATAGTACTTGAGGTTGGTTGAGAAGGAACAGCCTCTGCTTTGAAAAGATCTCCAAGGGATCCAAATAATGATGAGATGCTGGAGGTTTCCTTCTGTTCTGGCTGTATCACCTTTTCTGGTTTACCACTTAGACTTTTTTCCAAATCTGGTGATGGCTGTGGTGCTTTGCTTACTTGTGTTTTGAAGAAATCAAAAAATCCAGAAGTTTGAGTTTTGTTGGCAGTTGAGCTTGCAGGAGAATCTTCTCCAAGACTGAACAATTTCAGAGCGCTTTTAAACAACGTCTCCTCAGGCTCAGTGGCTGGGTGGCTCTGATTTGGCTGTGGCTGACTAGGTTCATTAATATTTGCCTGCCTTTCGAGATGCCTGGAAGCTGGTGTTGCTTTAACAGGTCTGTCTTCTCGTATGGGCCTGCCATCTGGAGCAGTTTGGCTCAATTGAGAAGGAGACCTTGTTAATCCTGTTTTTTTAATACGGATGTTTTCATTCTGATTTAATTCTGGCTTTTCATTTCTAGCAGCCTCCAACTTAAGGTCTGATGAAGTATTTCTTCTTGGTTCTGATGTAACAGGGAACTTGTGCTCTGCTCGTGCCTCATCTAATTTTCTATTTGGTGCAAGTGATAAAACATCAGTTCTACTTTCAGATGATTTTGACTGTGTGTCCATTCTCTTCAAGGCAGAATCTTCTGATGTTTCAGGTTCAGGACCTGAAGACTTTCCAATTAGTCCACCCAAAGCAGAAAATAAGGAGCTAACTTTGTTCACTGGTGTTTTCTTATCTTCCTCAGTCTTTTTTGCTTCTGTTACTCTTTCAGTAGATGCCACAGTTTCTTCAGCTTTAGGAGTAGATTGAAACAGATGGAAACCAAAGAACCCTGATGATCCACTTGCAGTAGTTGTCATGGGGACAGCCTTATCCACTTCCTTGGTGTGGACCTCCTTACTCAGGGATTTATTGAAAGCAGCTCTGGAATGTGTCCTGAGATCAAGGGTTAGAGGAGGCTCCTCTGAATAATTCAGGGATTCCTTCTCAGGTCTAAAATCTACTTTGAGTTTTTGAAGCTTATAACCTGAGAAGTCTAACGGCTGCTCTCTCTGATAATAAATAGACTCTTCAAACATTTGTGAAAAAGTTTCCAGATTCATGTTCATTAGCTGATCACTCCTCTGCAAAGCTACTGACAAATCCAGCGGTTTATTTGTTGTATAATCATCTAAAGACTCTTCTTCAGCAAACCAAAACAGCTCATCTTCACTGCCAAGAGGGACTTTAAAACCACAAACCGCAATTGTGTTGTCTTCTAGCACAGCTCTTGGAATGGAATCCATCTGAAAATTATAATCCCAGCAGTCCGGGTAGGAATATGTTTCAGGAGCACACACGTAGACATACTGTCCAGTGGGATCAGTGAGCAGCGAATACACGTACTGGCTATCACTGTACATGTAGTATCCACAATCACCATCTTCTGATGGCCACCATATACCCTGCTCAAGCATCATTAGCCACTCCTGATACTCCTGGCTATAGGATGAGTACATAAAGCTCTCATCCATACTTAAAGTCTCCTGGTCAATTAGAGTCCACATAGTTCCATCACAGCCAGAGGAGTAGCTTAAATCCATGGGCAACTCTTCAAATGAGTAACTGCCATCTCTTTCAAGTGGTGGAAAGGTGCTATAGCTTTCATTGAGAGAATTAGCAGTCCATGCATCATTTTCTTCTGAACAAACATCTTGAAACATTAACTGGTCAAATGATTCATATGACATCACACTTAAATCTAAACTCTGTCCATCAAAGTTGGCATTACTCTGCCAATCCATCACATTGGCATTTCCATCCTTTTTACAGAGATTCACCACCACGTCATTTTCAGGCCAGTCCAAGAACTGTGGGGGCAGAACAGAGTTCTGGTTTAACATGTAGTAAACAGGTACTGCTATTTCATGAGTGTCAGCTAGATCCCCCACTTCATATTCCCATTCAAAGCTAGAATGACTTCTTGTTTCCTGATAAGCTGAGTACTTCTCCGTAAGATTATAGCTTTTATTAGTCAAATTGAGAAATTCATTTGATCCTTTGTTTAGAACAGTTGGAAAAACTCTAGATTCTGCATCTTCATAAGGGATATGCCTACTATTTACAGGCTTTCCAGATAAGTCTTGTACCTTGTCTTGAAGATTTAGAGTATCAGGGAGCAGAGGATGCCCGCAGTGGGAAACATGGGGCTCTGCTGTTTTATTTACTCTTGTACTGGACAGCTGGTCAGTAGTTTTGGGAGACTCCATCGTTTTCACATTATCCAGTTTCTCCTTTGGTTTAGGCAAGAGATTTTTTAAGAAGCTGGGAGCTTCCTGCTTTACTCCAGTGCTTCTTTGAGTGTCAGAAACCATTCCTGAGCTGCTGGGTTTTGTCTCTGAGCTAGAACCCTCACCTCTGTCAAAAAGTCTCATCAAGCCTGGAGAGTTTGTTTTAACCTTCTCTTGCTTACATTCAGACAAGTTTTCATTTGAAGCAAACTTAAATAAGCCAGAAAATAATCCAGGAGAAGTGCTTTTCTGGCCATCGTTCTCGCTTTTAGTGGTCAAGTCTTGATTATTTGCTGTTTTTTCATTGGAAGAAATGCGAAGAAAGCCAGAAAGAAAACCCGGTGTGTTCTTCTTCTGCATATCATCTGCACTTGCAGCTTCTGGCCCTCTGGCTGAAGAGGTGGATTCAACTGAGCTGTCGTTTAAGTCTGATGCATTTAGTCCTTCTCTTGTCAATCCTCCTTTTACATTTCTAAGTTGTTCCTGAGTACTCTTAGTTCTCTGCTGCTCTCCTGCAGCCTTAGAGGTAGCAGAGGCACTCTCCTGGTGTTTTCTTCTACTTACTTGGGCACTAGGTAGGTTTTCTTCATTCACGTCTTTTGTTTGTTCTAATTCCTCCTTATGGTCTGATAAATTTGGAACAGAGCTAGATTTTAATGAAATGGTATTTTCTGATTTACTGTTTCTGTCTTCAGGCAAAGAAATGCCACTAGAGCTCTGATGACTTTTTTGGTCCTGTGAAGGTGCTAGATTTTCTGCAGAAGAAAATTTAAATAATGAAGGAATAAAGCCCCCTTTCTCATTCTTTTGCTCCTGCTTTTCTGAAAAACCCAACACACTGAAAAAAGGAAGTTTCCCAGTGAAAGGAAATGAGTGCTCTTCATTTGATGAACTATTTTGTCTTACATCCTCCTCAGACTTATGGCCTTTAAAATGCTCAGATGTACTTTCCTTCTGCCCTTGTTCAGCAGAAGGAAGCAACAACTGACTGAAGGACTTTTTGAGTGGACTGAAAAAGTTTTCAGATGCTGTACCCTGATCTTGAGGCTGTGAATTAAGTTCCACATTACCCTTGTTTTGCTTGTTTCCCAGTCCATGACCTGTGGTATGCTGATCCCCTAAGCGACTTGCAGGAGGCTGCTGCTCCCTGGCAGTGGGCGCACCCCCTTTCACAGTGGCATCTGGCTGATTTGTAGCATGATGCAAATCTGGCTGCTTCTGTAGCACATCCTGCTGCTTGGGAGCCAAGAGACCATCAAAATTGGCTTTCAGACTGAAGGAACTGACTGAGTTTGTGAGCCTGCCAAAGATTGAAGACACAGAAGTGCCATTTGCGTTTACCTCTGCCTCGTTTCTAGTCTCACTCGTCCGTACCTCCGGAATAATGCTGCTGGTGGCTGCCGTCTGTCCAGATGGTCTCTGACTTCTGTTTGCCTCATCGTCTTTCACAGCATGGCTGTCCTCCTTGGTGTGCTCTTCTTTTACGACTTCTTGTTTTGGCACTTCCTTCTCTGAGAAGATCTTTAAAGGATTAAACATACCTAGAACAGAATTCACAACCGAATGTTGGTTCTGCTGGCTGCCGGCGGTGGTTCCTTGCGATTGCTGGAGATGATGCGGAGCAGAAGCCTTACTGTCCATCTCAGCTGTTTCCGGCTTGTTGGAGTTTATGTTCTGGGCTTTTTTATCACCACTCACTTGGGATGGTAGCAAAGAGTGAATGGAGAACTTGGTGTCAGCTTTATTATCTACTGTCACTCCAGAAGGTGAACTCTCGCTTTTGGGCTTACTAGAAAATACATTCGAGATTCCACTTTCTGATGAGTTTCTGTTTTCTGTCTTCTCTGGAGTGGAAGAAACAAGCTTTTCAACAGAGGCTGTGAGCTGCTTTGTGCTTGACCCCACCTTTTCAGTGAAAGAGCTGAACAGGGAATTCACTGTATTCTTCACACCTGACAAGTCTGGGAGAGATTCAGATTTGCCCTTGGTACTTTCCTCTGCAGCAGGATGTTTGGGCTGTTCAGACTTCCTGCCTTCTAATGAATTACCAGCATTACCCTGCTTCAGGGACATGCTCTCAACATTTTTTCTGGTCTCTGGCAATGTACCAAATTTGCTGATTTCTTCCTCCTTCTCAGCCAAGTATTCTGAAACTGATTCTACCAGACACTGAAGTTCATCCATCGTGTCTATGTACTCCTCACTGGGTTCTTCAACAGGAGACAGTGTTAAGTCCTGCACAGGATGACCATGTTTGCTCCCTTTAGTGTTGCTTTTTTTATCACAGCTGGCCTTTAACTGGGAACCAAAATTTGCAGGGTAATTAACAGTTAAGTTTCTCAAATGGCTGATGTCAGAATCACACCATGTTTGTGAAAGGGCAGCCAGTTCCTCCATTTCATCATCTGAAGCAGGTGAGTACTGAAACTCATCAGAAGCGCTGCTGTCAAATTCCTCAAGGATATCCACAGGCACAAAAGTGTTATCCGGCATCCCTATGAGTTTCATGTCTTCACTGTTACTGAGGCGAAGTGAGCCCTCGTGGTTCACTCCCTGCTTGTTGGGCAACTTGCCACTTTTAACCATTAAGCCATTTTTGTACGGGCGCAGGATGGGATAAGCAGGCAACCGCTCCTTACTTTCAGAGTTGCTGCTATATTTTCCAGTTCTGCCATATACTGGGAAATCATCATTAGGTTCAGAACTAGTTGCCACACCATTGAAATAAACC
This sequence comes from Numenius arquata, assembly GCF_964106895.1. Classification (NCBI taxonomy): domain Eukaryota; kingdom Metazoa; phylum Chordata; class Aves; order Charadriiformes; family Scolopacidae; genus Numenius; species Numenius arquata. The sequence continues at coordinate 11,190,440 of NC_133616.1, read as the reverse complement.
GTTTTCTCCCCAGGAAACCTCAGACGTTCGTTACTTTGCAGGCTTATTTGTTCACTGTCTTCAAAATTGTATCGCAGCTTCTTTTTCCTTCTCCTATCTATTGTATCATACTCCTGAGGATACCTAGGGACATCTACAGACCCTGACTCCACACACACATTTTGGCAGCACCTTGATCTTTCACAGTGATTGAAATTTTCTCTTTTTGAGAGAGTTTGCATCTTTTTTGTCTTTGTTTCCTGCCAACTTCTATTTTTATGACTCTTTTCTAAGAATTCCTCTATAAGCAGTTTTCCTAGCTCTTCATAGTTACTGTCCTGTTCTTCTTCTCCATCTTCAGAGTTAAATGGAATGATCCTGACTCTTTCATTTCTAGCTAGAGATCCTTTTCTAAGATGAGAAATAAAGGGGATGGGAGGGAAAGGAAGAGAGGCAGCGAAAAAAAAATAGGAAGGGGAAAATAACAGTTTTAAAAAGAGCTCTAGAAAGGACAGAGAAAATAGTAATGAAAAAACATGCATTAAATAAAGGAAAATTAAAATCAGAACTACCCAGAGATAACAAAACTGAAGACCTGCCAATCTACCACCAATACATTTCAATCAAATAGTCAAAAAAAGCAGCATGGGTTATGATATTCCACCGGTTACAGTTGCACAAAATTTAGAAATGCCTGTTTGAAGGAGAACAGCTTTTTGTGATCAAGTGAGGGCACACAGCCTTGGCTGTACCAGTACTCTGCTGTTACTTTTTTAGGCATGCTGAAAAAAGTCACTTATTACAGTAACAGGACTACTTTGAGATACAGCGCCCACGCACACCATTCCACTATGCTACGCATGCATTTCGGTCACTCTAGGCTGCAGACTTTGTTTTAGCAGTATTCATAAACCACACAGGCACCTTGTTTCTCCCAAGGGTGGCTACAGAGCAGAGACTTCATGCAAAGACTCAGGAGTCGCTGGAGTCCAGGGAAGCGGGCACAGGGGACAAAATGCAAATTGTGAGAACCAGCAACGCGAGGAGTCCCAGCTACTCCACCACTCCTCTTTGCTGGGAGGGCTCACTAATGCAGCTAATGCCCTCAGGGGGCTCCTACCAACACAAAATGAAGATGCTCAGAGCTGTTACTGGATCAGAAGGCAAAACACAGCACTGGCAATGGGTATTAGTCCATCAAAAGCCTCAGATGCTTTTCAGGATCTGTACTTCCCATTTACAATGCAACTAGACAGATCCAGCAATGTATACCTGTCTGTTGTGGGAAAAATGGATTAAAGCAGCTAGTGCTTTGCTATCGAATAATCTGAAGCTTCCTAAAAACCCAAGTAAATGACTCTTGGGATTTTGGGATTAATTTCTAGCCCTTGATCAGAAGGATGATCTCAATTGTTCAACAACACAAAGGCTCATAGCAAGAAAGCTTCCACTTTATCTAAACCTCACAAGAGGAGTTCCTACTAGCGTACATAAAAATAAAAAAAAATCAAAATGCTTATCTGAAAGATGCACTGCAGCTTTGCCCACATCATTCATTGTTGAGAACTAAGGAGCATGAGGGCACACATGCCCTAACCCTGTAACAGCAGGGCGAGAGAAGGGAAAGGGCACAGGGCACATGGACGCTGTATGGATACTGCTAATACAAGAGTCTTCACCTTGAGAGTTGCCCGGAGCACCACCATGTAGGATACTGATGGGATAGCCCTGGAAGACAAACAGGTCGCTGCATTTTCACTACTGCTGGTTAGTGCTTCATTTCCACCAGTATTATTAGCTAACTTACGCTAATTGCAAAGATACTCATTACTTTAAATGAGCCCTGTTGTGCACAATTTAGAACACTTACTACACTTCTTGCTTGCAATTTTAAGCTGGTAATTGAAATAATTTTCTTTAAAAAGCTAATGAAATTTAAAAGACTCCCAGGGCCACCATAGTTACTGGATCAAGCCCTTCCACATCTCAGCTGAAAGCAATGGGAGCTACATGAATACCTGAAGAGCCATTAGCTGTAAATGCTGAACGAATACTCGACTAATTTAGGCGTAAAGAAAATTACTTTTTTTTTTTTCTAATTGAGCTCCTCCCCCTTGTGTTTCCCCTGCTATTCTACAAAGCACTCCTTTTACTAGAAATGAAGCAGTGACAAGAAGTCCAACACCTGAGAGGAGAGAAAAAGTTATCAGCCCAGCATGAATCTACCACAGATCTCAAACAGAGCCAAGGCAAACAGCCACTATCAGCTGGAATTTATCACGAGACCACTTCACAGCAGCGACAGCAAGGAGACAGGCACAGGGGCTGCGAACAGGTTAACCCACCTATCGGACAGATCTAGAGAGCGCCTGCTCTCTAGCGAGCACTGGCGGCTTGTCATTTGACTAGACTCAGACGCGGACTCTAGGTCAGTTCGGCCACTCACAGTGGAATCTACGCTACCGTATCGCCTTGGAAGTAAATAGAGCGAGAGCAGGGAGACATGGAGGACACGTGGTTACACAAAATGAACACTGCAAAGAAAAGTTAGTGCTTAAAAAAAAAACATCTGAGGGGAAGACATGTGCTATTCTGAAGTCAAACTGGCTGTTGGCAGCAAAACACACAAATAAGAATAAGAGTTGTTATCCTTGGGGGGGGGGGGGGGGGTGCGAGGGGAGTGGGGAATAAAATACATGCCCTTCTATCAAAAGAACATAATGATAAAGACGATCAGAACTTTTCCAGCCAAACCCAAATGTTGTTAGAAAATATACCCCAGGTGTTAGTACCAACAGTTTCAATTGAAGCACTCTGGCACAGACAACTTTTTGACCAATTCAAGACAGGTTCTAGCAGACTCTTGTCTGGTTCCTTTGGGTCTGCCCAGGACAGCCTCCTACAAGCTGTCACTTCCTCAATCACCAGCTACAGTCTGCCACCAACACTGATTTCATTGGGTGGCTGCCTGGCCCATGGCACTTAAGAGCCGCTAAGAGCGAAAGTCAAACACAATTTGGTTTTGCAATACTCAGCTACTGCTGAGTTTTGAAAATATCTACCCAGCCAGCTCTTCCTAGAAATACCTGTGTGGTAAGAAAGAGAATCCCAAGTAACTTCTTCGGAAAGTTTGTTTGCATTTTCTACGTTTTAAAATTAAATATGTAGCAAAAAATCTTGCTGGGTATGTGGAAAATGCACAGGAAGCAGGAATGCTCAGAAGGAATCAATCACCATCTAGGACTTGCCTTCTTGGACTGAAAGTAATTTTAGACAACAGCAGACTACAAAGCTCTTAGTTTTATCACTTCAGATCCTTTTGTAACAATACCTTCAGGAAACCAGAAAAAAAATACATATGCCATCTTGGTATTTTTTAACAATTCAAACCAGAAGTGCCTCTTTGGAAGATCTTATAAACACACTTATGCAATGGATAAAGTTAAAGGTTCACAGCCCCACCTCCAAGCAAGGTGAGCCATGAAAGATTCCTTGCATTGTGAACACCACCCCAAGAAGTCACATAACTGCAAGAAAAACCCAGCCACCACTGGCTTCCCCAGGCTGGAGGCTGAATACAGCTGTTCAGGTTCACTCTTCCATAAAGAAAAAGCTTCAGCTCATCTTCCCAGACTCTCAGCAAGATCTTCAGCAATTTTACCACTGCAAACCAGCAGTGCAGAACAGCATGGGGAAGGGAATAACTTTCTTATATAAGATATTTAATGGACTAGGAAAAGAGCAATGAGAACAACATGTCACACTGTACTAAGTGCATTTTGTTGGCATATTAACCTCTGCTGCTTGAAATCTCAGTAACAGTAACAATATTAAATGTTACCATTAAACTTCAGCTTTTATCATTAAAGACCATAAGGCAAAAAGAGTAAAAGTTAGCCTCAGCCACACACTCATGATGGCAACCGAATTCAGGTTCAGACATCAGGGAGCAAGAACATTCTTACCGAGGGGGATGAGGCAGAACAAACCAGCTATAATACATATAAAACCCTGCACATCTGACTGTGACAGAGTTTAAGCAACTGCCTCTTCCTTCCACACCAAAGGCAGAAGCAGCAGCAGGGCTTGTTCTACACACCCACTCTTATCAAGCACTGTCCAAGTTCTTCTGCTTTCCCATTACACTTATTTGGAACAGCAGTTTTGTAAAGTTTTCTGCAGTTCCCAGCACAAGCAGCTCTTAGTTCACAGCCATTGATTCTGGTAATTTAATGCTGTAATGCTTAATACTTAAAAAAAAAGATAAAAGCAGTTGTAAAACTACTGATTTATGGTCAAAAAGTTAATTTAGAACAAGTAAACTATGTTTCATATAGTTCAAAGGAAACCAAAAGAGAAAATACAGTATTCAACGGTGCTACATGATAACAGAAAAAATAGCCAACCCTAAGTGGTTACAGACTTTCTTCTTGAATACCCTGTTTTCACAGAGCTAATACAAGAGCAAGAGCTAATCTGGAGCAGAAAACAAATCTGCCCCAAGAAAGAAACTCCTAATAGGATAACTCTGCTGGCGCGTGTTTCACTGGCGTGGGAGGCACACCCACGCAACGCTACCAGAACAACCAATTACCCAGTGCTGGGGCCTTCAAAAGGTAAGGTGAAAGTAGAACCAAGAATAAATGACCTCAGAGATGAGCATATCTTCAAAAGGTAATTCAGGTAAAAAGGTAAACTTTTGGACCTAGTGTAACAAATAGCCTTATGGGTTTTTCCTGGTTCACAGCAGATTCCCAGCGCTAACAAAACACGTAACACCTTCCTATCAGAAGCTTTTCAGAGAGCTTCCGCTGCCCTCCTCTGCCAGCAGGGCACCTTCAGGGTCTGCTATAGAAAATTCAACGGGAAAAGAAACGCTACGCAGAAGATGGCACCCACCTGATGGCCACATGCTCCCGATAATCCAGATCATAATTTTGTAGGGAGTCAGCACAGGATTCCCGCAAGACCCCTTGCTGCTGCAGGCGGGAGGGAACGGTGAACTGGTGGACGGAGGCATTGGGCTGCGCCGTCGTGTGGTAGGGAGGAGGAATGCTGTTACTCGTCTCACTGCGATAGTCGCTGTCTCGGTCGTCCACGGCACTGTCGGCATCTTCAAAGGCTAAGAAACAACAGCAGTTAAGGGCACGGCTCTCAAGTTGCCTTGCTGGTACAGTGAAGCCCATTTAAGTTTATAAAGAATGACACCCCCCCCCCCCCCAAAAAAAAAAAAAACAAAAAGGCTATTTCTGCTATGGATGTATTTCCACCTGGTAGTTGGTTATAACCTCCAGTTCTCTCAAGTATGTACCAAGGAATTCCTGTGATCACCTTCATGCTCCCCTTTCCCACTTCCTATTATAGGAGTTTATTTCTCTTTAGCCATTCCTAGTAAGCAGATTAAGACATTTTCATTTAAAAAAAAACCAAACAAACAGAAAAAAAACCACCCCAACACCCAAAATTTCAGGTGCTTTGCTGCTGCCAAAATGAACATTTAGATGTTGGGGGAAAAAAAAACGGAAGATAAACAATCCTTTATGGAAAGGAGCTCTTTCCAGGAAAATTTTCAACCTCTAAGCTGTAGTACTATCTCCTCAGCATCCTTAACCAGTACTTTAGAGTTCTGATTTTTTTTTTTTTTTTTTTTGTAAAAGGATTAGTTTAAATTAAGAGGATCTAACGAAAAGCAGTCAGTAGGAAAATCAGAAGAACTGAGAGAGCAGCTCTGCTTATAAACAATTATACCATTGCTTATAAGGGAAAAATTGCTACATTTAACACACACACATATATTAGCTTAAGTTTGGTAACAAACACTAATGCAAGCCTTCACGAAGGAAAAAGCTCCTTTCCAATGAGTCCCTGTCCCTGCAGAAACACTTCTGCTTGCTAACCCTTCAGAAAAAGGAAACACAGAATCATAGTTAGAAAGGGTATCAAAAATTCAATATTGATGTACAGCTGTGTTTGGCTGTGAGGAATGCAAGGTTATCTTTGCAAGCTCAGAGTGAAATACACACACCGTATGGCAGTGGAGTGCACCACTAACATGCTTGAAACAAAGGAAAATAAGGATCAGCCATTATCCACGCTCTCCGCCCCCAAAAGCCTGTCTAGAAAGGACAATCAAATTAAAGCCTCCTCTATTAAGTTATTGTGGTATCTGTCCTATACAGCCATTCACTATGAAGCTGAATAATAAAGTGAAAGTGCTTTTTTCATGTCACATCCTTAAAAAAAACCCTGAATTTAACTGCTGAAATTCCAAGGAGATGGAATGCAGCATCAGGGAACACCTCTCCCTTCCATTGGCGCTTCCTAGACCTCCAATTCAATTTCCATTTTTTTAATCCAAAGTAAAGTTTGTTCTTCATGACATTTTCAGTTCCTTCCCAACTGAATAAGACAACATCAGTTCCCTAAAGTGGGTGAAAGATTAGAAAACAACCCCAAGCAGAAAACATGTCTGCAAAATACAAACCACTTGAAAATGCCCAGCTCTACTCTCTTAAGTCCAATCAATTCAATTTGATTGTCCACAACAAAAATGGAGTTAGACCTCCTGCTTTTCAGTCGTTTAAATGATGCGTAGTTCTTGTCAGTCTTTGGTCAATTGAATAAAAGTGAACAGCAATCATGCACTGCTTTATTCAGCTTTATTAGAAGCACAATGTCCATCATTTTTATTACAGTCCAGTGCTTGGGAGAAACACGCAAGATGTGCCACACAAAAATTATTTGGTATGCCAAAGTACCAAATCCCTCTGAGAAGCACCAAACTTCCAGTCTGTGGAGCAAGGGCTGATCTATTTGTAGATCTCAAGGCACATACCATCCTCAGAAGGACAAGGAGCTATTACTCAGCTGAACAATGTCATTGCCGAACACTTGAGCTATTACTGTCTAATGCACAATAATTACTTTTCTTGGGACCGAAACACTGTTTCAAAGAGCTTTCTAATGCCTCACTTTCCTGCTCAACTAATTTCTTCTTCCCATCAGATGTAACCCTTATTTAAGGTAAAGCCTAAATAACCCTGGTATGATGCAAAGTTCCTCCAGCTGTGGCTGCACAATCAGTGTAAGCACTTGTAGGGGCTTAAGTCAGCCCAAATGAGTTAAAAGTTTGGGATCTGGTAAAAGACATCAGACCAACAGCTTTAGGGATAAACAATTTATCTCACCACAACAGTATAATAATGAATACAAATCAGTAGTACAATTATCTGGGGAAAAATTATAGTGAATCCAGTAACTCACTAATTCTGGGCTACACTTAATACCAGGGAGTGCAAAGACTTACACAATTATGGTTATCAGGTAGGAGGACACAGCTTTCTCCAGGTCAGCAACTCTGTCCTGCTGATGGGCTCAGAAATCTCTGAATTTCCCAATCGGATGGTTGCAGAAGCACTATCTGGACTTGTTAACCAGTCATCAGATCTCACCTCTGCACTATCAAACGAAGATTTCCCATATGAACCATAGTATCTCTAAGCAACATCTAAAAATAGCTAATTAGCTTAAATGTTAATCAACCATATACAGCATATACATTTATAAAAGGTGGCACCAGAATTTCTCCCAGCTCTTACTGGTGTTTAGCAAGAGGAAGTCTCTTAGAGGTCAAGACACAGAATGCCTCCCTGATGGCATGTTTAAAGGATGCAAGGCTCCGGCTACCACAAACATGGATGAGGCAGGAACACATTGTTTCTCTGATGTACCTACAGGATCCATAGATGTTAATACCAGGCAGAAATCCTCAACTGACTCATAAATAAGGGCCAACCCAAGAAAGTCTTACTCACGCACTTGGTCCTGCACTTGGGTCACAACAACCCCATGCAGCGCTACAGGCTTGGGGCAGAGTGGCTGGAAAGCTGCCTGGCAGAAAGGGACCTGGGGGTGTTGGTTGACTGTCGGCTGAACATGAGCCAGCAGTGTGCCCAGGTGGCCAAGAAGGCCAACAGCATCCTGGCCTGTATCAGGAACAGCGTGGGGAGTAGGACTCGGGAGGCGATCGTCCCCCTACACTCAGCACTGGTGAGGCCCCACCTTGAATACTGTGTCCAGTTTTGGGCCTCTTCCCACAAAAAAGACATTGAGGTGCTGGAGCGGGTCCAGAGAAGAGCAAACGAAGCTGGTGAGGGGTCTGGAGAACAAGTCTTATGAGGAGAGGCTGAGCGAGCTTGGGTTGTTCAGCCTGAAGAAAAGGAGGCTGAGGGGAGACCTTATCGCTCTTTACAACTACCTGAAAGGAGGGTGTCAGGGGGGCAGTGAGAGGCAGGGGTCAGTCTCTTCTCCCAAGTCACAGGTGACAGGACAAGAGGAAATGGCCTCAAGTTGCACCAGGGAAGGTTCAGATTGGATATTAGGAAAAATTTTTACACTGAAAGGGTTATTAAGCATTGGAATGGGCTGCCCAGGGAAGTGGTTGAGGCACCATGTGATGTTTTTTTATCAGTTAGGTTGATGGTTGGACTAGATGATCTTAAAGGTCCCTTCCAACCTAGACAATTCTATGATTCTATGCTGAATTGCAACAACCCTGTAGGTTATCTCACTTAACAGAAGTGTTCACAAATGAAGACATTGCTCAGCCTGACTAAAAGCACCAAAACCTGGCCCACATGTGGCTTATAGCACACAGCACCTTTGCAAGAAAGTATACTGTGAAATGCCTGCACGTGGTGAGGATCCCATTCGTTAACATACTTGACAGTTAAATTTTACTTAAGCAAGAGACTGACAAGAACTTGCCGAAGCGGCTTTGGGGACGCAGCATCCCTTCAGGAGGAGGGGTCAGGCATTACAGCCCATGTTTCAGCAAAATATTCCTTACAACACACATGGTGTGATAAATTCAAGCACACTCTTCTTCAAACAGACGACACACCAAGTCTTCTATAAGGAAAGCTGTAGCTTAGTCTCAGCCTCTGAAGATCGGTTAATTAATAACAAGATACATAACACAATAAACACAGTAAGTCAGCAAACTTTTTAACCCAGTTTGAGAAATGTCATATGTACCAAAGAGCTCTCAAGGGATGAAAACTTTCCTTGTTGCTGGATTCACTGTGTAGAGAGTGGGGGGTAAGGCTGAAGGGGCAGGGCAGAAGCATGCTCATGTTCATGTTTAATATTGAATATTCATGCATATAGGCAGCATAACAAGAAAACCCATTGGACAGTCACATCACACAGCAGGATTTTACAAAGAGCGGGGAAAATCAAAGTGAGATCTCTTCTCTGAAACAAACCAGCCTGTTATTCCTCCCCATTCCTACACCTCCAGAAGTTATTATACCACTACTGAAGGGCAGAACACATTTAGTTTTTAATACACTGACCTCAAAACCACTTTGCACAGTCCTGTCACACCAGCTCTACTAGTCACATTTAACCTCTGGCAACTTTTTTTATATCAAGCTTCAGGACAGGAAGGAAAACTAACAGCAAAATTATTACAGGTGACTGGATGAATGCACTTTCACAAGTATTTTTATTGTTTTAAGGTCCCAACGCATGGCAGGAGCTCCTCTCAAAAGGCTGCATTCAGTTGAAATTGCCTCTTGCTTTTCTAGCAGTGATGGCTCATCAGCTACCAGGAGCTGGGGTCCAGTTATCCTCCACAAACTTGAGCAAAAACTTGGACAAAAGCAACAAGTGCAGCAAACTCAGGCACTTGGGAAGAAGGTGGTTCATTTAAGGTTCTGTATCCCAAAACCCCCACTACTTCTCCAAAATAAACCACCGAGCTTTCACAGCTTCTGTCTATTTTTATACCAGTAGAAGAGAAGGAAGTGCATTAACCAAAGGAATGACTTCCAGTCCAAGTCCAGAAGAGATCTCTGCCAGCTCCACACCAGGGCTTTTGCAACTCACCTTCCCCACCCTTCATCCACTTAAATTGCTTTTCATGATAGCTGTCAACAACTTCTTTCCTTAAGCCTCAGACCCCAACACTCCACCCTCTAACTGAATCACCAGTCACTTCTCATAATCATGGACACTTTCTGAAAACTTGTAATCAAGATGCACACTAGTTTAAAGAGGACTACCAAAGTAACAAGGAGGAAAAAAAAAAAATCTCAGAAGGATAAGAGGGCATATTTTTGAGGCTCTTCTAGAGCTCTCCATGCTAAAAAATCATAGGTTTTGAGAAGCTTTTTCAGTGCAGCTTTGCAAGTCATTAGTCATCCTATTGCCCTCACCACTTAAAAATACATTAGAAATTTGCATAATTTTAAGACAGCAAGTTAGCAATATTCAGTCTTCAGTTTAAGAGTTTTCATAACCTTGTTTTTTCCACTTGAAAATACTTTCTGCAGCTGAAACACTCAACAGCCAAGAACTGGCCTGGCAGTCTGAAGTGCAAAGACTGCCTTGAACATCTACCCTACTTAAAGCTTTAAGTCTTTCCCTTTCCTAAAATGAAACCAGGTCAGCAGCACAAAATGTCTCTTCCCTACAGCTCCCTCTACCCCACTAGCAAAGCTCTGGGCTGCAGCACTTCTCTTCCAAGAAACTCTCACCAGGAAAATGCCTTCCAGCTACCAACATGCTGTTTCTGCTGCTTCCTTCTCCGTTGCTATTGTAAGCTTACAATCAGAAGTATATTTTCATTATATTGTCAAGCTAAAGGAGATCACCTGGAAATGTCATCAGCACAGGCTGAAGCCTGCATGTAAGGATGCTAACATGATTTCAAAGAGGACGGCACAGGAAGGATGAAGTACAGTGTGGGAGGGAGGAAGGGAGCTCCATGAATACAAGCACCTTTTAAAACAAAACCACCACACACCAACACTCCAGATAAACAAGAGAAACACCCTCTGCACAACCCTCCAAAATCTCTAACTGGCCAATGCCTAAGCACCTCATTTCCCTCCCAAACACACAAAATTGGGGAATAAAATAAAGCTATCTAGGACACTAATCTTTGTTTTAGTAGTCTACAGAAGTTTAGATAGTTCTCAGTTATCCTACCACACCTCTGAGAATAGCCCCAAACAATGAAGATGTCCAACACTAACAGTGTGAAGAGGTTGGTTAGCATTGTTGATGCCTAGAGAACTTATGGTCTGATGAAAGACAGCAGAACAAGGAGGACAAAACATGTTGTGGGAGGAGAAACTGGAAAGTCACTGTGGAGGACTTCTAAAATGCAGCACGGGTCCATCTGTGAAACGCAGTGTAACATTAGCTGGACATGAGACTTAAGTTACTTGGCTGCAATAAGAGCGTCCTCTCCAAATTCTGCTATGTCAAAAATGGAAAAGCATCAGGCGGAGTCTCCTCCCCGCTGGCAGTGGTCACAGTCACCTTTCTTTGCATGCCCCCCTCAGCAACACCCTCGCTCTTTTTTTTTGGCACAGGGAATAGACACATTGGTTTTAAGATCGATGATTACTCTTTGCAGGTCCTACGAGCACTAGAAGCTACACACTGTAGCTTAGGCAGAAGCCCTACCTTGGAATTTGTGAGACTTCCAGAAAGCAAAGATGCACATTTTCTGGAAAAATGAACAAAAACATTGGGCTGTGTGGCCTCTGCAAGGGTTCACACACCAGTCTTCAGGTGTGGGCATCAGCTCTACATATCACAGACAGCCGTGGTATCTGAGTTTTACCTTTCCAAGGTTGCTAAGCACTAGTTAAGGCAAAACCCTACCATTTTTGCCATGATAATGTCTCACTGAGCTTGAATATGCTACAATACCTTCTGTCACGCTGGTGTCCACCAGCCATTTCTGCTTTCAGATTTGCTCCTGTATGTAGTATCTTGAGCGTCTGTGATCACTCTCACTACAGATTCCCTTGTGGTTTGCAGTTACTACAAACATTGACTTGGGGTTACGTAGGTATGAAGACTAACACAGAAGAAGGGTACAAGCAGAAAAATGGAATCATCTTTATGGGAAAAGAAGAATAGTCCAATTCTTCCTTCTTATCCTCAAACTCCAGTAAAAGCCACAAGCAACTCATTTAAAACATGTCCAAAACAGAACTAAACAGTGAAAAAAAAAAAAAATGGACAGCCATCCACAGAAATATGAAAATTCCATGAAAGTGAAAGAAAATACAATGGTACAGACTTTCTATATGCATGAATATTTCCACTTTCCTTGTACTAGAGCATGCTGCATCACTACAGGATCAGAAAACTTGCAAGAAATCAAACTGTTACGTACTCAGCTGCTCTCCCCATCCGAAATAACTCCAGTTGCCTGCATGTAACACAAATGGCAGCAAAGAATAGGAATGGAAAAAGAAAGCTTAGAAAAACAAACCACAAGCATACTTTTCATGTATTTAAAATGCCTTATAGATTGCAAGCTTGAAAAGTGAGAAGTTTTTTTTCATTATAAAAACAACATTGAGTGTATTTGGGGGATTACTATTCACCATCCAGTTTGTCTGTAAGACATTCTGAAGATTAAGATCACTATAAACTCTAGGAATAATTAAGCAATCATGCATTTATTAACACAAGTAGACAAAATATTTATCAGCACTTAGCAAGAGCAGTTAAACACTGTATTTCCTAGTACACACGTTATCAGGATTACAGACAGAATGCTCCAGAAACCAGAGTCCAGTTAAGAGAAGAATCCGATCCTCAGCTAAACTGTGCAAGTCAAGTGGCAAAAGCTGCTTCATGTTTCCCCTCCTGCCCCCTTCCCAGAGCACAGTTAACCCAGTGGTGAAGGCACCACACCAGTCATAATAGCATGGAAAAATTGTGTGCACGTAAATCACCATCGAGTGAAGAGTATTTTGTTAGCTAGATATACACACTGATAGAAAACCCCCTCTCTCTCAGCATCCTAAGGATGCAAATAGTCACAAGTTAATTCTACAACAGTAAGCAAGTCTCTCCATGTTAAAATTAAAGGTGACAATAAACTCATGCTAAAGCTAAACTGGAAGTTTGGTAAGACAGCCAAGTTATTACTTATCAATATCCATGTTGTCACCCCAAGCTCATATTCAGTATGATGGAGGCAACAAACTACCACATAGAACCTTGGAAGCATGAACACAACTTGCAACAATTGAGAGCTTTCTGTCCTGGCTACCAGCCTCATCTCTAGCCACCAGCCAGGCATGCATTTCAAAGAAGGGAGATAGCTCAGGGGATTCAACAAATCCCTCCCCCTGCCCTCATTAACAAGACTCACAAATTAGAATGGACTAGTCGATGTTTTTACCTAAAATTGCAAAAAACATTTCTGAAAGAAAATATCTTTGTCCTCAAGAAATCACCACCAGACTAGTAAGCAAGCAAAGTAACTTGGCTTCCCAAGGGTTTTCACTGAATTTCACTGAATTTTTAGAGTTGGAAGGGACCATAAAGATCATCTAGTCCAACTCCCCTGCTGAAGCAGGATTGCCCAGAGCATGTCACTCAGGACTGCATCCAGGCGGGTCTTGAAAATCTCCAAAGAAGTCCCTATCCATATGTACTACATGTATTTCCATGGGAGAAGAAAAGGTGGACAGCAGAAAGAAAAACAGACACAAATGTGAACTACCCCAAGGGAAAAAAAACCCAAGCAAACCAGAGTTTAACACTCTCTCCCTATCTGGGAAATAAAGGTGCATCAGAGCTACAACCACGTGTCTCCTTTCTTCTCAGACATAAGAGGTTTACAAAGCAATGCAGTTCCTCAGATACACCTCAGTACTCCAGGGTTCCTGGACTCCAGGCTCTCGCACACACACGTGTGGTGCTTTGCACAGGCACGGCCATAGCTCAAGTCTAAGTGGCACTTCTATTATCTAGTAGAGCTTCAAAGGTAGGTCATTCTCTTATGGTCATTTCTCTAACTACAGGAGTAGTTAGAGGAAAAAAAACAAAGTAACACGTCTGCTTGCTCTGGTCATTAAACAAAGCAGCTCTGACCAAGTACACACATGGAAAAAATTCAGTAATATTTTTTACCAGGTTGAATTAGAAAGAACCACATATTAAACTGGTACAATGCTGAATACGTGCAGTTTCCATGGAGTATAAAAGGGTTATTCCTCTCCTGCCTACAGGAATAACAAATAAAAACTTTTTTCTTGTTTACACAATTTAACAAGTGAGAAAAACTGAAATCCGTAGACAGAAGTACCAACAGACTGCCATCTGAGACATGGCAAGTGCTTCTTCTCAGGTCCACAGCAGCAAGTATGACAAGCCACCACTTGGACAATGCATCTGGGCTAGTCGTGCTGGCAAGATGAAGAAGCACCCAGATGCATCAGAAGCCTGCCAGCATCCACCAGCCAGCGTTTACATGGCCTGACCACAGGGCCATCATCTCAGACTTGTTTTTTACAGTAACAAAAATCCACAAATTGCCTAATGATCAGCTTTGACAGAGGCCTGATTGTTTTTCTGGGGAATAGATGAGGAGAAAGATGAACCTGCCACCAAGCTAGCAAAATAAACAGAAGTAAAACACATACACCAAAGAGAGATGAGAAGGGGAGACAACCAGAAGAAAAGGTATGGAAACAAGAGGTATGGAGAGCAGGAGCATAAGTAAGGGACATGAGGAGAGCACTGAGGAAAGAGAGCAAGAAGTTGACAGACTGAGCAGGCATTGAGCTTCAATTTGCTGCAATACACAGTTCACATCAAAGAGAAGATAATTTCCTATTAATGCATAAGTCAAACAATAGCTTATGTGCATCTTATTCCTGAAACTCTCAAGCTACTAACACACATGATAGGAACCTTTTCATGGAAGGAGGTGCTGAGGTTACTGTCTCAGGTAAACAGCGAGAGGCAAAGGAACCCAACATTTGGGCATTTGCAGCCTTGATTATGATTAAAGATACAGAAAAACTCCGCAGTGGCACAATGTTATTGCACTCGGACTACCTGTTAGTTAGGCCCAAGGCATTATTCACAAATGAATGTACCTGAAACATCCCCAAACTGGGGAAGAGATATTAGAAGATAGTATAAATTTCCAAAACCAGCATACAGATCAGAAAAACTACAGAGGAAATGCAGCTTACCTTTTCCCAAAGATAAAACTCCGAGACTGACAGCCTCTGCACAAACCTCAGCTCAAACCACTGCAATCTGCACAGAGGAAATGAATGGTTCTTCAAGGGAAAATAGCAAGCCTGACCCCTGAAACCATCTCACTCTTCCTAGCCCTTGTCTCCTTGACAGCAAACGATCTGATGGTTGGCACACTACTCACAGTTTCAAACTGCAACAAGGAGAAACCCACCAATGCTAAAAACAAGCCTCAAAGATACAAGGTCTGCCCTTGGAAGAGAAACATGACCACCTCCCATAGACAAGAGTGCTCAAACTGACAGTGACATCCCTGAGCCAGCTACCTACCTGTCTACCCTACTGCTACCAAGTTCCTTACAAAGAGTGTGAAAACCCCACAAGCTTTCAAAGGCAGATTAGAGACCACTATTTCCAAGACAAATAGCAATCAATGCCAAGCAGGGCAGAGTGGAGAGAAGAGCAGCTGCCTTTAGACACCAGCTCCTTACCCTGCAAGTTTTCTTCTCACACTGAGAAGTTGGGTCTTGGCTGACCAGGGTGGGATATATCTAGAGACTCACTGGGAAGGCAACACTGCAGGAGCAAATAGAAAGAGGTGCAATAACAGAGAGCAAGGGATTTTTCAGCCAGAATGTCAAAACTCCGCTTTTGTTTGTTTTTGCTAACACCCACTTCACTTCAGACTCTAACATTTCGGATAAAAGATGAATTTATTAAAGATTCAACACATATGCTGCTTCATTTAAGATTCAGGAGCTAACAGTATATATCTCAGTCCTTCAGCATAATCACAGAAGACCTGGGCTGACAGTCTTGATATTTTGAAGGTTAATGAAAACAGAATTTCTTTTTAGCCTTTTCAAGTTGTTTTTCTGCTTCATAAAAATAATATGCATAACCTCAATTTGTTAAGTAAAAAGCCCTTCCACAACACCTTTGGGAACAAATTTAAGCCAGTATAAACTTGAACTGAAGACACCAAGAAGTCCAGACAGACACAAAATGGAAAGTTGCAATTCTAAAAACATACAACACCACTACATATTTACACTGGAATAGATGATACAGACAAATCAGACTAGTTACTCTGTGTGCTCTTAAATACCAACAGTGTGTGTCTTGGTTATCACATTATTTTGTATTCATAAGTTTCAGTACTCAAAAGATGAGGTTTTATATAAACCACCAATTAAGGACTAATCGATGCCAGCAGCCTGGTGCCTTGGAAGCTACAACATTCTTGTCGTTAACACATTTTATAAAGCACATCTAAGTTCCCACAGTTAGCTGAACATAACATATGCTTGTTCTGTGTCTCAATTATGCAACTATTCAAGGAGGAACTCCTCCTCCTCACTTCACACTGTCAAGCCTGGATCAGCAGGGACACTGAAGAAAAGCTGAATATTCCAAGTTTTCAATGCAGGCTAATTTGATTGCCTGTGTGCCATTTTGTTTTATTTCTATTTACAAGTCTCTCAGAGTGGCTGGGACCTACTATCCCCATCAGAACATTATTGTTTACTGCTGTCCACTGCTTACAGTCATGTTGATAAATTATTTAATACTCTTGTTATATCCTATGCTGAGCGAACACAGAGAGCATCTAAACAGGTTTATAAAAGTAAACTGAGCTCAGGAAATTACACTATATTTGGTGCTGATAAAGTCCTGTTTATAGAATACAAACAGAGATGGGAATGTCCTGGTCAGTACTTTCTTCTAGATTTAATAAATCTCTTTTTCCCCTAAGACCCTCAACACAGTGCACACAGATCTCAGATTCCATAAAAATGTACATTCTTCTAGCATTCAATGTACTTGCCAAAACTAGCAATGTTGTATTTTAACAAAACAAACATTTAATAGCTTTTTAGAAGAAAGTCATGTTTTCAGTAAGCAGGATGACCAAGAGAGCATCATAACAAGTATCACCATTTCCAGTTCAATTTGGGAACACCACAGACAAGGGCCAAGACCTCTGCTCAAAAGGAGATGAGAAAGCACAGGAGGAAAGCGAGCTAGAAGGAGCTGACAGAGACAAAGACAGGCACTAGAGTACAACACAAGTACTCTCCTTGCTCTCACTACTCCCTGTTTTTCACTGCAGTATATCCCAGTCTAGCATTCAGCTTATGCTGAAATTTTGGAGTGTTTTATTTCACTAAATGAAACGGCACTTCTGGTCATCTTTACTATGGCTAAACAAAACCAGATTGAGCGCTGAGAATTTAGGCAGGGCTTGGATCACCATCAAATCTCCGAGAGTATCCACGAAGTTATTACAAGCTTGTCCAACTCATTAGTAACCATAGCAAAAAGAATCGGGCAGAGCGCCACTGAATTTTATCTACAATGGACAAACTGTCACATTTCTGTCACTGCACTAATACCTAACACAGCTGTCTCGTCTTACAAATTTATGGGCTACCGAGTCACACAGACTATTTGGCTACAAGATGTAAACACAAGAACCAACAAAAGTTTTATATGCTCCTCATGAGATACAATCTTGGACTATAGCGGATCACCTAACATTACATATATCCATAAGAGCAAAGAGGAATATAATGTTCTACAGCAGCTGTGATATAAGATTTTTTGCCTTCTTTTCTTCTGATTTTCAATCTTGGACTTTCAGTACAAGCCTCATTGCTCAAGGACACATAACCATGGCTTGTGTATGAAGTTGGGCAATAATTTTTCTATCAGCTTAAAATCCTTAATCTAATTTTTCAGAAGATTATATTCCACTGTGGTAAAAAAGTTCAAATTAATTTTCTATTATTGCTATGAAATTAAAGGATGACTAATAAAATTTCAGTGTCCTTAAAAAAAATTCCCACCAGAAAAAAAAAAAGCATTCACGAAGAGCACTAAACAAATTATGGAACCTATAGTGATTACCTGACCATCTACTTTTTTTTGATCACTGCTTATAGAGACATGTTAGTATTAGCAGCATTCAGTATTTCAGGAAGAGCTTTAGGTCTGGGGCTTATTTAAAAGTCAAAGCTTTATTTCCTTGTCAACACCTTTCAGAACACAGCACATACTTTAGGAAAACACTAACAAAGTACATTTAGAGGATCAGCAGCAAAAGCACAGATCTGCTGTCCTCTGGAGTTCAGCAGTAAGTCAAACTTTGTTACTGTATAATCTTCTAATGGAGCCGGTATTTTTATTTTTAACTTCCATTTGCTGAGTACTTTTCCTTTGGCATAGCCAGTCCTGAAGTAGCAGATTTATCCTAAAAATGCAGGCAGATGTTTTCGAGTAAAAACTTGAATCTGCATTCCTTCGAGTAGGCCTGTTGTGCCTTCAGCCAGCCCAGGCAGTAAGTATCGCAAAGCCACAAGAAAACAAATCTCTCAGACAGGATTTATCCTAAACAAAAAGGAACAGGAGCTTCCAGTCACCCAGAAGCGGAGAGGCCAAGGAACTTGCTTTCCCAGCCCATCAGCAAACTACCACAGAATAGCTCATACAATGGTTTCACTTGTACAGACAAGAGTAGTTTTTCCTCTGCATAGCTTAATTAAAAACCAGTCATTCACGTGTCCTGTTTTGAATTACACTTACACTGAACATTTTTTGAGGACTGCTGCAAGGCTTACCACTTGCACTGTGGCCAGTAGTTTTACTCTTACTAGAGAACAACTTCTCAACAACTGCAGCAGGATCTTTAGTGTCAGCTGCCCTTGAGAAGGCTAAAATAATCATTGACCTCTTCCTTACCCTTCTCAAACTGGTCTGGTCTAGAGCTGCCGTAGGAGCTGCTGAACTCTGCTGTTTCCAAGTGCAGAAGAAGGCTGGTCACCAGAGAAAAAAAACAGCAAGAAACTAGACGTACAGCACAGATCTCTATGACAAGGAGGGCAGTATGGCCTCCCAGCAATCATGGCCAACTATGCTGCCTTCCACTGCACTATTAGAGATTACACATCTCTATCAACAATTAAGATAGTTAAGTTGCGGCCTGCTTAAAACATTCTGATGCTGCCTTGCCTTGAGAGCCTGGTATACCAGATCATTTTTTTATATATTGTTACCAAAGAGGGGGGGAAAAAAAAAAAATCAACCCAAAATCTCTTAATAGGATGTCATTCCAGCACATTTGCTGCCATAGGGTCAGTTCACCCAGTTGAACACTAGTGGACGGCAGCCAAGATGGCACGGTCAAACGAGTGCACACGTAACCTTAGATGGCCATCACTTCACTCCATGAAAACAGGCTGCGAGGCATATTGTGCCAACCAAACTCTTTAAGCAACAGCTTTGCCCAGCTGCCTTGGACCCAGAGCCTGCCCAGATCCGTGCACTCACTGCCACCGCTTCTACTAGGACCATACCACCTGTGCTGTGGAAATCCTAGCAGCAGGGTCTGATAGCTCCAGTCTAACGGCATGTTAATGGAAGCTTAAAGATGCTGGCATCCCCAGTGCAGCACCCAGAACACAAAATCCATGTGGATGTTATCAGGGCTTGCTGAGACTATCACCTGGTGTTTTAGCAGACAAAGCTCCTCACCAGTGCCATGGAAAGCACCATCATCTTAGCATCAGAGAAGGCACGAGCCTTCCTGATGCACCAGTGGAATTTGAGGCCCTAAAAAGAGAACTAATGGGCATCAGGAATGAAGCCTCTCAAAGTCAGTATTTGGTACTGTTGAATAGTAGTGAATTTGTAGATGTTAACATAATTTTGCCTTATGCATTTTGAAGAAATAGATTTCTTCAAATACTAGTGGGAAGGAAGGGTCAATACAACAAATTGATCTGCCATCGAATGACATCCATTCCTTTACTGTGTATAAAACGTTTTGCCAGCTTTTAAGTAGTTAAAAGGCTGATTATGAATCTACAATGAAGCTGTAGCATATTTTTTGCTGCATGCACGTGCACACAGACTCCAGACAGCATGTAGGGTTCCTTCTTATTCTCCTGGAAGAGATGTCATCTTGCTCCTTTCTCTCTGATCTGCTGGCAGACCAAGCACAGGCCAGCTTTGGTTCTTTTTGCTGGTAAAATAGTGTATTGGAAAAGTTATTTCTTTCCTTATTGCACCAACTCACAATCCAGACCCAAGCAACAAATCTGTCGTCTTCTGAAAAAAAAGAAACATGGCAAAACCCACAATAAAAAAAAAAACAAAACAAAACAAAAGCAAACAAACAAAAAACCCACCAACCACACCCCAGCCCTGGTAGATGGATTTTACAGAGCAAAAGACATGCAAGATAAAACTATGGAGCGCTGCGGTCTATCAGAGTCTTACTGTGAAAAGAGCAACGCCATCAAGGAAGTGGAAGAAAAAAAAAAAATATATGCAGAGAAGGGAGGATAAAGCACTCTCAGAAACATTATCAAAGATAAGAGGACAGACAAAACTGGTTGATTCAGTGGTGCTTAGGTTATCTTTTCTGAGAATCATACTGAACAAACCTGCTCTCTTCCAGATTTGTAAACTCCCTGACAAAAGGTATAGGGCCGTATTTAGGGTAGCTGATATTAACTAAGACTTTTTTTTCCACAAAGACAGAGAATACCTTTCTTATTCCCGTTTGCACGTTGTCTGCTCCAGGTTGGAGCTGCGTTTAAAATACTGACAGAGTGTCTCACTTATGGATTATAATGGACTTTTATGTTGCCAGAAATGATCTTGAGTATACAAGGAAAATAAGTCTATACCTACCGCAATAAATAACTTAGAGCTTATTGACTCAATGAATGCCAAAGTAATCAAATAACAGTTTTTTCAATCTGCTTCATTTAAAGTGAATTTCCAGATAATAAAAGCTTGCTTTCTTTTTAATTTACATTCAATTTCAGGTTGTGGGTAAAAGCCAACACGAGGGTGCTGCCGTTATCCAACAATGAAGTATCAGGAAATTAAAAACTGCGATTACATTTAATAGAAATGCAAACGAAACTGGATCCATGGGCATTATAGTGCTTTGCTTATTGCTCGGGATCACTGAAAGTCAAATCAATTGGAAGCATGTGATCTTTCTGGGGCAGGAGAAATATATATGGAAGCACAGAAGTTGGGAGGTAAAAATGAAATGGCTACGTATGATGAAGGGAGAGACAAGAAGTGTCAAAATCAGTCTGGCTTAGCAAAAACTTCATGTATAGGAAGTGACCCACCTGCCTCATTTAAGCATAGGTAGGAAGCCTGAATCCCACATCTCCTCAGAAATCATGAGTCAGACTCTTAAGAGCAAAGCAACATTTGAGACTGTGAAAGTGGGCCCGAAAGCTCTGTAATCTCTGGAAAAATTACAGCACCTCATCTGGGCTGAGATTTCCCATGGCATCACGCCAAGGCAGCAGCCCACACATGACCAGAGATGAAAACCCACCCTCACAGATCAGATGTTGGCTTTCAGACATGGCCCAGCTTTCTTCTCTCACACCCTGCTCCATCCTGGAGGAGATGGGGAAATCAACATGAGAAAAGGTGGTCTGGGGAAAGGGAACAGACATGTACGGAAAACACAGAAGCAGAACAGGGCAGAAAAATAATCTAATTTTAAGATTTAAGGACATGTATTTCCCCATTTAATAATGAACCAGACCCTGCCTGCTGGAGTAGGATTTCCTCTAGCTAGAACAAAGAAGGCAGAAGAGTCTTCTGAGAGCTGCAAGAGGTCTAAGATGGACACCAGTGGCATGTGCAGTTATAGTTATTTCTTGAAATGCAAGCTATACAGTGTGTTTGGCTGCACCAGGTTTTAAGGTAACTTTGTATTTTCTAGGATTTGGGAAGATATCCCACCAGCCAAAACCTACTCACGCTCAGGTTTTTTGCCTAATCTGTTACCCAGCTGATTGTGTCCTGCTCCCAGCAGCGATCACGTCTCATCTACCACACTGTGATGGAAAACTGGATGAGTCTTACAAATGTTCCCAAGGATATTTTTATTATATCTAAAAATATATCTATCAATTATTTACCCACATGGTAAGTAAGAACACTCCGTACTCAACATGTTTTAGGTTAGGGAAGGACACCCACCCTGCTCCTATGTAAAAGGGGCTTGAGTCCTGCGTCATATGCAAAGGTCACATCAGCTTTCAATAGAGGCACAATCAATGCATCTTCTGGCCTGAATTCTCAAGCTCTGAAGGACTACATTACATTCAGGCAAGCTTACAATTCTTATGCACAGACTGACGCAGGCAGAGTTCATTTTTCAAAAGTACTTCTAAATTAAATGTCTATTTTATATTTGTCCATGTAAATAATTAGATATTCATAGATGTTGGATACTTGCAGGCAGTAGATAAGCAAAAGTACACGCAGTGCCACAAGCTTTATTGAATTACTAGAAAATTCTTAAATACATTAATCACACACTGCTATGAAATATTTAACATCAATTCTAATGAGTATTTTAATCCCATGAATGATTAAATTAATTCTTATGTGATATTAACTGTTCAAACCAGGGGCCCTCAATTAATTATTGTAAAAGGTCACTTTCTAGCACGATGCAGGCTGTGAACAGGAAACACAAAAGGGGCAGCTGCAGTTCTACTCTTTACTATGTCCATTTGCAAGTGCTGAGCTGGTCCTCCAAGGAAGAAACCGGCTACAAGAGCCTGAGGGTGCAAAAGCACCATGCTGCGGGAACAGGTGCAACTACTTTCCCCACACTGAAGCATTACCTCCTAATTTACCCATAAACCCGAAATACTTCTAAGAGTCAATCAAACCAGCCTCTCCCAAACAAAAGCAAAGTCCAGGGCACATAGCCAGGAGAGTCATTTCAGCAAGTAACACATTCATTTCTTGGACACTTCATATCAGACTGTTTTTCTTTGATCTTTTGACATTAGGGGTTCTGCATACTATGCTAGTATGATTTGGTCCAACAACATTGCTTATTTGCAGGCTTTACAAATCAACTGTACCCTTCTGACTATTTAAAAACGAACAACAGGGGAAAAAAAAAGCACTTTATTCTTTACATACACTTTTTTTTTTTAAAAAAAAAAAGAAAAAGGAGACGACATTTGGTGTTACCTAGAGTACCACAATGGAATACTTTCATTAAAGCTTTGTACAGGTTCCAGCTACACAACACATTCAGATTTCCTAGGCAATTGGTTAATGTCCATGTTTTGCTGAAGATAGTTTTAAGATAACATAATAGCAGTATATAGATAAATTAATTCTACTCAAAATAGGTAAACAGTAATTAACATTTCCTAATGTTAACAGTTTTGTAGAGATCCTGTAATCAGCCTAATGGATAAACAACCTGCAAAGTGTAATATGCACATCTTAGAGGATTTGAAGTAGAGGATAAAAGATTTGTTTAAATTACGAGACCTGAATTTTATTAATGTTGTTGCCAAAAGTAGATAAGACATTCATAAGAGACATCACTGAGCTTTCATCTATTGTACATTAAAAGCAGCGTTTCAGAAATCTAATTTTGTAGACCATCAGATACAGCTAGGTTATTTTTCCATCCATGTTTTCAGAAGCATAAAAAAAATGCAAGATGAGATAAGCAGAAATTAGTAAAAATGTTTTTCATCCATCACTACAGCATTGAAAAGTAATATCAAAGAAATTAGGCATCAACTACACAAACCTCTGGTGTATTTTAAAAGGCTACCAGCAGTATCTGTCTCCATCTATTCTCCCCTTCTTCAAATTTCATTACAAAGTCATAAAAATAATATTCAATACATGATGTTTAAGGAGAACATAGCCTGACACATTTATATGAAAAAACTCAGCATTTTCATCCTTCGGTCAATATTGCAATGGTCTGAACAATCCAGGTGACTCTGAATGCATTTTGTGTCCTTACTGCACATGAGGACAGAAACAGGTTAAAGACTTAATGCCTGATTTCACCTTCTAGCATCACAAGCCTTAGACCAACATTTTGAGGGGCACAGTTTCTCATAACTGAGAGAAGTTATTGGCTTCACAGAGACTTTAGTACTTCTAAGAAGAAAAGATTGTTCAGACTAACCATCGTTTGGTAACTAACCAGAGAAGGAAATCAAGTACACTGAAAGAGGAAAAAACATTGAGAAGAAATAAAGTCTAACTTACAACACTGGGAGGCAGCACTGGGCAATGGTTTCTTCTGGACTTCCTCGTGAAAAGAATACTAAAGGAGGAGGGAAAAAAAAAAAGGAACACAGACCAATAAGAAAGCAAACAGTAACTTTATGAAACAGCTTTCACATTACATATAACATAAAAGAAAACCCCCCTGGTAGTATCAAAGCATTAAATAGTCTCCTTTTATACCCATATTCAAAAACACTCCCAGAAGTCTCCTCTTTTTTCATGTCAAAACCAGGTGTTAAAAAGTGAATGTCTGCTTCAGGTGAAGTCTGCTTTACCACAAGCACAGGCTCCACTCTCAACTGTGAGACCTCAACTTAGTGAAAAGATCTGATTCTCCGCCACAATGTCGCTGCGATGGGAAGCTCAGAACTGAGCATAAGCCCATTTACATTCAGACACTCAAGCACAGCTTCAACAGTCCCAAACTCATGTGGGCTCACAGCAACGCTGCAGGAGGAGACTGAAGTGGTAAGTTAATTAGTGTGCCCGGCAGGACAGAAACACAATGTTTGCCCAGCCAACACTTACACACTCTCCTGTGACCTACTTTACACCCTAAGTGAAGGATTTTTCATCTCATTTAATACTAAATTAGAGAAAATAGAGATATTTCAATTAGCCAGCTTTGACTCTTTACAAAGCTATTTGTTACAGCATCAAAGCATTCCCTAAGGGAATGCTCGTGGTATTATTTTATTATTCTCCTCTGCCTCGTATTACATAGAGATATGAGAAAATTAGGACAATTGAGCAAAACAATGAGAACAGCTTTTGCTAGGAAAAAAAGGTCTGATGACAAAGAAAGCGGCAACTTTATCAACATGGTGCTGCAATCTGTGCAAAGCAGGGTGACCGGACAGCCTCTCCTTGGATTTGGTAAGGATTAATGACCAGTTCATTACATGGAAGATGACAGCCTGCAGACTTCTGCTGTGGCGATCTTCTGATCTGAGCTATTTAAAATGCACAAGAGATCCTGAAAGGTGGTTAGCCTTATCATCAGCAAACTGCCAGCCCACTGAGTTAATTGGGATTGTGAAAACAAGAACTGCTGCATCTCACAGCACTGCCTCGTTGACAACATGGTGAAAGGAAGTCAGTTGATGAGCAGTCTCAGCAGCACAGGACAGCAATGGCTTCTGAATGATTACACTCAGAGATACAAAAATGGCAATAGTTTGTTCATTTTAAGGCATCAGCCCAATGGTTATCAGCAGCCCCAAAAAGAAAACTAAATATTTTAGGAAGAGTCTGGGAAGCATTTTCATGACACCATTTGGACTCCAAATTAACCTGCTTCTCTAATACTGCTGTGCAATGTTAGTCTGTTCATCTATTGTGTCAAACAGATATAGATGAACCGAATGCAAGAAAAGAAGATAAAGGCACAAAGCTGCCCTGTGCTTAATCCTGTGCAGACTAGGACTCTACAGCCCAAAAGCCATGTGAGAAGGCAAGGTCTGTAAAGCTGAGCGGCACGGAGTGGATGAATGAGCATCAGTCATTCAATTTCTCCAAATAAACCTGCCCCCATTTGGTTTCACAACATCAGGTTTGTTTGCTCAGAGCAAATAAGGTATTTTTTCAGGCAATGCACAATTAAGGTGCTGAATTCCTTTGCTACAACATAACTGACCTGGGTGCGTTCAAAAGGCAACTGACATCTAAGAAGAAAAGTCCATCAAGTGTTGTTAAACACAAAGATACCGCCTCTGGTTCTGGAAGTCCCTGAGCTGCAAATTGCTGCAAATTAGGGGAATATGCAAGGAAGATATCATCCCCACTCTGGGTCGCTGTCAGACATGGGACAAGATGAACCTTAGGTCAGGCCCTGCACAGATGTTGTGACATTTTTTTCATTTTCTCACTGGTGACAGAGAACACCCATAATAAATTTGAGATTGTTAGGTCACAAACAGAGAGACGTGATTTTGTTACTAGTATTTGATAAAAGCATGCACTTCGCATGCAGATGGGTGGCGCTCCAGAGCAAGGGCTGTCTCACAAAGCTGAGGACACCTTTCAGCAAGCACCAGTTCAGTGGAGCACTAGAGGGCACCTACGCTTCAGTGAAGTACCTGGCACCGACTGCAGCTACAGTCCACAGGAGCAGGGAGGCACCACGGCAGTGTCACTCACGGGCCAAAGCACAGATTGGGCTTGTCATTCAACTCCTAAGAGGTTCTCAAACTTCTAGGAAGGCAGGAGAGGTTGCCCTCAAGCAGTTCTGGTTTCATACGCACCAATATTGGTGCATCCTGAGTCAAAAAGAACACCCATCCTATTTTCCTCCATTTACACAGTAAACCAATGATTCTCATAAGGAGTAGAGATGAAGGATCCCAGAACAAAAACCTCTTAGAGTCACTGGCAGAACATTTTGTAAGTTATCTGGCTTGGGAAAGAGACCTATTAAGAGTTTTACAGCAAGCACCATTTTCCTACTAGATGTTGGCATCAACCCCTGAGGTGTTTTGTTTTTTTTTTAAAATGCTAAACTTCTGACACAGGTACTAATATGTCAGATCTTATTTTCCAAACCGTATGAACTGTCTAAAGAAACATTTTAATCATGTAACAGTCTCTCTTTAAAAAAAAAAAAATACAGAAAACAAAACAAAAAAAATTTGTAACTTTTAGTTTATAGCTGTTTAGTACATACTAGAAAAAACAGGAAACCAAAGCCATAGCTAGCAGGTATTACAATAAAAGCTTCATATAAACTGAGCCATTAACAGCTAAAAGCTATCAGTTCCCACAGACCTCGGTTCCAAGAAAGACTCAGTATCTTGCTTTGTCTTCTTCCCAGAAGCAGATAACTGCAAAAAGTGTCCTTTTTGACTTGATTTCACAAATGAAGAGAACCTACCACAGCTTGTCAAAAACGGTTTCACTTTTTTGAGAGGTAAAGCATGATATTACCTTTCCCTCTGAGTGCATGCACATCAACAAAACAGTTCTCACTATTCAAGTACTTCCAGTATGTTCCTCTCCTTAACACTAACAGTACACTTGAGGAAACAGTTCATGGAAGACTTGTAAATGATGAACATATAGTAGTTGCCTTAATCACAGGGATCCAATAGAAAGAATAAAAGTTGCAAGGCATTCAGGGCTACATTCACCTTTCAGTTTAAATATTTACCTCATCATCTCCCAATGAATTTATTTGTTCTAATTTTCTGGTCCAGTATCTGGCCTCTTCTTCAGGGATATCTATGGCAAAAGAATAATACACATCATCGTATTAACCACGCAAATCCGCATTTATCACCAGTAGCATAAAAAGAAAGAGGGTATTCTGAGATCACACCACCAAAAAAAACCACACTTAATTCTGAAGTAATAGGACTGTCTTATGTTAGCACTCAGATGGAAAACAAACATTGTAAATAGTAGCACAGTTCAAGGGCTTACATTGTGTTCTTGTTTAAAGCTGATTAACCAAAATGTACACTGCACAAAGGTAGGAAAGAGTAAGACAGGCTGGTTCAGATTTAATTCAAGTATTAGTTTTATGAAGAGCCATTTCAAAATGATATTAATACACTTGCTATATGCTTGATAACACATAGCAAGATCAAGAGCCTCTTCTGGAGGCTTTTATAACCTCAAAAGAGTAAGGGCTCCTTTTGAATACCACATCTTTCTTACGTACCGAGTGTGACACAAATTAAGTACCAAAAAAGAAATAGCCTCTTGTTTTCCTTTGCAGGCAGTAAGCCAAATCTTTTGAGGTAATGAACAGTGTTATAAGCAGTCATATTCACATGAAGGCACACTCCTATTTTTACACCACACTGCAACTTCATTGTGAAATGAATCACAACAACCTTTTTACCTTCTGGAAGATTTACCAAGTTGATGACTGACAGCAAGTAGCAAGCATTATCACCTTTACTTTGGTAACTATTTTCTATTTCACACTTTGAAGTAGAACCATTAGTGTCCTAATGGTTTGAAGGGAGCACAGACTTCTGCCACTCAAAATTTCATCTCTCAAAGGACACCCTTGGAGGTGCGGATGAACTGCTGTGGAAAGCTTAAGCCAAGGCAAGTGAGGTACAAACTATGCTTAAGGAATAAAGCAAGAGGTGCACAGCACCCACTGAAAGAAAAAGCACCAACTAGGCTCCAAACCCAGGAGAATTAGCTAATTTATTTAGGGATGAGGGGCTGCAAAATCACTGGAGAGGAAAAAAAATGTTGTTTGGGTGTTTTGGGTTTGGTTTTTTTTTAAGCCACTCAACATCCCCCTGACTGTAGGGTGGTTGGTTGGTCTCCCCTCCAGAAAGGGGTAATGACTTGTGAAATCTGCCTATTCATGGCCCGAAACTGCACCAATGCAGAAACTTCAGAGCTCACATAGGAAGGAAGTGGAAGGACTGCTCCAACTAGGCACCACCAACCCTGCAAGCCTCACCATCCCAAACATTGACAAACAAGGCTGACTATAATACCAGTTCAGCTAGTTTTCCCATCACTTGTAACTCTTCACACTCTGAGGTGCCTCATTAGGAGCCAACACGTTTACACCTAACAAGTTTGTTTCCCTGCAATGAACTGTACCCCAATGATTTGCTAAGCTATGTGTTGGCAAGAATAGGAGATATAGGCTGGGATGGTCTCCTGATGAAAAGGTGGTTCTAGAAGTTACATCCATTCTCATTCCTGAGAGAAATGAGAACAAGATCTATTGGCAGGTGAGCATTCCATTGGGACCTACAGTGCTTTCAGAAAGGATCACACTTATACTTAAAGGGGTTATCTGTCCCATATGTGTCCTCTCTCAGCCACACAAACCGTCATCTTCTCAAGCCAGTCACCCCAAAACATCTCGAGATAACAGTGGCCAGTGTACAAGAACACAAGCCGCTTTCAATAAGAACAAGGAACACGACAGATTTAGTGGAATTTGGAGTTTCAGAAGTAGGTACTTCCTTGGGTTACAAATGAATGTCTACAAAGAAACACCACTGTATTCTTACGTAACTGTTCTCATCCAGACAAGGGGGATAAAACAGGCCCCACTTGAGAAAGTTTTAGGGAACTGAAAACTTAGTACCTGGCCATAGAAAGCCTGCATTAAGTAGAAAAAAGACAACCTGTATCTCCTTGCTTGAAGGGAGACCGGTAAAGCAATTTTTTTTAGCCATAACACACAGAGCCAGATGCTCTGATGTACAGTACATTGCTTTGTTGTTACATGCTATTAGAAAACAAGGTAAGAGAAACATAAGAGATTCTTCCACAATTACATGAATTGAAGAAAAACATACGTGCTTTTGATCATCAAGGCTGTGGATCTCAGCTGCACAGATTTATTAGATGAGCTCCGCACAAATTAGTGACAGCATTCAAAGGAAATCTGTACAGAAATGATCTAGAAAGAGGATATCAATTAACTGAAGGGCTATCAGCACACAACCTGATGAGATTTAGGAGGACAAACTCCAACAAAGACCTGAAGCAACTCAAACATTAAAGCAAAGCCTATAGAATTTTGTCTTTGAAAGCCATCACATCTATAAAAGATGAAGAAAAACTCATGAGATGAGGACTAAAGGTCAGTATCAAAACAACTCAAGTCTGGAGCCTGAAATCAAGATCAAAGTGATCTAGGAGGGATGAAGCAATGGATTACCATCAACATTTCAGGAACTGCAGTCGTCTCAGGGGAGGCTTCAATGTTTTCCCATAGACCATGGTTCAGCAGCATGTCCAGGCATTAAGGAGAACCATGTGCCTCTTGGATTTGTTGTTCCTGTCTTGTATCCAAGGTGCCCGTTTCATAAATGGAGCTATCAGATTTTTAGTGCAGGATTACTGTTGTTCTATTGAAACACCTTCTTACGTAAGTCAGAGATAAAAATCTGCCACTGTCTTAGATAACGGCTACTTTAAGGGCATCTTCTTAACCTTAGAGAAACTCTTGTCATTAATAATAACAGCAGTACAGCTACTGCACAGCAAACTTTAAACATTAAGCCACTGGCCTATGAACTTGAGTCAAGTTACCTGCTCAGAAGAATCAATACCAAATGAGACAGAATTCTTGATTTTATAAAACGCTTCCTTAGAACTATTTTTTTTGTTTCACCATTTATTTGTGTCTCGCCTCAGCTGTTTTGTTGAAGCTGTTTTTTTGGAGCGCAGAGAATGGAAATCTCTAGTGCAGAGATCACAGCCTGACTGCTTGCAAGGCCACGTCAACTGGTCAGCTCCTACACCACCGCTCAGCTTTGATTACTGGACCAAGTTACTCCGCTACATTATCTTTTGCTTACAAGATAAGAAGCTGAACTAGTCCAAACAGAGGCCACCTGATGCCAGCTCAGGACTCTGCTGACATCATGCTTGGTAAACAAGAGGAGCAAGGCCATATGTCAGTGAAATAAAACTGCTGAACAAGAACAGACAGGAGATGGGAAGATCAGATCATTAGCTTTTGGGGCTTCTTAATTTGATACCAGCATGGAAAGGTTGCAAGTTTTGCTGTCCTTGCTCCTACTGCCATTATCTTCAGCTTTAAGCTGAAACTCCCTTCTTCTCTGGGCTCCTGGTGTCAGGGAGCAGTGAGGTCTGATTGCTCCCAAAGGGAAGGGAGGGAACGGAGATCTCATGGCTGGCAGGGCAGGGAACTTGCCAGCCAGGGCCCCATCCTACAGCACCTGAGCAAAGCGAGCAGAGCAAGCCCAGAGATCACGGCCAGGTTCAACCAGGAGCCCAGATGGGCAGGCAGGTCCACAGTGACAAGGCAGGTGTGAGGTCAAGCCTGGAAGTCAGTCCACATCTGGGCCTGGATCTATGGGATCCATGAGCAGGCGCAGACATGGCTGTGGCTGAGGTGGGGGATCAGTAACTCCCACAGCATCACTCAGGAGTGAAGGCTCAGAGCTGAGCTGAAGTGGGACTCCTGGGCCCACAAGCAGGGGATGTGGGTGGGGGATCTCAGGTAACACTGCTCAGGAACCTGACAGCTGGATACACTGCACTACCACAGAAGTGGGGACACTGCAATATGGGGCTTGATCAGACTGATGAATAAATTAGAGGAGAATTTGCTCCATCTATCCAGACCACATCACTCACAGTTACACCCCCTCAGGCATCTAAACGTGACAGTATTCCCACTTAGAGATCTCTAGCTTGTCAATACCAAGGAGTTTCAGCCCTAAAGCTTTTCTTCACGTCAGACTTGGTGGTCCTTGCTCTACATCTTGCACATCACATTGTGCCACCTAGGTTTTTCCCAGGTAGCAAGTCTTTGGCTGGGGCATACCCCAAAGTACGCACAACTAAGAACAAGTGCTGGAAATAAGGCAGATAACTCCCCTCCCCTTCCACTTTCCTACAAGCCTTCACCTGTCTTCCTCTCTTCCCAGCTCCAATTTCTTCCCTTTCCAGAGATATAGGAATCTCCACAAGTTCTTACTGAAATAACTTTGCAGAGTTGAGCATTTCTTGTCTTGCAAACTTTACAGAAATAAAACAAGAAAGCACATTTACTCCACCTGACGGCTGGATGTGGATCAGCATGCTCCCAGCCTGGGAGTGGGGAGACACTAAAAGCATTTTCACTCCAATTATCTACTAGAAACAGCCTGGCACAGACACAAACTGCTATAGTTTGGAAGCCAAAAGCATTTTTGAGTACTCCATCCTGTGAGGGACCTGCACATAGCCACTGTACTTCTAAAAAAGGGAAGAGAGTAAAATTGCTTTTAAACAGCATGATTTTACACTTGAAAAGCAGCATCTTGGAAAATCTGTGCCAGCACACATTCACTACATCAAGACAACAATAGCAAGACTGCCTTCTCCCTACCAGCAAATTTTCTAAACCAACCAAGAAGAAAAACTGTCTCCTTTCCTTGATATATTTGTCTTGTTCCTGAGAAGAAATAGATACGATCAATGGAGAAAGCTCCTCCAGCCTGTCTTCACTAACAACCATTTCCTCCCATCAAGAAGGCAGTTTATTGCCATTTTTAAAAGACTACAAACCATAAAAATGCTTTGCACCCTAGGGGTTAATACCAACTCTCACTAACACTTCACATTTCAAATGCTCACGCTTTGCTGCACTTTCATAGAAGAGGATTTTTCATTCTGTTTCTGCGAGATTGAACATTCAAGAACATAGGGCTGGCAGAGAACATTAGATGACAGTCTGGTCCCCAGCACCACAGTCCATCACACGCAGATGCTTACTGCAGAAGGGCCCACAGATCTGCTCTCCCCCCCATACCCCATAAACTAACATCACACTAACAACACTACTGAACACAGCACAAGAGCCACCTCTGGAACACACAATGGGACACACGAAGGATAGATCAAGGCCAACATAGATGTTCTTTGTCCCATTAGAAATCTGGGAAATTTTAACTCCTGGATAACCTCAGGAAAGGTTACTTTCTATCCCCAGGAGCAGAGACAACTCTTACCAGCCTCTGTTAGGAAATACTCCAAGCCTGGTAAACACTAAAACCAACTCTGTATGAAATAGGAAAAAAAAAAAAAAACACCACCAAATAAAACACCACCCTCTAAGTTGCTTTCATCATGAACTACCACTAGCAGCATCAGCACATTCTGCATGTATTTCCGCTTTAGCTGTTGCCAGTCTCCAGAGTACCAGGAGAAGGTATACTAGGGAGGAAGAATCCTGAACACATCAGGTGGAAGCAGAAGCAGCAAACTAATCCAGGATAAATATAGTGCAAACAACAAACCAGTTTCTAAACCTCTTTGCATATACAATCATGTTTTACACCGAGGGCTTCAGCTTTTCTGGTTTTCAAAGTAATTTATTCTCTCTCACAACCCTTTAAAAACTTCTCAAGCTCCACCTAAACACAATGAAACATTTAAAATACACAGACAGCGTAACCTGGGATACCGCATCTGTGTGCATCATCTAACCTAAAGGAAATAGAGCAGCCAGAAGTGACAGAAGCAGCACAGAAGAACAGCAAAACAGAAGCACACACTATTTTGTTAAAGCTGCTATCCCAGACAGCTCTATTTTACCAGACTTGGAAAGCAGCACAAGCTGTACGTGTGCACACATACCGCTCCAGTTCTCATGTATCTACAATAGCCGTGAGATCTTCACCTGGGAAACAAAACGTGATACACAATGTTCCCAAGTGCCACCGCAAACACGCTGTTATTATAACGTTACCTCTACAGCAACAGAGCTGCTGACTTGAGAACTTCCACAGCAGACCCATGATCCATTTAGTTCTCTGTGTCGGCTTAAGGCAGCAGTTCCCAGCTCATACAACAACACATCCTTAACACGTGGGGCACTAAGAGTACATACTGCCACCCTCCACTCGAAGGAAAACTGACCTGAAAATCCATCAGGAGAGATGCAGAGGCAGTGCTGTCCTACCTCCATGTATCCCTCCAACTCTCACAGCACTGCAAGGACAGACAGACAGAGCCTATTCCATCTTGCCAGGGTCCTTCTCTAGGCTAGAGGTGATGGCAGATGTTCAGTCAGGGTGTGAAGGGAAGCACCGCTGGAGAAGGTGATATGGGTAGATGCTATCTTACAGAGAATATCCCACACTCTTGGTGCCTACCGCTTTTCAACTTGCTTCTGACCTTGCCACAGCAGACTGAAAAAGGAGAAGATCCAAGAAAAACTGCAGCACTCTTCAAGTCGAGAACAGCAGAAGCCCCGAAAGAGCTAACTGATGCACCCATGTTTCCCTGGACATTGTGAAACACTGGACAGGCAGACAACTCTTTACGCTCTGAAATTAAAGCCCTCCAACACAACACAGTGTGGAGTTCCTGTTATTTCAGTATTTGGCGTAGTAAGCAAAGGAATAAGTAATAGATGTGCTTTAAATGATCAATTGTGTCAGAAAGAGAAGAGTCACAGAAAGCTTTTTATTTACTTAATGTTTTCAGTTTTCTGGATGAAATCCTACTTCTCAAAATTTCTTGTTCTACAGAACATCACATGTTTTAAATGGTAGTTTAAAAACTCCAGAACAAAACACAGGACAGTTTTTCCTTGTTTGTTTGAGTATAGTAGTAGGGAAAAAACACACTACTACCTGAAATATTTTTTGAATTCAGGTGCTCTAACACATAATGGTTTACAGGGAGCCCGTTTTCCTACACTTTTGAAAAAAAAAAAAAAAAATCACAAAATGCAATGTAGTTCAAAACATGAATTGCAGATGAAAGCAATTTCACTTTTGGATACTCTTTGAATACACAGGGAGAGATCAGAAATTCATTTTCTTTTAAAGCAGAGACAGTTTACAAGCAACTATGTCACAACAAACATAGGTGAGAAGGTAGCGCCTACAAGCCTTGCCTTCAGCTAGGTGTACTGTGTTGTCTGCCTCCCAGAAGCCTAAAACACTTGCCTCAAAGAGCCAATGCTTCACCCCACAAGGAAATCAAGCGAGTGCTGTTCTTCTTACATAACAGGCAATTTCAGTAATAAACTTCCGACTGACAGGGTGACGGCAGCAGTGAATCACCAGGACGTTTTCATGAGGAAGAGGGATGGCTCCAGCCCAACATTAGACAGCTTAGTTGTCAAGACAGCTGAGATACCAGATACCTTTTCTCCTTCACACGCTGGACTATAGTTAAAGAGCAGTGCCCATTACATCTATAAAACACTGCACTCACCCTGAATTGCACCATCCAGCAGACTATGCACTCAAAATAGTACACTCAGAGCACAAGATACAATTTGTATTGATTGTAGTGCTGCAGGGCCAAAGCCTGCATCCTCCCTTGCACCCAGAAGGGGGTTATGAGACTAAGAGATGACCTAACTTTTTTCCACAACAGATGGCCAATCCTGACAGTTGCTGGCCAAATGCCAGTGGGTGCACAAATGCTCCACCAGTGCTTCAAGCATGATACAAATTGCTCACACGGCCAGGGGCTTGACAGCAAAAAACAAGCAACAGGCAGAGGGGGAGACATGAGCCTTGCAATGACAGACAACTTCGAAACACTTCAGTGCCCAAAGCAGAAAAAAAAAATACCCCGAGCCCTAAAAATATCAGCTCTGTTCTTGGTCCCAAGAGTCAGATAAGAGCTAGAAAGAGAAGCTATGTAAACCTTGGATTTGTTGTGGCCTTACTTTTGGGGGTTGCTTTTTTGTTTAGGGTTATTTTTTGTTTGGGTTTTTTTTTTAAGTAAAATAAAATTAAAAAAAAAAATCACATACCATTTTACTTTAGATAGGTTTGCTCCAGTCAGCTGCTTTTCCACTTTCTGTACTTTTTAACCACAAGTAATTGTCAGAAAGGCAGTTCTTATAACACCAAGTTATTTATATACTCTGCTAATGACAATGTTCAGGAGCACTGAGCATTAATGTTTCACTAACTGAACCGCACACTTCTAACAGGGTTTAAATGCACCTACCACAGAACAGCTCTAACAACACACTTGACCTCTTCTAGAGCCAAATTTGTCTAGATACAACGAAGTGAATGTTCTCTGCTCAGGAACAAAATGTCTGACTGCACAATCCTGAAATAGTATTAATAGTTTCTTAAACTGCTGCTAGTCTAAACATTCCAGCACTTAGAGACCTTCAAATCTTCCCTATTTACTCTGATCTTGTTAGAAAGAAGCCAAACAAGAAACGAACATCAGCAATCTGACCTGCACTGAACTATTTTGACTGAGCTGTGAATGAGCACAACTTGATTATAAAATTGGGGTTGCTCCCAAACGCTCTCTCTCCACTGTCAGCACACTGGGCAAGTTATTGAAATGCACTCACCAAATGGTAATTCAAATCTTGTGTCCAGCAAAATTTTATGAGGAGTCGGGTTTTTGGTTCCACAGATTTCATCATGTTTCATTACAACTTCCGCCTCCAGCGTAGACCACTCCCCAGGACCTTCCTGTGAATCACAAGCCACAAGTTTCAAGTCTGGCAGGTCCTCATGCAGTAAGTCTCACACATTTGCTAAGAAGAAAGACTCCAGGAAGAGCCTTACAGTATTATCAAGACCTGGTACCCGACATTAACATCAAATGACATCCATTCAGTACATGCTGGCAGCTTTTCTTCCAAATCTCAAAGGCCTTTACCAAGATAAGCAGAAAACAACCTCTTAGCAGAATACTGCCTTCCCAGTGGAACTGCAAAGGCAAGTCCTCAAAGGCAGGCACCGAGGAGTGCCTGTACAGCCAGAGGAGCTGAGCATCAGCTAGATCTTACGGCCACACCGCTAGGCATCCCCACTCTTTTGCTTTTATGGAAAATATAATCTCTCCCCCCTGCTCGAATTCAATAATCTTTTAAATAAACGCCCTGAAATTTGACATAAAAAACCAAACATGTCCTGCTTAGCTGCAAGAACCACCAAATTCAGTAGTTAGGGCAGTTACAGATATTGGCACATCCCATTTCCCATATTTTTCAATTCATATCAGCACCACTATACACCCGCTAACACGGCAACCAGAAGCTTTAAGATGATGATGTAGACATGATCTGTGCCAACCTCAAAGGCCAGCTTGTCTATTATCAGGGCACCCTCCGTCATTAGCAAGAACTCATAGAAATTCGAGCATCAGACTAAGCAGTCACTCCTTAAGACTTCAGACACTTGTCAATTATATGTGCTCCTTAACAGATTAAGCCCCATTTTTTTAAGTCCGCATGAGTGAAATAAGACCAAAGACCCCTACTTAAGCTGAGTTTTGGTCTCACTATTTGCAGCCTCCTTCAGAAACAAAAACAACAACGTGATGCCAATAGCCGCCTCCTCTCATCCAGGCTTCCTGACTTTGCAAGTGGAAGTTTTGCTGAGGAGCACAGTCCTGGCCTGCACCAGACAGATTTTGTTAACTACCAACATTGGTGCTGTCAAAATAAAGCTTCTGTGTCAGCTTAACCTCATCAGATTGGTGAATGGCCTTCAGAGCAATCCACACAGTTCCAACCAGGGTGTCCCAGATCAGTCCTTTGTTCCATACTTCAACAATTAGGCCCAGGTCCAGCCGACTGATCTCACTGCA
Source organism: Numenius arquata (assembly GCF_964106895.1). Lineage (NCBI taxonomy): Eukaryota > Metazoa > Chordata > Aves > Charadriiformes > Scolopacidae > Numenius > Numenius arquata. Next base: position 11,153,297 of record NC_133616.1, on the reverse strand, counting down.
AGAAAAGAAAAGGCAGCACAGGTGAGAAAAAAAAACAGAATACAATCTAATTCTGCTTTAGGTTGTGCATTACCACCATGATTGTACCAGTGAATTCTTTCCACACAGCTGTGTCAAGCTACAGAGAGCTTCTGGAAGCATATGGTGAAGGCAGCTCATACTCACAGGAACAGTAGTTTCTAATGACCAATTTCTCACAGTTTAACTACACAAAGATTGCAAACTAAACCCCTGAACTATTGTCATGCATGGACTGCCAGTTGAGAACTTGTCTCTGCAGCTATGCACACAGGAGGAGGAGGTGTACCTGGGGCCAAAACCTAGAGGTGAGCTGGTCTTCGTCATCAGGCACATCGTTTCTAACAAACTGGGTGTCTCCTTTCCCTTGGCAGCCCAGCAGCACAAAGGTACCCTGGCAGGTCCAAACTTGCCAGAAGTTATCTGCGAGTAGAGTAACAATCTCAAACCCAGCATAGCTGCATCAGCAATACTACCTATTGCTCAGGGCTGCGTTGCACCACTCCTGCTCCAACACAAGCTTCTTCCCCTGCATGGCACTGCAAGGCCTTGAGCTGTGCAAATCTCTGGCAGCAAGCAGCAATACAGCCACAGGACTACCAAGTGCTAAGTTCTTAGAAAAACTTATCTGAAGGTTTTCATGAACATCTTCTCCCTCAGTAAGGAAAGAATGCATCTCAAATTCACTTCTTCCCAGTGCTTCACAGCACTTACGCCTCTCTCTTCCATGCTGCTTTCTAACATGCCTACTTAAGAAGAGCATAACACACACACAGCCTGAACACTGGTAAAAACAACGAAGGAGAGAAGAATCCTGAGCTGTCTCACGCTTACCATGAAGACGGCTATTGCTCCTACTTCTTTGAGCTTGGGATTTTCCTTCAGTGCAACTGCTAATCCCCCGAAGTGGGTATCTTGGACACACAGTGCTGCTGCCTGCTATCCTTCTTTCCAAATGTATCCACATTAAGTTTATTAAGGGAATTTAAAAGCACTTTAGTCTCTTATTTCTATAGACTGCCCATCATGGCCAAAAAAAAGAACTGCTGCAAATCCCAGCATTTAATTGAGCTTTGCCACAGAGACTTCTTACAACTTTAAAAGAGAATACCGTATCTACAAAGTTCAAGACAAACCCTACCGCTACAGCAAAGCATATTAATATCTGTTTTAAGCCAAGTGCTCCTGTTCTCGCTTAAGACACAGGAATTAAAGTTAAGAGCGTACAGTACTTGGGTGACTCAGTCTACTTAGTTCAAAATCAAGCTATTACACAGGTTTATTATGAGTTCACTGCTGGCACCTTGAAATTGACTCTCCAACTCCTCCTGTTTGGATATGGCACGCAATATGGACAAACTAACAACTAGCCACCTGCACTATCACTGCTCTGCCCTCCCACTGCTTGCCTCTTGGAAGATGATAATTATCTGATTGCACAAACTTGCAATAACAACAAAAATGACTGATTTTCTGCTGGTCAGACCAGTTCAAGACCAGAAAGAGAAGGCAAGGAAGAAATACTCTTAATTCAAGCACACCATATTCTTTGTTTCAACATACATTGACAGAGCAAGACATTGATCATAAGACACCCAATGGACTCCTGTACAGAACTCTACAGGACACATCACCAGATAAGAATAAAAAAATAAAAAGATTTTCAGTACAGTGGCTTTGATTGCCTTTGTGTCTCCCTTTCTCCACCTTCTGGTTAGATGCAGAATGGCTTCAAAGAACAAAAGAGCCGAGATTGAAATTTGTTGTCCCTCCCTTTCCACATGCACATACAATTTAAATGAAAGACATTTCTAACAGCATTTCTAACACCAATTTAATCGTCGTGCTCTAAACATCAGTTTGCACTTTCAGTCAAGAGGTGCTTGCTGCAAATGTGCACTCCTTTTAAAACTCCTTCAAAATTAGATGATGTCCCCAAAGAATACATTAAAGTGCTTTACTGGTCTGGTAAATAAGCAAGTCTCAAACAACCCTAGAGCCCCAAATTTTGAAGTGTTATGTCTCACAAGGAGTTTGGAAGCAAAAACAACTAACACAGATAGAAAGCATTATCTTGATTGTAGTCTATTCTTCTACTATGCCTCCTGAAAAACGTAAACACAAACACATCAGTACATCAGCATCCTTCCCTAAGGGAAAAACTACTCTGTTTAAAAGCCTTTTTCAACTCCAGAAAGAAAAAGAGCAACCCAGTGAATAGTAGTATTGGAATATCAGTGTCATTTCTCCTGGGACAACTTAATGTACACAGGATCATGCAAAACACGTTCCCTGCCACATGTAACAATTCTGTTATAAAGAGACATTAGAACAACTGTGCTGTTGCCTGGCTAAAGCAGAGACGATAATGGTGAGGTAGTTCAGCTAATATTCTGCTTTCATATCCCCTAGCAACTAATTACGGAGCAGCACAGTGACCTTACAGCATACTAGCTAAGCTCCCAGCTGACAGCAGTGAGCAGTTCCAGGAGCTGCTTAAGGGGAAGGAGGAGGAGCAACCGTGAGAGCCGCCATCCAATACAAACAAGTGCCATTCTTAAATCACTGGTGAGCAGCCTCCTCTGTAGCTGGCTATGTTTAAAGCTAGTTCCTGTCCACAGGATGAGCACAAGTCACAGGAAGAATGGGTTAGTAGCTTGGATATGGGCATGTGATTTGGCAGACAGGTACAATTCCCTGCCCCAGCTTTACCGAAGTCCTGCATGGTTTACATCAGTGACAGCCACAGTCTTAGCCTGACCAGGAACTGCAGAAAGACTGTGGTGTTCAGGAGCAGGCGTTTCCCCAGATGCAAAAGGACAGGCTCCAGACTCTCAGTGCAGAAGCACACACCTCATGTGGTGCTCCAAAAGCAGAGTGCCACCAAAGAAGGGAGATGAGAGCACAGCTGTATGATGGCAACAGTGTACCAACCCAGGTGGACTCCTCAACCAGAGGCAAAAGCTTCCCACTTTTGGCAGAGGAGAACCAAATGCTGCTGGATTGGGAACCATACTCATAAAATCCCTTGTGGGTCTCTTGCTACAGACACTATGTAAACACCTCAGACTCATTCAAAACCAGCAACACTAACTTTGACTCCCCACACAACAGCAGTGTGCATGCCAAGTTCAGAGAAAAGATCTTAAGAGTTCAGGGTTTAGTAAATTTAGTTCCCTTTGTCTTACAAAGCTATAGAAGCAGATGCAATATATCCATGAGTCATTCGTTCACCAGCAAAAAAAAAAACACTATTCTAAAAGATACTGGGAAATCCCTGACTGCATGTCAGGACTACTGGGGACCAGAGCAAATCAAAAGTGCCAACTGCACCAAAAACCCTGGGAGAGCTGGAACTGGTTCTGCTGCTCATGGCAGGGACTGGCAGCCCCTCAAGCTGCAGCAGGGGAGCTGGAAAACATGTTCACAGGCACCAGGCCAATGACAGAAAACATCAACACACAAGACGAGCTCCTACACTGAAGGTAACCAGGATCACCCTGTTGAGGCCCTGAGTGCGCTATCAGCAGTCCTTAATCACCCTGACCAGCCCCTCCAGTGGTCCCCACCCACACCCTCTTCCTAAGGACCAGGAGCTCCACTTCAGCTCACATACGGGCCTTCAGTCCTATGCTGCAGGTGTGCTTGTCTGCAGCTTAGCAGCAGCTATGCCTGCCCATGGACCCTGTCAATCCAGACCCAACGCAGAGACGGGCTTCCCAGCTCAGCCTCAGACTTGCCTCATCACTACGGACCCTACACCAGCAGAGACAAGCTTGCAACACGCATCTCGTTCAGCACAGGTGCATGTGTACAACAGAAAAGCAAATGATTTAGGTTGTCACCAGGCTTGCACATTTTACCTACTGAAGTACTCCAGTTTATACGACACAAGAGCAGCTCCATGCAAACGTCAGTGCTGTGGAAGGACTCAACAACAAGCACCTCATCAGTGCGCAACACTGTACTTACAACATAAAATCCTGTTCCCAGCAAGGTTGGTCACCACGCACGGCTACCGTCGTGCTCTTCACATTTTGCACTTTCAAGGTCACATACGTATTGAATTTATCTGGGGAATGAAAGGTAAAAAGTTACCTCCTTCATTATAACCTTTCATAACACACACGCAAGATTTCAAGGTTTTCAGTCCATACGTTGGATCCCAGAGGGACCCAAAATGAAAAGTCCATATTGGAAGACATCAGTGCGTTAAGCAGCCAAACATTCAAGATATTTTTCACCTGCCAAATTTTCAGTCACGGTTTTTTAGAAATTCATGCACAAACAAAAACACCAGGCAATTAAGCACTTGCAGTAAGTCAGGGAAAAAAGAGTGTAAAATCCTAAATAACACAAACACTTTGTGTGTAAGACACTGTTACTAAAATGCAGACAAGAGGAATAAAAGACAATCTGAAGGGCTTACCGTGCAGAGCAATAAACAAACTTGCAAAACGTACAAGCAAGCAGCAGTTGGGCAGATCGTATCACCTCTTTCCTTCTCACCCAACTGCTCTCCTAGTTCCAACCTGGTTTTCCACCCATGAATCCACAAAGAACTTTACAGATCCATCAAGGGAAGAAGAAAAATACAGTGAACTCACTCACATGCTAAATGTGATAAAACTGATCTGTATTGCTTAAATCAGCTGACCTACAAGAACCGCAATACACTCACATTTTGACAAGACAGGCTTTGTTAGATGTTTTGCTCTTTATTTTAAATCTGAAGAAAAGGCCTGGAACAACCTTTTTTGTAGCTGCTGCTATACCTTTGCTAATAAAATCAAAAGCAGCCAAGCACAGACACATAAAAAGTTTGAATATCAGTGTCTGAGAATGAACAAAATCCCTTTCAAGGGGAGTCATCACCTCAGACCTCTCTATCAGCTTCATCAATCCTGGAACAAGACATATGCTAAGTACCTAGAAAGCAGTGTACAGATTTTAATACCTCAATGTTCTGCTGCATCTATTCCCAGAATAAGTTAGATCACAGTCAGTTTTAATACTGCCAAAAATTTGTATGCATGATTGGTGTGGGCTACTATAGCTTTTCCCAGCATCTAGCTTCAAATATCCTAACAGAGAGGGAGGAAAGGGAAACTATGTGATCCATAAACTGAGGAAGAAACAGGAGTCACTGAAAGTCAGACTCCTTCATATCTTGCTACATCACTCGCATCTTCCTGGAACACTGGGCTTGTCAGTGAAACCAGACGCTTCAGTTATGTTAAACCTAGACCATAGCACAAATATATTGCAGCCATGAGCAGGCTTCTTCATTAGAGAAAGGGTAAAGTACACACCCTCTCCCTTGCAGTCTGGGTGTTCAGCTTTCCTCCCCTGGAAATTCAAGGCTGGTACACACACAGATCTTGACCTGGCACAGAGTATGAACAAGGAGACCTGGGAAGCTTTCTACTATAACCTGAGGACGGCTATATCAAGAGAATAAAGCTGAAAAAATAAGTCATGAATGCAGCTGTGCCACTGCTTCGGATCTAAACAGCTGAATAGGTGTTATTCCAGGAGCAAACTGAGTATTCTTTTGTAAAGTGTGTATCAAATTTCATTCAATAAATGTATTTGCCTGCTAAGGGATTCCTTCCTAGTTACTGAACCACAGTGAAATAGTTGCCTAGACTGTAAATTCTGGGTGTCACCAGCTGTTTGTTTTTATTTTATTATGCAGACACAAAACCTGGTGGATGGGATTGCAATCTCAAGCACAGCCATTATCAACTGCCACATAAGAGAATGAATCAATTCCATGACATCCAGCAACCCCAATCAGGATCGAGGAGGCACTGAACCCAGACAGGAACGCACTAGTTCTGCTCGGTGAACATTTGCAGATCCTGCTTTTAACAGGGGCAGAAGAAGGATGAGAGGAAAGGGCAGGGTGGGGTGGCAACTGGTGACAGAAAAGGAACACCTTTCCTCATCCATCACCTGTTCAGGTCAGGTGAGCAGGTAAAGGTCTCTTAGTACTGTGACACTAGGTCAGAGTCTCAGGCTTTCTACTAACTTAGGCTGCCTGGATTCTCAGAGTAGCTTTTGTCACTCCTAAGGAGAAGACGGAGGAGCAGAGAGGAGGTAGATGAAAGCTAGAGGGAGCAGCATGAGCCGGAGTGAGAGAGCAGGTGTCACCATTGCTGCAAACAAGCACTGGAGCATGGCTTACCTGGTGGTCCTTGGAGTTTAGCTTTTTTTACTGTAAAGAGAAAAAAGGAAAAGAAAAAAAAAAGCTGTTAGTGATTTTGTGCTACTACAGTTTCATTTGTGTCAGAGCGTCACAGGCCATCACATTAATTGGCCAACATCCCCAGTAGAGGACTGGTAGATGGAAACCCGCGCTTATTTTAATAGTTAACAGATCTGGAGGCAAAACCTCTTCTGTATCCCATCTCAAGTCTCTAAATCGGTGCATTTAAAAATAATTATAGGATTAATGTTTGGAAAGCGACGTGATATGGCTAATGCAAAGCAATTTCAAAACCAGTCCTTTGCAATTACATGTTACTGCTGCTTAGCAAGATGTCATTTCATACCACCTAACTTACAAAGTTACAGACACTGTAAACATTTCTTTACAAACAAAGAATCTCTCAACAGTGCAGAGCAGACTTTCAACCACAACTTGAAAATAATCAAGCCTGAATAACAGCTCTATAGTATGACATCTGAAAATCAAATTAACACACTATGCCAAACAAGCAGCATTCTAAACACAGATGTCACTTTTCTGAGGTCTCCTCTGTTAATTTAATTCCAAGACAGTATTTAACAAGAACAATGGTTAGAATATAAAACAGCACTGGCTCTTATCTCACCAGATGGAAAAGGTCCATGTCTACCTAGGGGAGATTTTGTTTACATTTCCCTTTTGCGAGCTCATATCCTCACTGGTATTGCTAAGTGTAAGCCCTAAGAAAAGACAAATATAGGCTCCAGCTACTTTTCCCAGTGGAAAACTAACACTACGACAAAAACATATTTAACAAGCGAAGAAGCAATATACACCAGAGGGCAAAAAGATATAAAAAATGGTGCGGTGTAGTTTCCCCCAGAAAACAGAGCACCCAACACTTACTAAAGGCTCACAGAGTTTAACTTCCAAGATAAATATTCTAGAAAGGAAATTAGAAAATTAAAATAAAATAATGGTCCTTACATAGTTACATGCACAGAGCAGCAATGGAGTGTGATGCTGGAGAACACCCTTGCTATTTGAGAAATTCTCCTTTGCAAGCATTTACAGTCCTGGTAGGTGTTTGCATGAAGGAAATGCTGTACCAGGTATGGTATGAGACAGAGGCATGTCAAACAGAAGTTAGAAGAGCTGTAGCTTTTACCTAGACTGCCAAGGCCCACGAGCCTTTAGATCCAAAATAAACAGGTTTGTTTTCTCCCAGGCTCAGGGCATGAAGCATTCCTGATGCTAAACCTAATGGTGCAAGCAAAACATACAATGGTGAGGGCCAGCGTTCCTGCTGACTGAAGATGCAGATTCCTCTTTAATCTCCAAATCAATCGGTCTGCTTAACCACTGAGAAACAGTCAGGGTAATCTACCCACTTTCTAGGTGCCTTTGATACCACACAAAAGCAGGCATTTTATGAAATACTGCCCTGGAGTGGGCAGACACCAGCTTGTCTCTGATCCTCCCCTCTCCCCTCCTTCGCAAGAAGCAGGAGACAAAGGAACAAGTGCATGTGCTTGAGGGAAGGAAAAAAGGAGAATAAGGGCAGGGGATGCACACAGTAAGCTTCAGCTGGTCTCTCTCCCTGTTCGTAACAAGCTCCCCTGCTGTTAGCAGGGAAGCAGAGACAAATAATACCAAATTTCCCAGTGCGGAAATTAGGTGTTATTTGTCAAAAAAGCAGCCAGAGTGGGGTCCTAGATAAACACAGAGACAAGACACTGTCTCTGCAGCAAGCGATATGCAAACCAAGAGACAGATGCTGTCTGTACATTGTGGCTTCAGCCTCTAAATATTGAAAGATTCATTTGATGAAAGGCAGCAAACCCTGCACTGCCTCAGCGTACTGAAAAGAGTGTCCGTGTGGGGCTTCAGCAAGAGCTGTCCCAGGGCTCGCAGCAAGAGGGATATTCTGGGGCAGCAGTGAGACTGAACAAAGATCACAAGCCTACTATGGACCCACATAACCAAAATGGAGTCTCATACCTTTAGTATCTACCAGGAATGAACACCATGCCCCCAGACAACCGCGTGTAATAAATTACACCTTTAGCTGCAGAAGCAGGGCTTATTTATAAAAGCTGGATTACAAATCCGCGAGTCTCATCTCAGCAGTAACTCTTGTGCTCTACATGCAAGTTTACACAGCATGTCCAAAAAGCTCCCATGAAAAGTGACTTGGGTGTGGTTTCATTTTGTTAGCCCACTGGAAAGCACTTCCTAGTGTAAAAATTGTTGTGTAAAAATCCCTTTCAAAGGTGCAGCTCCCACAGCATCTCAGGATTGGGACTGGCCGTGAGACCGCAGGGTTCCCCATACAACAGGGTGAGTGTCAGGGAGTTCAGAGCTAGAAGGAGCCATTAGACACTGCCAAGACCCAGCCTGTTCGTCAGCCCAAGGAATTCACAGGTGAAAGGTGCGGAACCGCACACACCACGCCACTGCCAAAGGACCACAGCTTTGGAAAGGCACAATACGGATAGCTTCCCTGGGGAAATTTTTGTAGCCACACCTGCTCATCCTGTCTGGTTAGAGCTCCTACATGCCAAGTGCTCAAGAAAGAACACAAAGGAGTACCCAAGTTGTGAAGAAGCCTGATGCATTAACAGTTAATTACAGTGTTGCAACAAAGGCTGAAAACTCATTGCTGCTCCAGGGGCAGGAGGACAGCAGGCCGAAATCAAGCCAGGCGAAAACAGTACATTTTATGAAATAAAGTCCGTATCACAAATGGAAAGCATTCTGCAGAGTGCTCAGCAATACCAAGTTTCGCAGATACAGTTGCTTCTGCGTTGCCACAAGGCAAAAAACAAAGTAAGTCAAGGGTCCAGAACAGGGATTTCCTGCCTCACTTCCCATTTATCCCACAGGCGCTTCTGGGCCCTGGGAAAGCCGCATTTTTAAACTATCTGGAAATGTTAAATTCCATTCAGTTTCAAAAGTCTTCTCTCAGCAAAGTGGGCAGCACAGAAAGCACAGCCATTCAGAAGCAAACATGGGAGTATGCTAAAGTGTAATCCTCCTGCAACACTGTGTGGGAAAGACGGCAGGGAGGGAATGAAAACCATAGAAAATTAGAGAGGTAAGAAAGACCTAGAGCTCTGCACAGCCATGTGCGAGCACTGCACAATACAGACGCAGGGAGATGCGCCTGCTCTCAGTGTGAACACAAAGACTCATCGAATCACTAAAAAAGACTTGGGCTCCTCCTTCTTATGAGGAGAGGCTGCGGTTGTTCAGCCTGGAGAAAAGGAGGCTGAGGGGAGACCTTATCACTCTCTACAACTACCTGAAAAGAGGGTGTAGAGAGGCAGGGGTCGGTCTCTTCTCCCAAGTCACAGGCGATAGGACAAGAGGAAAAGGCCTCAAGTTGCACCAGGGGAGGTTCAGATTGTATATTAGGGAAAATTTTTACACTGAAAGGGTTATTAAGCATTGGAATGGGCTGCCCAGGGAAGTGGTTGAGGCACCATCCCTGGAGGTATTCAACAGACAGGTTGACATAGTGCTTACTGACATGGTTTAGTGATGGTATTTATCAGAGTTAGGTCAATGGTTGGACTAGATGATCTTAAAGGTCCCTTCCAACCTAGACAATTTTATGATTCTATGATATCGGAGCCACAACTATTGCACCTCAGTTCAAGGAGCTACCAGGAAGAAAACAGGCTGCACTGAAATAACTGAATACAAATTAGACAGACAGATACAAAAGCAGCAAAAATTGATGTAAACATTAAATACATCCAGAGATCTTTCTCTGGGAATTTCTCACAATTTTGGTGTCACTCTAAACAAAGAGACAAGAAAAAAAATTAGGCTGATGTCTTGCCTGCAGCTTCAAAAAAAGAAAAGCCACAGCAGGATTCCAGATGTTGTACAGTTGTCAATTACCAAAGGCTGAAGAGTCATACAGACTTCTAAAGACTAGGAAAGGAAAATACAAGCCAGAGATTCCAAAAAAAGGTCCATAAACATTGTGGGGAGGTGGAAAAACAACAGCAGAACTTATATCAGAATATTCTTAAACTCAGTTCTACAGAGAAATTCTTGCTATCCGCTTATGTTTGTCTGAAAGACAATTTTTTTTTTCCTGAGAAGGTGCCCCATACACCAGCCAGAGAAATAAAATCGAGCATGCCTAATTACTGCCAGGTTCAGACAACACATTGCTCAAACCTAAGTGGGAAGATGCTCGCACTCAGCTAAAGGGACCTGGGTGTTCCAAACATCTGCAGATTCAAGCTCACCTTCAATATTTGCTTGCAAATCAGAGGGATGCAGACACAGGGAGTGCCTGAGCAGATGGCCCAAAGATTACATCCTAACTAAATCCAGCACGTGACTTACGAGCTGGTCACTCACCACACTACAACAAAATCTACATCCTTACACAGAGGCCAATAAAGCACCATGGAGGGGCTGTGGGAGAAATCAGAAGAAGAAAAGGATGCAGTTTAATTAGTGCTTTTAAAAAGAAATGCAGTGCTGAAAGCAGAACATTCAAAATGCATTTTCACAATCAGCAATTTGACAAATAGCTTCCTCTTCCCTGTGAAACTTGAACGTCATGTTAATGTGTTTTCAAGAGCACTCTTAACTTCTACAGTAACTATCCCCAGCTGAACAGCAGAATCAATACATATTTCCATTTCGTTCTGTGCTTTTCTCACCTCTTCTGTGAGGTCTGTGCTCAGACTTCATTGCACAGTGATAGGCAGGACTAGGTGCAAAGGTTGCTTATGCAACAGAAATAAGAGACCACAGCAAAATGCTCATACTACCCAAGACTAAGTCAACACACCAAATTCACAGCCTATGCACCCTGCACCACGTACACAGAAGGGAGGGAATCCCTTCCGGGAGGGAAGCACTGGCTGGGCAGTGCTCTAGCCCTTCAGGTCTGTTACATTTTCTGTAACTGAGCCTTTGGTAATAATTTTGCTGACTGAACCCTACCCCAACAGTTGTAGTATACAGGTCCTCACTGCAGAGCCAGAAATTCAGCACCTCCTACTCGCTTCTTGAAAGCTTGTTATAAAATCCGTGAGAGTCTGGCAAGGGGCACAAGACTGTAGCATAGAACAAGGACTGTTCTGTCCCTGGGGATCCCAGCCTGACACACAGGCACCTTTCCCTCCTCTGGAAATCAGAATATTTTACATGCACAACCCCCTGCACATCCTCATATCCCACCTGAGAGCAAGGAACCCTTGTCTTTCCCACTGCTTGAACCCAAAAGGTGCTCCAGGCTGGAGGAAGCGCTGTGACTTCACCCCTGATTTTAACTCAATCACTGTTTTGTTTCACACAATCCCTATAAAAGCCCAGCAGCACCAGAGACACACTATTAAAAGGAATTGCACATGCCACAGCAGAACAGCAGTACTGATTGTGTCGTGAAACTCTTCTCATCCCTTCATAACTCTAAGAAAGCTGCATAAAACAGCAGTTTAATGGTTTTCCAAGCCTCTTACAAGGATTCAACATGTCACAGTCACCATGGTATTCCCAGTTTGAGACAGGTCTAAAAAGAAAGGCTCCACTGTATATTCATACACTCAGAGCTAAATTATGTTTCAGAAGGAAAAGATTTTCCTTAACTAGCTCAAAGGAAGGATAATTGCACAGGAGGCCCAAAGGACCTGCCAGCACTCTGCAGCACTTCAACATCCCCTGCTGTAACTGCTGAGAGCCCAGAGCAGGATCTGCCTGGGCTTCATCTACCCGCAGCAGAGCCCTGATGAGCTGGTGTGGGTTTTGCAGCTGAGAGATTCCTTCAGCCTCAGGGGCCATTGAGAGACAAGAGACTTAAGTCACATTTATCAGTTTATACTTAGTTTTTCTGCCAGGAAAAACAAACGACTGGTTTACATACAAACACTGTTCCACTTGAGTGGGGAAGGGAGCACTTTATGCCCCACCATAGTCCCTTCCAGAATGACATGATGAAAACACAGTGGGTATCTTCATGTACCAACAAACATAAAAGCTGAGACCGCATTCACAGCAAACAGAGGATAACATTTTGCTATTTCTTGATGCGAATGGAGGGCTGGGCTGACTGTTCTGCTGCCAGAAGGAAGAAGAGCCACTGCGAAATGCCACTTTGCTTGGTAACTGGCAGAGAGCAGGAACATAGCACAGATTTCCATCAGTACCCAAAGAAGTGAGGTTGCATCTAAGAGCACAATTTTCCTGACTTAGTGCCTGAAATAGTCCTTCAAAAAAATCTGTCATCTGTTTGACTGAGACAACTGTGAAGGAATCCAGATAGCCTCAATGACAAACCATCGATATCACTAAATCTACCTCAACTGAACCAAGAGATCAATCTGCTTTAATAAGTAGTCCTGGATGAATGGATGAACACAATAAGAGTCCATTAATTTTTAATAGTTCATCAAAATGGAAAGAAAAAAAAAACAACCCACCGCTTTTACAGTGCAGTTCCTGTTCATGTAGCAAAGAACTTTCTTCAATTTGACCACTCTAAATGCCCACAGGACAACTTAACTTGCCTTTCTCAAGGCCTTGGGAACCATGTCAAGCAAGGTATGCTCCCTTCAGCAACCAACCACATTTAAAAAAGCAACTACTATCAATCTTGGATTCTTCTCAGGACGGAGGGAAAAAAAAAAAAAAAAAAAAAGAGAAAAAAGAAAAAAAGGGATCCTATTCTGTTGCCTGTGGTAGCAAATTGATCTACCCAAGGGATTTCCATTTTGCCAGATGTCTTGAGAATGGATTAGAATGCCTCCTAATTCAAATGAATTAGCATCTTCCTGCTCAGATGATCTGCAAATTCATTAACCTATCCAGAGACACACAAAGCTACTAAGTTTATTTGATTTACAACACAATTTTTAACAAACAGCTTTCAACCAGTCACTCCACCCTTTCTGCCCACTGGACAGTGACTGATAGCAGGTGGGGCACGCTGGACTGCTTGGAAAGGTTTTCCAGATTCCTGTGCTAAGAGGAGACAGACTCAGTACTCATGTCATGTAACTTCAGTATCATTTCATACAGGAAATCCAGGAAAGCCCTACATAAATAGTGCTGCCAATAACCCTCCACACTGTCAAACCTCACCAGATGGTCCCCTGGTCATCTGTAAATTCTCTGGTCAGTTGAGATCCAGGGCTTGCACACACAAAAGTGTCACAACCTGCAGGCAGACTGCACACTCCGTGTTTCCTTCCACAGCCCAGACACCCCGTATCTTGGGGCTGACAGACCTTTCCGGTCCCGATGGGACACTGCAACTGCTGCCTGCCTCTGCTTACTAAGCTTCACCCCAACATCTGTTTCTTGCCAGAATGTTCACAGGCTCAGCATCCCACCACCTATATAGGCCAAACTTCAATGAACAAAGTACTGAAATCTACAAAGAAAAGGCCTAGCTTTTAAATACAAAAGCTATATATCGTTTTGTCTAAATCTCTAATACTGCCATAGCCCATGGACATCAGAGTGACACAGCACAGTGGCAGGATATCTGAGTATTCCCCACTGTTCCATTCACAAGAACTTGGGAGAGCTAGCAGGACAACACGATGGCAGATCTACACAAAACTGAGCAAATCCATAGCTAATATACTGTGCTGAACCAGCTACCCAATGAAAGATTCGTCTGACTTTTTGCTGAATCATCCAGTCTGATTACTTTAGTGAACTAGGCAACTTCATGCCTCTTGTCACTTTTCAGCTCAGCTTTTGCATAAAACATTTTAAGTGTACACAGCACAGCTCAGCTTGCATCAGAGCTTCATAGTGCTCCACTTCTTCCATCCTTACCAAAGACACCGGATAACTTAAACAGAACAAATTAAAACTCTTGGTAAGAAACTCTTCCTGGCAGTTGCAAATACTCCAATCAAAACCTCTCACTGGAGCAGAGGACGAACTTTGTAGACCCTTTAACAAGGGGTGTTTAATTGCTGGGGTTTTTAAAATAAAACTCAGTTCTCATCAGCAAAAGAACCCTTCTCTTAAGCGACCTTACTTCTCTAAGAGGTGTTTCATGCAACAGGAGTGACAACTCAATTTACTTCCTATGATGGCTTAATGTAGTAGGCAGTTAATGCAAGTAGGCTTCTAAACACTTTCAATGACAAAATAGATTCAGACAGTTTGAGACATCTGGGTCTCGTTTACAGGTTAATCTGTTACCAGATTTGATTTGACACACTGACTTAACATGGTACAGATTTTCAGCCTCCTGAACTGAAGTTTCATATGCACATTTGTCTGTTGCTTAGCTCAAGAACTCACCTACCTGAAATAGTCCCTGAACTTTTCAGCAACAGAAATTCACGGGTGAAAAAAAATGCTACAGAAATTAGAAAATTTATAAATAGTGCTGCAAAAGATACACCATGGGTACAACAGCTGTGAACAGAGTTTTAGACAGAAAAATCAAACCTGTATAGAAGAATTTAGGACAGAGAAAATGGAACTGAAACTACGTATGCAACTTGTAGAAAGCCACTGCGAGAGTGAACAAAATGCAAGAAGAAACTAAAGAGGTCTGCAACTGGTTCCATCCCTGAAGTTAGAGTAAACATCAGATTGCCCTTCCAGGATCATTACACCAGCATTTCTGTGGAAAACAGTATCATGCAGCAAGGTCATGCTGTTATTTGTTGGTTTGAAAACAAAATTTGAAGTAGAGCAACTAGGACAGGATAGTTTCACAGAGAGGAAGGGAGGGAGAAGACCAGCAGGTCCCAAAACCCAGAACTCCTGTCATCTCTGTACTTGTAAGTGGATACGGTGGTTTTACTAAAAAGCTAGCACAGAACAGGATCTACACTAGAAAAATATGATCAATATACCACGACTATCAGGTACTGATACAAAAGGATATCAGATACTGATACAATACAAAAGGATTCCAGCATTTTAAAATACGCAGATCTTCTTATCCCTATAGCCTCAGGAGACCTTACCAATAAAATGCTTAAAACATTGGCAAGCTATTTTGTAAAACACAGCTCAAATCATTACTACATTAAGCATTAGCACTTAGTCAAACTTCTGCTTTGCAGTAAGGAAGCTGCAAAAAGTTTACTTACAGCTGATCCCTGAAAAAGCTTCCTGAAAGGCAGTAGGAAGCATTCAATTGATTTCAGATAAGCAGCAGCTGAAATAAGCTTGACAATATTGTTTCTTCTATCTGGGAGAAAAAAAAAAGCATACTCATGAACCATACAGCCAAAAAAGCTGGAAACAGATGCTGGGAAGCAGTAAAGAAAGTAGGAACATGCAACTCTTGAACTTTACAACCTCCTGAAACAGATTAGCACTGCCAGTGAATCCAGAGTGCCAACAGCCCATAAAGTATTTTGCAGTTTGTACATGAAACATACTTGGAAACATAAGAGCAGAAGCTCCTACTTCCAGGCAGTTTGTTTGGCTAAATGCTGCACCAGAGAGAGGAGGAGGTGGCAGTTTTCAGAGAGAAGTGGAACATGTCATGATGGAATTCCCATACCAGGACACTCTTCCAGGAATTCCCATCACTGCAGATGCTCTTCCAGGCTGTGGGGCTATCTACCCCGTTTCTCCTGCCTGCATGGTCCCACACAGTTCAGCTGGCAGGCAGGCAGCCTCAGTACACTTCCCCAGCCAACACAAAGCAGATCAGCCCATTGAGCTCAAGTCACCTTTCAACTAGAGCAACTAGAACAAGTTGAGAATCATAAGCCATCTTCTGCCCGCTTTGGGACTTGCTGGAATGACAGCCTCCCAGTGCCCAGACAAAAATCTCACCTCTAGCAACGCATTCCGTTATCGTCCTTAAAGGCTGTGCAGAAAGTATTAGCTCCAACTCTCAAGAGCCCCACAGCCCGTGCTCCAATACAGTGTGCCTCAAAGACAGACCAAGTCTGCATGCTGCTCTCCAGAGAGCCCTTTACCTCATTACTCACCTTTTCAACTTACCTGACAATAATCATGATCTCAACGCAAACTGACAAGTTAATTCTAGCGAGGCAAGAGCCAGCATACTCAGATGCTTATTCAGAATTGTGCTTTGCTCCTTCGTAACCTCCCACAGACATGTTGACATCTACCCGAAATTTAACTTCACTCCTAGCTGTCACCTTAACATCCAAAGGCCAAAACCAAAGGCCCAGGCTCTGAGACACCATTAGTGGAGCACTCAAGCTATCTCCAGATGGTTTTCTTCACCAGTGAAAGGCTCTGAAGTGTCAGTTCTCCTGCCCTATTTCTCCAATGAGAACTGCAACCAAGTCACACAAGAGTATTTACAAAGAAGACTCCAGAGACCTTTTTGCCATCTCACAGGTATTGCCATCTCACTGCCTCTCCCCCCACCAGCACCATGACAAAGCCAGTCAGATTCGTAGTTTACTGTTCCCAAAACATCAGTTGTTTGAATAAATCCAACACTGAGTCCCACTGCTCAAACTCGATCCTGGAATTCCTTAAGAGATACTTTGACATCAATGACATCTCACATTTGGGTCCCAAAACAGATGTCTCCTGCCCTGCAGACCAAGGGGCTCTTTGCACACCTTCAGCCAGGAGTTTGCACTGCAAGAAGTCATATTGCAACGGGAAGGGCTGCAGAACAAGCCCATTTAGCCTGCTATCTTGTCCATACAAACACCTAGACAATTCCTAGGAAGGAACACGATGCGATGATACAGCAGTACCTACTCTGTGTATTAATGTGTTCCCAGCTTCTAGATTTAGGACCCAGAAGTGGCATTTTGGAAAGTAGAGTTTCATACAGTCTATTCTACCAGCAAATCTCCTCCATCCCCAATGTAACCAAGACTTAAGGATGGTAACAGGCAATTTCAGGTGAATTCCACTTTGGTATTTTTTCAACAGTGAGGGGGAACACATGCTTCAGAGACCTCGCTTCACAATTTAGCCTCTTTGCTATACACCTTTGCCGTCACTTGACAGCGGTACCAGACATTCTAAAGCATGCAGACAACACAAGCAAACCTGTATCACTCTCCATTGAGAAGAAAGGGACTATCACCCAAAGAAAGGCAAGATGCTTTGCTACCCATTTAACATAGCAAATACAGCCTATTTTTCTCAAAAAAAAACCCAAACAAACAAAAAGCAAAACCCACATCTAAAA
Organism: Numenius arquata; assembly: GCF_964106895.1. Taxonomy (NCBI): domain Eukaryota; kingdom Metazoa; phylum Chordata; class Aves; order Charadriiformes; family Scolopacidae; genus Numenius; species Numenius arquata. Next base: position 11,135,943 of record NC_133616.1, on the reverse strand, counting down.
CCCCACAACTACAATACACAAAAGAAAATCCTTCTTCAAATTTTGTGGGGCTGTAAGCAGAGCTAAGTCCCTTATTACTACCACCACCATTCCTCAAGGGTAGATACACATATGCTAGTTGACTGAGTAATCCCTCTGAGCTTTGGCCTGACCTAGTGCAGGCAGGCGAGCATCACCTCTGATTGGTCTGGATCAGCTACGCTTTTCTTGAGAAGTGGGAAGACAAAACACAGACGGAAGTTTTGTTATGTTGTGCTTACAAACTAGAGAGATGAGGCCTTTGTCCAAAGTTAGCTTTCTAAGGGGTGGGGAAGCAGAGTGTGGTGACAGAGAAATGGATGTGATATTATTTGTGTAACAGAACGCCTTTTAAACAAAAGAGAAACTGAGGATATAGCCAACTTCCCTGTTTCTGTAGAATAGCTCCACCTATACATGCTTACCATCCAAACACTAAAACCAGTTGCTAAAAAGCAGAGCTAGGAGAAATTCTCTAACATCTATTTTCTTCCTTTTTTGACTGACCAACACAGACACGTTGCTGAAGATTCGCTGAAGTTTCTGCTCAGCAGCTGCTTTGAACTGAGCAGTGAGGACAGGAACAAAATCTCTTATTCAAATCACAGAGATTATGAGAGGTTAATCCTCCTGACGCTGGCAACGCAGACAACTCTGTCAGGCGACCTGGTTCCACAACCAAGAGGTGAACTAAACAGTAATCCAAGCTGCCCCTTCTCTCCAATATTCTGTTGCAGCCTTTATTTTATTAAAAATAAAAAAGCAGCTTGGGTGCAACACATTGGAGTGAGTATACTGTGTTTGTGACTCTCTCTCAGAAGACGTACTCTGTTAGATTGAGCTTTGGTCACTTTGCTTTAAGGAGTTCCCTGAAGGTTACAGATTTCTCCTGAACTTTTAAATGTTTCATGATCAAAAGAGACAGCATGCCTACTCCTGAACCCATGCCTGATTATGAAAAAAGATAAATCCATCAAACCTTTCAGAATTTTTAGATACAGTAGATAAATACTACTGGGCAGAGAACAAAGGAAGCTTCCAATTTTCAGTCACATAAATTATCCTTCTTTCAAGTTCTGTAAGGTTCAGAAATATATTATTTTAAAGTTAGTGGAAATGACTTAATTGAATAATGGAACAAAACCCATGCTATTTAATTTTACACAAAACAGACTTCAACTCATAGATGCCGCCAGCTGTCAAAGACTAACAAAATATGCATAATGAAAGCCATATCCATGCACCAGAAGTCAGGAAAAGAGACAGACTGATAATGTATTAAGTCTGCCAGAAGCCAGTCTGAGTTGCTAAACTGACTTTGCTGACAAACTGATAGATCAAAAAGCTTATAAGAAAAGATTCAATGCAAAAAAAAAAAAAAAAAACACCAAAAAAAAAACACCAAACCACACAACAAAACAAACAAACCACAGAACAACCAAACCACACTACCAAAAACCTTAAAACTAATTCTGAAACCAGACGGACAAATTGATTTGGTTGGTTGGGGTTTTTGGAGGTTTTTTTGTTTGATTTTTTTTTTGTTTTTTTTAAAAGAAGATATACCTCTTTACAGAATAATTTCTTCCAAGACACAAAGCATATGCAGCTGCTGCTCAGACATTGTACATATAGGTAAAGGTCACTGAAATTACTAGAAACTTGCCAGAGTTATTAGGTCAAATCACACAGCCTGGTCACACTGTGTGGGAACTGCTGTTACAAGAAACAAATACTCTGGTACCAAACAAAGAAGAAAAAGCAGGAATTGCAGATAGAATAAAACAACTTGTGTGCTTTTCCTTCAGCTGGCATGTGCTTCTCTCAGTCACCAAAAGCACTGAAGTGTGACTATACTATCTGTATAGTCTTCCGAATGACTCGGGTTTCTACGGTCCCTGTTCAGATTGAGTTTAAACGAGATGCATCCTGCAACAAGAGCTGCTGACTAACCACACCAGCAGTGATCACCACCTAATCACAGCCTTTGGTGTATTTTCTGGTAGTTTCAATTTAAGTTACAGGATTGCATGCAGTCAGCCAACTAGAACACGGCTACTTGTCAAGCAGGACTGAGCACAAGCTTGCCCTCAAAGGCATCCAGCTAAAAACTGATACTAACAAATACCATTGTTAAACTTCAGAAGCCTAGCTTATTCACCAAAAGAGAAATAAAAATAAAGCAACAGCACATTCATGGTGGATTCAGTAACTTTTTTTTTTTTAAAAGCAAAAACATCCCACCATACCACAGCAAATGATAAGCTCCCAGGAAAAACAGCACCTGTGTTTTCCTGCACCAAATAACAAAGCAGGATTGATCTAGTTTGAAAAATATTTTTAATGAAAATATGAATATTGTGTTACTTAAATATTTACTTGCTTGAGTTCACAAACCAGAGAAAAGATTAGTATCTAGGAGACAGAAATAAACTGACTGTGAGCATTATGAGTGAGTAAAAGAGCTGTTTAGGATACAGAGTTACAGTGTAAGTGAAAGACATTCCTAGGCAGGAATGAGACATCTAACAGAACACTGTTTGCAGTCTGCTTGTTTGGCAGCCTGACTTTACTCACAGCATTCACAAACTGCTCAGACAACACCAGTCCCTGGAGGACGCACACAAATTGTAGAAATAAGAGAGATTGCCCAACATTTTTGCAGGGTTTTTTTGCTTAAGGTTTTGGGACATTGGTCACTGGTATTCCCCCAGAAGGAAACTGAAAAGCATGGTTTGGGGGTGTTTAGTTTGGGTTGGTTTTTTTTTTTTTTAAGTGAAGTTTCTAAAGACAGTGTGTTTTATAAAATTCAGCCTTGAGACTGATACCAGTGTAAGCATGTGATTTTAACTGTATCTGGGAGAAGCATCTCAATGGCTGCTCCCCATGGCAGTTTTACATTACCTGAAGGAGGTGCATCTCCCAAACACATTAGCGTTCACCTATCAATAGTTTTGTTTTGACACAAATGGTGACTATGTCCAAGACTGTTCTCCTGAAACCCGTGCTGGTTGCTTGCATTTGGGCCTCCATAAAAATTAAAGTGAAATTCCATCAGGCCAAATGCCATTAGAATAAAAATCATTAACTAAAATAAACAGCCTTAGGTAAGAACTGAGTATGAGCAAGTTCCCTCAGAAGCAGATTGGGGGTTTTATTATTAAAGTTTACATCTAAGCAAGATGCTACATAAAAATTTTACCTTACTATACAATCTGTCTATAGCAAGTAGTTGTCAGAGCAGTAATTCACATCATAATGAAGTGAGTGTGGTGAGGATCATATGACTGGACTCCTTGGGGGTCACCAAATCTAATGCTGGTGCTCCCATCACCTGGGCCACTTAAGCCATTCAAAATCATTCCTGTCTTCCAGCTTACATTTTAATAGCACGCTTATACCTTCTATATCTTATGTCAACACTATCCTCCACCTTAATGTTTTTTCTCACCCTGTGTTTAATTTCCTCATGTTTTTAATAGACAGAAGCCATAGATCTCATCACTTTCTGTTTATCAGACAGAAGAAGCCACAGCTTGCTAATCTTTTTACCATAGAGACTGAAAGGAAGAGAGAGACAGCCAAGGTTTTCTTTCACCTTCTCCATTTAGTCCTACCCAATTCATCCTACCTGAACAAGGTCAGCCAGTACAGGCAACAGTATGCAAGGGCAAAATAAACCATGCCTTTGTCCTTCCCTCTCTGCCAGGAATACTTTCCCCACCACGTACTGGTATCGCCTTCTCCTCTCCCCACAACTCTTCTGTACTGGTTGACACCATGGTGCTGAGTCACAAGGACTCCCCAACACCTCTCCTTTCACCAAGCTTTGCGTTTTTCAAAAATTCTTGTCATTTGATGTTAAGTGCATAGCTCTTCTACTTGATATCAACTCATTTTCATTATTGCTGTCCTCAAGGTCATTGAATACTTCATGTGTTATAATTACCTACTTCCAAATTGATTATATCATTAGGACTTGTCATAAAAAAAAAAGAAACAAACAGCAAACAACTTTGACACACGCATTCCTACTTTTCTTGGCACACCACAAGCAGAAGACATCTATCTGCTTCTCCCACCCGCCTTCATAGCTTCTGCTACAGCCAGTTCCTTATACACTTTACATGTCTTTTGCCAATTCCAATTTTCTTCAAAAAGAAGCGCCTGCTATGGTGATTTGTGAGATATTACAGAAGTCCAAACAGATACACGCTTTCATCTAAAATAGGTTAACCCAGAACAATCTTCCTCTCACAAACCCACACCACATTTTATACCCAATGACCTTCTGCACTGCTTCCCCCTGTCAATAAATTTTTTATTATTCTCTCTTTAAAGTTTATTTTAAACCTTGCCTATTATCATAGCCTTGCCTGCTTTCGAAGTCAAGACCCATACATATCCACATTTATCACCCATCTCCTTATCTTCCTGCCAAACCACAGAAACCACCTTTCTTGTTCTCCAGTTAGGTGATGCCACTGCTCGCTTACAGCAGTAGTTAAACTTCTGCTAACAGAGTCCAGATTTCAAGTGTTGCATGTTTTAGCACTTGGGGCTACAGAGTATCAGTCTCAAACTCAACGTCTTAAGATTTTGCTCAGACCCCATATATCTGTATCATTTTCAGTGTCATTCTTGTAAGAAACAATTCCTACAGTTGAGGGATCACACTCCAAAAAATCTTTACTCAACTCCCTGTCCCTGTGCACAGCAGACCGATATCTTACTGGCTGTTTCTCCTTTTCATCTGATCAAAGCATCTTCTGTTACCTGTTTCAATACCCTTTGCAAGACGTCACCTTGTCTGTTGAGATGGAATCCTCTGCCTTCGCCCTGGACTTTCTGATCCTCAAGATACACCTTCCTTTACAAACTGATTTTTTCGCCCACGCCTTTCAGAGGTTCCCTGTTTACTCACCATACCCTGACGCAACGATCAGGTGAATCATAAGCTCTGGGGTCATTTCCTAGGTGGAGCTTTTTCTTGTTATTTGAGATGTTAATATTTACCTCTGTGGCTTCAGTGAATTTCATGCCCTCCTCCATATCCAAGCATCTCACTTCACCAAAAAGCTCTTTCAGTTTCCCTAGAGGCTCCACAGTTGCAGGTCTACATATTTAACTGTTTAACCTAACCTAGATTAAGTTGTGATCACTCAAACTAAGTTCACTCCTATGTCCAGCTTCCCTGAAGCATCTTCTGTGCTTCCTAAAGCCACATCTACAGTTAACTTTATCGAATTTGTGGCTTCAGTCACTGTCTGATAATGAAACTGCCAGATAACACAGCTCTCTGTAGCCAGCCACTGCCAATAGCTTTCATTCTCTGATGTAGGGAGACAGCCTCCCGCAGTGACAATACCCAGAAATACTTCCCTCTAACCATATTACGAGATTTCTACCCACATTTAAATCCTGGACTACGTGCGGTAGATCTCCTGCGCTATCACAGCAAAATCTCTTATCAGCCCTTCCCAAAGCAATTTCAGCCCAGCTGGTTCTCTTTTATCCACACTAATACTGCTTTACAATTTTGCATCAGTAACACACAGTGGAATTTTCCTAGTCACCTTTATTCCTCTCTTTCCAGAGCACAGCATCCCCTCCAACATCTCTGTTCCCCTCACAACCCCTACTCCTCAAGGCTCCTGCTAACCCTAGTTCTGGGAGGGATAGTTCTGAGTCCTACACCAACAGCCCCCTTTCCCATTACTTTAGTCACAAGCTCCCCGCTTTGCTTTATAACACTCAGAAAGAAACTCAAAACTACTTATTAAAATGCTTCTCACTGTTTACTTTATATAATTGTATTGCTTATCATTTCGTGATTGTGTAATCCCTACTTCATCTCCAACACCAGCTCTTTCCTGATGCTCTATGAGTATTTTTTTTTTTCCTATACAACACAATGCAGGCCCCCAGCAGCATGCACCGTGTTAACTCATAATTATCCAGACTCCTGTCACATGCTGCTCTGCTCCAATAAAGCCTAAAAACAGTTCTACATCTTTGACCAAAGTGTCAGGTATATACAGAATGGTAACTTCAAGCACAAGTTTACAATAGAAGTAAAAGGTTTGTAGGCAGAGCTCTGTTAAAACCACATTCCTCCCACCTAGCCAAAGCATAACAAAATACTGATTTAACGCTGCAATCTGATAGGTCATGGCATGTCTTCATCTCTTTTTAACCATGGAAAGATACATAAACACTTCTCATTATAGTCAGATTAGTCATAATACAACAGCCACCTACCTCTACTCAAGTAATAGACATTATCAAACTCCATTTTTCCCAATCCTTAAGTACTAGAAGGATGAGGAGTACAAATTTCACAATAGCTTCTCCAGCCTAAGGACAGGCACACCAACTTCTGCTGTTGTGATGCTGAAGCTAGAAAACCAGTTCAGTCTAAAAAGCATGTATTTGTCACATATGATGATAATCAACACAAAGGTGTCAAGAACTACAGAAAATCTTTCATCACTTTTAATTCATAATCTGATCATTTTCTAGAAGACTCTAGGTTGTTAAACTGGAAAATACCATGTCCTACAGGGGGTCATATTAGATGATTACAACAATCTGTTCTGGCCTTATAACTATAGAGTTTCTAAGCAGTTAATCTCCTCAAAAAATCTCCTACTAAAATGGAGCATACACAGACTCCATTTACTTAATTTGATATGTCAGAATCTAACAAAATTTTGCACATGCAGCAAGCTATACCAGGTAGGAAAGGAGGAAATAAAATGTTTCACATCCATTTTTCCCTCCCCACCAATCGATACGCATGTTGTGTGCCAAATTCAAGTCACATACTATGAGTTTAGGTTCAGATCACGAGTTCAAGGCTGGGGTGTGCTTAAATAAGAAAGTGACAAGAATTTATTTTGTTAAAAAACAAGATTTTATTAAGAAACAGCATTATGATTTTAGTAGTGTTAGAACTCCCAAATCCAAAAACGAAGGCAATCTCAGCTTTCTAGTAATTTATGGTCTCTCAGACTCTCAAAGAGGAGCCACATGAAGTGTGCCTTCCACACAGGCCAAATGATCTTCTGAAAAATACCACCTGCTTGCTTTTAAAGAAGTCTGATGATGAAGAATAACTCATGAAATTGGGAAGGTGAACAAAATAGGAGTGAGACATAATTTTCTCAAATGTGTGTAGTAGTTTACTCAGCAAACTCCTTCCTCACCCAAAGCAGATAAACTACCTTGGCATCATCTCAACTAGTGCCTGGTGCTCCCGGCCCTATAGGAAAAAAAAAACACAGTTATTAAATATTTCCAGAATAACGGTTTGTAGATCTCCAGTGTATAACTGCAGCCATAACGCTCCACAGGGACTTCATTTACAAAGGACTGTGGTTGTTTCAACAGAAGACTGTGTGACAACTAAATATGAATCATCACAGGTACTGAAAGTCTGAAATCCCTGGACGTTTCCTGAAAACATATTCTGAGGTTAATACAAGCCCTCAAGAAAGGAAAATGTCTCTAAAGCATTTCTCTCTAGAAATTTTAAAATCTGCATATTCTCACATATATGTGTTTATACATATATTCCTTAGAAAGTGCTACGTTTGCTAAGTAGAAATTATCAGTTTACAACATAGCTTAAGTGAAATTTGACCTACAGTTTTTCTTCATGCCTAGCCTTTCCATCACTACCTGGCTATAAGGAACTGTTTTATCCTTAAAACGTATTTTAGAACAATTGAAAGAAACCCACAAAACTCTGAAAGAACTCAGTTTGTTAAAAAACTACTGTGCAATCTGGTCAAGGATTTCCTGAATTTAAAAAAAAAAAAAAAAGTGTCTTACAGTAACCTTCTTGTGATACTCAGGATGCCAACAATCAGTACAGAGCAGAATAAAGCACACATCTCTCCATGTTTGAAGTTTATAAAGCTACCTGGCTTTGATCAGGCATCCAGTGACACAAAAATACAAGATAAATCTACAACAACTCCAAAAATTATGGCAAGCCAAGAGAGGTGGTCAGGGAAAAGTCCTGTGAAGGGTTAGAAGCACAGTGCACCTTCATCAGCACAGGAGGCTCCAAATCAGTGCCTGACTCCGGACGTTTGGTCTCTGCACAGCACCACTACCCACCCCACTCCCCAGCTCAAGTGCTGCCCTGGCACAGTCGAGCAGAGAGAATGTCTGGTGGCACTAAGTCAAAAAAGCATCAGACAGTAGGACAACACAGGACAGATTTGCCATAACATCACAGAAGAAGTTCAAGCAACAACGCTTGTCTGTTCCCAAGCCGACCAACCGTCTCCCAGCACAGGCCTTGGACAACAGCCCTGTACCACCCTCCAAAACAGGTTCCAGGTGATGCAGTTCCTGCATCAATTCATTTTGGCTTATTCAAGCATACCTGCATTCCTGCCTGCACCACTATGCTGCCATAAAAGCTTAAAAAAACGACCTCCAGACCCAAATTCCTTTCCTCAGGAGAGGGCAACAAAGACAACAGCAAGTTAGTTATATGTTGCAGACTTCATCTGGACAGAAGGGTGACCCAAGAATTCATTTAGCATGTACTTATTTTTTAAATGATGTTTCTTAAAATGAGTATTGCCACATTGACCTGAGCTGAAAAAATGAGCATTGAGTGTACCAATACTCAAAAATGTAATTTTGCAGTTATTTTATATCTAATAATTAATGTCTCCGTGGTGGAAATGCTGGAGTCTGTTTAGCAGAGCATTTAGCTGTAAAGAATTAAGAGACTTAAGTCACAGGAGCTTTAAGTAATGAGGTTAAAACCAGTATTCCTTAAAGGGACACGGTCAAGGCTGGAAGCCAAACTTCTTTTAAAACTCGCCAACAGTTTTAGGCTAGTGATTATCTCAAACAAGACACCTCCTCTTATCCCTCATCAGACATGCCATTCCAGTCCAATTCACTTTCTATTCATATGGGATGTTCAACTACAAGGAAGAGAACCGGGAGTCTGAGGTCAGCACAAACTTGTTGAAAGATCATACCGTCTTTATGCTTCTAAATGCCCCAGCTCCCCAAACACAGGCATGCAAAAAGGGAACAAAACCAGTTTTTTTCAATCCCTGTAACACAGTTTCTAACTTAGGCACCCTGCCTAGCAATGTTAAGACCTTTACAAATTTAAGCCTGGCCAGTAAAAATAAATCCTGCAAACAAAGTGGGTGAGGTTATATATACCTGACAACACCTCAATTTAATTTTCTCTCAGCATAGGATTTCCATAAACTGAAGGTCTCTGAGCATACGCTTCCATACTGCATGCAAGTACCTGACTCCCATACTGTTCCTTCCAAATCCCACCCCAACTCATCTGACAAAAGGATGAGCATATCGACAATCAAGAGCTGTGTACTAAAGGGAACATAAGCCGAGTCACAACCATTAGCTGGCAGAGTTTCCTTTCAGTTTTAAGATGCCCTCACCTTGCTGTTAGAGAGACAGAGTACCTGCCAGTCCCACACTCCAGTTCCTTGCCACTTTCCACAACAGCAGAACATGTATCCATGCCATAACATGATGCTTACAAAATTCAACCAACATCAGTCAAAAGAATTCCTCAGCTGAGGACTTCTTGCCATATAACTTGATCCCACAGCCACAGCTGGTCTCTTGCAATCCATGATGCACAAGAAGGAAACACTCACTAATATCTGTAGGTACTCAGTGTGTTATTTGTTAGTTAGAAGTGTAATTATTTAATTATTCAAATTATTCAAAGTTAATAATTGGGAAAATAAAAGGACATTAAGGAATCTACTTTGAAAGCCTGGTGAAGAAGGTGGGGACCTCAGCTTTTTGCGATATGCCAAGTAAACTCCACTTGCATGTTTTCATTAAACTACCAGCCAGAGGATTCTCAGGCTTAATTTTTGTTGTTTGGGTTTTTTTTTAATCTGGATTAAACTTGAAGCTTTCTTCCTAGCTGAACTAGAAATATAGATGCTCATAGAGTATTTCATAATGTATTTAACTGAAATCTGTGAACTCATCACAAAAGACAGTATTAGTCATACAAGACTGTTAAACAGAGAAACACTAGAGAATTCGTATGCCTACCAGTATTTCTTCATTCTTTTAAAACTTGAAAATAGCATTCCAACTCAAAAACTGTTAAACGGGAGAACAACTATTTTGGATCCCCACTACAATTCACTTCTACAAAACAATGATTTAAGTCACCTGCAGGAGTTCTGGTCAAATCAAATACAACATGGTATGTCCAGAGACAATCCCTAGTAACACACCAGGGACATTTCAGAGGGGTTAATTAGTTAAAGCTGAGAATAATTATTAGAAAATTGACTGAAAAGAATTAATTTGAACCAAGGCTGTGATATTACATACAGGAATCATTTATAAAGAGCCACTGCTCCTCAAGCAAGAAGGACAGCTGAAGTCCATTCCACCCCAGAGAGCTATAAGTCATGGTAAAATATACAAGAAATGAACAGTATCAACACAGGTTGGGTGGCCCTAGCTGTAGGAAGTTAGATGCATGGGTAAAAGATTTGTCCCCTGCTCAAGGAGAAGCGAGTACCTGTGAGACCAGGTATTTTCCAGCCCAACAGTAAGTGAAGATGATGTTAAACATCCAAGATACAAATAATAAAAATCAGAAGGTCTAGATAACAGCCGTACAGATGTCAGTGAAGAAGTCTGTAGCCCAGTGACATCTGCTTTAAATGCAGCCTAAGAAATTAGAAAATAGGCTCCAAGGAGAGCAGAGTATGGCACTTGAAGAGACACCCAGGACACACTTGTAGGAGGACAGGTACCTACAGATCGCTGGGAACACCAGAAAAATGTCTGAAATATCAAAAGAGTTAAAGTTCTGAAAAAACGATGCCTAGTATTCAACACCAGTGTGGAAAGACTGATCTAAACTGTACAGATTTAACACACAATTTTTTGAGACATATGACTTCCTGTTCAGGGTAGTCTCATTAAAGTGTAATATGACATGATATGGTGGAAAGCCAGTGAAACAGAGTAATGGTTAGCCGCTTGAGAGACAGTCATGATTAGTGAGATTTCCCATACAAAATGCCTGCCCTGTTTCAACATTTTTGCTCCCAGACTGGGCATCCACCGTTTTTTAGACAAAACCAAGCAGGACACAGAAGCCAGTGAAGAGGAAAATAATAAAAGCACCATTATGCCCAGCAGCCTAGTCAGGTACATGGAAGGCCTAAGAGAAAAGAAAATCCATCTGAAATCCTGCTACATGCAGAGAGATCTGAACCAAATGCCCAGGATATATCTATGGAACAGGAGTCTATCACAGACAGCATCTGCCAAATTTTACAGTGCACAGTAGATAAACGACATTATTTCAGCAAAGTCCTTGGCAAAGATGGCTAATGCATACACAGGTAAGCACGAGCTGACACCAGCAATAAAGCAGAATTTAGTCCTCCATTTAATGATGGTGATATCAACATAAGAATATTAAATGGAAATCTCATATCTATAGAAACTTTAGAAGTTTGGTGAGAAAATAGAGACTGCAAAGAAGAACAAATTCAAACGCTAAAGAGAAACCTTCCAAACTACAGACTCCAGAAGTCTTTCTACCTAACAAGAAACAAGAACAGCAAGTTGCTTTCACACACTTCCACACCAAGAAAATGCCAGGTACCAGAAAGCTTTAAACCTACCAAAGCAGCAGAGTAAGGGAAGACACTACACACCCTCACAGCAGCTCCCAATCTGTCTACAGGACCGCACACTGAATTATCTGAATGGAAAAGCAAGAGAGCGAGAGATATCAGGTACATCGCTCTGGTTTAAGCTCTCTTGGAAGAACACTGAGAACAGCTTTCACCAAGTGATTAAAGTATTTTTCAAAACATCGAGTAACATTTAATCACAAGGCATTAAAAAAAAAAAATACACAGGAGGAAATTTCAAAGGAAATTTATAAGAGGATCATTTGCCATCAGACATATGCACTTCACATGCCTCCAAGTCAAATATTTGAAATAAGGTCCTGGATTTAAAACAGCAGTTTTGTTTGCTTGGACTTCATATGCCATTATGTAAATCGCAACTAGCTCTCAGGCTGTTACAGCTCAAAATTAGGATCTTTCAGCATTTGGATTCAATCCAAGCAGGTTGTTGCATATTAAAACAGTATGATAATAACTTTAATATGGCAGATCGCGAACTGGAGAAGCCAACTGAGGGTACACCAAGTGAGCAAGAAGAAAGCAGACGCTATTCGAATTCAGGAAGCAACTCTGTACATTTCCTCAATCCCACTGAAAACCACAGGGGAATTTCAAGAAGGTCTTAGTCCCTAAATACTTATAACAAAGACTTCACACTGTTTGTTGAAACTTTTGTAGTAATAGCATCCAAAGCTGAAGGAGCCAGGGTTTCAAACAGGAAAATGGATGACTGCCTATGCATCACAAGCCAAGTGCAGTTTGTAGGTTTTAAACACTACTATTATTAGACAATAGAAGCAGCTCAAAAGTTTCAAAGTTTTCTCTCCAATCAAGCCACCAATTACAGCTTTACAAAAGCCAAACTTAAGACTAGATGCAAAGAAGCTCCTTTAGTAGCAAAGACTCTTTTATCCTACTGTTATTATCCAAATTTCTAATGCATTTTATTTTGGTCCAACACTGCATACACTCGTAGCTTCCTGACTAATTGCAGCTAGAGAAAAGGAGTTCATAGTACCTACAAAGCAAATTCTCCATGAAGCAATGTATATTCATTAATACCCTACCTTTATAACCTGTACTTCTGCTACCTCTGTTAACATCCAATTCTGTTCTTTTCCATTTTGATCTACACAAAGACAAGCAGGGTTTGTTTGTGGGTTTTATTCCTCAATTCTGCAAGCATTTCAGAGTACTGTCACAGCACAGCAATACAATTACTCTATTGCTAAGAGCACTATTTACAAGTGTGTAACATCGGGAGCTCCAGCTAGAGACCTTCACCCTTGAGACAGAAAGAGCTGGAGGCACTGCATTCAGGCTTACAGAGAACATCGAAGTAAGTTGAGGCTATTGCATCGGGGTGGGGGTGGGGGAGGAAATCCTTTAAACACAAAGAAAAAGACCGTACATGTGACTACCAGGCTTCTGTTACGGATATTTCTAAGTACTCCACAAGATGAACATTTTTTCATTTCTGTTATCGCTAACATGCCATTTCCGTTTTCCTTGTTTGCTTCTTCCACTTGGGTGTCGATGGAGTTTAATTTGTTGGACAGGTACTAGAACCCAAATTTTGGTGGCAACATAGGGATGCACAGTTAGGTTCGCCAAGTAGTATTCCAATGCTCCTGCTGTTCTTGGCAAACCAAAAACGTCACCAGATCGGAAAGCTTTTCCAACTCTCCAGAGCAGAAGCAAGATGAACGGTAGGCAAAAAAATAACGTCCTCAACCTCACAGCAGCAGTCAACAACTGTAAAATTTTTAGAGCCCAACACCAGAAGAGTTGACTTAACACAATCTCCCACATACCTCAGGCAGCCATATCTCACAGATACTGCGGATCAGGCCCCAAGACAAGAGCACACAAGGGAAAAGCACTGTGCCCTCATGGGACTAAGCCAGGTATTGTGCCCAAGGAGGAGGGAAGATCCCCACTGCCAATATCCTTGCAACAGCAAAGCATTTCAAACATTGATACAGTGAACAGGACAGGCAAGGCATGAGACAAAGAGACATGGTTTTTACTATAATTATCAGATGGATCAGGTAGGTCAAGAAGTCAGGAATTCGGCACTGAAGACACGGCATAAGCTGTTACAAAGCAGAGAGGAGAAAAAGCAGAAAAGAACCATCACTATCCTGAGACAGCAAGAGCTAGAGACAGAGTGTGATAAAAGTGAGCAAGCAAAAGGGTCTGAAGTAAGTCTCAGGCCAGTCATGCAAACAGAGCAAAGGAACTGATGAGAAAACCCGTCACCAACCTCAGCAGGGTTCTCCTTTGCTGTGACCCTTGCAAGCTGTGCTGAGATAGCACTTATTTCTATCTGTAAATCAGAAAACAGGGAAGACCAGAAGAAGAAATTTAATTGAGATCTGAGCTAAAAATCAAGACTTCCAAGAGAAGTCCAAGAAAGTTAACAATGTAAGACTGATGGGAAAACTAGACTGCTTCACTGGGATTAGTTTTATTTAATATGTTCTATTTCCACAAATACAACACTAAACACAAACTAATAAAGCAAACTATGCCAAGAGAAGATTATCAGACATAATCCAGACACAGCTGCTCTAAACAGGAGTATATGCAATCTCTTTTGCACTTAAGCAGTAGAATCAAAATATGAAGAAGTCTCCTCTAAAAGCCTCAATCATTCTTTTCCCCTTCATTTCACTTCTACCCTCTGCATATTTTCCTGCTCCTAAAGAATCCCTGAATTTCCTCCTACAACAGCCTGTTACCACTGGCTCACTTCACAAATCCTCTGAATACGTGCAGGTGAGCCCAGACTCAAAAATTCCTCTTATCTTAGATTCTCTGTCAGGTATTTCTACAGCAGATTCAGTTCAATGATTCTAAAAAGAAAAAAACAAACAAACAAACAAAAAAAAAACCTCACCTGATTTGTTCTCTAAAAGAAAATGTAGAAGAAATGTACTACTAAGCATGAAATCAAGAAGCCATGTATGTTAGCTCCTCTTTCAGAAACAAAGGGAGCACTCAGACGTGTTTGGTGTGCGCTGTTTTAGATTAGCCATTCATTAAAATACTATTAATGTGCGTAATTCAAGGGGGCAGAAGGGAATAAATCAATGAATTACAATACTATCTTTCCGACTGCCAGGCTTCTTGTTACACTGCCACTTAAGGGTTTTTCCACATTTCCCTTTATCTGTTACGCTGCAATTCAGAGGCTATTAACAGTGTCCCAGTCGCCTACATTTATTTCACAGGGTTTTTTGTTGTCTTTCTTTTTTAATTTCAGGTCTACAGCATCCAACCCTAGGTTACTATGCAGTCGTACATGTACACCATTTTTAATGGAAAAAAAAAAAAAGCAGCTTTTCCAATTCCCCTATCAACAGCTGCACTGCTGTCTCAGCAAGATTAGTTCCTTCGGGTGGAAAGAGAAAATGCAAAAGAAGTACTGTTTTTTTTTCTTAAGTGACAGGTAATAGAGCTTTCTCCTCGTTGCCCCATAAGTTATTCTTTTATCTCAGCTCCTGGTATCCGCTTTGTTTTTCATACTGCTCTATCTCGGTATACTTCTATTTTATGTTTATTGGTTCATACGTGGGAGATCTCATCAGCTCATTCTTTCAGTCATGGTTATTTCAGAAAACATGTTTCTTCAAGCTTAGTAAATGGACTATATTTTGTATTCTTATACTAAAGTGGCTCAGTATCATCGAAATTACTGCTGGTATTTTCTACTGTCTTAGCACAGCAGGTGGCAATGAAAGATATAATTTTCACAATAATTCTCCATCACACATGGTCACCAGCCACCTCAAATTTCATCTTTAGCTCTTCACACCTAACCAAAGAATGAGCCAAACACAAGAGCGCATCATTCCAAGCTGCTGAAATACTTTTGTCCCAAGGGCTCTACAGACCAAGAAGTAACACCCTGAAGAGGTTTTAGTTTCAGTAACTCAGTCATCCAGTTCATGCTCATTCACTGCTCTCAATAGATGGGGTATAAATACACCTTTAACACAGTCAGCTCCAAGTGACATCAAAGTCAGATTTCTTTAAAAGACAGCCTGAGAAAATTTTGAGGATGAACTACCAAAAAAGAATGAAGAAACACCTGTAATGTAAGCATCCCTGAACTAATAAGAATCCGCTTCAACAAAGACATTTTAGCAATGCTTTCAAAATGTACAAGTCTATGAGATGCTACACATGCTTCAGAGATTACACAGAACTGGATCAAAAACATTTTAAGCTAAACTTTGCACTTGTGCACCTCTCCTAACTCCTTAAACACAACAGATGTTTAATATAAGGGCTAAAACTTAACTTAAAAACTCTCTGCTACAAGAACAGCGCTCTTCCCAAAACAATGCACACTTAAGATATTCTGCTGGCATCTTTTTATTAACACTAACATCAACACAAGGATTTTTATTCAAAAAGGTGACAAACAGCTGAATGAAGAGCTATCAAATCAACCGATGAGAGCCAAAGTAAGAGCTAAATTGTCAACAGCACAGCACAGCACACCAGTGCCACTTTTTTTTTTTTTCAACCATACCTGGCAAAGGAGTTGAGAACATTAAAACTACACTTTTAAGCCGCAAGGCACAGCTGGTGTCCGGAGACACTCTGTGACTACAGCGCTTGGTGCAGAGAGCCGATGGGAGACACATCCCAGCAGCATGAGTCCGGGAAGGTGGTTTTCTCCGGGGATTTTGCGGTTTTTTTCTTTTTTTTTTCTTTTTTTTTTTGGGCACGGGAGAGCAAGAAATGGAAAATTGGAGATAGAGAGCAAGCCGCTAGCACTATAGCCCGGGCGGCTTCAGAAAGCGCCGCCTCTCAGCAACCTGTTCGGCGAGGGAAGGGAGCTGGGCAGCAGGGCGAGAAGACAATTAGCAGTGTGCCTGAAAATAATAACGCGTGTTACGGGCGAGCGTGCGGAGGGTGACAACCGTCACGTTAATTAAAGGCAGTGACAGGACCCCGGTCCCCTCGCCAGCACAGAGCCACCCCGCTGCCTCCCCCCCGCCCCAGCACAGAGCCACCCCCCAGCGCCTCAACTCCTCTTCAAACAAACTCCCCAAGTCAGACACGGCTCCTGGGGGCCGCCGGAGCCCGGCAAGGGCGGGAACGCCGCTCCCCGGCCCCTCCATCGGACGCCTCACGCTTCTTCTCCACACAGGTGAGGCAGGAGACACCCCCCCACACAGGCCGGGGCGGGACAGCGCGGCCTCCCAGAGCCCGGCCCGGCCTGGGGCGCTGCCGCCACCGGCCACCCCCGGCTCCGCCCGTCCCGGGCTGTCGCCCCCCACCTTCACTCACCTCGCACACACAGTAGAGACATGGCGGAGGCGGCGGCAGCCGCACCTCAGCTGCGGCCCCGCCAGCCGCCCCCGGCTCTCCTCATGCCGCCCCGCTGCCTCAGGGCGGGCGGAGGCGCCGGCAGCGGGGGCGGGGCCGGCACGCGGAGGGGAGGGGCAGGGCCAGGCAGGGCGGGGCCGGCGCGCAAGCACCGACCTCCGCGGCGGCCGACAGGGGGCGCCGGCGTCCAGGGCCCCCCGTCGCCATGGCAACCCCCCGGGCCTAGGTCTGCGGCGGGAGGAGGATCCCCCCGAAACACGTAAAATCTTAGAATGGTTTGGGTTGGAAGGAATCTTGAAGATCATAGAGTTCCAACCCCCTGCCACGGGCAGGGACACCTCCACTAGAGCACGTTGCCCAAAGCCCCATCCAGCCTGGCCTTGAAGACCTCCAGGGATGGGGCATCCACAGCTTCCCTGGGCAACCTGTTCCAGTGCCTCACCACCCTCACAGGAAAGAATTTCTTCCTTCAACGGCCTAAGAGAGTTGAGGTTGTTCAGCCTGGGGAAGAGAAGGCTCCAGGGAGACCTTATAACCCCTTCGAGTCCCTAAATGGGGCTCCTGGAAAAGACGGGAATCCCTGGAAAGATGGGAAGGGACTCTTGATCCAGGAGTTTGGTGATAGGACGAGGGGTAATGGTTTCAAACTGAAAGAAGGTAGATTTAGATTAGACATCAGGAAGAAATTTTTCACTATGAGGGTGGTGAGACACTGGAACAGGTTGCCCAGAGAAGCTGTGGATGCCCCATCCCTGGAGGTCTTCAAGACCAGGCTGGATGGGTCTTTAAGGAACCTGGTCTAATGGGAGGTGTCCCTGCCCATGGCAGGGGGGTGGGAACTTGATGATCTTTAAGATCCCTTTCAACCCAAACCATTCTATGATTCCGTAATATTTAATCTAAATCCACCCTGTTCCAGTTAGAAGCCATTACCCCTCATCCCATCACGACACGCTCTTGTAAAAAGTCCCTCCCCAGCTTTCCTGTAGCCACTTTAGGTACTGGAAGGAGCTATAAAGTCTCCCTTGAACCTTCTCCAGGCTGAACAACCCCAACTCTCTCAGCCTGTTCTCATAGGGGAGGTGCTCCAGCCCTCTGATCATCTTCATGGCCCTCCTATGGACTCACTCCAACAGGTCCATGTCCTTATGCTGGGGACTCCAGAGCTGGATGCCATACTCCAGGTGGGTCTCACCAGAGCAGAGTAGAGGGGGATAATTACATCTGATGAACACATCTGGAAGGGAACCCACAGCTGGGCGTGCTGACATGGGATTCTTTGAGAGGGATGTGTTCACTTACCGGGTTCCAGAAGCATCATGTGTGAGTGGAAAGGACTGGGATCACGCATGGGCAGCAGAGCAGGGCAATGGGGACATGGCCCTCATCCCTTCCCACTGCACAGCCCAGCTTGGAGGTGTCCTTACCTGAGGAAAGGGTGGGCTGTACTTGCTTGGGGGTTTTTTTTGGTATTTTGCCTCTCTTGTTTTTTCTGCTTTTCTCACTTTTGTTTTACTCCTGCAGGGTAAGAGAACTCACTGAATTTACAGTATCCTGCCTGTGTCTTTGCAGGAGTCATTCCTGCCATTTACATGCCACCCATCCTGGGAGGGCTGTGGGTTATCACCACAAGAAGCTCGACTGATGCACAGCAACAGCCACCCATATCACCCCACATAGGAAAAGCCATAAGCAAATGCTTTGGGAAGAGCAGGACCAGGACAAGCAGGTGTGATTACTGTGTCTTAAGTTCTTCCTCCGTACTCTTCCAGATCCAAAGTGTGACCAGCTCTAAGGTTTTCCTGAGCCTGATGTGTTTGTGCAATTAAGTAACCCCTAACCCATCTCTCTGCTTGTCCAGTCTTTCTCAGACCCCTGCAAAGTCCTCACATCCCCATCTACTGAGGAGCTGTTTCTCAGATCTGCTGCCTGTTGCCAGAAGAACCACTCTGTGGTCTCCCTTGAGCTGGTTGTAGCAGTTTTCTCTGATGGCCTCTAATGCTTTTAGTGCTGCTTCATCCCAGCCTATAAATAACCATAACACTGCAGAATGTGCTTCTAGTTCCAAACAGAGTATCCCAGGAGAAACAAATCATTTCTGATATTGAAACTCCACAGCAAAGTGTCATATAATGTGATTGCTATTGCATTAATGTTTAGAATAACTCAAAAGTCTACACAGAGGACAAGACTCCTAGCTGGGTGTTTCAAAGACTCAGCCAACATTCCCAAAATTCAGACCTAGGCAGGAAAGATTTGCTTTCTGCCCCATCCAGCTCAGTGTGTTGTACTGCCCTTATGTTTCCTGCACAGAAGCGTCAGTCAAGAAAATGTGTCAAAAATATACATAAAGCATCTCCGAGGCACCAAGAGGCATCGCTTGAACGGGCAAACCATGATGTTCCTGCAAACAAACAAGCAGACTGGGTGCTGAAAGTGTTACCAGAGGCAGTCTCAAGGGACCAGGAACACTTCCACTTAGCAGTGTGAATGCAGACAGGGGGCTGCAAGTGCCAGCGCTGAGCCAGGTGGGGAAGGAATCGCCTCTCCTTGCCCCTGAACCGGCTTCTCTGCTGCTGAAATGCTGCCGAACTTGTCAAAAGCTCTGGTTTGCTTCTTTACCTGTTATTCAAGCGCAGCCACGGCAGACTGTGAGGGCTCCAGCACACCAACCTCTACATTTCGGCTGTACATGATCAAAGCCTGCCCCACATGTGAGCTGGGCACAACACTGGCTTTTCAGTTGACTTATGGGGACTTTAGTTTTTTGCTCTAAAAAGTCCTTTATTACTTATCTCCCGCGTGCCGTATGGTGGGACACCAGTTCCCCAGCTTTTTCCGGTCTCCATTGCTCCTCTGCCTTCAGACCCTCAGAGCTTTTCAACAGCAAAAGGTCTGCTGAGGTGTCCCTGAGCTGTTCTGGTGCCTCTCCTTTCCCGTCTTTCTTTGCAGCCTCGTTCAAATGAAAACCCTTAAACTGTGCATGAGCTAAACTCTACCATAACCCCACAATCCCGTCACAGCCACCCTCTTCCCTTTGCCGGGCCCCTTTGCTCTGCCTGACCTAATTTAAAAATTAACGCCTTGGAGGCCACGATTGTCACCTAGCGTGTCACACAGCACCTGGTACAGCAAGTCCCTGTCTTGCCCACAGCTGGTAAACGCTACCATAATACGGAAATTATCTCATCAAGGGCAGATGATGTCATACGCAATTTAAAATCATAGTAATGTGTTATTAGCAAGTGTGGCAATCAAACAAGCATCTTGTAGTCAGGATGAGATATCTTACTACCAGCAGTAACCGTGGAGGCTGGGATCATCATAGATGTTATAAATTCCCTGCAGTTCCGAGGTCTAATTAGACATAAGTGTTTTACCAGTCTTTATCTAATCAAAAGAGATCATCATTTGTATAACTCCTAATTCCCAAATACAGTGGTTACTTGCGTGTCTGTTCACTCTTCCTCTCCTTTCCACTTCAGATAGATACTCTGGGAGAAGGACCATGCCTCTATTGAGAAACTTCTGCAAGGTAGAATTACCCTCTTCTAAATTATGCTTGCTCCTTGAAATCAACTTCCTTATGTTTTCCCAGATGAATGACACTCCCCGAATGCATCATTCACTGTTATTTTTTTCTAGTTCTTCCTCTGGACATCATCGTCATAAATACAAGAATAGTTTAGGGATAAAAAACACTGTCATGGGAAGACAAAAAGCCCCACCACTTCCTGTGCTGTCCTCAGCCTCTTAAACATGAACCATCTTTCCGGGTCTGTTTCTACAAATCCACAAAAGGGAGTGCCAGGTTCACAAACACTTAACTACAAGCAAAGCCCCAAATCCTGTTGTCGTAGACTGGATCTCAGTTCTGGAGCTGATGGCGTGCTCCGGTAGCACAGGCAGTACCCCCCGCCAGCAGTGTAATTGTTTTTAATGGAGAATTTTACTGAATTAAAGAGGAAAAATACAGTGCAGCGAGCACCCTACAGCACCCTCCACACACACTGAAACTATATGCCTTTCTGAACAAAGACTGGGGTGCTCTGCAAACTCAGAAAGGAGGCTTTACTGCCATCTCCAAAGCAATACCCAGTTTCCACTCCCTGCAGAGCAAGAGTTAATTTTCTCTGACGACTCAGACCCCAGCCATTGGTCTCAGCTCACCTGCTGTTGGGTAAGAAGGTAATAAAGGGGTGATCCTCCGCTCACCGCAGCTTGCCAGCTGTTTTATACCTGCCTGTTTGCTATAGTTTCCCTGTTCAGAGAGCGATACTGTAGTTATATTTGTAGTCTAAGTAAACTGTGCTTTCTTCTTCTCTTTTTATTCTTCTGCCTCTTCTGAGTTTTGTGTTTCTGCTGCTGGAGAACGGCTCAAGCTGAAACTTGGGGTGTAGCAAACCCACATGGGCTTTATTTTAAATCAAAGGGTTTAGATCTGTTAAACCATTTTTCTGTTATGCAACTGACAAAAAAAAAAAATCATCTCAGATGTGGTTTTCAGGGCTAGGCTCTAAAGATAAGGAAAAAAAAGCTTTTCATATGCCCTATGAATTTTGGCAGAAATTGAGTACCGAATAAAGACTAAGCAGTTGATTGATATCCTAGTATTGGGAAGCAACCCTCAGATTTGACTGTAAAGGTAACAGCTTACTGAACTGGATTTCACTGGTGTTTCTGCTCTATTTGCTTACTAATGAAATGTAACATTTGCAGAACAGCCAGAGGATCACAGGATCTTTTTCACAACACTGTGTGGTGTCTTCCCTGTGTGCGGGAACCATCTCAATAGCATCTTGAAATGCAGCTTTCCCTGGAGTGGATCACAGCCAAGAACCAGTGCAGTAGCTGAAGAACACCATGTACTGCACTGAAACATGGAGGGAAGCAGCCTGCAATCTTCTTGGTCACATGTAAATGATAACGGTGGTTTTAACACTCCAAAATGCTCGAACAGGATGATACCCGTGAAATTTTAAAGGTCTGGGAATGCATAGGACTTCTGCACCAGTAGGGCAGCGAGGGGCTGCAGCGCCCACTGAACAACCAGCCAAACTTCAGGCTCCAACTCAGGGCATCTTCCTTCCAGTGTCCCCATCTTGGATTTTCCAAAAGATTTGTGACATCTGGAAGTGACAGTGGTGTAGCAATTTAAGGCATTAGCCAGTGGCTTCATTTTAATTCCCTTTTGAATCAGAGACTCTCCAACTGCCCTGTTCAACCTGCCACCATGCCATTGAAGTCCCTCTCCTGAGTCTTTCCTTTTGGCATGCCCAGAAGCTCTCTGCAGCCATTTAGCTTTCCTCCCTCCATAGCATGAGCACTTGGGTAGGGTTTAGTCTCTGTGCCTTAATTTTCCATCCACAAAATGGAGATTGTGATAATTCTGTAAGAAAGGAGGTATTAAAGATAAGGGTTATCCTGATTATAAATACATTAGTGATTATGAGATGCTTGGACACTGTCATCACATAACCAGTTAAGACAGATAACACAAAGAGATCTGCCAGCTTTTAGATTGCAAATCCATGTTCAAAAGGCTGGAGAGGCGAGAAGCATCCTTTCATCTCAGGGAAAAAAACCTCTGCATAAGAGGGCAGCTTCCATGGGAACTGACCTTTCAATTACAGCTGCTCTGCAGAAAAGTCTTTCAACTGTTCATGCTGGAGTCCATAGAACTGAACCCATTTCTCATGCAATTATCCCAAGCATCTCAAACACAGCATTTCTTGCTCATATTGGGGCACTTTGTCCTTTAGCACCACAACAGGATTGCACTGCAGGTTACACCTAGGGCTACACACGTGCAACGTGGGGTCTCTGTCTGGTCTGTGTGAAGTGTAGACCCTGACAGGGGATATTTCTCCCAGATTTGATCCTGCATGTTAGGACTGGTACTGTCTGCTAGTGACTCCCTCACTCGGCCAGCATAGACACTGGCACTGTTGCTGCTCCCCTAAAAGCAGGTGCCGTAACATATCCATGAACTGAAGGATGTTCAGGCGCTCTGAGAGCCTCGTCCTTAAGCTGAAGTGGTCTTTCTGGTCAGCAGAAATACTGTCCTTCGAGCAATATTTATTCTTGGCTACGTTTTCTCTTCAGCTGTCTCCCCTAGACACACATGTCTGGCAGTCAGGAGCTAGGGATGCGGGGACACAGGACTGAAGAGACCTCTGGGGTCAGAAGCCTTGTCCCTGCAGTGGCACTGCTCCTTTTCCACAGCCCTGTGCCTTTCACAAACAGCTTGGGGGTTTGTTCTAGTACTTCAGAGGAACCCCTCAGCAGCCACCATCTCCAACATACTCATGTTGTTCATCTTCTGCCAGCTTCACCTTTGGTTAAAATAGTGTTTCTTTCTTTCAAATACTTACCCATGAGACTGCAACACCTTCCCCTCTCTAATTTTGTTTTGCCAGCCTTAAAAAAGGCATCTTTTCTGAGTAGTCCAGAGATCACTGGCTCTGACTGATTGATTTCTGCTTTGTATCTCTTTCTGTTTGAATTAACACTTCGCAGGTGTGGATGTCACGTATTGTGCACAGCAGGTCACATCAGGATCAAGGCAGTATTTCCTGACATTGATGCCTCAGATCAGCTACATGGATCCATGTGGTTCTGCCAGATAACCACTGCCTGATTTAATAGGAACAGGTGGCACCCGTTCTGCTACTCCACACTCCGCTTTGGTCGGATTCGTATTTGCATTGAGCCGTGGCTTCCCTATTACAAAGGGAGGGAATAACTATTTTATTTTAAAGAAATCAGATATTTTGCCTTTCCAAGAGGAGTCGCTTTTAACTTGGCAAGGTGCAAAACCCCTCACCCCAGCCAGGCTTGTTTCCCGCCTTACAGCTGTGTCTTCAGTTTTTGTTCCGTTCACGTTAACACACATTTGAGGAGTGCAGAAGGTTATTCTTCAATAGAGAAGCCTAGGGGGATAGTTTTTCTCTTGCTTTTGTCGTTTTTATTCATTGAAGAGGAACATTTGTCAGAGATAAAAGAGGAGCTATTTGTCAAAGTTAAAGGAAAAGTTGTTGGCAAATATAGCTGAAGTGATGGGCTCTGAGGAAGAAGCACGGTCAGACCACAAAGGACTCTTCTGTCTGCTTGACCTGCTTCGCCACCCTAAGACCGCAGTCAAAAGCCACAGAGTCAGTCAACTTCTTGCAAAGAGCATCACAGGCGTGAGAGAAACCGTGTTACCCCTTAAGGATACCGGATCCCCCTCGTTTTTCTGTGGAGCAGCTGGCCAGAGTTTCTCCCTTCCAGTATGATTTCGTATCGTAGTGTATCTGTTATCTGAGAGGAGCAGGGAGAGAAAGGCAGCTTCTATATTAGAATGAAAAATGCCTTGGTAGGACCCATGAAGAATATGGGAGGGCATTTAATTGAATTTATGAGCAACGTGGTTTTTGTCAGAGGATTTTTATAGTGCTCTTGTAAATGACTTTCTAGAGCTATAAAATACATTGCAGAGGAAGGCCAAGCTCCTACAGTCTACCAGTGTAGCCACCAGCCCTCTAGAAGTGGCTAAGTGACTGACATTTCCTATGCAAACAGGCTGTTCAACCCTCCAGCTAAATTGTTCCACAGGCACTGGAGCCCAAGCAGCGTGCGTGTGTACCCTGCCTTCCTGCTACGTGAAGAACAGGGGGAAAGCAGGCAGGCAGGCTTGTCCTCCCCCGGGCACACATGCCAAGCTTCCAGAGCTGCCATAGGAGAATAAAAGCCCTGTTGTGAACGCTTTCTGCCACCAGACTCCTCAGAGGGGCCAGCAGAAAGCAAGCACTTCACAACTCCGTCCTTCCTAGTGCACCCAGGAGCCTCTCGAGTTCAGATTTTGACTCCCCTTTTTGTCCCTTTTTTTTTTTTTACAAAGGATTTAGAAAAACCCTTTTCCAAATAATTTTAAATGCAAAGATGAGAGAAGCTTATCTGTTTTATTAAAAGCCCACGCAATGTCTAGCACTCTGATGATGATTGTTGCAGTTTAAGACAAGCAATAACTAATAATTAGGAAGCGTCTTACTGTCCAGAGTGTAATTTTTCCCCTTCCTCCCTCAAATCCCCTTTTAAACAACAAAAAAAAGAGTTTAGGACTCTCCAGATTTTCCTTACTTGTGTCCGCAATGCAGCCTGCCTGGCAGCTGCAGGGCAGATTTTCCTTAAAATCCAGAGCAAGCCACAGGTAAAGGTAAGTCACAGAAGATGTAGCATTACAGCCTGAAAATGTTGTTTTTATGGACAGTAACTCTTTATTACTGATATAAGTGTGTTGCTGAGCTTCACCTTGTACCCCTGGTGGTAGGTCTCAGAGGGTGGGTTTTGAAAGAATAACAAATCTTGAAGTCTTCCCCAGGAATGCCTTGAATAACATCTGTTTGAACAGGATGAGTATCATTCATATCAGGATGATATCCCTATCATCATCATAGGGACTATTTCTCTATGTCATTTGCTGCATCTTTGAGTGAAATAAATTGATACAAGCAAATACAAAAGCAATATTAAAAACTGTAGCTACCAATCCCAGATTTCCTCTGTTTCTTAGGCTGGGTATTATCATTTTATGTTGCAACCAGAACAGACACCATTCACGAGCTCTTTGAGCCTCACTCAAGAGTTGATGATAAAAAGAAATAAAATAATTTTTAAAAAGGAGAAAAATACGTTCTTCCAACTTTATTTTCTATCATAAAACAACAAAAAAGAGCAATACACCTTTGCACTATACTAATGGAAATCCAACCCACCTGTTTACATAAAACCGCTTAGGAAAATCAGCAAAGGTTGGAGAGAAATAGCCTGGCACAGGTATGGTTGTTTAAACATTGAGTCTGTGATAAGGGGTCTGCAAGGATCCTGCCGTGGCTGAAGTTTGCCTTGGCAGCAAGCTGCCAAAGCTGAGCAGTGAGAAGTCCCCAGTTACTAAATTATAACTGCCAGGGGATTTCTTTTGTGGGTCACTGAGGCAGCCCTGAGCCTCACCTTGATACAACAGCCATCCCTCACCTCTCCCGGGAGACGTGTCCAAACCCACCCAAAGGGGCCACCGGCACCTCCAGCCCTTAGCTCCCCCATGAACAGTGCCTAAATTACCACAAGGCTGCTGTTTCCCTCTGTGCTTATCTTCTTTCTCATCTCTTCCCATCTGCCTGAGAATGGCTTAGCTGAAGCATCCCTCAGAGCCTACAACCAGAGCCTGGGTGCTGGCAATGCCTTTAACTTGTGCCTGATGCTGACACAAGTTTGCCAGGTCTCATCTTAAGCAAGTAACTGCTGTTTCTCACTGAGGAAAGGGACATAAAAGCAAAACAATCCTGGAGAAAAGGCAGTGATGGAGTAACGCCACTGAGATCAGGCCAGGTGGTGTCAGAGGGGATGAACAGCAGCTCAGGTCTAGCCTCCCATCCCCTATGGGAAATTAACTTTCTTGGTCTGCTGAGATGCCATTCTCTGTCCCCATTTGTGTAGTTTCTTACATCTGAGCACTGAAACCTCACAGGCTGTAGTGACATCCATCAGTATGAGATGACAGGATCATGAGAGGGATGCTCAGCAGAAGGCTAAGTTGGGGCCCACCCATGCAGACCAAAACCTGATGCTGCCAATTAATAATTGGGGTGTCTAAGATCTGCCGGGAAGCAGAGGTGGGTGTCTAATTTCTAGAAATAAGAAGCTATGATGAAGCAACCTACCTGAAACGACACCTGCTTATCCCTGAGCATTTCTGGGGGGTACCAGCCATGCTTTCTGCCCCTTTACACATTCCACTAAATGTACAAAGCCAAGATCCCTAGTGCACGCACTCACCAGAGACCCTACAACCCTTTCCTTAGGGTGCTGCTCTTAGTCCCTTCAATCTGGCCAAATTCCAGTTGGGTAATTAGACCATGATTAGGTAACTGCTTGCATATGCCATTCCTCTTCCCTAGGGAGCCTGGGTCTAAATTATTTGATGCTTTTAGGACTTCTAGTCATTAGCAAGGCTGTTTCCCTTGCCAGTGGGAAACTGAATGCTGGCAGAGCTTGGGGAATGGCTCCGCTGTAGCTGGCCTGCCTGTAGGATGAGTATTGCTTGGGTGGCTGGGACATTGCCTACGGTAGTCAGAGGTCCTCCTGCCATTTGGGGAGACGCTGATGTGAGCCTGCTGGTAGAGCTGAGGTGTGAGCAGTAAGACCCTCAGCTGGGAAAATGAACCCAGTATCATTGTTATGCTTAGTGGGTAGGAAAGAAACAGATTGGCAGAGTCGTTTACATGTGCTAGGGATCATTTTGTGGTTTGCAGATTGGAATTCTTAATGGCTCTCCTTACAAGTTGTTTGCTTCCAGATGTTGTTTGCTTTCGTGTTCAGAGCTACACGCATTAACATAGGAAATTCTGTTGGGAAAAATGTTGAGTACTGGCAAACACACATATCTAGAAAAAGTCAGCATCAAAAATGCAGGAAATTTTAGGCAGATACCATAATTTTTCCCTGTCTTTTGATCCTTACTTGCTAGTCATTTATTTCCCATGGGATATTTGCATTCATACGTACAAAACTGCTGACAACTCACAAAGATACTAGGTAAAGAGATTTTTGCTTCTATCACAGGATCTTTTATCCATCACTTGCGTCTTCCCCTACCCAGCAATTCCCCTCTAGTCTGTAGCTCTCGTCCAGCCATCTATCACCTCCTGTTTCCATCTGGTGACACCGGTGCTGTCTTCTGCATTCAGAAGCTCCTTAAAGCCAAGCCTTGGCTGACACATCCACAGGGAAAAGCCCGATTCCTTGGGCTGATAACAGCCTGCAGCACCCATGGCATGCTTGACTGCAAAAAGTCAGATGTTATGGCACCAGGACACCCTCCAGAGACAGCACAGATGTAGAAGGAAAGCATCCCTATCTGAATCCACCTTCCCATAAGTCAGCCAAGTTTCTCTAAAGATCTCAGATGAAACATCTCAGATGAAACTACCAAGCAGCCCAAGTCCTGCTTTTGTGTGCACAGATCTGCTAAAACAGCATCCAGAAGCAATAAAGTGCATGTTTTCTTGCAGGACCTGGAGGTTTTAATATGGAGGTTGGAAGTACTGAGCAGCCTTGTAGATCAAACATAATTCGTTTCTTCAGGGTAGCTTGTAATCTGAGGATTTACCAGAAAACTGCCCAGTTTTGGTGTTATTTAGGGAAAATTTCTCCCTGTGGCCTCATCAGTTTAGTGCTGACAGAGCGAGTTTCTACAGACCAAAATCTCTAACTGCAGGAGGCTGTGAAAGCAATACGAAGGCCCCTGAGGTACTAGGTTTTAATACTAATTACATCTGCATGTGGGGATGGAGGACCTGGCATCTGTATCCTGTCTCAGCTTTTTGGAAGGAATAGCAGAGCATTTCTAGCACTTTAGGTGTGTGTTGGACAATCAGCCAAACCACGAGCCCTTCCCAACAGCAGGGAAAAGTGGGTTGCGATGCACATGAGAGTCTCCGGCCAAGAGCCGAACAGCCAGCACAGCTGGGAGCCGGCAGCTCTCGCAGATGCAAACAGAGACAAAGAAACTTGCCCTTTGAGTTTTCCAGAACTCATCCTCGCACCTTCCTCCAAGGCCATCTGCACTGAACGCTCTCAGCCTCGTTATTTCTACATTTTTGTGCGCTCATACAGCCACACGGGCAGCTTTAGCTGTTTCGTGGAGGTGGGATGTGTCGGTGCCTTGGCCATGAAGCAAAAGCAAGAGGGGTTGCTTTCCCTTGACAGTGAGTTTTTTGCAAGTCTGTACAACTGCTCTGCTTCCCTGCAAAGCTCCAGAGGATACTTTCTAGCCCCTTCGTGGTCCTGCTGCTGTCCTGATGCAGTGTTAGAGGGTGTGCAGGTGCTCTGTATGCCCATGATTCCCACCACTGGGTCATTGACCCCGTTTTTCTCCTGGAGACCGTGTTTTCCTTCAGATTCTGTGTCCTGTGTCCTTGCTGATCATTGTCTCAGAGTCTCCTTTAGAGTAGGCATCTCCCTGGGCTTTCTGTGAGATTCCTTCTGGGTCAGGATTTAGCTGGGCAAATGCAGGTGTCGGCAGCATGGATCTCTGAGCTATTCCCACTGCATCCCTTTTTATAATCCATGGAAACATTTCTCGGGAACAGTTCCCTTCACCCTCAAATACATATTCAAACTAGGTTAGATGACCTGAAAGTACCTGTTCTTCTTCACTGACTGTGAATGGAACTTGGGAGTCTTAGCTCATAGGGAGGAAAATGGCAGGTCAGATGAATCTTATGCTTTATCTCTGAATACGGGCACCAGCCCATACAGCTCCGTGCTGGGGACTCGTAGATCTGCCTCTCTGTCCCAAATCCTGCTTTCTTTGTCCAAAATGAGCCTCAATCTGCCATGATTTTCTCCTCACAGATGCGTACCATGGCCTCAAGTTCAACTTGGCTGGAAGAAAGCCCTTCATATACATCAAGTCCTTCCAGCGTGGGGTACAAAATCATTATCCTGCCTGTTTTACAGGCTATAACCCTTATATTGTCTTCGTATCAGGTCCCTCTCCATACTGTCTTCCAGAGCCTTTCAGCAGAAGACCTCTGATCTTTCCCCACTCCCTTGCAGGAAGGAGTCTCATAGAATCATAGAATGGTTTGGGTTGGAAGGGACCTTAAAGATCACCAAGTTCCAAACCCCTGCCATGGGCAGGGACACCTCCCACCAGACCAGGTTGCTCAAAGCCCCATCCAGCCTCGTCTTGAACACCTCCAGGTATGGGGCATCCAGAACATTTCTGGGCAAAGCTCTCTCAGCAAAGCTCCGATTTCCCTGGCATATGTTGGACCCATCTGGCTGACACAGTCCTAAAGAGAAACCACATCAACCCACTGCACTTGTCATCCAGCTCTCCCAGTTTTCCACTGTCCGCTTGTTTTCATCTCTAAGGTCTTCTGCATCCCTCCACACTCATTTTTCAATGCTCCCAGGATGTGAGCTGACTGACTGGCTCAGGGAGAGGGCTCAGATCCATGCGGTGCTGGCTTTGGTTTTCCCTGGTGCCCCTTGGTGTTGTCTCTACCTGCTGCTGTGCTCCAGATCGCAACCTCTCTGAGCCAGGTTTGTCTTTTCACTGCGAGCTTGCACAACAGCCACTGAGGTACAGCCCCTCTGGAGCTGGTTGTTGCTGCAGTCGCTCAGGCCGCAAGGACTGAAATACACTCCTTGCCTGATTAAATCTGAATGGGGATTAGTAATGGAGGAGGAAAGGGCTGGAAGTTTAATTCATGGACATTATCCTCTTTCCTTCCATCACCCATTTGGCAGCAGAGTGGATGCGCGTGCAGCAGAGCAGCACTTTTATGAGATGCACGCACCCCTGAGCTCCCCTGTCCATTTATTCCAGCTGCAGCTGGCAGAGATAAAACTCCGGAGCCAGCCCTGACAGGGGAGAGAAGCCAGCTTCTGGAAATAGCTTGTCCGTACGGAGCATGTTTAGATAGCACAGCCTGGGGACGGGTACCCAAAAAGCAACCAAGTGCCCCTCGCCCCAGCCACCTACACCTGGAATGAGACAACGGTGATCTCTTCCTGACCTGTGATCTCTTCCTTTCTCACACCAGAGAGCTTTGCTGAAAAAAGCTGCTCTGTTTGTGCCCTTTTGCCTCCGCAGCATGGATATGGTGGCCAAAGGACTCACTTAATGGCATAAGCCGCATCAGCAAGTGACATTTATCAGCACTATGTCACATTTGGGATGTATTTTTTCCCCCTCTGAACTAAAATCATCTTTGCTAGTAGGGCTTTTTTTTTTTTTTTTTTTTTCTGTATCTAAGGATAAAAGACACAGAGGCATGTCCTGTGGGCTGGAAATTACTGCAGAGAGCCCAAAACTACTTCCCATACGTTGCTCTCACTGCCAGCATTGCTGCAGCATCCTCCAACAGCATAGCGCGAAGCCCATCGGTGAGAGGGCTTTTCTCAGCCCCAATCCATGGCACCAGGGATCTGTGTCCGGGCAGATGCTTCCACTAGGATGGTGTCAGAGCTGGGGGGCTGGGTCTGCTGCCTCCCCCGTGGCCGTGACCTCATTTGCTTGCACACTCGTCTGCACTGAGCCAGCGAGACTCATCCGGGGAGCCCCGTGTGGGCAGCTGGCGGGGATTTTTGCATCGTTTAATTCTCAGTCCTCCTGAGAGGCTGGTGAGGGATTGAGCGTGTTCACTGAAATGAAGGGCAGAGGCATGGCGGGCAGAGCTGTGCATCGAGGAGCTGAAGGGACCCAGTAGGAGCTGTTTCCTCCCAAACTTGAGACAGAAATAATGACCAGAGTGGGCATTTCTCTGGCAGGCAAACCAGCGGCACAGCCAGACCTGGCAGCTCCTGTCCTGCCTGCAAACAGCACGGCAGAAACCTCCGGGAGGATCCCAGCCCAGCGCAAGCAGCAGAGGTGACAGGCTGTGATTTGGGATAGGAATGTTCGTCCTCTCCCTGCTACCCCCAAGTGCAGAGATGTCCATGCTGTGGTCCGGGGTATGTTTGCGCATCTGAGCACGCAGAGCAGTTGTAGGCAGGTGGATGCTCAGGTGAGGTTTTTCTGGATGCCAATGGGCACGCTGGCAGTGCAGCAGCATGCTGGTGCTGCCCAGCCCTGCCTGATAATGGAGCCCCCTGCTCCATGGACTCCTTCTGACCTGTTTTCCTCAACAGATGCAGGTGTGCTTGAGATGTACAGAGGGGAAGATCAACCTTTCAGTGAGGCATCCTTCTGCCAGAGTTTCCTACAGAAGCTGCGAGAGGCCCCTACCCCCAAAAGCTGGCTTAAAAACAAAGGTGCAGTGGCTGGAAAGCGGGGTCCTGCAATGACAGGAAAGGCTGGGGGTGCCCAGCTCCCAGCCTTAGGTAGCCAAGGATTGGATTATGGTGCCAACAAGGAGGTAAACAGGTCTGGCATGAGATTTGACTATATACCCAAAGGAAAAGCTAGCTGGTGCAGACCTCTACCAGGGTCTGTCACACCGGCATCATTCTCATGTGTCCCTGTTACAGACGAGCAAATAGAAGATGGAAAAGGGTGCACATCAAGATGGAGCCAGTCCAGCAGCACAGGCACACACAGCAGCTTTGGCTGCTCGGGGTACACGGCTAAACCCCAAACCTGAGCCAGGATCCATCAGGAAGATCAACTGAATTATCCCATGGTAGGAACTTTGCAGCTCTTCCTCTTCTTACAAAAACGCACCTGCAAAGCATGCATCGATGGATGGAGGTAAGAAATGGGGGCCTTCCATGCCTCCTCACTGCTGTCTCATTGTACATATCCATAGCGAGTCTTGAGCACAAAACAGCCTCCAACCTACAACAGGCAGAGGGAAACAACAGGACATGGGAAGAAGTGAGACCTGATGACAAAGAACCGGAATTCCCACAGCACCATGACTTTGTAAAAACACCTCTCTCCATCACTTTGCTAGAGGTTCACGGCATCGTTAGGGTGAGAAGCGTGTGAACACTTTTAGTGTATCCTAGCACCCCCACTTTGGGCTAGTTATAGCAGACCCCAGGGCGTCCCTGCTCCCCACAAGGGCAGAGAGCCTGTTATTCCTCATTGCTGTTCTGACTCATTTCCCTCACTCCTATGTTACTCCCTCTGTCTCAGAAAGGCCCTTAAAGAAGGTCCTGGTAGCCACCACGCACCTGGTGTGGCCTCACCCCAAGCCTTCTCTATCCCAGGAGCCGCTGGGCTGGAGCCCACCAGCATGTCCCTTGTCCCCATATCTCCTTGTAGTGGCAAGGTGCAGCAGAGCCAGGACAGCCAAGGTGCAACCCACAGGGGCCCATGGGCAAGGCTGCCCCGTGTCTTGGGGGGGGCTCACTGCCATGCTTCTGAGCAGAGATTTCTCAGTGCCCAGGGGTGCTCCTTCATCCAGCGGGTGGGTGACGTGGGTGCAACCCCCGGGCCCTCCTCCGGGAAAATGTACACCTGGTACGAGACAGGCGCTTGCCTGGGTCTTGCTCTGACCTGCTGGGTGCGTGCTCGCAGGGGACACTCTCTGAAAGGCTTCCTTCTGCTGGCAGGGGACAGGCTCTGGTTTGCGCCACCATCGCCAGTTTGGCCAACTGACCCAAGGCGGTGGCCCTGCTGCCACTCCCCATGCCCGGTGGGGCTTCCTCCTGCAGCAGGGCTTGTCCCCCTCCCCGTAACGCTGACCCACGGCAGGGCCAGGGCAGCACCCTGCTGAGGACACACACCCCAAGTCCGGGGGACAGAGCCCAGCTCCCCACAAAAGGTGCCGGACATGGCCCTGCTCAAAATAAGCAAGGCTGGGCTGCCACCTTGTGCCAACAGGCAGCATCCGCTGACCAAGTCAGGCATGGGAAGGGATTTTCCTTTGCCCTAAATTTTCAGTGACGGACATGGGGGATATACTCCCGGACTTCAGTTTCCAGACGAACCCCACAGAGCTCAGCACCTCCCCGGCAGCAGCGGAAGGGGCTTTGCTGTCCCTCCCTGCCTTGCAGCCCTGGAGCTGTCGTCACCCCCAGCACGGGGTTCAAAGAGCCGGTATCCCGGCAAAGCTCAGCCCTGCCACCCAGCAGCCGTGTCCTCCAGGAAACGCCTGGGCAGTGGAAGAAGGGGTGCCGGGGCAGCATCCCTGCGAGTGCAGCATCCCTGCGAGTGCTCCGAGTCACGGGGCCCAGGGGTAGGATTTAGCCCCGAGGGTGGCCAGGGAGAAACGCCAATATTTAGGTGCGGGGAGGTACCCAGAGTGATCAGGGAGCCTTGGACCCTGCGGCTGCCTGCAGCAGTGGGGGGCATTTCTGGGTGGCCCCAGCCTCCACCTCCCCACCAAGGTGATGCCAAGGGGACCTTCGCCTCCTGCTATCAGCCCTGGCTCGCACGCTTGGCATGGGCGAAGGCTGCCAGCGTGGCTGGGAGGGAGGGCAGCAGCAAGGCCGAGACGTCACTGCCCAGCTCCGGGCAGCCCCGGCACGCACCAGCCCCGGCGCAGCCCACGCTGGCTGGCTGTTTGGGGCCAGTGCTATCTGGGTGGGCAAACAGGGCTTATCAGTTCCTCCCTTTTTTCTTTTTTTTTTTTTTTTTTTTTTTTTCCAAGGCAGGCACAAAGGAAATGAAACATTTCTGTAGGGAAGCTGCAGCAGGAGAAGCTGAGGCATGAGAAAATGAGGGAGGGATCCGTTCCCACACCCAGGACTGGGACACAGTGCATTTCTCCTCGGGGGTCACCCAGACCAGGGGCAGCCTCTTTGGAGCCCGTCTGTGCTGCCATCCTAAACCCGCAGCCCGTCCCCCAAATCCCTAGCTGCAGGTCAGGGCAGAGGGCCACTAACTGAAGCCAAATCGGCTGGGGCAATGGGCGATCCCAAGGGGTGAAGTGGCAGCAGGGGGGAAGTTTGTGTGCCCAGCAGCGAGGGGTGATTTCCCTGGTGGATTCCAGGGATTATTTCCCTGGTGCTGAGCAGGCACATACTGTCTGTAGGTGTTGTTCCAGCACTGGGTATGGGGTGACAGCCAGGCACCCCCTGAGTACTGCTGGCAGGGACATTCCCAGGCTGATGTCCTGCTCAGAGCAGGATGTAACCAACATGGCATCAAGTCTGCTGCGGCTTTGTACGGCAAACCTCCAGACCTGGAGGATCCTCCTCTCTGTACCTACCCGGGGCTGCACATTTCCCTTGCAGAAACTCTTCCTGCCAAGTGTCCTCAGCCCACTGAACTGCAACCTGCAGCTCTCGCTCCTCATCGCACCGTCTGCCAGCAGCTCCAGGATGGACCGCTTGCGTGTTGCCTACAGCCAAGACCCCTGTTCGGCTCTGGAAAGCCCCACGTGCATCTCAGAGACAAAGCAGCAGTGAAGTGCAGTGGCTAAAACACTGAATTAACAACCTGCGTCCAGCTGGGTAGCCTGGAAAGTCTTTTTGCTCCTCAGTGCCTAAGTCCTCCCATGGTGGTCACAACTCAACCCTCCCTTGCAAGGTGCTGGGGGGCAGCTAATGGAGCTGCAAGGGTCATGTGGGGTTTAGGAGGAAGACAGTAGCCCGGCCTTAGCTTACCATAGTATCAGATCCGTCCTTCCTCAGTAGTGTTGTCACCCCCCACTTTTCCCATCAGGGCTCTGAATTCTGGCAGACATCCCCAATTCGAGATGAGGCACCGGTGGGCAAAGGGGCTCAGTCAGGGCACCAGAGTGACTGGCTGAGTTGTGACTGCCAGCCCCACTCCAAGCCATGCAGAGAGGGATTCTTGCAGTGCCAGGAGGGAATGCCACCCCAACCCCTGAGAGGCGGAGGGTTCCTCCAGCAGGAAACTCTCTGAGCCTGATTCATATCTCCAGTTTTACAGCCATTTCAGTCAAACAGGTAAACCAAGCACGTTGTTGGGAACAGGTTCCAGTGGGGGAAAGGCTGGCCATGCTCCAGGCTGGCCAAGCTCCCCTGGTCCTGGGACATCCCCCAGTCCTGTCATGGCACCGTAGGGCACCAGGGTGCATCTCCTCCCTAAGACAGTTGCAGGGAAAGAGAGGCATTGTTTGGCCTTGGTGTCCTCCATTGCTAACCATGTGGAGGATGATCAGTGTGAAAACCCTGAGAGGCAACGCTGCAGCATCCAAGGTCTCTCCGTGGCATGTGGAGGGCTGAGGCTGTCAGAAAGAAAAAAGTCAAAGCTCTTTTCTGGCATCCTGATGAAAAGATGCCTGCGCAGCATGCCATTACAAGGGGAAGCGACACCCAACGCTCCTCTCGCACGCCTGCCCCTTGGGCTTTCTCCATCTCCTCTGCCAGCTGGGACGAGGCCATGAGTCACCGCGAGGCGCCCAGTCCAGCCCTGCCACAACTCCACACCCCAGCCCAGCTTGCCAGGGGCCCCCAAGCAACATGACAGCTGATTCCCACCAGCTTCCTCCAAGGGCCTTTTAAAATTCCATGCAATCTCTCCCTGGCAGGGGTCCAGGTCTTTCCGGGCTCATTCCTGTGCTCGGGTCCTTTGTTCCTTCACCTACATGGACTTGGACCAGGCATGCATGGCGTGGGCCACCCTGCTGGTGCGGGTAGCAGGCGGGCGATGCAGGAGTGGCATCACCCTTATGGAGGCACATCTTGCCCCATCAGCTTCGGGAGATGATGCGGGTACTTTTCGGAGGCGCTTCTGCGATTGCGAAACCTGCCCACACCATCAAAACGAGCGTGTGCATGGGGACGTCACCCTTCTGTGATGAAAACTATTAAGTGCAATTAAAACTGCGGCAGAAGCCTTGCTGGTGTCAGCTTCTCAAGCCTGCTGGAGCTCGGCGCCCAGCCAGCCTCTCCGGCAGGAGCAGCCAGCCCGGCAAACAGGCTGAGCAGCCCCAGCCCAGGGCCAGCCGGTCGGGGCAGGGCTGGCAGCTCCGGAAGGGAGCTAACCCAGCGATGAACTCACCGGCACCCAGTCACCTCGCCAGCGCACCCTTCAAAGGGAAGCCCCGCAGGCAGCGGAGCTCATCGCGGAAGGACCTCGTTCCACCGCGCGCTGCCCGGGACACCTCATCTTCCTGGGGAAACACCCTCCTCCCGGCCCTCCCAGCAGGTGAGCCTCTGGAAGGTGGCCAGCCATGGTGCAGAGCCCTGCCTCATACATCTAAACCTTCCTGCTTGCCTTCACAGACCCTTGCGAAGTCCTTTGCAGGGCCCCAGGAGTTTGCAAGGAGTGGATGAAGCCCACTCCTGGCAAGCCCTGGGTGGGCTGTCCCTCTGCAAGGCAGCTGTGCAGCTCCTGCAGTAACTTTCCCCCCATCCCCATCTCCTCCAAGCCTCTGGAGGTTTTCCAGACAGACGCTTTCTGGACCACCGCTGTCTTCTGCCTGCGTTCCTGTTCCCCACCAAACGGCCACAGTTAGAGGTCCTGCCCCATGCCTGGGAGGAGCGGGAGCACCCTCACCCCACCCAGCCTGTTAAAAGGAGCTTTTACGTCCTGTCCCTTAATCCTGTTTCTGGAACGAGACCGTGTTTTAAAAACCAGGGGAGGTTGCTAAGGGACAGTGTGCTCAGCAGGGACATCACTCGCAAACCCTCAGCACTCAAAAGCAGGAGGTAAATAACTTGGGATATTATTAATCCTTCGTTGCCCACACAATAAACAGAAATGCATTATTCTTGTCAAGGACAAAGGAGCCCATATTTCCCCACAGCCGAGGAGCTGAACCAGCAAATCTTTTGGATTGTGCTCCATGGTGGGTTCAGCTGTGACTGAAGTTGTTCCAGCTCAGTTCCCGTTCAGGCCAATAATGGTTCATTAACCATTTGTTAACCCTGATTGCATTTAAGCCAGTTTAAGCTGGAAAACGCAGCCCGTACAAGCAGCCATGCAATGGTGACCGAGCCATTTTCAGCCCATTTCTGGTTTCCACAGCCTCTGCTCCTGTCCCAGTTGGACACCAGGGCTTCTTGCCAGCTTGGCAGAGCTGACACCCACGGCCAAAGGGCAGAAAAGCTAAATATTGCCCTGGGAGTGTGTAGGAAACCCACACCATGAGGGAAGAGCAAGAGCACAGGGAAACGGAGCCTCCTGGGCTCTTCTTCCCTGAAACCAGCACCTGCAGATGCAGGGCTTGAGGCAGCAGCTCCTAAACCACCAGGAGCACAGGAGCACCACGTGTTCCCCTCATCACCCTCAGAAATTAATATGGTCCATAGACTAAATACACTTTAATGGTCCACAAACTGATTCTGGGACCATCTAGGGGTTAATTAGCAAGAAATCTCCTATGACAACAGGCTGAGACCCCAGGAGGAGACGAGGTCCTGTGTCAGCAGTGACTCCATAGCCTCGTAGCAGCACGTCCGAGCCAACACTTCTCCCTGCAGAAAACCATGTGCAGGGGAGGGGTGTGAGATGACTGTCTGTCCTGATCCTATCTGTACATGGCTATTCCTGGAGAGCACCCGGCGCGGTGTTGTCCATGGTGGAGCCTCCAAAAACAGCATCCCCGGGTTGGCAGCAAGGCCAGGGGTGCGTTGGGGCTGGCAGCCAGAGCTGCACACTCCAAAGACGAGATCTCGGTTATATTTATCACTTGACAGTACCGGTCCCTGCTATTTTTAGAGCCGTGTTGCAGCTGCAGTGAGGTGAGACGGGTGGGGGGCTGTTTTTCATAGAGTCATAGAATGGTGAGAGTTGGAAGGGACCTTAAAGATCATCGAGTTCCAAACCCCCTGCCATGGGCAGGGACACCTCCCACTAGACCAGGTTGCTCAAAGCCCCATCCAGCCTGGTCTTGAACACTTCCAGGGATGGGGCATCCACAGCTTCTCTGGGCAACCTGTTCCAGTGCCTCACCACCCTCACAGTAAAGAATTTCTTCCTGGTGTCTAATCTAAATCTCCCCTGTTTCAGTTTAAAACTGTTACCCTTCATCCTATTGCTACACTCCCTGATAAAGAGTCCCTTCCCATCCCTCCTGTAGGCCCCCGTTAGGTACTGGAAGATCTCCCTGGAGCCTTTGCTTCTCCAGGCTGAACAACCCCAACTCTCTCAGCCTGTCCTCCAGCCCTCTGATCATCTTCATGGCCCTCCTCTGGACTCGCTCCAACAGGTCTATGTTATTCTTAAGTTGGGGCCCCCAGGGCTGGATGCAGGACTCCAGGTGGGGTCGCGTGAGAGCAGAGCAGAGGGGAAGAATCACCTCCCTCAGCCTGCTGGCCACACTGCTTTTGATGTACCCCAGGATACTGTTGGCATTCTGGGCTGTGAGTGCACATTGCTGGGTCATGTTGAGCTCTTTATCCACCAACACCCCCAAGTCCTTCTCCTCAGGGCTGCCCTCCATCCATTCTCCATCCAGCCTGTATTTGTGCTTGAGGTTGCCCCCACTCACGTACAGGACCTTGCACCTGGCCTTGTATTTACTGAGTTTCACCCAGAATCTGCTGAAGTCAAGGTGTCCCCGAATAGCTGGTGGGCTGGGCTGCTGCCCTTTGGGGCAGCAGGTCCGCCCCAGGTCAGAACCCCCCCAGAATCCCATGGCTGCTCTGTGCTCAAGTGTTTCGCAGCCACCTTTTTCCAGGGGGTCACTGCCCCCCAGGCCCCCACCATGCGCCCACCGATGGCTAGGCCAACACCATTTCCAAGCGTGGCCCTGCAAGGAGCGGGGTGGGCCCATGGGGCACCCTGGGCAGGGGACACCCCGGGAGGGCTGTGTCCGTGGGTCTGGTGGGGGTCATGTCTGTGGGTTCGGGTGAGGCTGTGTCCGTAGGGCCAGGGGCTGCCGTGTCCGTGGGGTTTGGGGATGCCATGTCCGTGGAGATGGGGGAGACTAGGTCCGGGGACCTGGGGGGTGCCATGTCCGTGGGTCCGGGGAACTGGGGGGTGCCGTGTCCGTGGGGCCGGGGTGGGGCGTGTCCGTGGGGCTAGGAGGCCGTGTCTGTGGGTCTGGGGAGTGCCGTGTCCGTGGGCCCGGGGGGCCGTGTCCGGGGGGGCAGAGGCGCCGGGTTACGGCGACGGCAGGCCCCCTCCCCGGCTCCGACTCAGGCTCCGCCCCTCCCGCCGGCGACGGCCAATGAGGAGCCGCTTCGCCTAGGATCGCCCCTTCCCCGCTGTCATCACACACCCGCACGTGGAGGGGGCGGGGAGAGGGTGGGATCTTGGCGCGCCGCGTCATCGACTGCCCGCCCGCCCATTGGCCGTCGCGCCACACCGCTAGCCTCGCCCCGCGCCCTGCCCCGCCCAGCTCACCAATCAGCGCGGGGGAGGCGGGCGAGGGGGGGCGTGGCCTCGCCGGCACCCGGAAGGAGCCGCGCAGCAGTCGGGGCCGCGGCAGCGGTGGCGGCGGAGGGGGCGCTGGTGGGTCTGGCCGGGCCGCGGCGGGCAGGGCCGGGCACCGGGGGGGAGCGGGCGCGGAGCGGGCGGCCTCTCCGGCAGGGGAGGG
This sequence comes from Numenius arquata, assembly GCF_964106895.1. Taxonomy (NCBI): domain Eukaryota; kingdom Metazoa; phylum Chordata; class Aves; order Charadriiformes; family Scolopacidae; genus Numenius; species Numenius arquata. The sequence goes on along the minus strand of NC_133616.1, from coordinate 11,095,988 downwards.
TTTAGTGCGGCCCGGTTCCAGAAGGTTCGGGGGGGGGGGGGGGGGATGACGACGGTGGGGCTGGGGGCCTGGGGTGGGGGGGGCGAGTGAGAGCCGGGGGGGGCCGCGGCCGGGTGGTAGCGGGGGGGGGGCCGTGAGCGGGATGGGGGTTATGAGCCGGGGGGGCCCGTGAGTCGGGGGGGCCCGTAGCCGGGAGCGCTGGGACCGGCGGGGGGATGCTGGGACCAGGGGAGGCTGTGGGGTGTGGGGAGGGGTGTGGGGAGGGGTGCCCTCGGGAGGGGGGCTGTTCTTGTCCCCCCCGGACGGGACCAGCGGAGGGACCCGTGGCAGAGGCCCGGAGATGTCATGTCGTGTCCCGGCCACAGCAGAAGGACCCGTCAGGGCGACATTTTCCCCACCGCAAATCAGCAGCTGGAGGCCTGGTGGAGGTTTCGAGCTTTGTGCTTCAGCTGAGGCACCCGATCCCTGCAGAAACCTCACGGGCGGGCGGTGCGCGGCGGCCTCTTGGCAGCCCCCGGTGTCACGTTTAGAGAACTGCTGTGCACCGGGGATGGCGGAGGGGATGGCTGCGTGGTGGGAGCTGGGGCTGTGGGCTTGCTCGCAACCCACCTGTGAACGTGGCCCCCTCTGGTGACGTGTATGAGGGGCATCGACTCACCTCTGGGGCTGCCAGCCTTCTTTCTATTTTTTTTTATTTTTATTTTTTTTAAGGAAGGAGCGTGGAGTTTGCTGCTGCTGTGGGAAATGTATGGTAGAGGAATGTCGTGCTGCCTCTTAGGGTATTTTAAAAGTCACTTCCACTCGGTGCCTTCTTAAAAAAGCGCCACACGAGCAAAGGACTGCTGGTGGGCCTGTCCTCCTCTGCCTGAATCATGTCCATTAGCCTTAGAAAAAGTGGGAAGCTGTGACCTTGTGGAGGGTGTATCAGGGTTGAACCCTGACACAAAGGCGAGTCTCGGCAAACTTGGGAACGCACGCGGAGGGTGAGCAAGGCCTGGCAGGTGAAACGGGAGAAAACCCCAAATGTGATGGAATGGTGCTAGAGTTACTTTTTGACAGGCTGTGCTTCAGAAAGGGGTTGAGGACCGGGGAGAATTAAGTCATCCTGTAAAGCCTCGTCACTGCCGTATTTCACAGCAGCAATTCTCATGGTGCGGGTCTTGGCATGAGTGAGCAGCAGGGCCCTGGCAGGGACTACATGTCCCAGCATGCAGCTCCCTTCTGGGCATGGCGGCAGGCTGGGCTCTGCAGCCTCCTGGCAGCTCTCCCTGGGCTGAGGGCAGGGCAGCCCCGGCAGCTGGGTGGGCAGGGGGCTTTGTATGGGGTTTGGGTCAGAGTGGACACTGCTGCTGCGGTGTCTCTTGCAGAGGAGGGAGCCTTTGCTGCATCTGTGGCAGCTGCTCTCCCATAACGTTTTGCCGGGTTCCTGCTGGGTCCTGAATGTGTCTGTCCCCGTGGACCCTGGGGTGGCCAGGATGTGCGGAGACAGCAGAACCCTCCTGCCACCCCAGCCATAGAGCTGTGGTCCTTGGAGAGGTGGGCTTGCGGACCGAGGTCCAGCCTGCAAGTGGGACAGGGCTGGGGCCATTTCAGCGCTGCCACTCACCTTGTTTCTGTTCCTCGTGTGAGCGGTTTCTTACCCACCACCTGAAGGAAAGCTGGTGGGGTCACCCTGAGCTGACATTGGGGACCCTGCTTTCGAGGCACAGCTCACAGCTCCCCGCCTCTGCCAACTTTGCAACAAGCTGGGCAGAGCAGCTCTCCACGCTCTGTTCTTCACGTCTGCCCTCTCTGCAGAAACGGAATTCAGAGAATAACATATCATTTTAATTTTACTGCTAGGGTTGCTGTTTCACTCCTTGTGGCTTCCTCCAAGGCAGATGAAGCACCCAGTCTGTAACATCCTCCCTCTGCTGTGATGCCGAGCTTTCCCAGCCCCTGTTCCCTCAGCCATTTCAGGTCTTCTGCAGAGCAGCAGGAGGAAAGGAAGTTCCCTCCCTGGGTTCGAGAGACCTCTGAGGGCAGGGAAGCACATCTGTGCCGCTGGCCTTCCTCCTTGCTGTCTGCTACCAGCAGCTTGTCCTGGCATGTTTCTGCATGGCTGTGCTGTGTAGCATAGGGCAGAGAGACCCCAACCTTCCCTGCTGCACCCAGGAGTGGTTCAAGGGGGATAGTCACCGATCTGACTCTTGAAAGTCAATGACTCTTGACTCTTCCTGAGGCCTTTACCTGCCCTTACTGCTCTGGGCCTGCCCACTCTTGTCCCCTTCTGGATTTGGTTGGCACCATCCTGTGCTGTGTGGAAATGCATGGCGCCTGGGGCCCAGGACACTTCCCGGATGCAGAACAAGAAAGCATGTTGTTCTTAGGTATGCAACCACAGATGTGAAAAGAAAAAGTGAGGTGGTATTGGTCAGAAAAGTGGCGTCCTCAGCATGCTGCCAGTGTAGCTGTAATCAAATTATCAGAGGCTTCTATGGCTGGAGGAATTAACGAGTCGGGTTTGAAGCAGGACAGGTGTGAAGGGCAACACAGTAGAAATCACAAAGAGAGCCATTTGTACATTAACAGATGGTTTGTGGAGGGTGTCATCGTGGGTTACTTGGCAGAGAGAGTCCTCTGCGGGAGGGTTTTGCCTGATGCCTCTCCACCGTGTATCACGGCCAGGAACCCCTTCCTCCAGCAGGTTGTATGTGTCCCTGCGACCTGGTAAGGCCATCGCATGTTTCTGATCCTTCCTTCTCGCTGCAGCACTTGGCAGAGCTGCTCATGGGAGCCTGTTTTCTGACCAGCTTTCTTCCTTTGTTTTTCCATTTTGCTTCTGCTCATGAGCAAGTGAGCTGGCTGAATATAACCTCTGAAGAACTTGATCTCACAAAGTTTGAGGTTTGCTTTAAAAACTATCTTCTCTTACTGGGAAGTATCCTTGCAAATATCTCATCCTCTCTCTGCCTTTGCTCCTCTCTTTCATAGTCTCCTTTGCTTGGCCTCGTGAATGCCCAGCTGCCAATTAACATGTTTTCCCCCTGTTTCTGTCAGTGTCCTCAGCTGGTTGTGAATCCTGAATGAAGAGCAGCTGAGCTCACATGTTCTGCATTTCAGAGAGCTTTTTCAGGACTGGCCAGTGGTTTGCAGTCATATTCGCCTGTATTGTGGCCTGGACAACCCCCCAGCTAAGCAGCGTGATGGCAGAACAATACTTGGATGGGAAACCTTCAAAGGAGTCCTGTGTATTGCAAAAAGTGCAGTTAGCGATTCAGCTGGAAGTGCTTTTTAGTAACGAATCCATGTCCCGGGCCAGGGCTGATGTCAACCCTGTGATTCTTCTATTTCAAAGTGAACAAAGATGCAAAGCCCTTTATGCAAGAGCTGAGGTGATAATCCAGATCTCCTGGCCTCAGACCGTTTGGGGTAATTGCATTCTTCCTGGGGAGTGTTTTCAACCCGTCCCTGTCGGATGCATCGCCGTCGCTTCCTGTGCTGCAGCACTATGTGGGTGGCAGTACTTCAGCCGTGTCCAAAGCAATTCTTGTCACTGCTCAGGCTTAGAGCCTCTCCAGCCTTCTCTGAAAGACAGTGTGGCAGAGCAGGGAATTGGTGGAGGGTTTTAAATATGCATATTTTTACATATACACATGTTACATTTACCAGGGCTTGTTCTGCTTCTAAGCTCTCCAGAATCATAGTCCTGGTGACTAGCTGGTACAGCTTCCGGACGGGACCTCTCCTGGGATGCCAGTGCAGGGGCAGCTGACATTAAGCACAAACTTTCAGGGTGCCTTCATGACTGCTTTAGGGCCTGGTGCACCGGTAAGCTGGTGTGGGGGTGCCTCCCCACATCAGGATTGAAAGGCTGTGCTTCTGGGGGATTCTCAGCCTGGTTGCCCATGGTCCTCTGCTCGCTGCGGCTCTGGTTGGAGCTGGGCTTTACTGCATGGTGGTAGCCCATGTAGTAGGGCAGGCTGGGGACTGCCCCTACACGGCATTTGCTCATTATGCCTGTGGCTGGGGGAGCCTTGCGGGGGGCTGATGTTGTCCTGGTTTTCCAGACCTGCTGGGCATGAGGACCTAGCCCCCACACAGTGTGATCTCCAGTAGTCTGTAATTACAGCGCTGGGAGCCCGGGGAGGAGTCTTAAACAACGTCTTTGTGATGGTGTTGGCAGGCCTCTCGGAGATTTCTATTAAGCAGTTGTCGTTTTCCCCCCTTCGCTGTAGCCTGGGAAACGAGGCAGTGTTGGATTTGGCTTGGTCTGTTTGGGTTGCTGGGAGCGGTGTCTCCCCACAGCGGAGTCAGGCCCTCCCTCCCCTGGCTCCACGTCCCCACGGGGTGGTTTTGTGGGTGGCCTGGGGGGACCGCAGCCAGAGCCTGTTCTTGCAGATGAACCGTGTGCCAAGCACACCCACTGGAGCACCGGCAAAGCCTCTGTGGTGGAGCCACGTACAGCTGTACGGGTGGGGGAGAACAAAGCCAAGGGCACAGAGAGGACTTGACTAAACACTGAAATCCGGGAAGGGGGACAGTGGCAGTGGACTTAGCAGCCTTCTCTGGGGAACCATCCATGTGCCCACCCACGGTCACGCAGGGAAATGGGGCGATAACTGGAGCCCTGGGAGGGAGTCAGGGCTGTAGCTGCAGGGGTGGCCTGAACATTGGTAAAAGATACGGCAGGATCTTCAAGGTGCTGGGGTGCTCAAGGTCTCTCGCTTCTGTGCATAGGCCAAAAAGTCACTTGGCTTGGAGGAGCAATTACTGCCCGCCCAGCATTTGGAAGGTGTTCTTGTGTGGGCAGAGTATTTGCCAGCTGAGCTGAATGTGTGTCTGTGCATTTGTCTTTCCAGGTGACCCAAGACAGCTGAAACAAGCAACCCAAAGTCCAACCCGCGGGTGCTGACAGCTGAGAGCTGCCTTTCCCATCTGCTTCAGCCCTACACCAAGGTTAGCACTCTTTCAGTCACCACCGGTTTCTCCTCCGTCACCAGGGCTGTATGAAGAAGCCGGGGAACTCCTTGCTCTCCTCCCCTTGGCCTGTAGGGACAGCTCTGTAGAGCCGGTGTCACCCAGGTGAGGTGCTCCCACATCCCAGGCTTGCTGGGTGCTCCTGCCTCCCACCTTGCTGGCAGCGTGGCGAAGGGAGCCTGGATGTGTGCAACTGGTGCTATTAAGGTGGTTGAAGCCTGCACACGGTTGTCAAGAGCTCAAGGGCAGTGTGTTTTAAGCCCTTGGGAATTTGCAGCCTGTGCCGCTTGCTGCACTTGTCCTTCTGCCTACCAGCGGTATTGAACGGCAGCGTTTCCAAGCTGCTGGTCTCTGCTGCTCTCTGTCCTTCACCTGAACAAACAGAGCTGAGACTTCACCCAGAGCTCATGGCAGACACGACCCTGCTTTCTGTTGGAACCAGTTGAGCTCTGCCTGCATTTTCCCAGAATTTTGTAGCTCAAGGATGCCCTTGGCCATGGTGAGTGAGGCTTAGAGTGATAGTGAAGTGTTTTGGGAGGGCTGGTAGTCTTTGTATCGCCACTGTCAAGAAATATGAAGGTCAGGCCCTTGAGCTAAGCAGCGGGCTGAGATGGCTGTGGGCTTCCCACCCCATCCCTATGCCTGGAAGCTTGCACACCTGGCCCAGGATCCAGCAGTGCCTGCCCCTTGAAGGGAGCCCTCATCAGCACTGTGCCTCCAGGGGGCTAGGACAAGCCCTTCTCTCACTCCAGAGGTCAGGTATGATTTGGCCAGGAGACGTTACAGGGGAACCCACTGTTTAGGACGCCTGGCTGCCCAGGCTGTGTGGCTCTTCCTCCAAAGCACATGCCAGGGGAGTTTGGGGCCAGTCCAGAGGCAGCTGGAGACTGGGCCATCTCCTCCTTCAGCCTGATGCTGAAGTGGTGGTACCCACAGTGAGCGAGGCAAGGGTAGATTCAGCTGCGAAGTTAAAAGGAAAGAAGGAAGAAGTCCTTCGCTCATGTCAGTGCTGTGTGCTAAGGACTCCCAGAAACACAATGCAGTGGCAGCAGAGCAGCCCCTTTATCCAACTGAGATGTGATAATCACTAATACCTGCTTTCTATGGTTTGAAAAACCCATAACAATTTATTGTTGTTTAGACAATTATTCTATCACCCAATGACCCCTCCACACTTGGGAAGGGGAACCAGGGAAAACAAGGAAACGTGGGGTGTGAAATACGAATAGATTTAATAGGATAAGACTAAATAATTAACAGTAATACTAAAGAACCAGTATTGATCCCAATACTAATATAAAATGTACAAGAATTATACTCGGCCAATTCCATCAGTGGGAAGCTGTGCACTCCCAGCAGGGAACAGCAAATGTGGGACACTGCGAGTACTACGGCTTCCGGAGGAATAGAAGGGCTCAGGGGTCTGGCATTGGGGCAACAGGTTCTCTAGGTTGCCGCCATCAGCAAGCACTACGCAGCAAACTTTCTAATTTATATTGTATGTGGCGTTCATGGTATGACATGATCCCGTTGACCAGCTTGGGTCAAGTGCCCAGGCCTCACTCCTCCTCATCCCTGCACCTGGCAAGGTTTCAAAACACTGAGACATTGAATCCCATATAGCATAACTGGCTATCAGGTAAATATTTTTATGAATTCACACACTAGTTTCTTTTAAAAGTGCAGTTTTCCCAAGCATTAGAGGAGAAGTTAGTCCTGTGTCACTCAAACCAGAACACTGGTCCATGCTGAGATCTTATATCTCTCTTAGTGATGGAAAAGAGATCTGTTGTGTGGCAATGACCAGAGAACAGGTTTGCCCTTTCTTCTGCTGGAGACGCTTGGAGTTCCCATCCACCAAGCTCACAGCATCCTCTTGGGGTTCCACTGCCTTTTGACAAGAGGCATTTTAACACAAGGCTCACAGTGTCGAGTCCACTTTTTCCCCTGATGCTCTCTTGCTGACCAAATGGCTTGATACCTCCAGGGACAGCAAATCTCCCATTTCTGTGTAATGCAGCAGCTTCTTCCATTTCTTGGTCATAGCATGACCCTCTTCTCCCTGGTTTGGATATTGCCTAACCCAGGTGACATCAGTAAACTTGTATTCAGGCTGAATTAACCATGTTAGCTCAGTTTAGCGCAGCTGGCAGTAATCTGGAAGCCAGTACAGCTTGGAGACCCTCGGATGGACTTGCAGTGCCCCTGTTGGGAGTGTTTTGCTGGCAAACTCAAAAGACTGGGCAAAACGGAGGTTATATCTTCAGCAGAAAATGGTCTGCTAATGTCCTCCATCTTGCTCTTAGCATGTGTGGGCTGCCTTTGCCCCTTGGTATTACCAGCTGATCTAGGAGTAGGTCTTCTTTCCATTGGAAAACCCAAGAAAATGCTGCCCCCTCCTTCGGAGATGGACCCCTGGGTTCCTCATGAGTATTGGCACTGGAGTTATGCAAGGAATCCCTTCTTTGCTCTACCATCTCTGTTGCAATTAGGTCGGGCATTCAAAGATCCTGTTCATGGGAGTGTTGGGACAGCTGGATCCTTGTTTGGTTCTCGCTGCTCCCAAGAATGGAGCAGAGGATCATCTGCTGGGGCTAATTTTAGGTCTCCGAACATTGCCGGTGTCCCTCTGAGCCCCTATTTGTGTGTGATCCGGTGGCTCCCTGCTAAGAGCCATGTGAGAGTCCCATATCCTTGTGTGCAAAGGTTTTGCTGGGGCATAGCGTCCCAGGGATTAGGAAGAACTTTGAATTCCTCACTTACCTAAAGCGTCTAAGCCATATCAGATGTGTGTGTGACCCCTTTTTTTTTTCAGCCCTAGCTCCAAGCACCCTTTGGACCCTTGCTTTGTGGGTGCCCAGGCATTGCATGGTGGCAAACAGGCTGCCGCTTTCCAGCCTTTCCCGGCCAAAAACGCAGCCTCCCTCCTGTTTCCAGGAGTCGGTTCCTGTTGTCTCGGGTGGGTACATGCGGTGCAGAAAATGATCTTTGTGGGTGTGGAAATACTCCAAAGCCCACAGCTGAGCGGGACGAGAGCCCAGCTCTGGCCCTCTCTGTATGGCTGAATGGCTGCTTGGCATCTGCTGCTGCCATCCCCTAGCCCAGCGCAGCACGGGGTGAGGCCACCCGGCCTCTCCCTTGTTTGTACATCCAAGACTTTTGGCCTCTCTGCACTTGTTGGTTTCCACTTGCTCAGGTGATTTTTTAATTTTTTTTTTTCAGTCAGCACTGAGCTTAGCGCTGAGCTTTGCTAAGTTTCGTGTTGAGGCAAGTGGCTCTGCAGTTTTGGCCCATCTTTATTTTTAGCTAGTGTAAGACATGGCTGATAGTATCAGAAGGAAGTTGCACGGTCTCCTGAGCTCTGTGACTCATCCTGGATCAGGACCGAGTCTTCACCAGCTTCTGCTATAACTCTCAAATGATGTAACCGGTTGTGGTGGGCCTTACTGGATCTGGGGAAGGGCAGAGTGAGGAGGGAAGCATAGCTTTTAGAAGTTGTTTTTTTTATCCATTCCATTAAGCCATTAAATTCATTCATTGAAAGATACTGGCAGGTATCACACCTGAGCGTGATACCTTTATCTTCTTGTATCTTGTGCCCATGTGGGAGAGGTGAATGGGAGAGGAGCTCTGCTTACATGCCGGGTTGAGTAACTGTTTAGCAGGACGTAGCAACAGTAGACAACAGTTTTTAGGACAGGAAGCGAAGCAGGATCCTGTCTCCGGTTCAAGCCACAGAACCGGAGCAGTGCAGTAAGACAGAACTGCCCAAAGTGGAAATGGGCTGGGACTGGAGAGCAGACGCTTAGGAGATGCCTGCCAGGCTGCAGCAAGAAGAGTCTGGGACCTCCATTGCCACCAAACCTGGTGCTGCCACAAGGTAGACAGAGCTCATTGGGCTTTCTGATGTGCAGGCAGCCAGTTGTGCTGGGCCGGGCAGGGGCTGCGTGTCATCGCCATGGAGCAGGCAGAGATGCTGAAGCATCCCTGCCTGCCCCAGCACGACCTGGGGTGCAGCTAGAGGCCTCTGCACCCCAGAGGTTGCCCAGCTGGGGTGCCCAGCTCTCCTGTGTCACATCCCAGGACCAAGTACGGTGGGGTGTGATGCACCTGGGTCTGGAGTGGGCATCTTGCCTGTGAGGTGGGTGGGGATGATGGCTTGTGGGGGGGTGGGCTTCCACGTCTGCCCCCCTTTCCTTCCTCAGGGTGATGAACAGCCCTTTAAGAGCATGTTTGAGGTTTTTGGATGTTGTGCAGCGTGTTTTATGTGTGGGGCAGTGGGGAGGGGACAGCAAGGCTTGGGGGAGTGGAGACAAAGGAGGGAGGCAGGGGGACATGCTTGGGGGGATTGCTATGGCAACTCGCCGCTGACAGCATCTCCCGTGCTGTGTTTTCTGCAGCACAAGGTGGAGAAGCAGCTGGGGCAGACACGCAGCCTGATCCAGCCCTGTCCCAGCCACACCATGGGCTCGGCACTGCTGGGCTTCTGTGTGACAATTTGGCGTCTGGAGCCGTTCTCCTTGGGCAGCAGCCTCAGGGTGGGTGGCCAGGGGTGTTTTGTCCATCTTATCCCCTTTGTCCCCCCTCGCTGGGGAACGGGAAGGCAGCTCCTCTTTGCAGACCTGTTCTGTTTGAAGCCTTGAAATGCAGAGCAGGCCCAGCCAGAAAGAAACCAGTCTCCAGAGCCCTCTCACTGTACCATGGAGGAAAGCAAGTCATTCTGCTGCTCTTGCTTATCCTTGGTTAATCAATGTAAGTGGCTCCAGCCATGCTTGCATCTTCCCAGGGTGCCAGGCTCTGCATCATGCTGTCTACCTCGCACAGCCAGTTTGCCTTGCTCCGGGGTATCTGTACTCTGATGGAGAGCAGACCCTCTAGTGAGCCCTCTGGTATGGTCCGAGACTCTCCTCTGGGGCAGTTAAAGGAGAGGTTAAACATTTCTGAAGCTGCCTTTGGTCAAACCCCTTGCCAGATGCTGGTAGAGAGCTGGCTCCTGTTGCTGGAGGAAGCAGGGAACATCGTGCTGCTGTGTGGAGAGAACAGGTCAGGAAGCTGGCTCCAGCCTGGCCATAATTGTGAGCGTGACTGAGACCTGACCTGTCATCCATGGTGTGTGCCTAAAGTCCTGGATGTGAGCCAGGGGGAAGGGACCGGCTGGCAGCAAGCACAGCTCGCCCGTCCCAGCACGGGTGGCTGCGTGAGCTGTAAACCTCTCTCATTACACCTCTCAAAGGTCAGCCCTCCCAAGTGAGATACAACACCCTGCCTGCAGCTCTGCCCCCAGCCCAGAATAAGGGGGAAAAGAGCCTGCCCCACGACCTTCGGAGGATGCTCTGAGGTCAGTTGTGTGGGGCTGCCGTGGGGTGGCACACATGGCTGTGCTGCTTGTGGCCAGAGTTTGCCTGGGACTAGGATATTCAGGCAAAACTGGAGGAGAAAGGATGCTTGTCTTTGGTCTGCCCAAACAGCCCTGCGCTCACAAATGTCACGATCCTTGCCTGAGCTGAGACCACTCCATCCAGCTCTGAACCAGCGTACAAGCCTCAGAAGTCCCCCTGAAAACCATTTCACCGTTTCCCGTTTGATATACTGTCCATCACCAATTTAGGGTCAGTATAAGATCTATACAGACTGCCCAATGCTGTCCAGTGCTACAGTCCAGTCATCTTAAAACCCCCAAATGGGCTATACTTGTTTGCAAAATGTCCCCTGGGCTCCTGAGCCTTGTGTTCCCAAGGGGGAGCAAGCAAGGGGGTGGAAGCTGGACCGGGAACATCTGGGAAAGCCGTCTGGGGCAGAGAGCAGTGAGCTTCCCCCCCTCCTGTTTCTGACGGGTTCCTTCCCTTTTCAGAGGGGAACAGCTTGCTCTGCACTGGCAGCTGGATCTTCCTCCCCGCTGCGGAAGGTGGGACACTGGTACCTGACACTGAAGGCAGTTTCAGGTCAGCAGCTCGAATGCTGCTCTTCATGCATATGACCTTCAGCACTTGGTGCGAGAATTGGCGTTACAATATATTTTGGGTGCCGATGATGACAGGAGCACAGTCAGAATCTATCGAGCCACACCGTAGTTCCCTCTGACCCCACTTCCACAGCCTGTTGTTTGTGATCTTTCCTCCAGACTGAAGCCCCAAGATGTGCAGCACCTTGCTTGCCGAGATCCTTGCCCAAGACTCGGGCTCCTGGGCGCTGTGACCCGATGACTTACAGCTGTGTCATCTTTGAAATGCTGCTACCTCTTTTTCTGTCTTGCCTGCTCACACTACACATTTTTAAGCACAGCACAGAGGATCAGGAAAGCCCAAAGGCAGTGGGGTCACATACTCTGCTCCCGATTTGGGGAGGAGTTAAGACAGGCAGTGCTGGAATAAGCATTTAGGGGGAGGCAGCCAAGAGAGATTTCCTCCTGGCTGAACTGTGGCATTGACGTTTGGAAAGTACAGTGTGGGTTACGTGCTGCTGCGCCTTGCTGCTGCCCTCGCCTCAGGCAAGCCCGGGACATGCATACCTGCTGGTAGTCAGATGGGGACACCATCCTAAGCAGTGACACTCTGGAAAAAATGGCCAGTGTCCCTTTAGACACCAAGAGCAACCTTAATGCTGCTGCTGCTGCTGTGGGAAGAGTGCTGAGGATTTCGGCAGAGAGATGATGGATGGTTGGGACTGAGAGGAAACTTTGACTCGGTGGGTGTTTCTACCTGCATTCCCTAAATTGTGAGAAGACAGTCGAGCCCAGCAGGGCTGTGCAGATTGCCCTGTGTCTGGAGGATGGATAAAGAATAGCTTGCAAGGGCCAACTCTTCACTCCAGCCAGACCTGGGGAAAACTCCTGGACTCTGGCTGGGGTTTTCTTACTGCCAGTCAGCAGCGCTGTAGCTGAGCAGGGAGAGCATGGCGTAGACAGGTTACCACAGTCACTCCAGTCCTTTCTATACCAGTGTTTGCATTGCTGATGAGATTAGCATAGCCGGGCCAGGGGTGGACAAAGAGGGTAATTCTCAAGGTCCTCTCTGCTGTGGCTGCCAGCAAAATGAAGCATCAAGTAGCAGGTCTGAGCTTTGCTTTCAATTCATCTTCTAGGAGCAGCAGCAGCTAAATATATGAGCAGTTTTTGAGGAACTAGAATATTCTCAGGCTTTTTGTCTGGGGCTGGGCTGCTGACCTCTCCCCTGGGCTGACAGTGTGGGATCTTCAGCTATTTGCAATGATCTGTCCTCGCCGTGTGATAAATCCGCATAGAGAGAACACAAAAATCGGTGACACCCTGAAAGTGTTCCTCTTGCTGCTGTGCCTGTTCCCCGTAACAAAAGGGCTGTTTCACGGCTTGGACTTGTTGAGGAAACAGACTTACAGCTCCTCTCTTTCTCCTGTGTGGCTATCTCCCTGGCAGCCCGGTAGGAATGATTTATTATAGATTACAGCTCTGTTTAATTCTGTTTCCCTACAATATCATACTGTTAGAGTAACTGAGCAGAACGCAGCGGTGTTTCCGGAGGAAGGCTGCTATCAGAGGCCACCCCTGTAGCAGAGGCTGGAAGCAAGGAGGAACAGTTTACCAGGAAATGCCTGTGTTCATGTGCTGGTTGCTTTTGGGAAGGAAAAGGCATCTCACCCTTGAAAGCTTCCTCACTGCTCGGCTCCAGACGTCTCTGATAGAGCTACAGCCGTATGAGCAGGAGTGAAAATGCTGCCCTCCAGAGCCTGGGAAAGGTCTGACCAAAGTGGTGGTCTGGAAAGAAAAGTCAAACAAATTCTGTCCTTAACTGAACCTCCAAGTGGGTTTTTCGGAGTGTTTTTTGGTTTGGGGTTTGTTGGGGTTTTTTTTCTTTTTTTTTTTTTTTGGTGGTGGTTTGGGCTTTTTTTGCTACCAAAAAGGAAAGGTATTGCTTGCGCAAATCCTTGTAAGGAAAGAGCAGGGAATTTCCTTTGGAGTGAGCCTGCCTGAAACTCGATATGTCTCAGATGTGTGTTAATAGAGAAATGAAAAGACTGTGCCATAAAGTGATAGGGGATAATGTGTTTAATCTACTATTATGTTGTCCTGGGAGATATTGCTGGGGCATGGGTATTGGCAATAACATTATACTTTGCATGACGACAACAGCAAATGCCACCTGAACACGCTTCCCTGGGGAGGGGTGAAAGGGTCTGTTTCCAGAAAGTCCCCGGGAAGGTGGAGGGAGGCAACCCAGAGACACGGGCCTGGGGAAAGATTCCAGGGGGTTTGCAGATGAGCAGTCCATCATAGCTGTGCCTTTTCTGCAGAGCTCGAGCTCTGCTTTCCCATTCAGTGGCCTGGCTGAACCGGACAACGCTGGGCTCTTAATCTCCTTGTGATCTCGAGAAATGCAGAAAAGAAACTGTAATTTTAATAACGTTAGTGAACTGTCTGACCCGGAGCCCGAATGGACAAATCTTTAGCTTCACCCATCTGTCTCCCTCATAGGCAGAGGTGATTTGCTACTGCACCTGACATAGGCATTTTAAAGGATGCTGGTGTGGGTGAACGCTGCTGTGGACTTGGTCCTGGGAAGCTTAGCTGGTGAGCTGGCCCTCAAAAGGGTTTTGGAGGTGTGTGGTGAACACAGAGAGGCCGAAGTCAGTACCTGGAAACATATCAGCTCCTAGAGCTGGATCAGAGAATCCAAGTCTTTAGAAAGATTCATGTGTTTGAGTAAAGTAAAGAATGCAACAACCCGCTCTCAAGGAAGCGTCCAGTCCCCTACCAGCCTTTTGGGAGCCAGGCTGATCTTCTGGTTTATAATGTTCTATCTGTGTCTTTAATATTTTTTTTTTTTTTCCTATGTGGCATTACCTTTCTTTTCTGGGCCATGCTAAGTTATGTGCATTTGGTGCAGAGCTCATCCCCTCTGGTGCCGGGGAGTATGTGGGTCAGTCTGTGGGGCCAGAAGTAGCCCAGCAGAGCTGGGTGCAGTCCATAGGGCCAGCAGCAGAGTGGGGCCAGTTTCTGATTTTGAGAGAGATGGGAACAGAGGAGGAGGCTCGTAATTCAGGTAGCTGCTTAGTGCAGGACATGTGGGTGCCTTTATCTCTCCCCATCGCTGGGGTTTTCAGAGGTGTGGGTACCACCCTTGCCCTGTTCCCCAGGCTGTGGCCGGTGCTGGCGCTGCCCTCCCTCTCTCCTTCCCCAGGGCAGGGACAGTTTGCCGTGACTTGGTTTCCCTGTGGCCTGGGGAGCAGGGAGGGGTGGAACGGGACCGGAAAGGGGCAGAGGGGAAGTGACAGCAGCTGGTAGGAAACGACATTTTGGGGTGCTGCAAGGTGGCCCTACCCCATCCTGTCTGCAGGGGTGGTGTTTTGGGGTGCAGCGGTGCAAGCCTGCTCTGTCTGCTGTGGAGCTGGTGTTTCAGGGCGTTGCATCCCAGCTGCAGAGCTGGCATTTTCGGATGCCACAAAGCAGTCTTTGCTCCCTACTGCCTTCTCCCATGCCAGGGATCATGCTGGGGTAGGGAGGGCCAGCTGTATCTTCCATCACCTCTTCATTCCCATGTGCAGGGCGTGTGATTACGGGCAGTCCCATGGCACGGCTTCCTCCAACATGTTATTTATGGGCTGCTGCTCGGGATGTGGGTCTGAGCTTATCTCAGACAAGGCAAGGGTCAGGGGTGGCGTCACTGCACTCTCACCTACGTGCAGGCTGCGGAGGTAACGTCATGGCATCCCTCACTGTCTCTGCTTTGCACCTGGGCATGGAGCAATGGCTGTCCCTGGGGGCACGAGCAGAGGAGTCCTTGCAGGAGTGACAAGGGGAGTGCCTGATCCCCCCTGCTTCCTTCCTCATCCCTATTCCTTCCTTGTGGCCCCAAATCTGCCTGCATGGAGCGTGTTTTGGAAAAAACCTGCTGAACTGAGGGCAGGGAGAGCAAAACCAGCAGAATATAACGAGTTGTGAGCCTACCCCATGCCCACATCGCTGCAGTGGTGTGGGGCAGAGGGTCCCCACATGCACATATTGGTAGTGGTTGGCACTGATGAGGAGGACGGTCAGAGACATTTCCCTGCACCCACCTCATTGTGTGTATCTAATGCATCCTGCCAAGCCACCAGCAGATTGTCAGGACAGCTCTTTTGTAGCCGGAGGTCCAGCTTCCCATGGATGCTGCAACCTGCCTTGCTTCTGTGAAGCACTCTTTATTTGAGGCAGTGCCCTAAGGGTTAAGCCAGGGTTGTGGGACAGGGTCTGTAGCAGGAACAAAGAAGGCTTTTAAGGCCTGTGTTGGGCTAGGAATAGAGGGAAGGGATTGAGCCTTTCCCAGTGTGTTGAATTACAAAGGTCGTAAGAGACCCTTTTGCTGGGAGGCAGCCGTGGTTGAGGTCCCCGCTGGAAGTGGGGCGGAGAGAAAAGGAATTGTGGAAGTCAGTGAGAGCAACTTCATGGGGAGCTTTAAGACGAGAGTGAAAACTGGAACTGTATCCCAGGATGAATAAGTGTTGGACACAAGGCTGGGAGCCAGGAGGCCAGGAGTGTAGGCTTTGTGCAGGCCTTCTGCCCCGGGATTTTTGGGTGGTTTGGTTTTGGTCCCTCCCCCTCTCCCCCCCGATATTACATTTGCAGCTGCCTCCCCACACGGCACCTGAATTTGCAGCGTGACTGGTGTAGCCAGCACTTGGGCCCCTCCAACCTGCTCTGAGCCTGTGAAGGCTGCAGAGGGTTAAAGGCAATGCCTGCAAGGGAGGATCTCTCCAAAATGCAGAAGAGGAGACAGTCCCAAGTGCCTGCAGGCATATTTTTGCCTTGACAGAAGAGGGAAGTTGGCTTTTCAATGCCTGCCCTAGCTAAAACTGGATTTTCCATGTGAAGTTAAGCAGGGAAGCCCAAGTCTATCTGCCTTCCTGGCCCCTCTGCTTAATGTCGTCTGCTCAGGGTGCCCCGTGGGGCACAGCACCAGAGGGTCCAGCAAAAGAAGCTAGGGAAGGCATGGATGGCAGAAACCTCTGTTTCCCTTTCCACAGCAAAGGCAGAAAAAGGACAGGGCCAGTTTCCATCCTGAGCTTCAGACGGCATGAGCCAGCCAGCCAGCCCACCCAGGAGGTGTTCGGAGGGCTGCAGGATGTGCTGAGTCAACAAGAGCATCCCCTTGCTGATGGCGGGGGGCTGACCAGGGCTGCCGAGACAATAGGGGTTTCCAGCTTGCAGGAAGGGTGAGCGCCAGCTGCAAACCACACGGTGGGCTTTTCCAATTTTAGCAAACTCAGGTTTGTGTTACCGACCAGAAAAGGCAGTCTAGTCCTTAAAACTTTCAGGCACTTGACCTTTCAGCTCCATCCCCTGGCACAGGCGTACTCCCCCATCTAAGCTTTCGTTTAAAGAAATTCCACATCTGGTCTTTATGTTGGATCAGATGACCTTAGACATGATTTTTGGAACAAAGGGATGGTGCTTCATTGGACTCTGTCTAGGAAATGAAAGCTGGTCCCAGGGAGTACTCCATGAGGGTCACTGAAGCCATCACCTAAGTTAGCAACCTGGAGGCTGCTCTACTTTTTCAAGCACCACGAAGAGGGCACAGCGCTGTTGTGAGAAAGAGAACTCAGAAATGGAAGGCTTGGGTCAGGGCTCTGGGAAACTATAACACCTTCTGCTCACCTTGGTAGACGGCCTGTTCTCAGAGTCGTGCTCTGTGTGTTTGTCCTTGTAACCAGGAGCTGTTTCAGCAGAAGCGTCGACTTCGTGTGCTTCTTGCTGCTTAGCATCGACACTGAGAAAGCCTGAACTTCTCCATCTGTTGTTGTCCCAAACCCTCTCTCTTCTCATCCTGTCTTCTGGCATCACCTGTGCTGCAGAAGTGTGCCATGAACATAAAGGTGGGTGAATAAACTGCTTCCTCTCTGCCGACAGTTTCCAGCTTGCTGACCTGGAATGTGCTATGTGGAGACAGCAAGGTCCTGTCACCGTACTTTGGAGGGACTCTCTGCCACTCTTCTTAGCCACCTGGGCTGCCACAGAGGAACACAAGGCAGTTGCAAGGGATCCCCTTGGTGTTGGAGAGATGTCAGAAGCAAGGGCAGCTTGGCTGTCTCTGCTCTTCTCCCCAGCTTGGCTGGAGGGGGGTGTTGCAGATGGGGTGTTACCCCTCTGTTAGTCACAAATGGGGGGCTGCCAGGAAATCGTCACAGTCTGGCTCAAATCAGAGCAGTCCCTGGCTGCTCTAACTGGATGTCGGGCACATCCCTTGGCTTCCCCTTTTCCTGGGACTACAGCAGGGAGCCAGCCTTGCCTAAGGGATCATGTAGGTTATCGCAGCATTCGCAGGGGCTCTCAGGCTTGTAGGGCACCCCATCTTCTCGGTGGTGACAGGCTGATTTAAGCATGTGCGTTTAAATTGCTGGGTCTGTCCTGCTGGTGACTGCTGAGTTTTGTTCAGGTGTTTTCCCAGTGCTGTGACCTCTGTGACACTGTAACCACGTTCTTGGCCTTTGGTCTTGCTGATGACACATGGTGAGCACTAAGCATCTCCCACCCTGCCTCCCTAGAAGGGATCCCGGGGAGGACAGGAGCATCCTGATGAGAGGAGGTGCAGTGTCAGGGGAAGCTGCTGGAGCCCACAGGACCCCATGTGACAAAAACTTGGTTTTCTTTCCTCTGAGAAGAGAGAAAGGCTGTGTGCATACATGGTGAGGGTCAGGAATGTAAAAATCCAGGGAGAAGTTCTGCAGCAGTTCTGCAGCAGTTCTGACATACAATCATGAGCTTTGGCATAAAACTGTTCTTTGTCCCTATTAATACAAGACATCCCAGCCCAAAACATGGTCCCTCCCTCCCTGCCCAAAGGATGGTTTTAATTCCTGGGTGTCAGGGCCTCCTAACCTGGCCAGGGCTGTGTGACCCTGCTGGAGACATGATGCTTGACCGACTTGTCCTATTGCAGCACCAGCAAAGGCTTGTCCTGAGTAACCTGTGTGTGGCTGCAGGCGAAATACTGCAGCTGGCCAAGCGCTGCTGGGTGGAAGGGAACAGAGCCCATTGTCAGCGTGACTCTGACCTGTGGGATGTGGAGCAGAAAGGGCGAGAGAAGAGCCCCGTGTCTGATCCCAGTAATTTTCTCCTGTAGTCAATGGGAAATGGATCTTCCAGCTATGACAGGCAGAGGCGTGGGTCTGTGACCGGGTGTGCCGTGCCGACCGGCATCTTCTGCGCGCGCACCAGCGCTCTGGTGTGCTCCTTGACGCAGATGGATGTGCTCTGGTACGCAGAGCCGCTCGCCGCCTGGGAGGTGTGTGCCGCAGCTGTCGATGGGCTCCGGCACAGCTGGCCTGCGTGGCCTTCCTCTTGTCACCTCTGTCTGCTCTGGTCACCTCTGGTCAGCTAGAGAGCCCGGGGAAGGGGCAATGCTGGGGGGAAAGGTGAAAGGAAAGGATGTGGGGCAAAGCCTATTTGAGCTTCAGCCCCCTGGCATTACTAGTTGGAGAAGCAGCCTGCAGAGGACATCTATACTGCATGGGCCCGAGGCACTAGCTGATGCTGAGTGACCATAGCTTTGCTCACAGGAAATCCGTTCTTGACTCCCTGGAAGCTCTCCACCCTGGAGAGTCAAACTGGGAAGAGGCACAGCTGGGGGGCGGGAGGGGGAGGCATGTTTGGCTGTACCCAAAAGCAGATTAGTTGGCAGACAGCTTGCCTGTGGATCTGAGCTGCGGCAGCACCTGGTAGCCCTCCTTCAGCCAGCGGCGGGGGTCAGGCTGCTGGAGGGCTGATAAAGCAAACGGGTTCGCCTGGAAGGCAGCCTTGGAGCCTGGAGGAAGCCCTCCCACAGCATCGCCGCTTATCTGGGCAGCGCTGGCACATGGCAGCGCTCCCGTCCTGCCTTTCTGCCCCGTCTCCCTGCCGTGGACCTGAGCCAGCTTACTCATCTCTGCCCCTCCTGCTGCTTGGTGCTGCGGGAGGACAGGGCTCCCTGCCCAGTTTGCTGCCTTCTAGAGCTTGTGCCATTGCCCCGACAACTGCAGCCGGGTTGCACACACACACACACACCCCACGCTCACACACGCGTGTGTGCACAGGGCTGTGGCAGACGTGGGTGAGTCAGGCAGGAGGAGGGGGTGAATCACAGGGGAATGAGTCAGCGCGGAGCAGAGGGCAGGTGCTTGCCCATGGCTGGGCTTTAAGGGAGCCCAAGGGCCTGGCAGCCCGTGCTGGGTCCCCCAGGCGATGGGGTGAGGAGGAGACCTGGGAAATCCACAGGGTTTAGCAGGTGGAGGTAGTGCCTGTGGCTTGGGAACGGGCCGGGATCCAGCTCAGCCACGTCCCGAACCCATTCTCTGTCCACATCTCCTCCAGCCATGGGTACATGTCTGTCCCGGAGGGGCTTGGGCCATCTTCGGTTCTCAGGCTTTCCCAGGAGGGACGGAAGATGAGCACTGCAAGGGAGAAATGTGGTGAGCAGTTATCCCAGATCCTTGTTCCCATGCAGGCAATGGGGTGTCCTGGGCCCAGGGCACACTGAGCAGGTCTCTGTCCTGATCAGATCCTG
The DNA here is from genome assembly GCF_964106895.1 of Numenius arquata. Classification (NCBI taxonomy): domain Eukaryota; kingdom Metazoa; phylum Chordata; class Aves; order Charadriiformes; family Scolopacidae; genus Numenius; species Numenius arquata. Next base: position 11,076,537 of record NC_133616.1, on the reverse strand, counting down.
CACACCAACCTTTCCATCTGCTCTGAAAGAGCAGGGAGAGGATGGAAAATTAAATGATCCCTGTTGGGCAGAGATGGATAAATAGATAGCTCTGGATTGAGGGAACGCAGCATCAGGGGAGAGCTGGGAGAGGGATGACGTGCTGCAGATCTGGGGATGTGGTTGGTCATTGGCTCCAGAATCCCGTGTGTGATCTGGACTCTGCTGCAGACCCAGGGGGGTGTTGGGAGGTGTCATGGATTGCCTCTTCCCTCATCCAGGGACCTGCTCTGGGCTGTTGAATTTCCATCTAGCCCAGCTGATCTCTGCTGAGTTTGACTCCTGATGGTCAAATTGCTCCTGAGGGCAGGTTCCCCATGGGTGTGATGGAGGTAGGCCTGGTGTCACAGTGCCAAGCCAAAGCTTTCTGTATTTAGGGGCAAACTTCTTGGAGCAGGTAGTTGGGACTCCTGGCTCGGGGTAGCCTACGTGTGTTGCAGCAGGCACTGACATACGTACTTGGTATCGCTTCCAACCAGAGCAAGGATCAACTACTTGAATGAAAAAACCTCTGCTGGTGTCAGCGTTGAGGTGAGTCTTATTTTTCAACACCCCCAAGGTGTCTGCTGCTCGAGGCTGGCCGCTGGTACCTCTTGTCCTCCCTGCTGGCACCCTTGGCTGGGCAGGATGGAGACTAACAGGCTCCAGCACTCTCCAGAGATGCCCTGGAGCTCTGGCCCTGCTACGGGGCTCTTGGTGTGCTGCAGTGTGTCGTGGGCAGAGGCTGAGAGTGGTGGGTTTGTGCAGCCTGGGAAAGGGAACGCAGCGAAGGGGGCTCTCGCCATTGCCGGCAGCTGTGGGTTTGGAGAGAAGCTAAAGCCAGGCTCTCCTGGGAAGTGCCCAGGGACAGGATGAGAAGCAACGACACACACGGGAAATTCCAATCAGATACTATGAAAAATATTTCCCCACAATGGCAGTTGGACTCTGGAGCAGGGCCCAGAGAAGTGGGGGCAGTCTCCACATTTGGACACCTTCAGCCCTTGGCAGGGGCAAGCCCTGAGCAACTTGCTTGACGTTGGCCCTGCCATGAGCAAGATTGGACCGAAACCCCCAGAGGTCCCTTCCCATCGTTGTTGTTCTCCTGTTCTGCAGTTCTCAGGGTGTTTGGCAATGTAACAGCTCATGTGCTGTTGGACTTGACCAGTTTATAGATGAATGGAGGGATCAGGAGGTTCTTCTGTCCATCCGCTTTTGTCCTGGCTTGGTTTGTCTCGTCTGTATGGTATTAGCAGTGCCGGGGGATGGAGGCACTGCTTTAGTAGCATTGCCCAGCTCATTGCTTTGCCTTGACCTACCTTAGCTATCTCTCCAGAGGTCCACGATGTTCCCTTCCCTGCACAAGCACAAAAAGCCTGTTGGCAGTAAAGCAGGGGACAATAAACCATGCGCCCTGCTCTGCTGGCAGTGCAGAGCTGTGATCTGTAAAGGGGTGCTGGCGTTGTGGGGAGGCTGGGAGGTCGCTGGCCCCCAGCCCTCCAGCTGGAAGGGCTCCAGGTTTATCTTCCTCGTGGTGCCTGTCCCAGAGACTGTGGCGATTGCAGGAGAAGTCATCAGTAGCCTTTTTAAAGGCTGCAGCTGCCTGACCATCCCGAGCAGATAGGGAGCAGATGGAGGCTGAGATGAGCCCAAAGGACTGTCTGGAAAGAATTACTTGCTCCCAGTATTTTCTGTTTCTTTGCCAGCCTTTTATTCTCATGGCTGCTCTTTTCCTGATCCTGTCCTTCGGCAAGGCTGGCTGCTGGCAGCCTTATCAGCCATGTCTTCATTAACAACTTCGCTCTGAGATTTATTGTGTCTCTGAGCTTTGACCCTGGTGCCTGATACTGCAGAAGCCTGTGTCTGATATGTAAGTGCTCAAAGAGTTTATTTCATATTTGCCCTTGTTCTGTCTGCAAGAATAACGAACCAGAGCAAAGGGGGCTGTGTGTAGCCACAGTGCCCAGGCAGAGCTGGCCCACAGCGGTAGCTACGTCTGCCTTCCTGCCTGGCAGAGGCTGGGAGGATGTCCAGGCTCCCCAGATGCTTTTATGTGGATTTTCAAGGTCTAGGACATTCCCATGAGCCTATGCTTGTCCCCAAATCCCTTCTCAAGTTGCTCCTCTCAGCCTTTCCCTTGGGCTTTTGTTGATGCTGGGCTGCAGTCTGGCTCAGAGCTCTGTGTGCTCTCCCTTCCCTGGTAGTCCTCTCGTTACTCAATCCTGCTCTGGGCGCTTGGATATCCCCGTTACAACACCCGCACGCATCGAGAGCAGCAGCAGGGTGTGGTGGTCTGAGCCAAGAGGCTCCCGGGGTCCGTTCCCAGCTGCGCGGGTAAATCACTGCCCGGCTGAGGACAAGCTGGTTCCTGGTGGTGTGTGGAAAGCTCTCAGGTCTCTTGTGGGCCCCGTCATATATGACGGGGACGTATATCCTAGGGACATATAAGCAGTCCCTAAGAGGGTCAGGTCTAGGAGGGCATCTGTGTCCCAAGGGGCATGGCTACCTCCAGGGTTGAAGGTGTTTTGGACCCAGTTGCCACAGATGAGCTGTTTTTTGAGGTCTCTGAACTTTGTGTGATCCCAGAGGAGCAGCACAGCAAATCATGGGCTGCAACAGTGGCAGCAAGCAAGACTTTGCATGGGGGCCTTCACGTCTTTCAGGGACTGATGTGGGGGCGTATGTCCTTGCAGGTGGGCTGTCTGGGGACGCAGCTGTGTCTCGAGCCTGTCCTTGTTCACTATCGCTTCTGTGAAGACGGAAGATGCTGATATGCCGGTGCCCCAGTGCTGTGTAGTTCCCTGCAGGCTGCACCTGCCAGATAGCCCTGAGGCGATGTCCCCTCCAGCCTCCGCCTGACGTGAAGCACCAGTTGAGCCTTGGCTTCCTCCATCCCCATGCAACATGTCAGGTGGATTCCTCCTTCCATCCCAAAAGCACTTCCAGCTGTGTGTGTTCCTCAGAGCCCAGCCCCTGTGGAGGGGGTGGCGGATGCACTGGGCAGAGGGCTCTGCTGTCGATGGGAGCCCACGGGTGGTTCAGGGTGCATGGATCAGGATGCTTGCCATTTTCATGGGATGAAATAGGAGCTAGACTGTCTCCCGCTGCCCTGTGCGTGAATGTGCCTGCAGTTAGACATGCCAGCCCCTCCTACCCCCTTGTTTCCTTTCAAAGTGCTTGTGTGTTTGCCTGCATTACAGGCAACAGTGTCAGTGTTTAGGTGCCAGCTTTGACACCCTATTCCTAATGCCAGCAGGGTGTTTCTCTTTCACCTTCAGCCCCATTGGAAGGAGAGACTTTCCTTTTCTGTGGCAAGGCACAGGACATTGAGTTCATGGTGGAAATCCTCCTTCCCTGCAGTAGCCCTGGTTGTGTCCAGCTCTTTACAATCAAAGGTGGACAAAGCCTCACCCTTATGGCCCGAATCCCTGCCCAGCCCATGTCACTGCTCTGGCCTGTGCTGGACTTGAGACTTTCTAAATCGCTGCTGGAAAAGGGTGAGTTGGGTGGGTGTGCGTGGCCATGTGTGCAAGTGGTATCTCCTCCCCGTCCTGCGCCACGTAGATGTCTAGCATGGGGAGTGGACAAGATGCGGGATGTCCCCACAGCTGCTGCAGGCTTATCTGCAGGCTGCAGCTTGGTAATGCCGAGCCGGAGGCCTGAGTGGCCGTGCCCAAGCACCTCCCTTGGAGGGTTCTTACTGTAAAAGGAAGTGTACCGCAAGAGGGGTTGTGGTGGGAGCGGGCAGTTCCCACTGGGTAAATGCTACGTGCGCAATCCTTGCTGCCTCTTCCCACGCATAGCTTCGATGCCTGCGTCTGGGGCTAGTCGGCGTCGTGCAGCACCCCTGGGACCTTCCCCACTGCTCTGCGGTGCTCTGGTGACTGTTTGGGGAGGCAGGGAGAGGTGGCATTGCTGCGGCTATCCAGATGGGTGTCGGGGATTCACCAGTGGAGTGTCTGCAAGGAGGCTTAAGCTGGCAGGGCTGGAGGATGGGGTGGCAGTTGAGGATGAGGGGAGGCTACGATAAGTTATGGTATGAGCTGCGGCAATCGGGAGGCAACAGAGCACAGGTAAAAAGGGCTGGGCAAGCTGGGGACATGCACGGGCGTGCGTGTAAACAGGGCAGGGTCTGATGGTAGTGGAGGATGGGGTTGGGGTGGGAGTGAAGAGGAGCAGGCTTGTGGGGTTGCAGAGCCCGGCTGCCATGTGAAGGATGTGGGGAAGGTGAAGTATTGTGCATTTGGGATCAGGCAGTGTGGATGGCTACAGGGCATCAGGGTACAGAAGGAGCTGACTTGGTAAAGAGGGAAGATGGGGCTGTGGTTGTATGCAGTGGTGACCAGAGGGAGAAGAGAAGAGACAGCAGAGGTGGGAGCAAAAGGGGTCCCATCACCCGCTGATTGCTGTGCTGTCTTCTCCTGGCTCACAAAGCATCACCCTGCCACCGGAGCTCCCTGTCAGAGGCTCGTGTTTCTGAGCCCAGCTTATAGTGATGGAGAGAGGCTGGGCCATTCACGCTGCACGGTTAGATCATGCTTCCCACAGCGCATAGCCTGGGACAGGATGGAAGTTACCAGTAAGTGATTGCCTTTCCTTTGGGGTTGAGTTAAACAGGTCAGGATGGGGTTCACAGGGCTTCTGGCACAGACACCAATCCTAGGGCATTATTCCTCCTCTTGGGACATCAGATAAAAAGGACTGTTAATGCTAACGTTTGTGCACCACTTTGTATGGTGAGGACCTGCTCCTGCTTGGACCTGGGCATGCCTCCCTTGGACAAATGTCCTTATTGGACTTGAAAGATGGCAGCACATTGGTGTCATTGTCATGGCCAGAGACCCCAGGTGCTGTGCAAGTGCAGAGGAGAAGTGGTCCCTGCCCCTCTGCCAGGACCCATTTGCCTTCTCGCGGCCATCCTGTGACCGGCTGCACGTGCACGTGACTTTGTAATCACCAACAGTGGAAAATTTTCCATCGGGTGCAGTTGGCACCAAGTTCTGGAGTGGAGTAGCGGGTCTGTGTGGTCATCCAGTGGCCGAGGTCCCCGTTCCCCCCGGGGCCACCGCCCCCAGAGAGGGACAGGAGGACTGAAAGGGAGCTGGGCAGCGTGTCCCTGTGCCTGGGTGGCCAGGGTCTTGCTTTTGCTGTGGTTGCTTCCTTTCTTGCCCAGGGGTGACTGCCGCGGCCACCGTGCCGCTTGCAAGGTCATCGCCGTTGGGCTCCGCGGATGGCTCTGGGTGTCGAAGCTCGCAGGCGCGGTGCCGGCTGCGCCGTGTCCCCGGGAGCGGTGGTGCGCGGCGGCTACCCCGAGGTGAAAAGACGCAGCTTTTTATCAAGCAGAGCCAGCCCGAAGGAATTTTCCCCTTGTGGCCAGCTGTTGTCCTGGGCCTGGCTTGCGTCCTCCAGCACTTCCCACCCCGCGCTGCCTCGGGGAGGGGACCAGGGGCTGGCCCACCCTCCGGACTCCCTGCGCCAGGCGAGTGGGTGCCACCTCGGGCTGGTGGGGGTGAGTAGCTGCGGTGGAGCTGCTGGTGGGGGTGCTGCCTCTGCAGGGATCCTCTTGGGCAGCGGAGAGTTTTCCCCACCCCCAGCTCTGCCGCTGCCTCTTTGTTTTCTGGCAGAAGCCTCTGTGCCTTTTCATTGCCGTTGAGGCGCCGAGCAGGAGCCTACATGTGCCGTGTGTGCGTCTCGCTGGGAGCGTGATGCGGGCTGGCAAGCCTGCTGGACTGGCCATCTCCCTGGCAGGGCTGCGGGGGCCAGCCGGCAGCTTCAGGGGGTCTCCACTCTGTGGGCTGTTCCTCCGGTCGAGCAGGGCTTCGAGGCCGCTGGTTTCCTCCGCGAAACCCTCTTTCGCCTTGGCAGCGTTTCTGCACCTTGCCACAAGTAGAGTAAGTTGGATGGGAAGGGGCTGGTCCTCGGCTGGGCTCCGCTGGGGGCTCGGGCTCTCCGCTGCGGTCCTCCCTCACTCCTGCTGGGAAGGCACCTGAGATTAGAGCCGCGCCAGGGGCTGCGGAGCCGGATACGGCGGTGGCTGAGGATTTGCCTGTGTGCTGCGCCTGCCTCTCCGTCTATTTGATCTCCCGACTTCCAGCGGGGACTGAATTCCTGTGCTGGATTCTGGGCTCGGCTCTTGTGAAAGGATCCAATTATTTCAGAGCTTTGAGCATCTCCATTTGCTGCCCATATTTGCGGCGCCCGGGTCTGCGCTGGCTGGAATTCCAAGTGATTAACGTAGCTGTGACATCCCTCCTAGGGGTGTTATCTTTGCTCGCTGTCCCCCACCGCCCCCCTCTTCCTCCTCCTCCGGCAGCGAGCGAGAGAGAGACAGGCAGGCAGAGACAAAGGTCTGTCCTCAACCTGGGCTGTCCTCCCTGTGAGCGGCTGCTGCGTGGGATTTCCCTGCCCCTGCCTGCTGCAGGTTTCCTGGGCTCCCGGTGGAAGGCTGGAGCTGGGCGGCCGTGGGCTGTATCGCTGAGGTTTGAGCCTGCTGGTGCTGGGTGGGCAGGGGGTGCTGCCAGCTTTGGAGAGCTGCCCGATTGTACTGCCGGGTTTTAGGCTGCTTTTCATCCTTTGACGGCGCTTTCCTGGGGAGAGAGGCAGCCGTGCATGGAGGGGAAGCTGATGGAAGGGGTAGGTGGTGGTGGTGGGGGGGGGGTTTGGACATGGGGGAAAGCCCCTGACAGGTGGCTGTTGCATAGCAGGATCTGCCTGCAGACCCTGTGAGCCCCCCTTCCCAGCTGCAGGCTATTGTCAGCGTTGCTGCCTGCATGCAAGGCACCCAGGCAAGGTGTATGGAGGCGATCCACGCCAAGACATGGGGCATCAGAAGGGGCAGGGGTAAGCCCCCGGGCTGGGACCTCCACTGGGGCTCCCCCAAGATCCCAGGAGAGGTTTCATTGTGTTATCCTGGGTCAGCTGAGCAGAAGGCCTCCATCCCTGCAGCACCTGTGCGTGGGGCTGGGGCTTCAGGAGGCACCGCACGTTGCTGGGTAGACCTCAGCCCCACGGGAGCCTGCTGCAGCCTGGAGCCCCAGCAAGGCACCCTGTGGGGAAGGATGATCTGTGCCCAGGGGTTCTGCACCCCTTTTCCACAGGGTGGGAGGAAGAGCAGCAGCAGTACCTCACGAACACGAGTGCTGCAGGGCAGAGGGAGGTGTTGGATCTGTCTCTGGTGGTTTCTAGGAGCTGGCACTCCTCACATGGGCATCTGCTTCTTGCCCCATCCTTCCCCTCAGGGCTTGGGTTTCCTCCCCGCCCCGTTATCAGCACAGAGGCCAGCACTGAGCAAGGCTCTGCAGCTGCAGAAATCTGGCACAGCAGGAGACTTCCCGAGGACCCCTGAGAGCAGCACTTGCCCTTGCAGTGGGGTAAGGATGCTTCCTCCCTCTGCATCCTCCCTCTCCCTTGTTTTCACCAAGTCTGAGCTCCTTCCTTCCCAACCTGAATCCCAGGCGAGTGCCAGAGCCACATTCACGCTGGTTGTCTTTCCCTTCAGGCACAGTTTTGCTCCTCTAGCATCTCTCTAACCATCTTCTCTCCAGGATTGCCACCTCTCCTATGGACGGTGCTGAAGGTGGTCCCAGCCTCATGTGTCTGTCTCTCTGCTGAGGGTGATATGCCTGAGCTGTCAGGCTGTGGAGAAACCCTTCCCCGGTGGCAGCGTTGCTGCTGGTGCTGCCATCCCTCAGGGTTGTGATGGAAACTTTCTGCCTGCTGGCACTTCTCAAGCTTGGCTCTTAGCCTGTGCCAGGGAGCTTCTAGGTTTGCACTTCCACTGGTTAGATTTCCTTCCTTCTCCTTGGGTTCAGATACGACCAGTGGAGCTGTGACTTATGCTCCAGGCTGTCTGTTTCCAACAGTTTTTGTTGCCTCTTCTCTTGTCTTGTTCTCTGCTTGTGCCAAGGGGGATTATTTGCCCTCTTGCAGTGACCGCCCCGTTCTTTCGTGGCTGTGTGCTTCCTGCTTCACCCCCAGTGAGGCTGCAAAGGTCTCCTTAGCACTTCCCAGGAGAGGGAGCAGGAGGGAAGAAGGCAGCAAAAGCTGACTAGTTTGAGTTTGGTTTGGGGCTTTGTTTTTTTTTGCAGTCTAAATGGTGCAAGGACCTCTGCCAGCCCCAGACAGCAATGCCCAGACCAAAGCCCGTTTCCACCAGCCATGTGTCCCCTTGACTCTCTGGCACTGCTGCTCTGGGAAGTCGCCTGGGTCCCCACTGGGTAAGCACGGCCCATTAGGCACAACTCTTGCTCTTCTCCTTGCACCAGTGCTGTGCTGCCAGCCCCGCCAGGCTCCCCTTTCCAAGGACTCTGCGGGTCCTGCCCCACAACAGATGCCCTTCTGGCTGGCAGAGCTACCCCTGCACCCATCCCACTTCCTTTCTGGCTGGTACAGTACAGTTAAAACAGCAACAGCTCCTTTTGCAGGCTGCAGCCCAGCATGTGGTACAGCCAGGGCATCGCCCAGCCAGGGACCCTTCCTCACCCACCACCACCCTGCTCTCTTGCCACCAGATTGAGACCACGGTCTGTTAATTCTGGGTTGCCCCTGGAATGAAGCCAGCAGGTAAGACAAGCCCCCAGCCCCCTCCAGGCCTGGCTTTGTTACCCTGCATCAGCATCTGGCAACACTTTTGAGGTGGTCTGGGGAATGCTGGCGTCTCCCAGCACGATGCTTCAAGGGGGAGTATGTGGGCTGGCAAAACCTGGTGCAGCCCCTTGTGCTAGGAGTGTGCACTACTGGCTGGTGCTGGCATCACCTGGTGACTGGTGTGGAGGTCTCGGCTAGGATGGATTTGTGGTGTCAGCATGTCAGCCCTCCTGATGGACCCATTCTCCTGAAAGGTAGCTGCTGCTGGTGATCAAAGGGCTCAGCCTGCCTGCACCAGCATTTGGGAAGGGCTGTGACTGCAGAGGGACATGGGAAGGAGAAAGAAAGGATGCAGGTGAAACTGTGTATTTGTCCCAGCGTGGACACGCACAGGAAGGATGTGGCTTTTTACCACCACACCATACTGACTCTTGCTGCTGTTTTCTGATTTTCCTTCCCTCTGGTTGACTGTGCCACGCAAGACGTGGTACAAATCTCCTCCAGGGCTGGAGGAAGGAAGCAGCAACCTTCCAGGCAGGCAGAGCACACCATGTTACCACCTCAGCATCCACCCACAGCTGCGGGCATTCACTTGCTTTTCTACCTGCCTTGGTGCAGGCTCCATGTGGGCTGTCAGGAGGAGCTGGTCTTTACAAAGAGCTTTTGTTGAGGTTTTGGACCAGAGGTTTGTTACGCTACGGTGTTGATTTGCCCTGCTGCAAACACTGCTTGCGAGCATTGTATTGTACCTCTGTTCTGGCTGGTCGTTGGCAGTGCTCTTCCCCAGCTCTGCTGGTGGTGGCTTTTGGGCTGGCCAGCTCTCAGGGACTGGCCATGGCTGCCTGTTAATTACAAATCCTATTGGAAATATAATGAAAAAACAGCCTGTTTCCTGGGGCAGGCGAGGTCAGGCAGCGAGCACAGTGAGTGACCTGCTGAAGCTTGCTTCCCACCTGCAAGATGGTGTGATAGACAACTTCCTGGACCAGGGTGCCAGAAAGGGGGTGCATTTGGTGTTCAGTGCCTCTGAGCATCCCTTCAGGGATTTTGTTTATCTGCCTGTTTCCAGCCTTCAGGGCAGCACTCACTGCTGGCTTGGGATGTCCAGTGGTGGTTTCCCTCTGGATGGCTGCTGCAGTGAGTGCCTGGTTGAGGGCTGCATGGCAAGGGAGGCGGGGAGGACATGGTACCCAGGGATGGGCAGCAGCGTTTCCTCCTTCACCTGGAGGTTCCTGGGCCAGCAAAGCTCCTGGGCTGCCCCTGCCACAAAAAGGCTGAGGGTGGAGGTGCCCAAGGGCTCCTGCCCACTCCGAAGGTGTTGCACCAGCAGCTGCTGCCTGAGCTGACGCTCCTCCTTGCCCTCTTCCAGGCATCAAAGCTGCAGTGCCGGTGGATTATGACCGCAGGGGAGCTGTGTTGCATCTGCAAATCTCTGTCATGCATCAAGGGCACATCTGAGCAGGTGAGTGCTGTGCACATGAAAGGAATGCTATCTTTGCGCTGGGGGAAGCTGGTGGGGGGCCATCACGGCTCAGGGCTGTCAGGCTCTTGGTTTCTGCCTTCCCTGCCAGGCATCTCTTGTTGGAAGAAAACAATTGCAAACTCTTCTCCTTGTCTGTAGGGACAGACAGTATGCTGTGCTGTGGGTGAAAGGGGTGGGAGGTGAGCGTGAGACCAGCATCTAGCTGAAGGCCCAGAGCTTGCTGGTGAACCGCAGTGTCTTGGAAAGCAAGACATGAAATGGTCAGCAGAAGGAAGCAGGGATCTATTCACGTTCACAGGTTTTCATACAGGAACACACAAAAAAGGGATGCAAAATACAAGCCAGGTATGAGAGTTCACAGCTTAGCTTAAAACATTTGTGGTTTAAATGGAAATCAAGGTGATAGCACTGCCTGAAAAGGCTGAGATGTACATGGCTTTTGGGTTTGGGAGGTTGGGAGAGGCTGAGCCTTGATGCTGCCTTCACTGCTTGTGTGACCCCACAAGCAGGCAGTATTCTCCTGCCCTTCTACTGGAAAGCATCTGAATCACTCCAGCCTTTTATCTCTCATTTTCCTTCCCTTCAGAGCTGCTGTGGAAACTGAAGAGCTGGAGAGAGCACTGCAGAGGTTTGGAGGCACACAGTGATGGTGGGAGCCATTCCACGGCAGCCACGCCGCTTCTGGGGGGTGCCTCGCTGGCAGGTGTCTTCAGCTAATTGTGCCAACGACCGCCCGCTGCGGGACAAGGAGGTTAATCCAGAGCAAAGCAGGGTTCTGCTGCAGAGGGGTGAGTGTGGAGGGCAGCCAGGACAGGCTGCAGTGTGTTGGGTTACACAGAGGGGTAGAGGTTGGGAGGGACCTCCCAACCCAGAGAATCTGTGGATGCCCCATCCCTGGAGGTGTTCAAGGCCAGGCTGGATGGGGCTTTGAGCAACCTGGTCTAGTGGGAGGTGTCCCTGCTCATGGCAGGGGGGTTGGAACTCAATGATCTTTAAGGTGCCTTCCAACTATAACCATTCTGTGATTCTGTGACCTCTGGAGGTCATCTGGTCTGACACCTCTGCTTGGGCAGATCCACCTAGAGCCATTGCCCAGGACTGTGTCCAGGCAGGTTTTGAATGTCTCCAAGGATGGTGACTCCACAACCTCTCTAGGTAACCTAGAGTTCAGTCACCTTCATAGTACAAAGAAAGTGTTTCCTGATGTTCAGACAGAACTTCCTGTGTTCCAGTTTGTGCCCATTGACACTTGTCCTGTCACTGGACACCACTGGAAAAAGCCTGGCTCTATCTTTGCACCATCCCTTCAGGTATTCGTAATAATTCATTGATAAGATCCCTCTGAGCCTTCTCTTCTTCAAACTGAAGAGTACCGGCTCTCCCAGCCTTTCCTCATAGGAGAGGTGCTCCAGTCCCTTAATTATTTTAGTGGCCCTTTGCTGCACTCTCTCAGGTGTGGCCTCACCAGTGCTGAGCAGAGGGGAAGGATCACCTCCTGCTGGCAACACCATGCCTAATACAGCCCAGGATACTGTTGTCCTTTTTTTGTGACAAGGGCGCATTGCTGGCTCATTGTTGACTTGGTGTCCACCAGGACCCCATGGCCTTTTCTGCAAAGCTGCTTTCCAGCTGGTTGGCGCCCAGAACATTTTGGTGCATGGTTATACATTTCATCGCTCCTTTTAAACAAAATCCCTGGATTCAGCCACCCTGGCCCGACACTTTTCCATCCCCATCAAGGCAGAGGTCCAAATGTGATGTGCAGCCTTGCTCTCCAAATAACCTTGACCCACTTGGAGAACTGATTCCCCTGTTGCTCACCTGCCCCTAAGCCTTTGCTCCGCAAGAGCAGGTAGAACTGCGGGGACAAGCAAAGGGCAGAGCTGCCAGGCACGGGCAGCTTGTCAGGCTCTGGAGCTCCTCGGTCTGCTGGTGACTTCCTGCGTCTCCTCAGTTCTTGCAGCCGTTTCAGTATTTATTGTGCCGGAAAAACTCGTGGCCAGGATTCTCACAGCTCTCAAACTGGGCTGAAAATCAAAAGTGAGGTGCCCTGCAGCACAGAGGAGGTCAGGCCCTTGGGGCAGACTGGGGTGGGTGGATGGTGCAGGAGCCCATGGTGGGCTCTGCAGCCCCTGGTACCACCCAGCCGCTAATTGAGGTGGTGGAGGTCTCTGGTCCAGGTTTCCCCAGGCTGCCTAGCCAGGTTTATGTCCCTGCCATGGCGCTGGCAGCATAGGGCACAAGCCCTGCCTCGATCAGCACATGTGGCCGGGGCAGGTCGTCTTGGTGACTGCTGGGAGATCTCGTTGCTGTTGCCCAAAAGTGTGATTACAGCCCTGAGCCCCTAGGACTGGTCTGACCTGCCTGACTCATGCACTCCACAGCAGTGCAAGCACATCAAGTCCCTGGCAGAGGGCAGGCCCCCTCTTCCCCACTTGTCCAGACTTGTCCCCAGTAGCCTCCAGCCTGGCTGGAGACTCCTCTCCATGCCCAGGCCGGGAAGGAAGTGCTGATCCTGCAGGTGGGTGATGCCGCAGGGTTCCCCGGGGAGCCACACCAGCCTGTTTCCTCTTCCTGTCCCTGAAGAGGGAGGTCTGAGGGGGAGCTGCTTTCTTCCCAGCAGGTTCATTGCAGCGAAAATCCCAGACGAGGACAGGGATACCAGACTGATCTCCGTCCTCCTGCTCTCTCTTTCCAGATGCTGCGCTGCAGTGTACTCCATAGCGGAGCACTCACCTGGACGTCCTGAGTGAGGGGGATCCAGCTCCCACCCTGCCCTCATCCCCTGTCCTGTGGCACTTTACGGCCCCCCTCCTGCTGCTGCATGGGCTGTTCTGACTCTGGCTCCGCTCGGAGTCCAGGCAAGTAAGGCTCCATGCGGCACATCCACACAGAGACGTCCCTGCCCCCAGAGCGTGGCACGGACCACAGCCTGTCCCAGCCCAGTGGAGAGGCACCCTTGGAACCTTCCTCACAGCACTGCACCCACCGCAGCATCCTCATGGGCTACAACGAGACGGAGATCAAGCGCCAGAAGGTTTACCAGGTGTCCATCTTCTCCCATCTCTCCAGCTCCTCCGAGAGCACGGAGCAGCGGGCAGGCAGCCGTCCAGCCATCAAGAGGGGTTACCCCGAGCAGCGAACTCCAGAGGGGGTGAGAGATCCCAAACGAACTCACTGGGGTGCCGGGGGGGTGGACAGCAAGCGCGATGGAGGCCCTGGGCAAGCTTCCCTGGACGATGATGATACCTTTGAGGACGGTCTGCTGGTGGAGGAGCTATCCCTGTGTGGGTCTGCCCAGCACTTCTCCCACAGCGGGCTGCGGGTGGTGGAGCACCGGTGTGAGGGCAGCCCAAGCCACAGTCCCAAGGCCAGCAGAGAGAACAAGTTGCAGGATGTCTCCTCCTCCTCCTCCTGGCCCCAGCACATTGCTTGCAGTACTTTGCACAAAAGAGACGGTTGCCCTGTCTCATCTGGGGATCAGCCCACAGATTGTGGGGAGAATGAAGAGTGGGCAAGTGGCCACAACTTACTTCAACTTGATTTGCACAATATTGCACAAACAGCCTGCTTGGACTCTGGTGGGAAGAGAGAGAAGGCGGGGAGCAGCCCAGCTCACAGTAGCAGGGCTAGCGGAGAAGAGGAATGGCCAGTGGTGGCCAACAAGTGCAAGGAGCCCCCCGCTCCTCAGACAGCACTCAGCCCCGAGCCCAGCAACCTGAGTTCCCTGGAGAAGACTCCCTGTGGGAGCAGCCAGCTCAGCAGCAGCAGCTGCCCAGCCAAAAGGAAGCTGCTGCCCGCTGGAGAGGCTGTGGCCGACTCCTGCTCTGAGGACGAGAGCTTGTCTCCGCCAGCACGGAGGAAGAGGACCCTGCCATGCCACCCGGTGCCCACGGCCTGCCGCAGCACTGATGCCAAGGGGGCTCCATTCTGGAATCACCTGCTTCCCACTGCCAAGGTGAACGTCGCTCGTGGGGGGAGGCAGGGCATGGCCTGGGGACATGCAGAGCTCAGGGCTGTCCTTGTGGGCAATGCGGTCCATTGTGGCACGGCATCCTTGTCCTGTCCCAGTGCCACCACACTGCTGTAAGCAGGACACTGGCTGACAGCCAGTCCTGGCACACATGGTGTATAGGCTGTCACTCTTGACACGTTTTAGTCACTGGATCCACTGCTTGCAGTCAGCTCTTTAGCCTAAGAGGGCCTTGCTTGGACACAACATGAGCTCCCTGTGACAACGGGAGCTGGACATGTGGCATGGGGTGACACTCAGTGTCTGACAAAGTCATGTTAAACCAGACTTACTGGCAGGTTTGGGAAGAGTGGCTGTCTTCTGCCTGTCTGATGAGGAGGAAGGCAGAGGAGTAGGGTGTCTTGAGTCCCTGTCTGTGATACCTATCCATCAGGGCAATGGTTTGGTGGCAGGGGGTGGGACTGGACGTGCTTTGGTCAGGGGCTGGGAGCCCCAGTGCTGTGTGCAGAGATGCCATTGGCTTTTCTGCAATTCTGGGGTGCCCATCACATGTCTCCAGGGTGCCACAAACTCAAAAATGAAGCAGATGCCGGAGGTTTGCACCCACCCTGGCAGCTCAGGAGCTCCCTGTGATTCTTCCCTGCTTACCAGCCCCTCCTGGCCAGCTCTCTGCCTTCACCGTGTCCTGCCAGCTGAGGCTGCAGCAGGCTCACACCAGAGCTGGCACGTTCCTCTTCTTCCCTGGGGCATCCCACGGTGTGGGGAACTGCAGGGACTGATGGCAGAGCTGTCCTGGCTTCTTGCTGCTTGGAGCCAGGACACCCTGTCCATGGGGCACAGCTCCATCCCTGCTCGTGTGCCCTTTTTGGTGACTGTCCCCCAGCCTGGCTGCCCCCAGCACTGCCCTTGCAGTGTAAAGCCCTCCAGCAGCTTCCCTGGGCCTTCCAGCCTGGTTCATGCCAGCCAGCTCCATCATCCCTTTGTGTTGTGCTGCCCTTTGTGTGGCTTCCAGAAGAGAAAGCCCCTGGAAAGGGGACATCTTTAAAAGGAGGCTGCAGTATCGCCCTGGATTTAACCCTGCTGCTGTAGGAGCCTGGATGTGGGCAGGGGTGGGCAGCAGGCCACTGCCCAGCGGCACTATGGAGGACTCTGCATGAATCACGGGACTTTTCCTGGGTTGATAGGGAGGCTTCATCGTACGTGTTACCCTCCCCTGGGGAGGTGGAAGGGGGTGTTGGTGCCTGGCTCTGTGTGAGGGTGTCTTGTCACTGGGGATGGTCCTGTGACCTGCTTTGCAAGGTGGGAGCTGTGTGCTGCACCCTCAGCTTGGATACCAACACCCTCATCCCCAGAAGAGCCACCTTGGGGTTGGGAGAGCCCCACATCTCCACCAGGCACCACAGCCCTCACGCTGCCCTGCTGGCCACCCCTGCAGAGGCTGCCAATGGCTCCCCATGGATGGGAGCATCTCCGATCTGCTGGGACCTTGTGGGGCAGGGCAAGGGGCGATGGCACTTCCTGGGGGTACGCAGTCCTCAGTTGCTGTCCTAACACCGTTCTCTATTTCGTGTCCCCTCCAGAGCTCTGTGGGTTGCACTGCAGTCGGAAGGAGGCTGAAGAGCGGGCTGCGCCTCAAATTGTGAGTGTCCCGGCAGTCCCATAGAATGTATGTGGGGGCTCAGAGTGCCCAGCCACCCTAGCACCCCACAGCCCACTGGAAGGGTCAGGCTGGGTCCCTTCCCTGCCCCAGGTGTCTGCCTTCCACAAGACCCCAGGCTGTGGGGCAGAGGGAAGTTTATTCTGCCCCTGGTGGGTGGGAAAGTGGGTTCAACCTCCACCAAAGGGACAGGGGGACCTGGAGAGGGCAGCCCAGGGCTGCATGCTCTCCAGTCCAACACCAGTCTTCTCTCCTCTCTCAAAGGCGACATCTTCGAAACAGACTCCGGAGGGGTACCAGGTCCTCCACAACGTCCTGGGCCACCACTGCTTTCAGCCATGCTCTGCTGGGCAACTTTGAGGTAACGGCACTCACCTGCCCCGGAGGGAGGTGGGTCCCAGGGTCTCCAGGCTGGGCTGGCGACAGACGTGAGAGGCTGAACCTGACAGGATCCCCGGCGTGGGGCTGGGGTGATTATCTCCAAGGGCCTGGCGTGCGGTGGCTGTGTCACACAGACACCAGCAGGTTATGTCAGCCAGCAGATCCTTGGGTTATGTGCCAGGACCCTGAACCCTGCTGAGATGGCTGCTGCAGGGCTGAGCCCGGGGGCTGTCATTGCTTCTCTGTGTTAGATGGCTGGTTTTAGCCCACCAATTCAGGATGGGTCTGTCTCAAAGCAAGCAGCCAGGGTCCCTCATGGGTGGTCTCTAGAAAAGTGGGAGACATGCAAGGGCAAGCAGACACGTGGTTGTGGTGGAGATGGGGTTGGTCTCACCTGCAGCTTCGAAGTGAGGGGCAGTACTGGGGTTTGAAGGTCTCTAACGCTTCCCTCCTCTCTCAGGAGTCCATCCTGAAAGGGCGCTTTGCACCATCGGGGAGGATCGAGGGGTTCACAGCAGAGATTGGTGCCAGTGGCTCCTACTGCCCCCAGCATGTCACCCTGCCTGTTGACGTCACCTACTTCGACATCTCTGAGCACAGCGCGCCCTCGCCTTTCCTGGTATGCGGATGAGGGAGGGCTGGGACCGTGGGGGAGGTGAGTGGGCGCTCTACCCAGGCACTGAACGTCCTGGGGGCTGCCCCTCTCTGGAGAGCGTGGCTTGAGCAACCACCTCCCCGAGAAGACTGCTGGGTGTGCCAGGCCCAGTTTTTAACCCCGAAAGCAAAGAGGGAACAAAGAGGGAACCCTTGCAGGCATGTGAACAGGCAGGGTGCTGTCTCATGAATGTTGCTTTGCTGTCACCTCTGTGTTGCTGATTGTTCATCCCCTGGTCTGGAGAGGGACTGAGCTGGGCTACTTCTTGCCACCTTGTGCCAGGCGTTCCCAGCGAGAGGTGCTTGTGGCCCTGTGCTGGGTCCCAGCTGGGCTCTCCATGGGCTTTCGCCCTCTCACGTGCTGTTTCTTTTGCCTCCTCAGGGAGTGATCAACTTGGAGGCCTTGGGAAAGAAGGGTTACAGTGTCCCCAAAGCTGGAACCATCCAAGTGGTGAGTCATCCGTCCCCTGGTCTCTGTTGGTGCCATGGGGAGGGGACATGGTGGGCTCTGGTTGCCCCCAGGGTGGATATGCTCCATTACATTGTTTGGCAGGGCAGCAGCCAGAAAGCATGTGCAGAGCAGTTATGTGGCCATCAAGACAGCACAGCAGAGAGGAGTATGGGGTCCCCAGGGCGCTGGCAGGGGACAAGGTGATGGGAGATTTAGGGAAGGAAGATGCTGGTGGGGAGGGGTGGGGTCTTGGGAGGAGAGCATGTGTGTGCAGTGGGGGTAGGATGGGAGCATAGAAGTGGAGGTGGGTGGGAAGGACTGACCTCTGGATCTCAGGCTAAGCCCTGCCGTGCTGGTGTGGGGCTTTCTGGACACTTGGGCTTGCTGGTGCCACCGCTAGATGCCCCAGCTATGCCCTATGGATCCATTCCTGCACTTTTCCCAGCCTCACGCCCTACCCTTCTGCCCTCAGACCTTATTTAACCCCAACAAGACTGTGGTGAAGATGTTCTTGGTGACGTACGACTTCCAGGACATGCCAGCCAACCACATGACCTTCCTACGCCATCGCATCTTCCTGGTGCCCGTCGGGGAGGGGGAAAGGGCCACCATGGCCCCCAGTGACCCTCCAGGCACCGATCTGCCCCGCAGGGTCCTCTGCTACCTGATGCACCTAAGGTAGGGCACGCTGGGAGGGATGGACATCTCCCCCAGCACAACCCCTGGGCTCCTGTCCCATGTGTCCCTGCTTCTCCCAAAGAGGGAAGATGGCAGCCTGAACTCCTCGCCCTGGGGAAGCGCAGGGACTGGCTGCTCCTTTGGGGAGGTTGGAACTGCCGCCCTGCCCCAGAACAGTGTCCACTGTCCCTCTGAAGGTTAACCAGAGCATGGTCACATTGACCAGGGGCTGAAGTGGGCGAGGGGGTTGTGCCCCCGCCGAGGCTGTCCTGCCCTTGCCTGGGAGCCTGAGGTCCCTATGCCCTGCTCTTGTCCCCCACTCAGGTTTCACAGCTCTAAGTCGGGGAAGATCTACCTTCACGATGACATCCGGCTGCTTTTCTCCCGCAAGTCGATCGAGGTCGATTCGGGGATCCCCTACGAACTGAAGTCCTTCACGGAGATGCCGAGGAACCCCTCCTACTCTCCCCGGGCCTGAGCTTCTCCATCCCCCAGGGCCGTGGGGGAGTCTCCAGCCCAGCACTTTTGGGGACAGATGAGTAAAGGGCCAGCAAGCAAGCACCGCCTTGAAGTATCGCCCTCCCCACGCGCCCTGCTCCTCCTGAACAGCACGGATGCCGTGCCTGTGCCCTGCGGCAGGGCTGGGATCACGGATGGGGATTCATCAGGAGGGGCAGGGGCTGGGGAGCAGCTTGGACACTCGGCTGGAGCCGGGGTGGGGGGAAGAGTTGAAGAGTTGGGGTGGGGGGCTCCGGGTGAAGCTGGTGCCGGGGCTGGGAGCAGAAAGTGCGGGAAGAGTTTGTATTTATTTGTATTTATTGTTGCTGGGAGCACAGAGGAGGCTTGTGCAGAGTATCAGAGGTGCTGTGCTGTTCTTCCCCCTCAACACACACCACCACCTCGCTCTTGGTCCTGGATGAGGGCCCTGGCAGTGCGGGGCTTGCCGGGGTTGGGGCAGGGCTGCGGGGACTGTGAAGGGTGACTGGGGATGGAAGGTGACACCTCGGGCTCTGGCTGGGGATGTGTTACAAGCCCTGGGAGAGGCCAAGACTCGCTGGGAAGCAGCTCCTTGGGGCCAGCCCCGCTTTAGGAGGCTTGGGGCAGCCTAGACTTGCCCTCCCACCCCTTAAGGGCAAGCCAGACCCCAAGGAGTCTGGCAGGGAAGTGGCCATTGCCATGGATATGACACGGCGGGGGTCCTGGGGCTCTCTCTGGGGAGCATGGGGACAGCCCTCCCAGGCCCACAGCCCAGGGGTGCGGTGGCTCCCAGAGAAGGCAGCGGTGGCCTCGCACCCGCCCAGGGGCTGGAGGGAGGGAGGGAGCCCTGGCAGAGTCCCGGGGAAGGGCAGAAGCAGTAGGGGCCATCACACGGCTGTCGGGCTTGGGCCTCCACGAGGGGATTTGGGGGGTGCCGTGGAGAGGTCCCGCTCACCCCCCACACACCGGGGCCTGCTCGCCCCTCAGCCCCGCTCGCTGCGTCCCAGCCGGGCCGGGTGGGGGGGTGGGGGCTGTACCGGTACTTTTCGTGTTCTGTTTCTAATTTAAATAAACGCCTGTTTGGAAACCGCACCCGCTCTCCACGGCTGCTGGGTTGGCGGGGGGGGGGGGGAGGTGGGGGAGGAATGGGGAGGGGGGGGGACGACACAAGGGTGGAACCGAGGGGCGGCGGAACCAAGAAGCTGCGCCCCCCGCGGCGGGAGGGGCCGTGAGGCGCGCGGGGCGGGGTACACGGAAGGGGCGGGACCCACCGAGGGAGTAGTTCTTCCGGGTCGGCGGGAGAGCCGGGCGGGCGGCGGAGCGATGCTGGCGCGGGCGGGGAGCCGGGCCCTGCCCGGCCTGGGCCTGCTGCAGGTAGGGTGAGGGGAGGCCTCGGGGACCGGGCGGGGAATGAGGAGGACCGGGCTGGGGGGGACACCGGGGTTGAGGGTGCTGAGGAGGCCGGGGGGATCCGGGCTGGGGGAGCGGGGCTGGGGTCGTGGGGGGTCGGGTTTGGGGGACCTGGGCAAGGACAGAGACAGGGGGGTGCGGAGGGTGTGCAGAAGAGGTTTGAGGGGTGTTGGGGTACCGGGAGAAACGGAAAGTGGGAAGCGGTGAAGTGAACGGGGGGGAAATGGGTCGGGGAGATGGGGGTTGGGGGGGAAGGGGTTGCAGGAGGAATGGACGTGGGGGATGTGGAGGCCTGAGCGGTGGGTTGCGGTGTGGGGAGGGTTAGTGAGGAAGGTCGGGGGAGCCAGGTGCGGAAGGGAGTGAGGGGGAGCTGTGGGAGTTGAGGGGCTGAGGAGAAACAGATCCTTGGTGGGGAGAGGGGGTAGAGTGCAGCCGTAGATGGGGAGGGACAGGCTGTCGATGGTGGGGTGGCCTGGGATGGAGGTGAGGGAGAGGGGTGGGAGGAAGGGGTCTGACCAGGTTACAGGGGGCTGAGTGGGGCAGAAGAAACCCCCGACACACACCCCTTCTTTTGCCTTACGGTGTCAGGGAGGCTTTATTCCTCTTCTACACTGGGGATGTGAGGGAAGGGGAGACAAAGAGAAAGCTCCAGCACGGGGGTGGCCCCCTCCTACACTTGAGGGGAAAGCCCTGACACTCGCGCTGGCCCTTGGGGCACAGCCCGTGTCCCTCATGGCATGGGCTTCTCCAGGGTTCCAGTGCTGTTTCCTGCCCTGGTGTATCAGGGCTATGAGGAGTGATCCCAGATGGGAGAGCAGGGATGGTGCTGGGCTCTGAGGTGGCATCAGCCAGTTTCCATTCTCTTCCTTTTCCTTTCTCCAGCGCTCCCAGCAGCTGAAGCGTTCAGCGTGGCTGGCCCCGGCACCGTGCCGCTTGAGCTCTGGCCTGCCCGTGAATATTGGGGTGCTCTTTGTGCCGCAGCAGGAGGCTTGGGTGGTGGAGAGGATGGGCAAGTTCCACCGAATCCTCGAGCCTGTAAGGAGCTGCTTTTCTCCCCTTCTGGATTCAGCAGGTTCCTAAAGCTGTAGCAAGGCGCGTCCTTTCCGCGAGGATTTGGCGGATGGTGTGCTTATTCTTCCAGATTTTTGACTGCCTGTAGACTTAATTTTGTTTGGTCGAGTGTTAAAAGAACTGAAAAATTTAAATTTCTCCCCATGTGTAAAGCATGTTTCCTCTGCCTGCGCATCTGTATGCACAGCCCTCTCTAGTCTGGCTGAGCTCTCTGGGGGAGAAAACCCAGAGAGCTCTGAGGGCTCGGCCACCTAATCCTGCTGTTTTCCCAGGGTTTGAACTTCCTCATCCCTCTCCTGGATCGGATTCGTTATGTGCAGAGTCTCAAAGAAATCGTTATTAACGTCCCGGAGCAGTCAGCTGTCACCCTAGGTAAGGAACAGCTTCTGCGTCCTGCCCCCTTTCCTTCTGTTGTAGCCGAGGTGAGGAAGGGACAGAGTGAGAGGAGTGGAGATGTCCCCATCTCCTGCACTCAGCCGTGTCCCTGGGAACCCGGGCTTGGCCATGCTCCTGGCTCTGTGAGGGGGAGAACCCCAGGAGGTCCCGTCTGCCCTCTTGGAGCTGCGGCTGCCCCTTCTTGCTGCATTGCACCTAGGCAGGAATCCATTTTTCAGATGTTTTCCTATGTTGAACCACAAAAAAATCTCTGTGTTGCTCTAAAAAACATTTCGAATAAGGTTAACAGATGACTCTTTTAAAATTCTAGTATTAAGCTTTTTTGGTTTTGGGTTTTTTTCATGTTTGGGGTTTTTTTTCCCCTTCATAAATAAAGATTTAAAGATAACTACAGTATGAAATGTTTTGATCTGGAGAGCTGAGGCTTGCATATTAAGACGTCAAAATATAGTGTTTTCTAGGGAACGCCAAGGTCTTGTTTACAAAGCCTTTTAGATAAGGGGATCCATTTCAGCCAATCCCTCTTCTGTGCCACGCTGTGGGCACCAGGAGGGGAAGGGGTGACCCTGCCCAGCTCGGCCAGTTCTGTCGGGGGGGAGAGGGAGTCACCATGTTTTGTCTTTGCTGCTTCAGGACGTCTTGTTCTCTCCTGGCAGATAACGTCACCCTGCAGATTGATGGTGTGCTCTACCTGCGGGTGATGGACCCCTACAAGGTACCGTCCCCACTGTGCCGACACTCGCCCCGGGTCAAACCCTGCCTTCTCCTGCCTTTCCTCTTGGCACTGCCGTTGACATTCTGTTTTTTGCTTCTGCTCTCCAGGCCAGCTATGGGGTGGAAGATCCTGAGTATGCGGTGACCCAGCTGGCCCAGACCACCATGAGATCTGAACTTGGCAAGCTCTCCCTCGACAGAGTGTTCCGGGTGAGCTGGGGAGGTGGAGCAGCAAAACATCCTCTGCTTAGAGGGCTTCTGGCATCAGCTTCAGTTGACCTTTAAGTGAATCCTTGGAGATGGGTCTTGTTTTGGTTATTTTATTTTGTTTTGGCTGACCTTGGCCCATGAGGGGGTGTGTCTGTCTCCCTCATGACCCCTGTCTCCTGCTAAAGCCCCTCTTCTTGGCTGTTTGCCATTTCTTTTGTGCCTCCCAGGAGCGGGAGTCCCTCAATGCCAACATTGTGGATGCCATCAACCAGGCCTCCGACTACTGGGGCATCCGCTG